>NC_138891.1:35801190-36418690 GCF_965194825.1 Balaenoptera physalus
TGTGTGTGGTTTTTCCTCACACCAAGTAGTTCTGCTGTACCAGCTGGGTGTCTGACGGTATTCAAGTCAGTTCTCACTCCACCTGGAGATATAGCATCAGATCCCACAGGATAAGGGCTCAAGCCCGCAAGACCACACCTCCAACTTCATTTCAGTCACTAATCACAAGTCCAGGTTGTTACCTGTGTTTCTGACCCACTGGCTATAAATCAAGTTCCCATGACCCCCCTCCTCAGGTTTGATTAATTTGCTAGAGGGGCTCACAGAACTCAGGAAAACAGTTTACTTACTAGATTAGTGGTTTATTACAAAGGATATTAAGGGATAAGAATGAACAGCCAGATGAAGAGATAAGGTGAGGTCCAGAAGGATCCTGAGCCCAGGATGTTCTGTCCTCATGGAGCTTGAGATGCCACCCTCCCAGCACGCAGAAGTGTTCTTCTTCACCAACCCGGAAGCTCTCCAAGTCCGAAGTTCAGGGATTTTTATGGAGGCTTCATTATGTAGGCGTGAATTATTCAACCATTGTCCAGTAGTGATCACGTTATCTCCAGCCCCTTTCCCCTCCCTGGAAGTCTGCAGGGCTGAAAGTTCCAGCCTTCTCTTTAATCACTTGGTTGGTTCCCCTGGCAACCAGCCCCATCCTTAGGGGCTTACCAGAAGTCACCTCATTAACATAAACTCAGCCATGGTTGAAAGGGGCTTGTTATGAATAACAGAAGATACCCATTTCACTTCTATGCCCTGGAGCTATTTCAGGAACTGGTAGCAAAACTAAATTATAACCAGAGATGCCCCTGTGGCTCTTCCGTAGGAAATTACAAGGGTTTTAGGAGCTGTGTGCCAGAAACCATGGACAAAGACAAAATATATATTTTGTTTATTATAAATCATGATATCACAGCTACTCATCAGAGGACTATGAGTTCATTCTGTTTGTAGATAATTCAGTAGTTCTAATTGAACTGAATTTCCCTTAGCTTGACCATCCTTGAAGAATCATTGACCATTAGGTTCCAACGGAAGGCTTTCCTCTTCTAGCATCCAGGTTACTGGTCACATGCTTTGCATGTAGCATTCTGCTGAGAATTTGCCTTTGAAGTCAAGTGGTCTGCCCTCAGCTGCTCTGATACGAAGTGGGGAGAGAGGTGCAGCTTGCTCTGAGTTTGGTGGTGTTCCCATGGGTGAAGGCGAGGAGGAGGGGGCAGAGGAAAGGAGCAGAATGGAGCAGACTGGACCATGTGAGGAATCTGCTGAGTGTATGTGGAGGGCATCGTGTGATAATGCACAGAGGATGTGTGTCCCTGAAAGTTCTCAGGACGTTTTTTTCCTCCGTCTTCACATCCTGATGACACCACTTCCAACTCGGTACAAAGTCTTGACTGTGTGAAACTGTGAGTTCTTTAACCATCTGGAATGAGTCTCTGGAGCTTCCACAGTGCTAATTATTTCCTGTGAGATCTGCATTTGAAAGTGAGGTTTCTCTCCTTCACCTCTTAACCCTCCTTATCATTCTCTGTTTCCAGTTGGTTCGACTCTGCAATGAAGGAGCTCGGAAGATGGAAAGGACTGAAATGATGTACACAATTAACTCTCAGCTGGAATTTAAAATTAAGGTATTCTCTCATACTTCTTCATAAATAGATTTGTTACTGCTCTTGCTTAAATCTTATGTGAATAAAGAGAGAGTTGAGGGCAACAAAGTGGAGAGGAATTTGCTTTTCACAGCAGGGCCATAAATTGATTACAGAGAGGCTGGCAGGGGAAATAGCAGATGCTTTGCTTTGGACAATTCAGCTCTTGCTAATACCAGATAAAGTGACCTTTCTCTAGGCCACAGACTTAGGTATTATCTAACTAGCACTTTCTTTTTTCCCTAGGAAGACACCAAACTTGAGAAAAGGGTGGTTAAAAATAATAGAATTTTAGAATAGAAAGGAGATTTCTTTAGTATTCTCAAAGTATCCTGCAAAACAGTGGTATCCCACGAGCTGGACCAGGGTGTTCTCCTAAATCAAATAAGGACACTCCTTTCTCAGTTTGCAAAAAAGGATTATTAGTGAATTGTTCTTTTCAAATTTGTTTTTCTTCCATAATTCTTTTTTGCAAAAAAGGATTATTAGTGAATTGTTCTTTTCAAATTTGTTTTTCTTCCATAATTCTTTTTTGCAAAAAAGGATTATTAGTGAATTGTTCTTTTCAAATTTGTTTTTCTTCCATAATTCTTTTTTGCAAAAAAGGATTATTAGTGAATTGTTCTTTTCAAATTTGTTTTTCTTCCATAATTCTTTTTTGCAAAAAAGGATTATTAGTGAATTGTTCTTTTCAAATTTGTTTTTCTTCCATAATTCTTTTTTGCATATGTGCTGCCTGTTACTGCTTGTCTCATACTGCTCAGGGGCAGATGACAGGATGAACAAAGAAGGAAATAACAATTAATGGCGAGGCTAGGCCACGGTCAACTCCTTTGTTGGCTCACAATTCAAATCTTAATGGATGTGAGTGCTCATGGTTGTGATTCTGTTTCGTTTTATGCCACTTGAATTTAATTAACCAACTTAAAGCGGTCATATTTTTTCATGGTGAAAGTGTTCCTAATTTGTGCAGTGGGATTAGCGCGATCGTGGCATTATGCAGATAACTCTCTGCTGTGTCATATAGTTTGAGGGCCACTGATATAGTACAGCTACACCCTTTTATTTTATAAATGAGGAAAATACAACCCCGAGAATAATTAATTGTTAACAGGGTCATTCGGCTCGTGGTGGCAAAATCAGGACTAGGGTCCAGACGTCCTGACTTGCAGATCAGTGTAAACTCTTCCACTGTGACACCCTGACTATAAAGATTTAAATGCAGAAAGGTGATCCGTGATTCTTCTTAGAAAATGATGGATACTTGCTAAAAACAGCATGCACATGCACACACACACACTTTAGTTATTATACCCTCATATAGAAATTTACGGCAATTTCAAAACCCATTTTTTTCCCATCCTTCACAAAGAATCCTGTCCTTCACTTTCATTTGTTTCTAAGTATTTTAGAAAATATATCTATACATCAAAGGATTTTTTTTTAATCCCCTCCTTTTTAAAAATGATAAATCTCTAACCGTTTCCATTTTAAAAGTTGATAAATCCCTTCCCTAACCATTTTTCTTTTTCTTTCTTCACTGATAATCAGTTGGTTTAAGATACCTTTAAGCTCTGTTTCTCTAGAACCACAATTAATTTGTAACTGAAAAAATGCTTACCCCAAGGGTTCTTAAAAATAAGTGATTAACATCAATTGAGTGCATGAGTTTTTGGATTTTTGTTTCCTCTTGGTTCAATGGTTAAAACTGCAAACTTAAAGGAAAATATTCTAAGTTTAGATTTATAATGAAGGACTTAATTCAGACCACTTAGAAATACTAATACAACCTTAGGACCTCATTTCTATAACACTTTATGGATAACAGTGGACATTTATATTCAGTTCATTTCAAAGACGAGAAAACAGATGTTCAAAGAAGTTAAGTGTTTTGTCCAAGCACATGCATTCTTTTCAACAAATTTCACGAGCACCTTTGTGGACTGAAGTGGGAAAACAAAAGCATGATCCCTGCCCTCGGGGAGCTTACCATCTAGTAGAAGCCTACAGAAATACAAAGGAATGAGCCAAGTCTACAGCTGTTATGGGAGATAGAAGAGTTTTGAGAACACCAGCAATGGAGAGGGCGTGGCCGGCCCTAAGCATGAGGGACAAAGGGGTGGGGAGCTTGTAGCAGCCAGGCAAGGCTTCATACTGGAGGTGTGCTTGAGCTGATCTTGAAAGGAGAGAGAGAAGGGTCTTCCAGGAGTGAAGAGAAGGAGCAAATGCACAGGACATGGTTTCAGCTGCTGTAGCCCAGGAATTGCACACATTCAGTGGGGTGGAGGGGAGCAGGGCAGAACTATCACTCATGGGAAGGGCCTTGTGTGCCAAAAGAAAGAGCAGAGCAGGATCATCTGGGAGCCACTGAAAAGTTCAAAGCATGGAAGTGACACAGTCAGATGCGCATATAGTAAAGATGACTTTAGCATCATAGTAAAAAGCCTTTTAAACTTATTCCAAATCCAGAAGTCATTAAAAGGAAAATTGATCGACGTGAAAATTTAAAAAATTTCTCCATAGAGTGAAAATTAAAGGGCATTTAAACAGTGAAAAGAGAAATAGGAAACTGGGGAAAAAAATTAGAACTCACATATAGGTAAAGGGTTAATATTCCCAACATATAACCTCAAAGTGATAAGAAGAAGATAAGGAAAAAATCCATTAGAAAATTGCAAACTAGAAAACTGTTGTCAGAAGAGGAAATACAAATGACTGTTAAACGTCTGAAAAGATGCTTTACTTCATTCAGAAGAAAATTGCTAATTGAAATTAAAATAATGTATTCTACCACTTAGATTTATAAATAATTCAAAAGTTTGATAAAACATTTTATCAGTGAGTTGTTGGGAAAGCCATGTTTATCTGTTGCTCGTGGGAAAGATTGTTATAACCCCAGTGGTGGACAATTTGTCAATAACTATCAAAATTACAAATGCAGGTTACTATGACCCAGCAATTTTACTTCTAAGAATTTATCCTATTGATATGCTCATGACGTATAAAATTAAACACACACACACACACACATACAGACATACACACAAAGTTACTGATATGGCATTGTTTTAATTGCAAAAGATTAGAAACAACCTAAACATCTATCTATAGGGGACTGATTAAATAAATTATAGTACACCTAAATTATGTAAGACCACTCAACTTAAAAAAAAAAATGAAGAATTTTAGGAATCGATATGGTAAGCTTTCTGTCATATTATTAAGTGAAAAAAGTAAGGTGCAGAACAGGAGGAAAAAAAGAGTATAAAGGTTGCTTATGTGTAAGAAATCTCTGGAAAGTTATAGAAGAACAATAACAGTTGCTACCTTGTAGGGGCTGTAATCAGTGGTTGGGAACTGGGTAGATGAGGAACGGGGTGGGAAGGAGGTTGCTCACTTAATAGTTTTTCATAGGACTTTTTTTTTTAACAACCTCCCCTTCCCACTCTACACACATACACCAGATTCAGTTTATTATTTTAAAAATGTATTACAGCAGCTATGTGGAGGGTAAGTTGGGCAGGTAATAAAACCGGAGGCAGAAAACCAGTTTGGAGACTGGAAGCAGAGGCGGAGAGATAAAGCGGGATGCCTGGAGGAGGGCTGTAGCTGTGGTACCGCAGGTGTCTAGTCTGGTCGACTGGATGGAGAGTCACACCATCCACCTAGGTAGGGAATCCAAGAGGAGGAACGACCCTGAGGGAAAGGTAGCGGGTTCTGTGTTGGTTCTATTTGGTTTATGGTCCTACCGTAGCCATTATTGCCATGAAAATATTTACTGAGTATTTACTATGTGCCATTTTCACATAGTCTCATTGAATTCTCACAGGAACCCCATGAAGTATCTAATTATTATTCCCATTTTATCGTTGAGGAATTCGAAGCTAGAGATAGTAAATTATTTGCTCAAAGTCATACACCAAGAAGTACTGAAGCCTGGAATCAGATCTGCGACTGACTGCAGCGTCCACATTCTTAACCATGGCAGCAAAATAATGCTAGTCTTTTCTCATTTGAAGAGGATAAAAGCTTATATATATGTCTGTGTGTGTGTGTGTGTGTGTGTGTGTGTGTGTGTGTGTATTAGATATTTATGTATGTTTGAATGTATGTATGTATGTTTACTTACATGTGTTTTTCATTTTTAAATTAGTAAGTGTCTGGACAAGTATCATGTGCTGCACGTGCTAATGTGAGAGGGGTGAGGAGAGCCCACCGGATGGGCACAGGAAGCCGATATAAATTAAGAGCGTGGGCTCTGGAGCCAGCCTGCCTGAGTTCCAGTTGTAGCTCCACTACTTACTAGCTATAGGACTTTGGGCATTACTTAACTTTCATTTCTTAGTTTTCTGAACCGTAAAGTGGGACTGATAATGGTGCTTTCCCTCACGGAGTTATTGTAAGGATAATTAATGGGAGGGCAGAGTGGAGAGTGACTGCTCAGTGCATATAGACTTTCTTTTTAGGGTAATGGAAGTGTTCTGGAATTAGATAGTGATGATCATTGCACAACATTGTGAATGTACTAAAAGCCGCTGAATTACATGTATACTTTAAAATGGCTAAATGATACATTTTTGTCTCAATTTAGAAAAAACTTGCTCTTCCTTGTCTCACTGGCCCATAAAATTAGTTAAATTTTATGCTGAGGCTGGTTTTCTAGGATGCTAAGTAACACCAAAAAGAATGAAAATCTTTTCTCCATGGGAATTATATCCATACCTTTAAGGATGTGTTTTTGTTCATGAATTTCTTTTCTTATTTTTGATTCACACCTGGATTCTAGTCTTAGACTAAGCTTCTAAACTGTGGGAATTCACATAGGAGCAATTTGGGCTACTGCGATTCTTCTAAATATTTTGGTCATTTTTATAGCGTCTTCTTTTTTTTTTTTTCAAATTTTTATTTATTATTATTATTTATTTTATTTTATTTATTTATGGCTGTGTTGGGTCTTCGTTTCTGTGCAAGGGCTTTCTCTAGTTGTGGCAAGCGGGGACCACTCCTCATTGCGGTGCGCGGGCCTCTCACTATCGCGGCCTCTCTTGTTGCGGAGCACAGGCTCCAGACGCACAGGCTCAGCAATTGTGGCTCACGGGCCCAGTTGCTCCGTGGCATGTGGGATCTTCCCAGACCAGGGCTGGAACCCGTGTCCCCTGCATTGGCAGGCAGACTCTCAACCACTGCGCCACCAGGGAAGCCCTATAGCTTCCTCTTAAAAGAAAGCCATCTGAGTGAGTTTAATCTTTCAACAATAAACTGAAACAAAAAACATTTATGATATCAGATTTTTGTTTGTTAAAGAAGCATAGGCATATTGCAAGCCACTGTCAATTTTAGATACACATTGGAAATTTATTTTTGCCCAGTGGAGTATGAGATGTTCATAAAGCTCAATCTGTTTTAAGACCAAGAGTTAACTGAAGCCTGCGTGCCTAGAGCCCCTGCTCTGCAACAAGAGAGGCCACCACAGTGAGAGGTCCGCGCACCGCAATGAAGAGTAGTGCCCCCTCACAGCAACTAGAGAAAGCCCGTGCACAGCAACGAAGACCCAACATAGCCAAAAATAAAAAAAATTTTTTAAAAAGAAAAAAAAAGACCAAGAGTTAAAAAAACTTTTTTCCCCATCCTCTAAACTAAGAACAGTCATAGGGTGGCATTACATAATACTGTCATTGGTTTATCCTATACACGCAATAACAAGATAGCAGTGTGTTTCCAGTAGTTGCAGCCCTGTGGCAGGACCTAACCTGACTCTGATTATTTGTGGTGACCTCTTATGTGTGCTGGTGAGTTCCTCCTGAGTTATCTAAGCAACCTCTCTGTCACCTTTTAAGTCTCAGCCATAGTCTGATTTGAGATTTGGAGGCTGAAAGCTACATGAACGCCTTTAAATAGCCAGTTGTGAAATTTTGAGATCAGCCATGCTGTTTCATCTTGCATGTTAAATCTTCAGGAAAATAGTATATAACTGATGAGCAACCTTCTTATAAACGTCCTTTATAAATTAAAAAAATATGAAATCCTTTCTTAGCGTTCTTATTTCCTCCCTAATATCCTCAATTTCCTTTGGCTATTTTTAATCATTATTCCCTGAAATGTATGACATTTGGTTGCACCACACTTACTAGAGTTATCTTTTGTGTGTCCAAGAACTTTTGCTTATTTTTATGGATGTCGTTTTTTCAATCAGATTTTTGGCAGTTAGCATTTCTGGTAACTTAAAAAAAAGAGCTTTCAAGGGTAAGGATTATTCTGAGGTTTTGAGAGTTTTCCAGTTGGAAACTGTAAACTGAATAAAGAAAAGACGGTATGCAGTTCCTTGAATATAGCCTTTTCTATGAGATTAAGATGGATTATTCTGGAAGAAGTTCATTTTCACAACCAGAAAATGGCATGATGCTTTCAGGGATGAACTTCCATGAGGGAAACTACCGTAAACTTAAGAAAAGGTTTTCTCCAGAATACAGCTAAGTAGATAATCAATAGACAAAACATACGTTTGCAGGGTTTTTTTCTTTCCTTTTGAATAAAGTCTTTTTAGTTCATGAATTGAATGCAGACTTTTTAATTTGTCTTTTTTTTTTTTTTTTTAAGCTGGTTTTATTTATTTATTTTTATTTTTGGCTGTGTTGGGTCTTCGTTTCTGTGCGAGGGCTTTCTCTAGTTGTGGCAAGCGGGAGCCACTCTTCATCGCGGTGCGCGGGCCTCTCATTATCGCGGCCTCTCTGGTTGCGGAGCACAAGCTCCACACGCGCAGGCTCAGTAGTTGTGGCTCACGGGCCTAGTTGCTCCGCGGCATGTGGGATCTTCCCAGACCAGGGCTCGAACCCGTGTCCCCTGCATTGGCAGACAGATTCTCAACCACTGTGCCACCAGGGAAGTCCAATTTGTCTCTTTTTAACTGCGGCTATCAATGTTTTTTTCGTATGTTTGGATTCTGATTTGTGATATTTAAAATAACTTCAGTTGATACCAATAGGTTTCCTTTTGAGGCTTTTCAGTTTTAAGTGACTCCTTATCAATCTTCTTTTTCAGTTAAGAGTTAATGGAAGGGTAATAATTTTTGGTTGACCCAGTAACATTTTCTGATTGAGTTTTAGTTTTTATATAGGCAAGTTAATATTAATAGTTTTTTATATTGGAAAATAGATTGTTCTTTCTGATTTTCTCTTGGAGAATGTGCTATCCTTCTCTAACTGTATTTCACTATTACGTACCTGTTAAATACACTATTATATAAAATAATGATATATCATTTGTTTGAATGTAAGTTTTATACTTTACTTTCAATAATCCTAAAAGGACTTGACTGGCTCTGGGTACTGAGTGTTTCTCTTTTTGTAGCCTTTTCCTCTAGTCTCCTCTTCCCGGTGGTTGGTCAAAAGAGGTGAGTTGACAGCCTATGTGGAAGACACTGGGCTTTTCTCAAAAAGGACATCCAAACAGCAAGTCTACTTCTTCCTCTTCAACGACGTGCTCATTATCACCAAGAAGAAGAGGTAAGCCTTCTTGTGGCGTTGCTCGCTGTACATCCAGTTTTGAAGCTCTGTAATTCAAACACCTGTTGGAGGTGATCATCCTTGAAAAGCTTGAGATGTCAGGTGTATAGTTTCTACACGTGGACTCATAGAAGCCTCTGTGCTTCATTTTTTTAAAATTACCTCTACAGCGAAGACTTGAATTGTTACCAGCGTCATTATCCTAGCCAACTGCTGCTGGGCTTTTACAGCGTGCAAACCTCTGTTCTAAACATTTGACAGGTTTACGTCATTGGATTCTCTTGACATCCCTGGGGAGGCAACCCTCTTAATATTTTCGATCAGCATTTTTCACAGTTCTTCTGCCATAGGACCTTTGTATAAAACAGACAAAAGTTGCTCCGGTTGAAAACAAGCTGGGGTGTGACTCTAGCGCTTCTTGTAACTTAATTTAAAATCCACTGCTCTTAAAGATTGTTAGAAAATCTTTAGAAAGATTAGATTTTTTTTTTTTTTTAGAAAAAAGTTTCCCCGTGGCTGGGAGGATGTTAGCAATACTCCAATACTCCCTGCTTCAGGGAAGAAAGTCAATCCCTTGGTTGGCAGAGTGTTTATTCCTCTTACTTTAGACTTCTGGTTGTGGAGTCAGGTCCTGCTCCAGAAGGAATACTGCACAAGTCTTTTCTTTACAGCATTTGTTCTAACTGTTCCCACTCAAAACACACACACACATGCACATACACATACACATACTCCCCTTAGCCCTTAGCTCTGCCTTTCTCTAGGGAGCATTCTTTATTAAACGTACTCAGTATGTGTTGGATTATAAAATATTTTCCTGCTGTTTCTCCATAAATAGTCCGTCTTTCCTAGAACATGAACTTAGAATGAAAATATAGATCTGTGGTTTGTTATTTCCACATATGAAGGCGATGAAGGTAGGCTGAATTGCTGGCATATGATAGGAATAGTAGTAGTTAGTTCACAGGGTACAGTTTAGACAAAGTAAAGAGAATCATGGAAATGGGCTTCTGTGAATATATAAAATTAATGCCCAAATTTATCATGAAATGTTTATTCGAATTCTACTTCTGAGTTGCTGACATTTTAGCTTGAAAGTTCAAACTAAATTGAAGCAGAGGTTGAGCTTTTCTTTCTGCTCCTTTTAATCAGACTGTATTATGAATTACTTCAGCTGCTTGGCTGTCGAGGTGACATGAAAACTTTGTATGGTCCGCCCTGAAGAGCCATAATGTGACGATGATGAATACATAAAGATGCTGATGATTATTTTTCATACTTAGGAAAACAGGGTTCCCATAACTTCAGGAAGAGATTCTCTCTCTTACCTGGGACAGTTTAAATAGTTCTAGTAGCTAAGTAAATTTTATAAATACAGATTGGAGAGGAATTATAATTTTTGTATTTTTGTGTTTTGTTGGTTTCCTATGAGATAGCAAGTTTCTTTGGCTTTCTTTGCGATGTTTTGTTTTTAGAGGAGGGTAATTATATATGACTCTTCAAATGCCAGAACTCTTGACTTTTAACATCTTCCAGCTGTTGAGATATTTGTTCTGTCTCAATGGACCAAAAGCTTTCACTAAACTTTTGATTTTTAATGATAAAATATACATTGACAGTACCAAGCCAATTTTAAATGTAAATGTAGTTTTGCTTATGGTGATGAAAACATTAAGGGTATTTAAACCCGTATGTCACAACTTTTATTCTTTTTTTTTTTAAAAAGGAACAACGTTTTTTTAAAAAATACTTATTTATTTATTTGTTTATTTGGTCACACTGGGTCTTAGTTGCCGCACACGGGATCTTCATTGAGGCATGTGGGATCTTTAGTTATGGTATGTGGGATCTTTAGTTACGGCATGGAACTCTTAGTTACAGCATGGAACTCTTAGTTGCAGCATGTGGGATCTAGTTCCCTGACCAGAGATCAAACCCAGGCCCCCTGCACTGGGAGCGTGGAGTCTTAGCCACTGGACCACCAGGGAAGTCCCACAACTTTTATTCTTGAACTTGCCTAGAACCCAATAAATACAGACTTTTGAAAGTTAGAATTAAGATATATGCTATGCTACTTAGCAGTGTACTTTGCCCTCCACAGGAGATTTTGCCATTATATTTAATGTTGCACTGTGAGCTATCCCATATTTGTTTCCTTAGATATATTTGCACTTCTCTGTTAATAAAAGAAAGAAATACAGCTTCAATGGAGAGGGCAACCCTGAGTACCTAACTGCCTTTACCAAAACTGGGGTTTTCTTGCCTTTACCAATTAGCTCATCATATTTCTAAGGTGCTCTTGACTCCGAGAATAGCATTGGAGGTTCAAGTTGTTTATGACCTGAATATTTGGTGAGGGTGACAAGCAGACCACAGAGTCTTGATAAACAGGCTGGGTTAAAAATGTACAGTATGCACAGCCATATTTCTATTATAGCTTCAAGGAGCCAGCTACAAATGCTTTGCATGCCAGAGACAGCCATGAAGGAGATACAGCAGCTTTGAACAAGGCAATCGCTTAGGCTTGGCTACGAGGTACAGATGAAAGATATCTACCTGTGCCAGCTCTGTAGGACTGATCCAACCACCCACTGCCTAAGTATAATTGTAGGATTCAGTCAAGGAGCTTAGCTGCTGGGTCTCCAGTGGTTTTCAGCTTCAGGGAGGCTCCCTGGGTACTGGGAGGGACTTTTTGGGAGGATATTTACTCTTCCTCCTCCCGTCCAGTCTGGCAGATGGTTTATGCTGAGATGGTTTATGCCGACGGATGGGATGAGTGGGTACCTTGGCCCTGCAGCGTGTGTGTGTGTACCACTGCTAGTGCTTGCAGAGCGGCTAGGGACCATGCCCCTGTCTGCTAGGACAGGAATTTTCACTCTTTTTTTAGACTATCAGAAAGCAGTTTAAAGTTTCCATTAGCTCTGGACTGCTTGTGAGTCACCGTATTGATAGTCTGTTCTGTCAGATTTCAGAAGGATAGGTGATCGGTTTGACTACTTTGGATGAGAAAGTGAATTCTTGGTACTTGAAGCTTCGACTGCAGGTTGTCTGGATACTTCTAGAGCAGAGTTCTCAGCTCGGCACTATTGAAGCCCTACAGCTCGTTGCCGTAGGGGGCGCCCTATGCTGTGGAGGATGTTTCAGCAGCATCCCTGGCCTCTCTCTACCTACTGTTGGCTAGTGGCGCCTCCCTCCCAGTTGTGACAACCAAAAATGTCTCCAGACATTGTCATATGTCCCCCAGTTGAGAACCACTATACTAGAATGATGGCAAACTGTCAACCAGCTTTGCCTTCAGAGGGAGGAAGGTGTGCAAATCTATCAGACCTGACACAGCAGTAGCAGTAACATTGTAATAAAGAAGGAATAGATTGCCATGTTGTACTCATAGATTAATGAATAATAACTTGTTATAATATCCAATTTTTGCCCAGCGATAACTTATAATTAGTTATCCATTACAGTGCACAGACTACACCCCGATGTACAACCTTCTGGATTAAGTACCATTGTCCCCGGTTTTGAAACGTGAAAACTGAATTCAAGACCTAAATAGGTTCAAACTCCCCAAACGCTTATTTTGCAAGGTAGTTAACTGTCTTCTTGTCTCATTCAGTGCCTTGTATCTGGCTTAGGTCTTCCTTTTCAATTTCTTCTGAAGCTAAAAACAGTCTTCCTCCCTGTAATAGTTTCTACAGCTGCTGTAGCAGAGTACCATAAACTGGGTGGCTTAAAACAATAGGCATTTTTTCTCTCATAGTTCTGCAGGCAGAATTCCGAAATCAAGAAACTGGCAGGGCCGTGCACCTCCGAAGGCCCCAGGAGAGAATCCTTCCTTGCCTCTTCCGCTCCTGGTGGCTCCCGGGCTCCTTGGCTTGTGGCAGCGTAACTCCAGTCTCCGCCTCCGTCTTCATCTGGCCTTCTTGCCTCCTGTGTCTCTGTGTGTCTTAAAATCACCCTCTCCTTATAAAGACACCAGTTATTGGATTTAGGGCCCACTCTAATTCAGAATGGTCTCATCTTAACAGATTCCGTCTGCAAAGACCTTATTTCCAAATAAGGTCACATGGACGGCACCAGGGGTTAGGGCTTCAACGTATTTTTTGGAGGACACAGTTCAACCTCCTAAACTGCTCGGAACATCACCACTGCCTCACTTAAACACAGAGTGAAGGGCCTTCCCTGGTGGCAAAGTGGTTAGGAATCCGCCTGCCAATGCAGGGGACATGGGTTCGAGCCCTGGTCTGGGAAGATCCCACATGCCGCGGAGCGACTAAGCCCGTGAGCCACAACTACTGAGCCTGCGCATCTGGAGCCTGTGCTCCGCAACGGGAGAGGCCGCGATAGTGAGAGGCCCACGCACCGCGATGAAGAGTGGCCCCCGCTCGCCGCAACTGGAGAAAGCCCTCGCACAGAAACGAAGACCCAACACAGCCAAAAATAAATAAATAAATAAATTTATTAAAAAAAAAAAAAGAATGAAGAAATGTGCTGTAATGTCTTAGCTAGTTCTAGAACACACTTTTTTTTTTTTTTTTTAACATTGATGCCATTTTTCATAGATTTCTGAATGTCATCATGGTCATGTGATGTGAACAGCTGTATTTGGAGTTTTCTCAGGTTACCTGCATGTTCCAATCTCCTTCCAACCTGTTCCTTCTCCAGGGTCTGTTCCCTGCTTAGTAAAGGGCACCTCCATCCACCCAGTTGCTCCACAGTAAATCTGAAAGCCCACTTTGTCCTTTTCCTCACCGTGCTCCGCATCCGTCTAATGCCCAGTCTTCTACTCACGACGAAACAGCTTCTTTCCTCACACATTACCACGCCCTTGTACCACCACCTTGAACTCGCCCAGAAGACACACCTAGCTGGCTTCATGCCACCATCCCTCCATCCATTTACATTCCATAGCCAGAGTATGCTTTTTAATTTTTATTTATTTTTTTATTATTATTATTATTTTTAATTAATTTATTTATTTAGTTTTGGCTGTGTTGGGTCTTCGTTTCTGTGCGAGGGCTTTCTCTAGTTGCGGCGAGCGGGGGCCACTCTTCATCGCGGTGCGTGAGCCTCTCACTATCGCGGCCTCTCTTGTTGCGGAGCACAGGCTCCAGATGCGCAGGCTCAGTAATTGTGGCTCACGGACCCAGTTGCTCCGCGGCATGTGGGATCTTCCCAGACCAGGGCTCGAACCCGTGTCCCCTGCATTGGCAGGCAGATTCTCAACCACTGTGCCACCAGGGAAACCCCAGAGTATGCTTTTTAAAAGACTCAGTTTGTCCTTTGCAAACAGCCCTTCCGTGGTCCCACCTTGCATTCACTGAGGCATTCTAGCCCCCAGGACCCGGCACGTGCTTCTTTCTCTGTCTGGAATACCCTCTCTACCTCATAACCCTGTTCCACCCCAAATCTTTTCTAGGCAAAGTCCTTTTCATTCTTTAGGTCTTAGATTAAGACCACACATCCACTGGGAGCTCTTATCCATTCCTCTAGAGTGGGTTGATTTCCGCTGCTCTGTGTTCCCATAGAACCCTGCACTTTCTCTGTCATAATATTTGTGTTACTATGTGTTCATGTCTGTCGTGTTGACCTTTGCATCCTCAGTGCAGAGACTGCGCCTGGCCTGTAATGACCATTTAATAAATATTTGTCAAATGTGAACCAATCATCTAGATGGTTAAATATAAACAATTTGAGTGACTGCATTACTCAGTGGGCAGGCTCCCCCCATTCCACACCCAAGTTAAAATTTCTTTGAATTCTCTTTTATTTTTAAAAGACATGTGATTTTTGTATTCTGCTCCATTATAGATTCATTTTTAATTAATTTTGGTAAAAGCAAGTATGGAACTTTATCATGTGGCTTCTCACATCTTCTGGAGTTTTATCTATAAACTTATCCATAAATGACAGGTAACCTCAATCTGAAAAACACTTAGGGTTGTATTTGCAAAACTGTGCTCTATAGAGGAAGTTATTTTTTTTTTTTGGCTTGCTTTTATTTTTGTACTATTGTGTCAACTAATGTTTTGAGCTACCCATACAAAAGGGTTTAAGCGATAAAAATGTTGAATTATCACACACACACATACATAAGAAGTCAAGTGAGTTTGGAAAACCCTACATACTCCATTCCCCTTTGGGAGATTCACTATTGGATCATTTAGGAAGGCTTTTGGCTACAAGTAACAGAATTCCCAAATAGCAGTGGCTCAAGTGATTAAGACATTTACCTCTCTCACCAAACATGAAGACCGAGGGTGGACAGTCCGGGTCCAGTGGTCACCAGTAACCCAGCGCCTTCCCATTCTTCAGCTGCACTGTGCTCTGTTCACTTTTTGCCCCTGTGCACGTAGCTTCATGGTTGCAGGTGGCTCCTGCAGGTCCAGGCATCATCATTTCATTCAAAGACGTAGGAGGGAGACAAGGGTGAAGAATAGAGCCTGGCCAAAGGGACTCTTTTTCTCAAGTGGCTTTTCTTTTTATCAGCAGAGGAAAACCTTTCCAAGACAGTCTTCAGAAGACTTCTTTTTTTAAAAAAAATTATTTATTTATTTTTGGCTGCGTTGGGTCTTCCTTGCTGTGCTTGGGCTTTTCTCTAGTTGCGGCGAACAGGGGCTACTCTTCATGGTGGTGCGTAGCTTCTCCTTGCGGTTGTTTTTCTTGTTGTGGAGCATGGGCTTTAGGTGCGCAGGCTTCAGTAATTGTGGCACGCAGGCTCTAGGGCGCAGGCTCAGTAGTTGTGGCTTGCGGGCTCAGTAGTTGTGGCTTGTGGGCTTCAGTAGTTGTAGCTCGTGGGCTCAGTAGTTGTGGCACGTGGGCTCAGTAGTTGTGGCTTGCAGGCTTCAGTAGTTGTGGCTCGTGGGCTCAGTAGTTGTGGCTTGCGGGCTTCAGTAGTTGTGGCACGTGGGCTCAGTAGTTGTAGCTTGTGGGCTCTAGGCCCACAGGCTTCAGTAGTTGTGGCACACGGGCTCAGTAGTTGTGGCGCACGGGCTTAGTTGCTCCGTAGCATGTGGGATCTTCCTGGACCAGGGCTTGAACCCGTGTCCCCTGCATTGGCAGGCGGATTCTTAACCACTGCACCACCAGGGAAGCCCAGAAGATTTCTTGTATCTCACGTGTCAGTCTTGGTTCACAAAACTTGTCCTTATAAAGGAGGCTGGGAAAGCAGCATACGGCAGGGGAATCGGACAGCCAGGGTTGTTTTAGATTAGCTGTGAAGCAGGGGAGGAGGCAGTGGTTCGATAGTAGGTCGTTCCAGCCACAACTAGGAAACCCTCTTTTCCACAGAACACCAATTAACATGGGTAGTTTGGAATACAGGAGGAGTATTTTTTTGGCCACTCTGTGTGGCTTGTGGAATCTTAGTTCCCCAACCAGGAATCGAACATGTGCCCCCTGCAGTGGAAGCACGGAGTCCTAACCACTGGACCGCCAAAGAAGTCCCAAGAACTCTTTAAAAGAACTAATACATTGCCTTTGAGATAAATGGGGTTGGGGGGTGGGTTCAAAGAAAGACAGTAGTGACTGGAGATTTAGAACCCACTTCCCCTTGGCTGGTATTAGTCCTCCCGCTGTGGTTCATGTGAGTATCTCGTTGGTAGTGCATTTTTTTCTCCAATCAGCCCTGCTGTGCCCTTAGAGCTGCAGATAGATTGGCCTGGTCTGGGTATTAGGCACAATACCAAAAGAATGCAGAAATCTAGTCTAGTCTTGTTATCCATACCAGTAAACGTAATCGTGTCCTGATTTGTTTCTTTCATTCTTCTCCTGGATTCTGTACCCACAAATGATCTAGCCATGATGTTTTTGGGTATCCCTATAGTTAGATGAGTAGTAATAGTAATAATGATGATAAGCGCCTATGTTATTGCACGTTACAGTGTGCCATTCATTGTGCTCAGAGTGTATATGCAATATACCATTGAGTTATCACAGCAACCTAGTATTATTTCCATTTTACAGATGAGGACACTGAGGCAGAGAGAGATTAAAGTCTCTTTTCAAGGTCTCTCATCAAAGCCAGGATTCTAATCTGAGTCTTTGACTCTAAAACCTTCTCTCTTAACAGTTTATGTTCATTACTTCTCAATTTCATTTTTCTAGACTTTTTTCACCTTTCCCCTATCCTGAAATGTTATTGGGAAAAATAGCCTAGAAACTTGCACCTTTTCTGTTTGCTTTGATGAACAACTTTTTCAAAGTAAGATTTTGTTAAGTGAATATTTTTATAGTTTTACTGGTCGTGGGAGAAAGTTAGAAGTGGTACCAAACTGCTTTTGTGAGCTTTTGTCTACCTTTAGCTAATTTAGTGTCGGAGTGTGGGGAAGAGCATTTCCTTTTCATAACATTTCCTTCCCACAGATATTTAAGAAAGGAGCTTTCCACTTCCTGATTCCTAGTTCCATAAATATTGTGTGTATTGACATAACTTGAACTCTGTGACACATTACAAATCCTCAGGTTTTAAAAGAAGGATTTTCTGTAATAGAATTCTACCTGATCATTATCAGGAGTGCAGGGATTTAAGTTAGAACTTGAATTTTCCTAAGTAGTTTGAATGCCCAGTAGCTTAAAGCGGTGCAGACTCCCTGGAAAGGGTCATGGCCTGATTTGGCCCCATTTTGAGTTTTTCCATTTTGACAGCTTTCCCATTATAGAAAACTGAGGCCACCTGACATTGTCCCTCTGTCTCTGCAGAATAAACTCCTTCCTCGGAAAATTAACTTGAGTATCTTGGGTAAAGAAAAGGCAGTAAGACTCTTGACTCAAAGCACTTTTATTCCTGGAACATAAAACTTGGTTGTTTCTGACCACTTGGATCAGGTCCTAAGATCAAGATGGAGAGATGAGGTGGGAGAGAAATGAGAGAGCCCCCTTTCCTCTTCCTGCTTCTCTTTTACTCTCGCTGCCCCACATACCCTTGATCCCCTGACATCGCGAGTAATAAGAGTATTGTCTCCTCTGCGTCTGTAAGAAGAGTTGATGTTGCCATTCAGTGTCAAAAGCTTCACCAACTGAGAAGCACAGTATCGATGTCTGGGGTCAGACAGAACTGCACTCAAAATCCTGGTTGTGTGACCTTGGGCAAGTTGCCTTTAATCTCTCAGTCTCAGTGTTCTCATCTGTAAAATGGGGATAACAATGTCATCATCTTCCTGGAATGTCTATGAGAATTAAGTGAGATAGTGCACACAAAGCTCTTAACACAGTGAATTGTCCCTGCTGAGGGACTGATACCTGCTGCATATCATCATTATTCCTGGTATTGTGTGTCTCCCCAAAGTTTTGGCGCAAATCAAATTATTGCTCTTCTGCTTCTAGAATATTTTCTTGTTTAAAAAAAATGGTTTGAAACCTTAAGCCACTGCTACACAGCTGAAGGTTTGGTGTACTCCAAGGCCAAACCTGGATTATGGCCTCTGAAATATGGCCTTAGGAATAATTACATTTAATGCCATGCCTCTCCCTTCCCATCCCCCATCAAGAACCCATGTCAGATGGCAAGTGAGTGAGAGATAACCATTGATCAACTCTTAATCTTTTATAAGTTGTTATGAATCATGTGTACATGTTTGTAGTAGCGATTTTCCTGTAACATCCCTCATATCCGATTAGGAGACACTATAACTTCGTGGCTGACAAAAGTGAATTCAGTATATTTTTCCCTTTATTCAAGGAGGTCAGTGGAGATAAACCTGGATTGCAGTGTGGGGATTACTCCCGTAATTTGGAGTCACCAGCTTCAGAAGCTGCCTACTTTTTCTTCAGAGCTTGCTTAGTTCTGGTTATGCCAGAGAGGAAGCTTCAGTAATGTCAGACAGCCTCTTGGACCTGCCCATCTCCTCTTTGTCAAGGACCATGGGTTCAGGATGTCCCGTGGCAGCCAGGGAGGTCCCAGGTTGGAGAATCTGGAGATCCGTGGTGACAGGAATGGGGGCTTTCTGGTCCTGTTGTGGATCATCCGCCATCTTTCCTGGTGACACTGAATCACAACAGATCCTCACCTTACCAACAAACGTGACCGTCTTCTCCGCTATTTGTTATTTTCTCAACAATGAAATAGGAAACGTATGGCATGTTTTGTTTTTTTTTTTTCCTTTTGGAAGTCTAGTCTTTAGTCTTTTAAAAGAGTCTTTTAAAAGCTGGCTATGCTTTAAAGTGGTCCTGAGCAATGTATTGATACACCTGAAACTTACATAATAGGAAGAAAATCATTAAGAAAATGAATTGACAAACCACAGACTGGGATAAAATATTTTCAAATCATACTTGATAAAGGACTTACATCCAGATTACATAAAGAATTCTTAAAACTCAAAAGTAAACCAACTCAATTTTTAAGTAAGCAAAAATTTGAATAGACATTTCAGCAAAGATCTCCAAATGGCTTTGTATATGAAAAGATGCCCAGCATCACCAGTCATTAGGGAAATGCAGGTTAAAACCAAAGTTAGATACCACTTCACAGCCACTAGGATGACTATAATAAAGACAAAGGTAGTGTTGGTGAGGGTGTAGAGAAACTGGAGCCCTAATACGCTGCTGGTGAGAACGTATTTAAAATGATACAGCCACTTTGGAAAGTGGTCTGGCAGTTTCTTAAAAAGTTAAGCAGTTTACCATCTGACCCAGCAATTCCATGCAATGTTCCATCCTAAGAGAAATGAAAACTGTTCACAAAGGCTTGTAGGTGAATGAATGTTCATAACATGCGTATGGCATGTTTGTTAGTCTTCAGAATTATTTTGAGGAACTGAGCAAGTAAGTCTGTTTGAAATCAGTTTTTGGGTAAATATCATACCTTGTTTTGCTGGTTGGAGCTCCTGCCAAATTATGAATTTCTTGACACAGGTATTTAGCTCTAATTATGCTTAGTCCGCTCACTCATTTGCAAAGCACCTATAATTCTTAGGCTTTTAACAAAATGCCAGGCAATTTAAAGGCATGATGTTCTGCAGGAAGATTTGAAATAATAGCTAATAACATTTACTTACTGTAAGCCAGGCATGATTGTAAAAGCTCTACATGCAAAAAGATAATAAATGTATTATCTCATTTAATTCTCCCAGCAATCCTGAGATGGGTATTGTTATCCCCAGTTTACATATGAGAAAACACAGAGAGGATCAGTAACTTGTTCAAGATCACAAAGTGAGTGAGTGATGGAATTGGGATTCTTACCAGGCATTCTCAATCAAGTCTGTACTCTTACCTGTTACACTGTACTTTATTACTTTAAAATTGTACATTTTTCTACTAAAAATTTGTTTAATTCTAAAACCAAGATTTAAAATTGAAATCAACTTTAGTCATGTGAAAAAAGTGTTTCAACCTCTTAACTCAAAGTAAATTTCAGCATAATCCAATCTCTTCCATCCTAGAAATGTTTAACCTAGGGTATTCTTATTCCAGTTAAGCACAAGATCAAGTGTGGGGATTTAGCAGTCATGTTTTCAGAAGGGGAAGAGGAACAAGTTGAAATCTGCAGAGGAAGAATTCTTGTACGTGTCTTGAGGGGAAATGGGAAGAATCTCTTTGATTTTATAAAACCCCACGGACTTTTGTAAATCTGCACATGGGGAAAATGGCAGAGTCGTTATAAATCCCTGAGAGAAAAACAAGAGGGTCTAGGAGGGGATCTTAGAGAATGGCCATAAAAAAGGATGACTTAGAACTGTTGCAGAAGGCATTAGAAGAGGAAGATAGAGTTTCAGGATGTCACAGGGGCTCAACCTCATCAAGTTCTATAGATGAATAGTGGTGACATCTGGCCACTGGAATTGGTAGGGTGTTGGGCCGCCATGACTTTGGGGAGCAGTTTCACTGGCATGTGGGCAGAAAACGCAGGCAGCTGCTAGCTCAGGAGACGTTTGTCTTTTGACGAGCAGATTCAAGTAAAGATTTTTTTTAGCACAGGGAAACTGTGTGAATGTTTTAAACAAAGCCTATGGAAAAGGAGCTACCGACTAGGTGAAAAATAAATGTTACTTTTGACGATAGAGCCAGAAAATCATTGTGTTTTGTTTTGGTTAATCCTTGCTAGTATCTTTTCTTTTAAATTTAACTCTTTTACAAAAGGAAGAATTGGAAGTTCTCCTTCCAATCTGTCAGATTTTGGCTCTGAAAGAAAGTTCCAGAACAACACAAGGTGGAAGGTGAGACAACTCACAGATAAGGCTGACTTGAGCAGGAGGGTAGGAAAGCTAGTCTTTATAGTCTAACCCTTCTTCTCGTTTTCCCCATCTCCATCTTTGCTTTCATATTCCTGGTTCCATCTTGGTCATCTAGCCTATTTCTCATTCCTGGTCATCCTTAATAACGTAAGATGTTTGCTTCTAAGGGGTAAGGTGGGAACTCTTCCTATGGTATTTGCATGTGTGAAAGCAACCCCCTGGTCACAAGGCCCCACAGAAAGACCTGTTCCATCACTACCTCTTCTTCATGACTGTTATGTACCCAGAGCTTGGACCCAAGGAAGTACCCTGGTTTATGGAGTGAGGTTGGGAGCCAGCTTTTTAAAATTTTTCAGATGTTTCTCCAGATGTCCCAATATTATTTGTTGACTAAACCATCAATATTCCACAGATGTGAAATGTCACTTATATCATGTAGTAAATTCTCAGATGTATTTGGGGTCAATTTGTGAAGCCACTGTTCTGTTTCACTATCCATCTGTCAGCTAATACCTATCAGTCTCAGTCTTTGAGTTACTGTAGCTTTAAAATATGTTTTTAATATATCATATGGCCAGTTCACGCTCATTTTCTTTCACAATCTGACTGTTCTTTCATGTTTATTTTTCTTCATGTTTTAGAATCAGCTTGACTATTCCCCGTCCTTGGTGCCCCCCAAAATCCTGAGATTTTGTTCAGAGAGATGGTGGTAAAATTATATATTAATTTAGGAAGAATTGATACCTCTTTAATATCAAACTTTTCTATCCATTCAGGCCTTCTTCTAAAGTATTTGAAAGCTGTCTTCATATAGGAGAAACGTGTTAAGTTTAATCGTAAATATTTTGTGGGTTTTGTGTCTATTATAAATAAGATCACTTCTTCCACTATATTTTCTGAGTGTTATTCATTCATATATGGAAAAGACATTTATTTATTCGTTTGTTTCTTTATTTATTTAACTAGCTGCACCGGGTCTTAGCTGCAGCCTGCGGGATCTTAGTTGCGGCCTGCGGGATCTTCGTTGTGGCCTGCGGGATCTTTTGTTGTTGTTGTTGTTGTGGCATACGGGATCTAGGATCTAGTTCCCCAACCAGGGATCAAACCCAGGCCCCCTGCATTGGGAGCGTGGAGTCTTAGCCACTGGACCACCAGGGAAGTCTCAGAAGAGCCTTTTTCTTTTTAACCCAGCCACTTTAGTGAATTCACTCTTACCTTATATTTTCAGTCAATGATGTTATATGCAAATAATCAGTTGTTTATAGGGCCAAAAACATTCCATTGCCCAAGAGTCCCTTCACCTGTACTCTCAGGCATCCACAGACACGTGGAATGATGATAGTCTTCACATCTATGCATTTATTATTAAAATTTTTTTTACCTTGAATTGCAAAATATTTCAAACATACAGAAAATTATCGAACACTAACATGCCTATCATCCATGTTTAACAGATATAAATTTTTTGCTATATCACTGTCAGATCTCTTCTTTTTAAATTTATTTATTTATTTATTTATGGCTGTGTTGAGTCTTCGTTTCTGTGCGAGGGCTTTCTCTAGTTGCGGCAAGCAGGGGCCACTCCTCATCGCCATGCGCGAGCCTCTCACTATCGCGGCCTCTCTTGTTGCGGAGCACAGGCTCCAGACGCGCAGGCTCAGTAATTGTGGCTCACGGGCCTAGTTGCTCCGCGGCATGTGGGATCTTCCCAGGCCAGGGCTCGAACCCGTGTTCCCCTGCATTGGCAGGCAGACTCTCAACCACGGCGCCACCAGGGAAGCCCAGATCTCTTCTTTTTAAACAAAAGCCCTGATATAATACTGCAGGTATACCTAAAGCCTCTTCATCATCATCCCTTCTTCCTCCCCCTCCTTCCCAGAGTAAGTCCTGAGTGGAGCTGGGTGTCTGTCACCCTGCACTCACTACTGAGTATGTACATGCGCAGCTTTGGTATTCTAAAACTGTATGTATGTTGTATGCAGTTGTAAATACTGTCCTGATTTAAAAGTAATAAATATATGCCCAGTATGAAAAATTCCCACCTTTATAGAAATCTGTGGGAGAGAAAGTTCAAAGTGCTCTGTAATAATCAGTTTAAGAAATCCACTGTTGGGACTTCCCTGGTGGCACAGTTAAGAATCTTCCCTGCCAGGGTTCCAGCCCTGGTCTGGGAAGATCCCACATGCCGCGGAGCAACTAAGCCCGTGCGCCACAACTACTGAGCCTGCACTCTAGAGCCTGCGAGCCACAACTACTGAGCCCGTGAGCCACAACTACTGAGCCCATGTGCCACAACTGCTGAGCCCGTGCACCTAGAGCCCGTGCTCTGCAACAAGAGAAGCCACCACAATGAGTAAGTAGCCCGCGCACCGCAACAAAGAGTAGCCCCCGCTCGCTGCAACTAGAGACTAAGTCTGCATGTAGCAACGAAGACCCAGTGCAGCCAAAAATAAACAAATAAATAAATTAATTAAAAAAAAAGGAAATCCACTATTCACAAAAAGGTGTATCAGTTTTCAGCCCATGCTGTTAGGTAGCATGTAGTAGAACCAAACACTATCGAGCTGCTTAACAAAAGAACGCCTTCCAAGGGAAGAATAATTGAGGTACTTATTTACCACCATATCCTGTTCTCTACTGATAGCTTTTTATCTTGTTAAGAAAAGAAAGGAATCTCAACAAAGGTTACTAGGACTTTAAGTGGGTTTCAACAGGGAGACCCATCATTGTTTATACCACAGAGCAACAGGCTTGTATAGATTTGATTGCTGCGCCTGATAGGAGCCTCTGCTTGCACAAAGCTGCCGCTTGTTTCATGAGCAGCTGGTAAACTTGGAGCCCGTCTGAGACAATCAGAGGAAGTCTACATATAAACTTCTCCGTGCGAGGAAAGGTGGTTTTTCCATTTGCCTTTTTCTGAGCAGTTTAACTTCCTAATTGCATGATCCAAATTGTTTCAGAGACTATGTAAACCATATGTTTGCTAAATGGAAGAAACAAACATGGGGAAGTCTGATTAGCATCAACTTCCCTAGGAAAGGAGCATCTTTCCCAACCCAGCTGAGCTTGCTTTGTACTTACTGGACACGGGTGGGTCGGCGGAGGAGGAAGTGGGGTTGTAAACGGCTGCATCTGACTGTGGATTCGCTCCTCTTCCTTCTGCTTAAGCCCATATTTTAACAGTTATCCTTCTGTATTAGCATGAGAGAGACAGTAGGTGCTGGCTGACATGAGGAGAATGAATTTCACGCAGTATTTAGCAGATTTAGAGAGGGGAAAATATTATTTGGAACCTTTATGAGACTAAGTGTGTGAGAGTGTGTGTGAGAGAGCACAAACACGCTAGCAAGAGTGAGCTCCTTTTCAGTTTTTATCCCATTGGGTTTGAATAATAGCTGACAAGGATGAATCATCAACTTACTTGACTACTGTTAAATCAAGTTTTTTATATTAAATTCATTAAAGGAGTAGAGAAGAAGTTGTGGACATTATGTATCACATAATGAAGACGTTTGCAGGTCTAGATGAAATAATGATATTGGGTGACTGCTATTGAATCAGTTAAAAAAAAAAAAGCAAACTTGTTTCCTGCATCCTATTTTGGATACAGAAGGCAAAACAGGGGAAAGTTCTGTGTCCAGGCACATTCAGTGACCCAGATGTGCAGATGTGTAGACACGGATACCTTGAGGTGAACTCACATAGCTATAAATAAAGTGGCTGCCAGTTTCATCCAGTATCATCCCAACTGGACACCTGAGAGAACCACAGGTATAAACTGGATCAAACGGTCACCCTAGGTCTTAATGGCATTGCAGTTGTCATGGCTTAAGAGAACAATTAAAGAAACATTCTATTGTCTACTTCTTCTGTCTCTAATTACCCCCCGAAGACAAAGATTCAACACATCGATGAAACAACAGTAGCTGGTATTGTTTGTATTTAGGCAAACACTGGTTGTATTTAGGCAAACGCTGGGGGAAATATGAACTCTGAAAATTAAGAGGAAAAAAAAGACTTAACTAGTTTTTTCATATTTGTTTACATTAGTTTCCTGTGAACTCTTCGTCTTGAATTCTACTGGGGACTACCTAGTAAGTAAAGCCACTTTATGCTGAAGACTTTTTGGAACTTGAGTCATCTTGAATGATGGCTTTATAGCATATAGAGTTCTTTGCCTTTTATTTCTTTGGGAATACAAAGAATACCTTTGCAATGTCATTATTTAGGGCACTGCCTACATACCCCATGTGTGCCACATTAAGGAGCTTGGATTTCTCTGAAGCAGAATTATTTTTAACTGGAAATGGGCGTCTTTAACTAAAAGGTCATCTTTTTTTAAAAAATTAATTAATTAATTATTTATTTATTTATTTATTTATTTTTGGCTGTGTTGGGTCTTCGTTTCTGTGCGAGGGCTTTCTCTAGTTGTGGCAAGCGGGGGCCACTCTTCATCGCGGTGCGCGGGCCTCTCACTATCGCGGCCTCTCTTGTTGCGGAGCACAGGCTCCAGACGCGCAGGCTCAGTAATTGTGGCTCACGGGCCTAGTTGCTCCGCGGCATGTGGGATCTTCCCAGATCAGGGCTCGAACCCGTGTCCCCTGCATTGGCAGGCAGACTCTCAACCACTGCGCCACCAGGGAAGCCCCAGGTCATCTTTTTAAACTTGTGAGTTGGACCAAAAGAGTAACTCAAAGGTGCAGAGAGAGGGACAGTAACAAGCAAGTCCTTGTTCATCTAGTTTTTGATGTTGTTGCTGAGGTTTTGCTTTTGTCTTTATTTTTTACTTTTTGGTTTTATCCTGAGTTCTGGGTTTTACTACATCTGTGTCTGAGCTGTAGACAATATTATAAGCTTTACTTGCTGTATGGTCAGGCCACTCAAAATGGCTGTTCTCTTGTTCTCTGTACATCCCCTGCTGGAGCAGTGCCACCTACACCTTACTCACAGGAACGTGCTTGCCCCCTGCCCCAGCTAGTGATTGTTCTAATCATCAGGCCAGAATGATTCCATCTGCTAGTTTATTAAAGAGAAACATCTACCCTCGTGATGGTCATTAACCTGAGGGGCTGTGAGTGATGCGCCCCAGCTGCTGGTCTCCCTGGTAACTGATAAGCCCACCTGGCGTCACTTCCCCCTATAAATGGTAGCGTCCGTCTCCCCCGCCCCAAGCAATAAAGACTCCTGCCCTGTCCCGCCCGCTGTCTGCAGCACAGGCCGCGGATGTTTCGGATGTGTGAGATCCCCTCTCCAATAAACCACTGATGTCTCTGTCGCTGTTTCCGCGCTCTGTCTTCGGTCTCGAGGCTGGGCAGCTACGAGGCTTGTAGGCCTGCGG
Organism: Balaenoptera physalus; assembly: GCF_965194825.1. Lineage (NCBI taxonomy): Eukaryota > Metazoa > Chordata > Mammalia > Artiodactyla > Balaenopteridae > Balaenoptera > Balaenoptera physalus. Next base: position 35,827,841 of record NC_138891.1, read on the forward strand.
GGTGCAGCCTGATACCAGCTTTGCCAAAAATCGACTGCTTTGTTTCTGGTAAACACGGTCTTTTAAAAGTATAACATTGTTTGTTTGTAAAGTGTATTACCCTGCTTCCTCCTTTTATAAAAATTATGTGACCTTTGATAAGCCTCATTTTGATATGAGAAATATTTTATATTCTGAGTATGGCTGTGCTGGTCCCTCGGCAGTCTCAGGGGAGCTTTGGAGGTGATCTTGCCATGTGAACTTTCAGTTAATACAGATGATTACCCTAGCAACAAACAGACTTGATCAATAGGCAGTATTTTGCTTTTATAGATGATATAACTGTGTTTGCCGGTTTTGGAGGGGGAAGAATCTATCAAACTAAATTTTAAAAATGATTATAAAGTTTCTAAAGGAGAGTTACAGGGAGTGGTTGACAGGCAGATGCCCACCACCGAATGAAAAACTTTCTAAGAAATCTTGAACAAAATGGCCTATTCCGAAATTCCTAGTATAGTTGGGCACAAGGATTTTTTTTATCTCTTAGCTCTCCTGAGTTCATACATTTGCATTTATTATTAAGTAAGGTAATTATCCAATATGGTTCCTAGAATACATTAAAATGTATTGCATGGTCATCCATTTACTCAGCAGTTATTATTGAGCTCTGCCGTGTTCAACTGAGAGTACAGATAGAGAATAGAGGGGGAGGTGTATCTAACCAGAGTTGGGATTTGCCAAGGAAATGAGTGTGTCTGCAAGGAGTGATTGTAAGTAGGTATCAAGACATTCAAGTTGGATAAGTGAATAAGCATAAATGAGAGGACACGAAGGGTTTAAGGATGGAGGGAAAGGTGGTGGAGTGAGTGGGTTGTAGGAATGGTGGGTTAAAATTGTTGAGGTTGAGGATTAGAAGAGGTGAGTCAAAGGGATTGGCGGGGCTGGTTAGACAGGGGTGTTTGACGTTGGGATTGCAGAGAGGTTGCAGTTGGTGGTAGTGACAAGGTTGATTGTTGAAGGGGAAGTCAAGGAACTGAGAGGCGGGGGTAATGGAAGGATTGCCACATGGAAATTCAAGGAAGTAGTGTTGGAGAGTGACAGTAAGCCAGCAACTAAACGCACGAGTGAGGATGAGGCATAATCCAGGGGCCTGGAGATGACTGTGATGATGAGACAGAGACTGATGGCATGAGCATCAAAGCTGGGGACCTTCTGGGAGGAGGAAGCGATCATTGTCTAGGAGTAATGAGACTCAAGCAGACAGAGAGCCTTCAGAGCAGGCTGTGCTCTCTAGAAGAGCCAAGTGTCTGTTAAGGCAAGAAGGTAAAGGGAGAGTTCAGAGAAGGGGCTGAGGATTTAGAAGATTTTGCTGGATTCCCTAAATGAGGTGCATTTCCAGAGGATGCAGTGGAATGCTTCAGCCGAGGGGCTGAGGGAGGTGAGGCCCGATTAGGCATGTTCACAGCACTGTGCAGGTGAGAGTACCTTCAGGGGAATGAAGAATACCAGGCGGTCTTGGGCATAAGCAGGGATAGAGGGTGTGGCGGGATCAGTCCTGGTGGTTTCTGAACAGGTGGTGAGGCCATGCATGTTGGAGGGAAGGATGGGTTGGGCGTCTTGCCAGAAGCAAGCAGACCTCTGGGGCTGTTCTTCCCTCCTGTGCCTGGTGGTTTGGAGGCTGCGAGTGCAGCTTCGCTACCCAGAGTGTGAGTAGGTTTGGGACAACCTCTATCCTGCGGATGGGGGTAAGGCTGGGGAAGTATAGCTGTTCAAGCCTTACCATGATGCATGCCTGTCTCACTTGTTGCAAGAAAATGCCAGGAAAATGTAAAATAAAACCTAGAGGGTTTAATAATTGTTTTTTAAAAAATTTTTATTGGAGTATAGTTGATTTACAATGTTGTGTTAGTTTCAGATGTACAGCAAAGGGAATCAGTTATACATGTACATATATCCACTCTTTTTTTAGATTCTTTTCTCATATAGACCATTACAGAAAATTGAGTAGAGTTCCCTGTGCTACACAGTAGGTGCTAATAATTGTTTTTAATATTGCTTTTATATGTAAGATACAATTTAGTATACTACAGAAAAATAGTAATTAACAGGTTTAATTTTGGAGGGTTATATTGACACGTAATCAGTAGATGAATTCAGAGTCCAATTCCTATTTTAAAATAAATCATTCTCTCCCTGTCCTCCTTCCCTCCCCTGCCGCCTTCCCCCAAAATGTGATTTGAACACTGATAACGTCCCAGTCTCGTCCACTGAATTACTGATAGGTTCTTTTTCCCTCTTCCTTACAGTGAGGAAAGTTACAATGTCAATGATTATTCCTTAAGAGATCAGCTACTGGTGGAGTCTTGTGACAGCGAAGAGCTTAATTCTCCTCCAGGGAAGAACAGTTCCGCAGTGCTTTATTCAAGACAGAACTCTGCTAGTCACCTCTTTACGCTGACGGTCCTTAGTAACCACGTGAACGAGAAAGTGGAGATGCTGCTGGGAGCTGAGACTCAGTAAGTATGTGCGAGGAGAGGGTTTCAGAATATCTGCTGTCGGTCTTCCCCACCTGATTACCCTTGGTCCGCAGACTCCCTAAAAACAGTAAACTCTACCTACTATTTTTTTATTTTTTTATTGATTACCTGTTACGCACCAAGCATAGGTCTGGGTGCTTTATACAGATGCTCGTCTTCTCACTGTGATCTTCTCAGTGTCCTGAGAGATGGATATCGTTATTTTCATCCCCATGACTCCTGATGGATGTGTTGTGCTTTTAGGTGGTGTGCTTTTATATTTACAGAGTGTTTTAAAAATCATTTTATTTTAATCATTGATAAAATTATGACCCAGGAGCCCTAGGAATATGACCTAACTGGTAGTTTGATCCTAGGCCCTGAGTTTTCTTAGCTACTGAAATTGAAGTCATTTTGTATCACCTGCCTTCGACCAGGCAGCAGAAAGACCAGTGATTTCTGTCAAAAGAGATACTCAGTTTGGGGAAATATGTTTGTTGCAGGAAGGGGAACCCCTTCCAGGGCCTGAGAAAATGGGCTGTTGTCTAACACTTGGAAATGAATTGTCTGAGGAGACATACGTACTGACAAAGCAAAAGACTTTATTGGGAAGGGGCGCCTGGGCGGAGAACAGCAGGGTAAGGGAGCCCAGGAGGACTGCTCGGCCATGTGGCTCTCGGCCTCAGGTTTTGTGGTGATGGGGCTAGTTTCTGGGTTGTCTCTGGCCAATCATCTTGCTTGTGCCCATATTGGATCTGACTCAGGGTCCTCTCTGGTGGTTCTTGCATCTCTCAGCCAAGACGGATTCTAGCATGACCGTTTCTGGGACGTTGGCCCACATTATGGGCTGGCATCTCCTCCCTCCTTTCGGCCCCTCCCGAATTCTCCTGGTTAGTTTTCCACGGCAGCACCATGTCCTTATCAGGACCTCCTGTTGTGAGACAACTCATGCAAGTGGTTATCCTCGTGCCTGGCCAAGGTGGGCAGTTTCGATCAACGGTTCCCTAACATGTTGACGATCCCTCTTTCCCATCCAGAGTTTATGCAGAGGCAGAAGCCATCGTGTCTGTGCCTGCAGTTTCACCAGCAGTTAGTAGGCAGTCCATCCTCACACAGGATGAAGGGAAGAGGGCTTAATTGTCAAGTCCACCCGTGCTGCTACTGAACCAAACTTGGGTCTGCTTGCCCGTGCACAGTAAAGCCAACCTGCTGACACCGGGTTGTGGTGAAGGAAAGTGCAGTGTTTATTGTAAAGGCACCAATACAAGGAGGATGGGTGACTCGCACTCTAAAAACCCCCAAATCCCCGAAGGAAAGGCCACGTGAGGGAGGGTGGTCCCAGGGTATGTGATCAGCTCGTGCACAATTCTCTGATTGGCTGGTGTTGAGGTAACAGGGTGGTTGACATTATGAATCCTTAGGTGCCAGTTGGTCTGGGGGCTCATGGTCATCAAGTAGTTAAGTTCTTCCATTTGGCGGTGGTTTCAGCATCTGTAAAACAACTCAGGAAATGTGCATCGGATACTGTTACCTAGGTACTTCAGAGGGGAGCAAAAACAGAGGGTTTTGGCGGGGTCGGGTGGTGTCTGTCTTGGGAAGGCCCTGTAGGGTCCTGTTTGGTTACATTGCGATTTTGTCCATGTAGAGATAGCTGACCAATTTGTTTGGAAACTGGAAACCTCCCCTTAGAACAATCATCATAGGCAGGTATTATGTTGGGTCAGAGGGTGGAACAGTGGAGGGAAAGGAGAAGTTCCCTAATTCTTGGTCCTCTGGGGTTCCTATGCCGTCTCCCACTTGGCTCCTACGTGGTGTGATTCAAATGGGTCAGCAGCTCTTGAGTAACAACCCTAAGGCTGTAACAGAATCTTAGGGAAAGCCAACCAGAAGAGATCATCTCCACTTTGTAAGAGTATTTTAACAGGGTCCCTGGATTGTTAGAGAGATATAAGAAAAGAAAAAGAAGGAAAAAAGCCATCCACATAAAAAACGATAAATGCTCATTTCATGTTTTTGGCACTAGAAGTAACTTTTCCAAGGCTGAAGAAAACCGAGAGGGGCAGGGTGATAGAAAGCTATTTGAGATTTAAAAACAGCCGAAAGAGAGTATTCCAAATGCGCTCAAGAGCTAACAGAGGGAATGAATAAGAAAAGGAGCGGCATCCTCTGTGTTTGTTTATAAAACAAAGAAATACCTCTTCCTAAGGTCCCAGAATTCTTCCAGGAAACTGCTGGAAAGCCCTGCCGCATTCCAAGGATGCTCCTCTGTGTTTTCCCCTCTGGGGAGGGCACCTCCGGTGGGTGCAGTGCTTGCTGGTCTGTGCAGGTGACCAGCAGGAGACACACCCAAGACCAGGGCTGAGGAAGGCATTTCTTTGACTCTAAAGATGGTTAAACCCCTTGGCCTGTGAAGACAGACCTAGACCTCTTCTGTTTGGGGAAGCCTCTCTTAAAAAAAAGAGAATTTAGTATGTCTGAGCTTTGGATCTTAAAGGACTTTAAGGATGAAAAAGTCTTAAACACTTCGGAGATTACTGCTTGTTATAAAGAATTCTCAGAAATGAAGATGTTATTTTGTCTTTTTTAGTAAGGGAGAAAGTGTTGTTGGTTTCGCTTTACGTTTTCCTTTTCTCTGTGTTTATAAGGATTGTTTGCTCTTTATCAGCAGAGCTTTTCCTGACTGTCTCATTCACAATTTATGTAATCTCTACTGCTGGTTTCTGAGATTATTCCAAGACAGTAGGCAGTAAACCGGAGTGTCCAGTTTTTACACCAAGGCTAGATCCTTTCCTGGGACGTTCTCCACCCTCTTGCCTTTTGATCTTGCCATGGACTGAATGGGTGTTCATTTCCTCAATGAGAAATGTTCTCAGAATATCTAGTTATGTCACCCGTAAACCCGTGGGTATGACTCATATCTGTAGTTCTTTCATTAATAGCAAGAGAACATTCCAGAAGGGGCAGAGGGGCGGCTGCCTCCTTGGGTACGGAAGAAGTGACTCCCTCACTCCCCCCCCCCAACTCAATTACAGTTAAAGTAAATAACTGGACAAATACTTTTAAACCTACAAGGCATAAAGTATCATTGGTGCTGAAAGAAAGTATATGACAGCCAGGATGCACTTTCCTTAAAACAAAACCAAAAAAACCCAATCAGCGTTTAAAAGTCTAACGAGTCGTTACATGCTGTATTTGGAAATGTGCAGGCCAGCTCTGGGTTACCTGGTTTTGAGCAATCAGAGTTTAGGCCTATGCAGAGTGTTTTCTTTGCTTCTAAGATTTGCCAAATGCATAGGTATGTTTTTTTTAACGTTTCTCTCTTTTATGGTATACATGGTTAAAGTGGTCCATTAGCAAGCTAGTTGAGAAGGTTTTCACCACAACCCACCCAGGCCTTGAGTAATTGCAGAATTTCCGACCAGTCGATTACATTCTTTGGCTACTTATTCTTTGGTTTGAAAAAGAATAGGGTTTGTACCTAAATATTTACCTTCTTTGAAAAACTGTTCCATAGTAGAGGCACCTGGGACTATACGGAATGTAAAATCAACCGAAGGAAGGGTGCAGCTGTTTGGCACAAGGACGGTTCAGCTATTATAAGGCAGTGAAGTTGTGGAAGAACAGATCAATAGCTTTGATTATATAAAGAATGCAGAAAAGCTCACCAAAAGGAAATGGGGCAAATGCTTAGTGAGCATCTGGGATGTGCCAGGCACAGGGCCAGCTAGAGAGCATGAAGGGAGCCTTGGGTGTTTCTAGAGAAGGATGGTGCTTCAGAGCTGAAGCATGTAAGTAAGATGACTGTACATCTTGGTTTCTTTGGGATCAGCGTTATGTCTGTTGTTCTGGCAAAATTAAGAATAGCACCCTCTTTGACTTTCCAAAGTGTCTTTAGACGATAAAATATGTTGTGACCCTAATTATAGGTCTGTAGTCCAACTCCCTCAGTTTTCTCCCAGATGTAAGATGAGACTCAAAAAGGTGAAGTGATTTGCCTAAAGTCACGCAGGAGGTGAGTTACTGCCAACATGGGACTAGACCTTGACCTTCCTGAGTCTGATGTTCTTTCTAATAACAAATTTTAAGCTTCTTACTGAGAAGCTGCCATCTCGGAGACTATTCCGCCCCCATCTTGCTGCTCAACTTGGCCTTGTTCTGCCTCTGGAATGGAAACTCCAGGAAGCTAGTTGCTATTAAATGTGAAATAGTACTAAAATGTGACTTTTTTGGTTCATAGACTTAAAATGAAAAAGTTTGTGGTAAATTTAAGGCATCATATGGTTTGAAATATTTTATAATAAAATGCTGAATAGATGTTGCATCCCTCAAATTATCTTCCATTTAAAAACTTCCTTTCTTGTTCCTTTGCCTATGTTTTTCCTACTTCCTGGAATGCCCTTCTCAGAACTCCTCGAATTACCAAGTATCTTACTTCTCAGGGCTCAGGCCCAGTGCCAAGTCTTTCCTCTACAAGGAAGCCCCCTCAGCGCTGCTCCTGGTGATCTTGTCCCCGAGAATTCCAGGTGCTTGCTGTGTGTGCCCCTCTTGTTAGTTCATTTTTCTCCTCCTGTTTTCTGTCTTGCCCACCCTCTGCTGTACTACTGCTGGCCCCCAACCCACCCCTAAGTCTCTCCTTCCCTTTACAGCTGCACTTCTCAAGAGAGCAGCTTTCATTTCTCCCTGTTTACTCAGTGAATTTTTATTGTGCACCTGCATCCTTTCAGGCGCTATTCTAAGTGCTGGGATGTAGCGGTGAACAGTGCAGAGACCAGATCCCTGCCCTCTGGGGGCTTCCGTTCCACTGAAGAACCTATGCCTGTGTGCCTCCTGCCCTCAAGGAGGTGACTTTGGTGGCACTGAACTTTTGCCAGTCTGCCTGGGCAGATGGCCTACAGTGAACTGGGATGGTGGGAAAGCATTTCTTCATCCAATTTTAAAAATAAATAAGTGTGGGCTTCCCTGGTGGTGCAGTGGTTGAGAATCTGCCTGCCAATGCAGGGGACACGGGTTCGAGCCCTGGTCTGGGAAGATCCCACGTGCCGCGGAGCAACTGGGCCCGTGAGCCACAACTACTGAGCCTGCGCGTCTGGAGCCTGTGCTCCCAACAAGAGAGGCCACGATAGTGAGAGGCCCGCGCACCGCGATGAAGAGTGGCCCCCGCATGCCGCAACTAGAGAAAGCCCTCGCACAGAAACGAAGACCCAACACAGCCTAAATAACTAACTAACTAACAGTAAAGCCAGGAATGTATTCCGGAGTGTTAAGGGCTGGGATGGGGATCTGTCCTCTAAATTAGATGGCAGAGGAAGACTTCTCCAGGTGACATTTGGGACTGAGCCCTGAGTGCCTGGAAGGAATCCATCCATGGGAAAATGCAGGGCCAGAACGGTCCAGGCAGAGGGCACGGCAAGTGCCAGACTCCTAGGGAAACAAGTTTGAGGCCATCAGACTTGGCTTGAACGTAGTGAAATTGGCTAGATCAGAATAAGCCAGGGAGAGAGTGGGTGGTTGAGAGGCTGCTGGAGCCCAGAGCGTTTTAGAGCAGAGTTATTCCAGTGTGGTCTGTGGGCTGCCAGGCCTCAAACCGCTACTGGCCTGGCTTGAGGGAAGCAGTCAAAAACTTATAGCAGTTTGACATTTCTGCAGCATCAAAGCATGTGATTATTTTATCAGTAACTCATTTTTATTGTATTTGAGAACACCTGGTCCATAATGAATTGGAGCAGAGGGGGGCGTTGGGGGTGGTGAAGACCAGTTCTTCATCCCAGATATTTTGAGAAGCACTGGTTTAGAGCCTCCTAGGCTGGAATGGGGAGTTCCATGGAAGACTGGTGTGGACACAGGAGTTTCAGTGGGGAGAGCAGTTAGGGTCCTGTTGCATTAGTCCAGGGGAGTCTTTTAATGATTTTTTAAAACTTATTTATTTTTGGCTGCAATGGGTCTTCGTTGCAGTGCGCGGGCTTCTCATTGCAGTGGCTTCTCTTGTTGCAGAGCATGGGGCTCTAGAGTGCAGGCTCTGTAGTTGTGGTGCACAGGCTCAGTAGTTGTGGCTCATGGGCTCAGTAGTTGTGGCTCGCGGGCTCTAGAGCGCAGGCTCAGTAGTTGTGGCGCACGGGCTTAATTGCTCCGCGGCATGTGGGATCTTCCCAGACCAGGGCTCGAACCTGTGTCCCCTGCATTGGCAGGTGGATTCTCAACCACTGCGCCACCAGGGAAGTCCCAGTCCAGGGGAGTCTTGATGTTGGGATGGAGTGTGGTCTGTGCGAGGAGATGGAAACCTAACATTGTGGAGGTGGAGACAACAGGACCAGCTGAAGGACAGGATGAGTTGGGGTGGCTGTGAGTGAAAGAGAGGAATCGATGATGCTTTGGGTTTTTGGCTTGAGCAGCTGACGCCCTATACTGAGTTACTCCTTGACCGTCTTCAGTATGGCGTCTTCCTCTGCCACCCAGTTGAGGGCGCTCCATCAGAAGATGAGCAGTGGCTTCCTAGGTACCACACCCAGCAGTCCAGTCTTCCGCTTTCTTTACCTCTAATATCATTTAATTTTGTTAGCTGCCCAGCTCTCTGACACTAACCCCCTTTTTGAGATGTTCTCAAGCTGTTGTCTGTGTGCCCTTAGTTTTTCTCCCACATGTAACCTTGCCTCTTCACTTCCCCTTCAGAAATGCAGCCTGTCTGGAACCAGTCATCACCAGCGTGCTCTGCTTTCCCTGACACACACATATCTGTAAATGGTACCCTTGACACAATTTCAAGGTACCCAGTCTGGAGACTTGGTGTCATTTCTGATGCTTCTAGATCTGAACAGATCCATCCCAGACTGGTTCTTCCTGTATGAAACTCTGTTGCATCTTCCCACGTTTCCATCCCACTACCTCCTTCCCAGGGCAACCCATACATCCTTTATCTTTTGAACCACCCTCAAAGCCTCCTAACCATTCTTCTCTCCAATCAGTTTTTCACAGTTTTATTACTAATCCCCACACTCAGCTCCAGTTTTGTCCTTTTCTCACTTTGTATGTAGCAGGTTCACAATAAATATTTTTTGGAATTGCCCTACAATTAATAAAATTTGCTTTTCTATATCCAAGGCAAGGTAGACTAGTAGCAGCATGTAGAGAAATACTGCTCCTCTATCAGTCTCTATTCACTGGGGTTTTTGTTTGTTTGTTTGTTTTGTGCTGCTAGAGCAAGTTTTATCTAAATTCCACTTGTTTTTCAACATTTGCTGTCAAGGATGTGGTTAAACTTTTTTTAGCATGTACCTCTAAGCCATACTGTGTTATATCTGTTTGCTTGTTAAAGATCTTAAGTCACTGCATTATTAATGAGACAGTGGTTGGTGGAAAATACAGAAGCTTACCCTTGATAAAAGGACAAGGGAGGAATGTTTTACTAATGTCACTTTTTCCTCTGGGCCTTGCAAGAGGAATGTTCAAGGCCGAGAGCCCCCTTTGTCTGCCTTCATTAAAATGAAGCCCAGACAGCTGCAGCTGGCACAGAGCAACACTGTGGCAAGTGGCGTCCTTGGCTTCCTGCGTCCATAATGGAATTTGGATGGCATTTGGGTCCAGCCTGTGCAGAGATGAGACATAAGGACACGTTCAGTAATGAACGAAAACTTTCTTCACCCGTTCTATTTAGCTATGAGATATAATCACCTTAAGCTGTAAGCAAAGGCCCTTCTCAAAGTTTCTGTCTCACAAATTGCACCAGACGCCTAATAGTCCTCTCAGACACTCTGACAACCCATTCCTGGGCCCTCCTGATAAAGGGGCATTGTTTGCGGGCAGTCTTTTGCTCTCTTCCTGCTTCTGTTAATGATTTAATTAACAGGAAGTAAATAGGATGGGATAAAATTGTAAATAGTACGTCTGACATACTCTTCATCCTTTAAGAAAAATCCACATATAGAGATCACAATTTGTATGGAAAAAAAAATGTATTTATTACAGATTGTAGTATTTTTTTCTTCATTGAATCTGGAATCTATGTCCAATAATCTTTTACATTTGTTCAGTGCCTGTCAAGATACTTAAATCTTTGGTGATTCCTCATCACTGACCTCCAGTAAAACAGGAGAGCAGGTGATGGTGTAGGTCTTTTTTCCAAGGAAACAGGTAGTTGACCCGCTTAAGGTTAACTTCAGGATTCTGGACCAGACTAGGTCTCATGAGCTGTTTGATATGATAAACAGGGAACAGTTGATTTAACTATATAACACGTCATGGAATCTAAATTTCTAGAACTCTTAGTGGGCTAGGGGAACTACTTTGCTTTGGTTAGATTTTTTAAATTAGTAAGTTGAGCTGGTGTCCAGCTTTATAAGGCTTTGTTGCACAGCATTCATGAGGACGATTTTTGCCCTGTGGGTTTTCTTTAATGGATCAGCTTACTGATCTCATCTCGTTGAATTGAATGTGTGAGAGAATGAACAAAAACAGCCATCTCCATGATCCTATTCCTTAGGAAGACTTTTTTCCCAAAGGCCATGGGTATAGGAGTTTCACAAGGAACCATAGGTAAAGTTGTAGGCTGTGAAAAGGAGCACAAAAGGTATACATCTGGTCAAATGCCATTTTCAAAGGGATAAAAGGAAGGTTAAACAGCAGCTGAGGTCTCTTCACTTCTATTGAAAATCCAGGCAGACCCCCCTCCAGTGGTGAAGCCCTTTGTGGGCGTTTGTTCCATTCCGTCTCATTCACAGTCCTACCTCTGTTTCACACCCTGCTTCCTACTTTCTTAGTTTGGATCTGTGTTTTCTAGCAGATGCCTGGTATTCAATGCGAAGTCCAGCTTGGCTGTATCTTCAACCTTTGTGCAATTAAGTTTAAACCTACGGTGCTTAATTAATCATATGAGGGACAGGACAAGATACTGTGACAGCTGACTCCTGAGTGGGGAGCTGTAGGTGCATCAGTGCATGCCGTGCATAGAGAAAGGACTGCGCTTCCAGATGTTTATGTGGAAAGGGTCTCTTCTCGACTCTCAGATGGGTTTCTAGAGGGCGCCATCGCAGCACGTCGCACAGTGTGTTGGATTCTGTGTGGTCTGTCTTTCGCTCTGTCTGCTCCCTCATTGAAGGAAGGCTGTGGAGAGCAAGAGGCCCCATTTTACTCACTTGGCAGCCCCAGCCTGGCACAGGGCTCCTGCAAAGGCAGGGACTTGGTGAATGTTGTTTGAAGGAAGGAGGGGTGAGGAGCGCCTTAGAAGTTGACCTGCCCCGGGTCCCCATTAGCGGCATTGCTGATTCTGGCACTTTGGGCAAAGGGAAATCTCAGTAAGCTGGGTGTGGCATGGATTGTGAATTCGTGTGGATTGTCTCACCTCGTCCCTGGAGAAAATAGCTGTGTGTGTGTGAGCCTTGGACTTGATATCTAAATTTAATAATGGGTATGTCTAGGCCCGGGGTTTTCTTGTTCTTAGAGTTCCATTTTATGTGGAGTGAGTCTCCTCCCTGCTTTAGAGATGCAGTGCTTTCCGCCTCGTGATGGGAGGGAGCTCCTTGGCATGGCTCTTGGAAGCCCTGGGTAATGTCGTGCGGTTTTGATGGCATCTCAGAGGGGGTGGGACTGATTCAATTGAGGCCATTTCAAGAAGCGGCTCCTTTCAGCGAGGCAATAAGGACTGTCTTGCTCTGTCCTCTGGAGCCCCTGGGAGGGGCCGCCATGTGGAAGGGATGCCATTAGCATCCAGGCAGCATGCTGCAGGAGTGAAAGATTTCACCTGGACTTCTAGAAACTGGCTGCAGGGTGAGGCTGCCGCTAAAAGCGGCCACTCAAATGCCAGAGACGGTCCACGGCTGGGAGATCTGACTTGAAGGACTGCAGACAGCAGTTAGGGCCATGTGAAGATGTCATGGTAAGCCAAAGATGAGTCGGACATGTCTGGGTATGGCATGTGGAGACGCAAATGGGTCGTTTTAGGTTACTCTTGGCGAACAACTCTTCCATCCTTAAGATATTGTTCAGCTTTCAATTGCCTTTGTACTTTGGAAATTCTAGTTGAGCCTGAATTTTAAAAATCTTACCCAACAAAGAGATATCAAAGATTTAAGTGTTTGCTTGGGATTATCTGAAAGGAGGTTGTGCTTTACTTGTTCCTTATAAAACCACCCTGAAGCCTTTTGTCCTGTATTAGAGAGAGACAAAGGTTCTAAAAGCAAGACAGTGTCATCAGTTTTTACATAAACTATGCATATTACTACTTGACACACCAGCTTGACCAGGTCCCAGCCTCCTTTTCTTCTTTTAAGTAAGTCTGTCTTTCAGCAGACTGCAGTTTCCACCCTTCCTGCCATCCCTCGTTATTTTGTGAGCACCTGCTAGGGAGCACCACTTCTTTGATCCCCGGCCGCCTGGCTTATACTCTGACTCTACCACTTAGCAGTTTTACTGTGAGCAGGCACTTAACAGTTCAGACTTCAGCTTCGTCCTCTGAAAAAAATTGGAAATAATAATGGTAATATTTGCAAGATGGTTGTAAAGATTAGATTAGATGGTACTTGCCAAATACAAAAAAGCACAGTACCTGGCATATATGTGATCCCCTATGCTATTTAGAACAAGATCCAATTACTGTCCTTGGGGAGTTTATGGCCCAGTCAGAGAAACAGACAAGCCCATAAAAGATCAGGGGTCAATGAGTAGTAGTGATTTATCTGAGGTCAGGGTTTACAGAGCTCCTGTTATGTGCAGGCAGTTGTGGAGATAAGGTGCCTGGCTTCAGGAGGCCTACAGCTGCCGGGTAGTGTGACAGAGCTGTGCAGAGGGGGGCGTGGGAACAGGATTATCAAGAATGGGATGGGGACGGGAGTGTGGGTTCACGCATCAGAGGCGGCCACCTGGAGGAGGTGAGGCTTGTGTTTTCAATACTGAGTAGATGTGTTGAATAAAAGAAGCCAGATACCAAAGTGGACAATATTACAGGATTCCATTTTCATAAAGTTCAAGATTGGCAAAACTTGTCTATGTGATGGAAATCAGAACAGCAGTTACCTTTGCAGGTTATTGATTGGAAAGGGACAAAAAAGGAACCTCCTGGCACGTCTGTGGGCATGTGTACGCGGTTGTACCTAAGTAAACACAGATCTGTATACACTGACGATTAGTGCAGTGTTTTATTTTATGTGTGTGTTCTTCAATAAAGCAATCAAATAGTGATGAGTGGGCACAGCTCGGTAAAAACAGGGGGAAGGTCGTACTTGAGAGTGAGAAGAACAGATAGGAAAGGTGTGGAACAGCATGTCGAGTTCCAGACTGTAAGAAGTCTGCTCTATCTGGATGGAAGGATGGATACACGTCGGGGAGTGAAGATAGAGTGATGGTGAGAAGCATCTTTTAGGTGCAGGCCGTTGTGGGAGAAAAAAAAAATTTTTTTCTCCAAAAGTTTTTTTGTTTAAAGTACCAGGCATAAAGGCATCCCCTTTTCTTTTTTTTTTTTTACTTTTAAAAAAATTTGAGTATAGTTGATTTACAATGTAGTGCCAATCTCTGTTGTATAACAGAGTGACTCAGTTTTACATGTTTCCATTCTTTTATTACTATTCTTTTCCATTATGGTTTATCCCAGGAGATTGGATATAGTTCCCTGTGCTATATACAGTAGGACCTGTTGTTTGTCCATTCCAAATATAATAGTTTGCATCTACCAACCCCAAATTTCCAATCCATCTCTCCCTTTTCCCCCTCCCCTTGGCAACCACAAGTCTGATCTCTATATCTGTGAGTCTGTTTTAGAGATAGGTTCATTTGTGCCATATTTTAGATTCCACATATAAGTGATATCATATGGTATTTTGTTTTTCTCTTTCTTACTTCACTTAGTATGATAATCTCTAGGTCCATTCATGTTGCTGCAAATAGCATTATTTCATTCTTTTTTATGGCTAATATTCCATTGTATATGTGTACCACATCCTCTTTATCTATTCATCTGTCTGTCGATGGATATTTAGGTTGCTTTCGTGTCTTGGCTATTGTAAATAGTGCTGCAATGAACATTGGGGTGCATGTATCTTTTAGAATTTGAGTTTTGTCTGGGTATATGCTCAGGAGTGGGATTGCTGGATCATATGGTAGTTCAATTTTTAGTTTTCTGAGAAACCTCCATACTGTTCTCCATAGTGGCTGCACCAATTTATATTCCCACCAACAGTGTAGGAGGGTTCCCTTTTCTCCACACCCTCTCCAGCATTTATTTGTAGACTTTTTAATGATGGCCATTCTGATCCGGGTGAGGTGACCTCCTTGTAGTTTTGATTTGCATTTCTCTAATAATTAATTAGTGATGTTGAGTATCTTTTCATGTGCTTTTTGGCCATCTGTATGTCTTCTTTGGAGAAATGTCTATTTAGATCTGCCCATTTTTTGATTGGGTTGTTTTTTTTTTTTGATATTGAGTTGCATGAGCTGTTTGTTTGTATATTTTGGAGATTAAGCCCTTGTTAGTTGCATCATTTGCAAATATTTTCTCCCATTCCATAGGTTGTCTTTTCGTTTTTTTTTTAATTCTCACTTTGTGTCTTTTTTTAAAAATTATTAGCACCTTTAATTATTATTTATTTATTTATTTTTTGGGCTGTGTTGGGTCTTCGTTTCCGCGCGAGGGCTTCCTCCAGTTGCGGCAAGCGGGGGCCGCTCTTCATCGCGGTGCGCGGGCCTCTCACTATCGTGGCCTCTCTTGTTGTGGAGCACAGGCTTCAGACGCGCAGGCTCAGTAATTGTGGCTCACGGGCCTAGCTGCTCTGTGGCATGTGGGATCCTTCCAGACCAGGGCTCAAACCCGTGTCCCCTGCATTGGCAGGCAGACTCTCAACCACTGCGCCATCAGGAAAGCCCTCGTTTTTTGTTTTTTCTGGTTTCCTTTGCTGTGCAAAAGCTTATAAGTTTGATTAGGTCCCTTTTTTTTTTTTTAATTCTTATTTCTATAAGGCATCCCTTCTTAAGAAGGTAGAGTGGCATAGTAGCAACTGACCTTCGTTTGGGTCGCTTACCTCCGAACTTCTATGCAGTCTTCTCATCCCTTAAACAGGGCTTTGGGAAGCTTACAGGAAATAATGGATGTCAAGTGCTGTATCTGCCATGTGAATGCTTCTTAAAAAATTTTCAAGTGTGTATGTGTGTGTGGTTTATTTAATCACAGTGCTAATACTTGACTTTCCAAATCAAAAACCTGGTTACTATATTATGGAGTAATGCTTGGTCATCTGAAACTTTTGATCCTTTAGTTAAGTAATTATTCTGTTTCATTTAATTGTAGCTTAATATTGTTTAAAAGCTTTTGGTTGTTTTTTACCTTAAAAAAATTTTTTTCCCTGTAATCATTAAATTATTTTAAGCATTTGAGAACAAAGAATTTCTATTTCACTAAGGCTCATATTTGGCAACATTTTTTGTATGAGGAACAGAACAACTTTAATTTAATGTCAGGTTTCTCATTTATTTGGAAATGGGTTGAGTGTGGGGGAAGGAGACGAGGGGAGGGAGTGGCGAGAGACTGATTTACTAGGATTTTTACAAATGAAATTTACTTTTTTGAAATGTTAAACATCAGATTGTGAGCGTACGAAATATCTTTTTGTGATTATAATGTATTAGTGTAATCAGATATTTGTTAAATGTTAAAATGTTATATGAGAGATTCCACTTAATAACAAGCTAAATTCATTCAGAATCTTTTGACAATGACTCATTTGAGGCCTATTTGAGATTTCCCAAATGATCATTTTTATTTTTATTTTATTAATTGTTTTCATTTTTAAATAACTCTTACCCTGGCTTTGAAGGCCAGCCACTTACCTCTCTAGAGAATGTCTGCCCTGTTTTCGGGGAATGCCTTTGCATTCCAGAACATACTTCATTCTGTGTCTAAGCACCACTGAATCTCTCAGCCGGATCTACCCTCTGTGTTTAGGAGCGAGCGAGCCCGCTGGATAACTGCCCTGGGACACAGCAGCGGGAAGCAGCCTCCGGACCGAACCTGTAAGTACCTGGAGGGCCGTCTGCTCTGGAGCGTGGAGGGCTCTGCCCCCTGCTGGTCACTGGGTTATTAGTGGTTAACCTCCACAGTACCTGCTTTGTAAGTTTTCTCCAAGATTTCCTTCCTGCCGCCCCACCTCAGCTCTGGATGCTCCCTGCTTTGGAAGTCAAGGGGACTGAATTCAAAGTGCAGTTCTTTGCTGTGTAAACATGGCAGATCACTGCATAGCCTTTCTGAGCCTCTTAAATCATCTGCAAGTTAGGTGCATTATTATATACAACATGGGGTTATGATAGTGAGGATTAAGTTAAATTTACACTGAAAGCCCTGCTTATACTGTAAAATTTACACTGAAAGCCCTGCTTATACTGTAAAGCTCTTAAATTTCTAGCTGTTGTTTATGGGCAATAGTAGCATGTTTAAACCTTCTCCATACTGACAGTGTGAATCTAAGCTGAAATGGATTTTTAACCTTAAGGTAAATTACTTTACCCTTCCTTTTGACTTTTTTTAATTAAAGTAATATTAAAAAATATATTTTATTCTTCTAGGGAACTAGGAACTGGTACAGTAAAGATTAGTGTCATATGCTAAGCATCTTGTTATGCTGCTCTGGATGATTCTAGCTGGAAGGTCAAATTCAAAGAATTAGGGCAGCAAACGTGGATATTCTGGAGCACTCAAAAATCATAGTTTTAAGCTCAGAGTCAGAGCTAAAGTGACTGGTTTGAAAGTTCTCTGGAATCAAGTTTCATATTAAAAAAACAGTAAAAACTCAGGCCAGCCAGTAGCAAGTCACTGAAGTAAAAATTGATTTGTTATGATCGAGAATTTGAGGGAAACTAAAATGTTTTCTAACTAACTTTTGCTTGGAGCTCCTTTTAGTTCTAAACTTCTCTGGAGCTCCTTTTAGTTCTAAACTTCTCTGGCAGCTTTTATGTGCTGTTGGGTGGGCTGGGGGAGCACCGTGGATGAGAGCCAGGAGAACTGGATAGATTTTGGATTTTATCCTCATGGCCTTGGCACATACCTGATCTATCTTGACTCAGTTTCCCCAATGCACAGTGACTGTTTTCTGCTGTGTTGTGTGATGTATCTAATGACTTCTTATCAAGGCTATTTTTGAGGGGATTCATGTATCATAGAAGGCCTCTCTCGATTCTGAGCTTCTAAAATCCTAAAGCTCTTAGCCAAGTAAGAGAATTCCTGGGAAAGATTTTCTGCTTTTTAGGAGTCTACCTTGTTTCTATCTGTGCTGGCTCTGATTGCACAGAAAGACTAAGTGAATGCAGATTATTGATTTGTACCTGTTTTGTTTTTCCACTGCTACCGGAAGTTCATTATGTCCCCTTTCGCCCTCAGCACTGACCCAAGTGGAAATCATTAGATCATTTACTGCCAAGCAACCAGATGAACTCTCCCTGCAGGTGGCGGACGTGGTCCTCATTTATCAGTGTGTCAGCGATGGTGAGTGGGAGTGTTCTGATGGGGGCGCTGGTGGTCCAGTGTTCAGGGTCTCATTCTGTCATCAGTGCTCATATTCCCCATCCCTTTGGTTTCCTCATATGCACCTGCCTCTCCTTTATCTACACTTTATTGCTTCTAAATGTTTTTTTAATAGGATGTGGTCACATGGTTGTTATTCAAAAGGAACATGAAATGTTTTCCTTCCCAGTCCCCCAGTGACCTAGTTCTCATCTCCAGAGGTTCTTCCTTCCTCACTTAGAAAGTAAAAGTCAGTTGGGAGACAAGATGGCAGAGTAGAAGGACTCTAAGCTCACCTCCTCTCACGAGCACACCAAAATCACAGCTAATTGCTGAACAACCATTGATTTAAAAAAAAAAAAAAAAAGACTGGAACCTACCAAAAAAGATACTCTATATCCAAAGGCATGAAGAAGAAACTTAATGAGACGGTAGGAGGGGTGCGCTCATGATGTAATCAAATCCCATACCCCCCCTAAGTGGGCGACCCACAAACTGGAGAACAATTATATCTCAGGAGTTTTCCCACAGAAGTGAGAGTTCTGAGTCCCATGTCAGGCTCCCCAGCCTGGGGTCTGGCATATAGGAGGAGGAGCCCCCAGAACATCTGGCTTTGAAAGCCAGTGGGGCTTGAGTGCAGGAGCCCCACAGGAATGGGGGAAACAGAGACTTTACTCTTGGGAGGGCTCACACAAGGTCTTGTGTGCACCAGGACCCAGGGCAAAAGCAGGTCTGGCCCAGGCTCCTATGAAGTCACTACCTGTGGGTCTTGGAAGGGCTCCTTGGAAGTGGGGGTTGGCTTTGGCTTGCTGTGGGGACATAGACACTGGTGGCAGGCATACTGGGCTACATTCAACCACATGAACAATCCTGGTGGATGACATCTTGGCTCATTAGTACCAAGACCTGGCTCCACCCAACAGCCTGTAGGTTCCAGTAGTGGGACACCTCAGGCCAAACGACCAACAGGGCAGGAACACAGCCCCACCCATCAGCAGACAGGCCGCCTAAAGACTTCCTGAACCCACAGGGACCTCTAGACACACCCCATGACATGGCCCTGCCTCTAGAGGGCCAAGACCCAGCTCCCCCCTACCAGGGGCAGACACCAGAAGCAAGAAAGGTACAGTCCAGCAGCCTGCAGAACTGAGTACACAAATGCAGATCAGAACTTATCCTGAGACCAGTTGGTCCCTGGCCCTTGGGTGATGAGAGGGGAGTGTACTGCTGAAACACACAGGACATCCCCTATAGAGGGCCACTTCTCCAGTGTTGAGAAACATAACTAACCTTCCTCATACATAAAAATACAAATAGAAATTTAAACAAAGTGAGATGGCAGAGGAATATGTTCCAGAAGAAACAAGATAAAAACCCAGAAAAACAGCTTACCTGACGTGGAGATAGGTAGTCTACCTAAGAAAGAATTCCAAGTGATGATCGTAAAGATGATCCAAGAATGTGGGAAAAGAATGGATGCACAGAGCTAGAAGTTACAAGAAGTTTTTAACAAAGAGTTAGAAAAGATAAGAACAACCAAACAGAGTTGAAGAATACGGTAACTGAAATGAAAAGCGCACCTAGAAGGAATCAATAGCAGAATAAATGAGGCAGAAGAATTGATAAGTGAGCTGGAAGACAGAGTGGTAGAAATCACTGCCACAGAACAGAATAAAGAATGATAAGAAATCAAGACAGTTCAAGAGACCTGGGACAACATCAAATGCACCAACATTCGCATTATAGG
Source organism: Balaenoptera physalus (assembly GCF_965194825.1). Classification (NCBI taxonomy): domain Eukaryota; kingdom Metazoa; phylum Chordata; class Mammalia; order Artiodactyla; family Balaenopteridae; genus Balaenoptera; species Balaenoptera physalus. The sequence continues at coordinate 35,847,552 of NC_138891.1, forward strand.
GGTCCCAGAAGAAGAGAGAAAGGTCCTGAGAAGATATTTTAAGAGATAATAGCTGAAAAATTCCCTAACACAAGAAAGGAAACAGTCACTCAAGTCCAGGAAGCACAGAGTGCCATACAGGATAAACCCAAGGAAGAAGACACCAAGACACACACTAATCAAATTGACAAAAATGAAAGATACAAGAGAATCCCCATAAGGTTATCAGCTGATTTTTCAGCAGAAACTCTGCAAACCAGAAGGGTGTGACACGATATATTTAAAGTGATGGAAGGGAAAAACCTACAACCAAGAATACGCTACCCAGCAAGGTTCTCATTTAGATTTGATGGAGAAGTCAAAAGCTTTACAGACAGGAAAAAGCTAAGAGAATTAGCACCACCAAACCAGCTTTACAACAAATGCTAAAGGAACTGCTCAAGGCAGTAAAGAAAAGGCTACAACTAGAAACAAGAAAATTACAAAATGGGAAAGCTTACCGGTAAAGGCAAACGTACAGTAAAAGTAGGAAATCATCCACACAGAAATATGATATCTAAATCAGTAATCATGAGAGGAGGAGAGTACAAATGCAGGATATTTGGAATGCATTTGAAATTAAAGAGATCAGCAACTTAAAATAGTCATGTATATATATGGACTGCTATATTAAAACCTCATGTTAACCACAAACCAAAAATGTATAATAGATATATACACACAAAAAAGAAAAAGGAATCCAAACACAACACTAAAGATAGTCATCAAATCACAAGAGAACAAAAGAGAAAAGAAGGAAAAAGACCTACAAAAACAAATCCAAAACAATTAACGAAATAGGAATAAGAACACACATATCGTTACCTTAAACATAAATGGATTAAACACTCCAACCAAAAGACATAGGCTGGCTGAATGGATACAAAAACAAGACCCATATACAGGCTGTCTACAAGAGACCCACTTCAGATCTAGAGACATGTACAGACTGAAAGTGAGGGGATGGAAAGGGGAATTCCATGCAAAAGGATTTCCAAATCAAAAGAAAGCCAGAGTAGCAATACTCATATCAGACAAAATGTACTTTAAAATAAAGACTGTTACAAAAGACAAAAAAGGACACTACAATAATGACCAAGGGATCAATCCAAGAAGAAGACAGAACAATTGTAAATAGATATGCACGCAGCATAGGATCACCTCAATATATAAGGCAAATGCTAACAGCTGTAAAGGGAGAAATTGACAGTAACACTATAATAGTGGGGGACTCTAACACCTCACATCAATGGACTGATCATTCAGACAGAAAATCAATAAGGAAACACACGCCTTATATGACACTCTAGACCACATCGACTTAATTGATATTTATAGAGCATTCCATCTGAAAGCAGCAGAATACACATTCTTTTCAAGTGCACATGGAACATTCTCCAGGGTAGATCACATGCTGGGCCACAAAGCAAGCTTCGGTAAATTTTAAAAAATTGAAATCATATCAAGCATCTCTTCTGATCACAATGCTATGAGATTAGAAATCAACTACAAGAAAAAAACACCAACATGTGGAGGCTAAACAATATGCTACTAAACAACCAATGGATTTCTGAAGAAATCAGAGGAAATCAAAAAATACCTAAAGACAAATGAAAATGAAAACATGACGATCCAACCCTATGGGATGCAGCAAAAGCAGTTCTAAGAGGAAGGTTTATAGTGATACAAGCTTACCTCAGGAAACAAGAAAAATCTCAAATAACCTACCTAACCTCACACCTAAAGCAACTAGAGAAAGAACAAACAAAACCCAAAATTAGTAGAAGGAAAGAAATCATAAAGATCAGAGCAGAAATAGAGACTAAGAAAACAATAGAAAAGGTCAATGAAGCTGAATGCTGGTTCTTTGAAAAGATAAACAGAATTGATAAACCTTTAGCCAGACTCATCAAGAAAAAAAGAGAGGGCCCAAATCAATAAAATTAGAAATTAAAAAGAAGTTATAGCTGACACCACATAAATACAAAGGTCCATAAGAGACTACTACAAGCAACTATATGCAAATAAATTGGATAACCTAGAAGAAATGGACAAATTCTTAGAAAGGTACAATCTCCCAAGACTGGACGAGGAAGAAGTAGAAAACATGCACAGACCAATTACAAGTACTGAAATTGAATCTGTGTTTTAGAAACTCCCAATAAACAAAAGTCCAGGACCAGATGGCATCACAGGTGAATTCTACCAAACACCTAGTGAAGAGTTAACACCTATCCTTCTGAAACTATTCCAAAAAACTGCAGAGGACAGAACACTTCCAAACTCACTCTGTGAGGCCATGATCATCCTGATACAAACCCTCAGCTAACATCATACTCAATGGTGAAAAGCTGAAAGTATTTCTTCTAAGATCAGGAACAAGGCAAGGATGTCCACTCTCACCACTTTTATTCAACACAGTTTTGGAAGTCCTAGCCACAGCAATCAGATGAAAAAGAAAGAAAAGGAATCCAAATTGGAAAAGAAGAAGTAAAACTGTCACTGTTTGCAGATGACATGACACTGTAAATGACACTATAAATAGAAAATCCTAAAGATGCTACCAGAAAACTACTAGAGCTCATCAGTGAATTCAGTAAAGTCACAGGATACAAATGAATACACAGAAATCTGTTGCATTTCTATACACTATCAGCAAAAGATCAGAAAGAGAAATTAAGGAAAGAATCCCATTTACCATTGCATCAATAAGAATAAAATGCCTAGGAATAAACCTACCTAAGGAGACAAAATACCTGTACTCTGAAAACTATAAGATGCTGATAAAAGAAATTGAAAATGACACCAACAGATGGAAAGATATACCATGTTCTTGGATTGGAAGAGTCAATGTTGTCAAAATGACTCTATGACCCAAGGCAATCTATAGATTCAATGCAATCTCTATCAAATTACCAATGGCATTTTTCACAGAACTAGAACAAAAAATTTTACAATTTGTATGGAAACACAAAAGACCATGCATAGCCAAAGAAAAACAGAGCTGGAGAAATCAGGCTCCCTGACTTCAGACTATACTGTAAAGCTACAGTAATCAAAACAGTATGGTACTGGCACAAAAACAGCACATAGATCAATGTAACAGGTTAGAAAGCCCAGAAATAAACCCATGCACCTATGACCACTTAATCTACAACAAAGGAAGCAAGAATACACAATGGAGAAAAGACAGACTCTTCAATAAGTGGTGCTGGGAAAACTGGACCGCTACATGCAAAAGAATGAAATTAGAACATTCTCTAACACCACACACAAAAAGAAAGTCAAAATGGATTAAAGACCTAAATGTAAGACCAGATATGATAAAAACTACTAAAGGAAAACATAGGCAGAACACTCTGACATAAATAGTAGCAATATCTTTTTGGACCTCTTTCCTAGAGTAATGGAAATAAGAACAAAAATAAACAAATGGGACCTAATTAAACTTAAAAATTTTTCCATAGCAAAGGAAACCATAAACAAAATGAAAAGACAACCTATGGAATGGGAGAAGATATTTTCAAATGATGCAACTGACAAGGGATTAATCTCTGAAATATTCAAACAGCTCAGTATCAAAAATATAAACAACCCAATCAAAAAATGGGCAGAATATCTAAATAGACATTTCTCCAAAGAAGACATACAGATGCCAAAAAAGCACATGAAAAGATACTCAGCATCACTAATTATTAGAGAAATGCAAATCAAAACTACAGTGAGGTCACCTCACCCCAATCAGAATGGCCATCATTAAAAAGTCTACAAATAAATGCTGGAGAGGGTGTGGAGAAAAGGCAACCCTCCTACACTGTTGGTGGGAATATAAATTGGTGCAGCCACTATGGAGAACAAGTATGGAGGTTCCTTAAAAAACTAAAAATAGAGCTACCATACGATCTAGCAACCCCACTCCTGGGCATATATCTGGAGAAAACCATAATTCAAAAAGATACAGGCACCCCAATGTTCATGGCAGCACTATTTACAATAGCCAAGACATGGAAGCAACCTAAATGTCCTATGACAGATTAATAGATAAAGAAGATGTGGTACATGTATACAATGGAATACTACTCAACCATAAAAACGAATGAAATAATGCCATTTACAGCAACATGGCTGTAGCTCAAGATTATCATACTAAGTGAAGTATAAGCCAGACAGAGAAAGAGAAATATATGATTTCACTTACATGTGGAATCTAAAAAAAGATACAAATGAACTTGTATACAAAACAGAAACAGACCCAAAGACATAGAAAACAAACTTACAGTTACCACAGGGGAAGGGTTGGGGGCAGGAGGGATAAATTAGGAGTTTGGGATTAACATATACACACTACTATATATAAAATAGATAACCAACAAAGACCTACTATATAGCATAGGGAATTATACTCAATATTTTGTAAAAACCTGTAAGGGAAAAGAATCTGGAAAAGATATATATATATATATATATAACTGAAACGCTTTGCTGTACACCTGAAACTAACAGAACACTGTAAATCAACTTCAATAAAAATAAAGTAAAAAAATAAAAGTCATGTTCTTCCTACCCAAAACATCATCCCTTTCTGCAACTCAGCCCAAGCTCAATACTCTCCTAGACACCTCACTTCAGGGCCTCCGATCATGTTCTGCCTCTCATCATGATATGCCATTGATTCCCTCTTGAAACCTTCCCCCTGTTCCACCTCTCTCTCTCACCTTGCATCATCTGTGGTACCCAACCTGGGGCAGGATACTGCCTCTGAAATTTGCCCATATCGTCCTCCCTCGGAGCTGAACAGTCAAGATTCATCCAAAATACTTGGTGCCCCATGAGGACTCTGCTCTTCTTTGCAGGCTGGTATGAAGGGGAAAGACTGCGAGATGGAGAAAGGGGCTGGTTTCCTATGGAATGTGCCAAGGAGATAACATGTCAAGCTACAATTGATAAGAATGTGGAGAGAATGGGACGTCTGCTGGGACTGGAGACCAACGTGTAGCCTCTCTGATGGTATTTTGTCACTGGGAGATTTGCACTACATCATGGTGGGCTGGTTGGTTCAAGGCCGGTTTTGATGTTAATTTTAACACAGCCTATTTAATTAAAAGAAAGGAAACACTTGCCTTTAAGCTTGCCAGGTGGTTCTGTTCTCCCAGGAGAACAGCTACTGGATAGTTAGTCCACGAAGCTCAGTTTGTGCACAGCAATCCTTTTGCAAAGCTCCTTAGGTAAACAGAATGCATGAGCAGTCCACTTCAGGGATCAGGCAGCCTCAGCTACTCCTAGTTGTATCATGTTCTGGCATAAGAAATATATATATATATGTAAGATGCTGTATCCTGGTTTTCTCTATCCTCACTTAACCAAGGATGTATACTATCCCTCTTTAAACATCTCCTTCGTATGGTTCTTCCAGTATTAGCAAGGTTTTATGTCTTTAAGGAATACCCAGTTTTGTAAATATTGCTCCTGCCTCTTATATTTTAGATCTGATGCTAATGCTTTCTTGATTTCAAAAGGAACTGGTAGAGTTCTGAAGGTGAGCTCAGTTTTTCTAAACCTCTTCCCAGGAAAGGGAAATTGACACTTGAATTTTTTCCTCCTCTTTCCTCATTGGAAGGGAAGTAAGGCGCCTTACTTTAAAGATTTTTTAAAAAAAAATCCATCTCAACCAACTTCGGTCTTTGGTAAGTATATTCTAATAAAACGTAAGTTACTCTAACAACATAGAATTTAGGTGGTTCATATATGTGAGAAAATCCTGAATATAGGACAGGGGTCGTACTTTTTAAAAATAGACCTACATGAGATGATAAACTGACGTGAGGCTGCTTTGCCTTCAATAATGTAAGGTTTTTGACTGTTCCTACTCCCATTTCCAAAAGGAAATTGGCTGAAACACATTTTAACAATCTCAAGGAAGATAAAATTGGACCTTAAAAGGTATCAAGAAGGCAACATGGTGTACCTAATTGCAACATAACATTTTGACCTTAATGGGAACTCATCTTATTTGCACTAAAGGCCTTGCTTGCTGGATTTGAAGTCTCTCTTAACTGCGGGTGTCTGTAGAACTTTATTTCTTCCACTAGTGCAAGGAGAGAGAAGAGTCATTGTAATAGTACGTTTCATAAAGAGGGAATTGGAGGGTTTGGAAGAGTGAGGGGAGGAGTGATTTTTTTTACTGGCAGCTACGTTCCCTCTCTACTCCATTCTCTTTCATGGAGGGGTAAAACCTGGCAAAGGGCACATCATTCAAGGACTCAGATCCATGTGTGACATGTCCCCAGCTACTGACTGCCAACCAGTTACTCAGTTGTAACTTTGCAGAAGCCCAGTGCGGGAGGTGTGTGCGCTCAGCCCATATGCTCTGTGTCCTGTCCCTGCAGCAGTGAGCCTGCGGGGGGCACCTGTGGCTGCCTCGCCTGTGGATTGCTCTCCTTTATCAATGCACACATTTCTGGGTATAAAGACATGCCAGGCCCCGAGCTCCTTGAGTTCTGGGCCAGTCTGTCAATGGAGAATAGCAGTGGACCCAGCAAGCAAGGTCTCGGGTTTGGTAAAACAAGAAATCTATCTCCTCTTTGATGTCACAGAATTTTTGGAGGAGAAGCTAACAAATTAAAATCTAATCTAATGGAATGTTTTCATTTAGGAAGGAAGGTAAATGTGTTGCTTGCAAAGAGACCATTTCGTCTTATTTTTGCTAACACACTGTTGACACTAAAAAGCAACTATACAAATCCTGTGAATTAATTTATCAGTAGAGATGGTGAACAGTTTTGGAAATATGTGCATCTTATAAATCAGAGCCTATTTAGCAAGCAGGTTAATACTGTTATTAGATAAAATGTTGTTTTATGGCAGGTATGAACTCATTCACAATGTTTCAGTTCAACCGTGAATTGTCGTTTTTACATGACACAGTATTGTTTTTCAAACTTAGTAGCTTCTCTGAATTGTACAATGACTTCATTCAGTGACCTGTGGAGAACAAAAATATTCATTTTTGTCCTAATGAATTGAGACTGCTTGTACACATTTGGCAAAATATGTGAGTTTATAAAGATTTTGTATATACTTGTTCTTTCGTGCTGATGTGATTTAATTTACTGTAGGATGTGTTCATTTAAGTACATAGTTTGCTGAATTTTGGGCCAAATCAGAGTTCTACTCAAAAGGTATCTGCAGCTAACATTGAAGGTGTCTGATCTTTCTTTTTTGGGTACGTATGGGCCTTAGCTGCCCTAGAAGGCTGGGGCATTTTTAAGAACTGGGCCATCCTGTTTCTTCTTATAGTTTCCACAAAACTGCATGACTGAACAGCTTATCTCAAATAGTTCATAGCTTCCTAACTGCTGTTGACCCTTGGAGTATATACCTTATCATTCATTTTGGCCACTCAGTATCTGAACCTTTGTGCTTGGGACATTTCACCACCTTGTGAATCTTGGCGGAAGACAAAGAATGACTCTGTGTTATTTTCTTTTCCTGAATAAAATTTCCACAAACTTCTTAGTGGCTTAAAACATTCCTGTATGGTCTCACAGTTCTGTAGTCAGAAGTCTAGGATGGCTTGGCTGGGTTCTCTGCTTAGAGTCTCACAAGGCTGAAATCAAAGTGTTGGCTTAACTGCTTTCCAGCTCATACCTGTTATTTGCGGAGTTCCATTCCTTGTGATTGCAGGACTGAGGCCCGTCTCCTTGCTGGCTGCTGGAGGGTGGGGAGACTGGAGGGAGCTCACAGCTTCCAGGGACTGGAATTCCTTGCCACGTGGCTCCTTCCACCTTCAAGGCAGCAGTGGCGTGTTCAGTCCTCCTCACACTTGGAATCCCTCTCGTTACATCTTATGCTACCAGCTGGAGAAAACTCTGCTTTTAAAGAACTCATATAATTATATTAGACCCATAGAATAATTTCCCGTATGAACTCAAAATCAACTGATTTGAGACATTAATTAGATCTGTGAAATTCCTTCGCCACGCACTGTAACCTAATCGTAGCTGCAACACCAAGGAAGCAGAGATCGTGGGGATCATCTTAGAATTCTGTCTTACAACACCCTCTATAAAACCTTAAAATGCTAGTTTTCCAGCATTCTTTGCAGCTAAAATACAGCTATGTGATAGGATACATAAATCAAAGGCATCTCTGTTGGATTTTCGCTCAAGGTAGTGACAAAAGAGGGGAGAGATGGGGAATATCATCTTTGGAAGTAGCAGGATGCATCCTCCTCTTTGGTCCCTCCTCCATCCCAAATTACTGCTGCATTTTCCTTGGACTCTGGAAAGCAGCAGAGAGGCAGTTGTTTGTTTGGTAGACTTGCAGTACTAAATAACACAAGTCAGTTAAACAACACAGGTCAGAGTTTAGTGCCTACCATAATCTCCATTGTGGGTTTGGTCTCCAAAGGGCTTACTCTGGAGTGAGGCAGTAAACCTCAAGGACCTCGAGCTTCACTCTTCAGGCTTCTAGCATACCAAGGTCCTGACAGGAGGAAATAAAACCTTGCTCTGGAGAAAGCTATCATCACCTTAGTTCTCAATTATTTCCAAAAAACAAATTCTCAAATGAAAGGATCAGCAAAAAAAAAAAAAAAAAGAAAAAAGAAAAACAAAAACAAACCTCTGAGAGACAGCATCTGGATACAGGAAAAACAAAAACAAAAAAACTGATACATTCACAGGGACTCTAGATAGTAAAATCATTAGTAAAATACAATTGCTACGTTTATGGAGATAAAGCCAAACTTCAAAAAGCAATGTAGAACTAACAACCACAAGAAGTGACAGAGAAAAAACAACTAGAAATTATGGAACTGGATTTAACATCAGATTTGATAGTTAAAAGATTCTGGTGAACTGTAAGAGAGGCTAGAAGAAACCTACAAGGAAGCATGAAGAGGAGAGAGATGGAAAGTGCAGGATTTATTTAACTGGAGTCTCAGAGGAGAGAGAGGGGAAGGAGAGGGAGCTTTGGCAAGGAAACTAGATCTTTATAACCTTGCTCTGACCAGTCACAGGATGCAGGCTGTGGCCTCGGGTGAGGCGAGGACAAGTCCTGCAGAGGGCTGGTGAGTGAAGGCTGTCATCTGGTGGCACTTCCAGCAGCTAAGGGAATACCATCAGTCCTGATGGAGGATCTGGGCAGAACATCACAACATTCACTACCTGTAGCTATGTCAGTATTAGATAAAACAAGTCTGTATGACTAGGGATAGAACCTACATAATGATGAAAGTTTCATTTAACCAGGAAGATACAACAATTCTAAATATATATTCTTCCAACAATATGGTCTCAATATAATAAGACAAAATGAGCAGAAATACAAGAATTAAATCAAAAGTCACAGAATGAGACTTTAACACACCTCTCTCATTTGATAGGAAAAATAAAAAATCAATGAAGGTGTAGAAGCTTTGGACAAGAATAACATAATAGGCTTATATAGGACACGCTGCAATTTCAGCATATACATTCTTTTCAAGCACATGTAGAATATTTACTTTTGACTACTTCCTGGGTCGTAAAACAAGTTTCAACAAATTTTAAAGGATTGACGTTATACAGAGTGAGGTCTCTGATTACAACATGATTAAGTTGGAAATCAATAAAAAAAAATTAAGAAATATCCATTTATATGGAAACTCTGACCTAAATTTAAGATGCAAAACTATAAAACTCCTAGAATACAGGAGAAAATCTAGGTAATCTTGGGTTTGGAGACGACTTTTAAAATATAACACCAAAGACATGATCGGTGAAAGAAAAAACTGAGAAGCTGAACTTCATTAAAAGACAGGAGAATGAAAAGACAATCCACAGAGTTGGAGGAAATCTTGCAAAATATACCTGAGAAAGGGTTGGCATCCAAAATATACAAAGAACTCTTAAAACTCAATAATTAGAAAACAAAACACCCAATTAAAAAATAATAGGCAAAAATCTAGAAAACTCACCAAAGATACACGGATGGAAAATAAGCATATGAGAAGATGCTCAAGATGAAACATCATTAGTGAACTGAAAGATTAAAATGAGATACCACTACACACCTATTAGAATGGCTATACAATCCAAAACCCTGACACCACCAAATACTGGTGAGGACACAGAGCAAGAGGGATTTGCACTGACTGCTGGTGGGAATGCAAAAACCACTGGGAAGAGTTTGGCAGTTTCTTAGAAAACTAAACACTTACCATATGATGCAGCAATCACACTCCTTGGTATTTACCTAAACGAGTTTAAAACTATGTCCACACAGAAGTCTACACACAAGTTTTTATATCAGGTTTATTCATCATGGCCAAAGTTGGAAGCAACCAAGATAATCTTCAATAGATGAACGGATAAACTGATACATCCAGACAATCGAGTATTAACCAGCAATAAGCGAAATGAGCTATCCATGAAAAAACATGAATGGATTTTAAATGCGTATTACTAAGAAAAAGTTGCCAATGTAAAAAGGCTATACACTGTATGACTCCAACTATATAACATTATGGAAAAGGCAAAACTATGGAGACAGTAAAAAGATCAGTGGCTGCCAGGGGTTCAAGGAGAGGAAAGGAGGAATAGGTGGAGCACAGAGGACATTTTCAGGGCAGTGAAAGTATTCTGCATGGTTAAGTTATGGTGCATACCTGTCATTATATCAATACATTGATCAAAATATACAACACAAAGAAGCTGATGTTGTAAACTATGGATTTTAGTTAATAATGTATTAATATTGGCTCATCCCTTGAACAAGCGTACCAAGGTGTTAACAAGAGGGGAAACTAGGAGGGAGTAAAGGTGTATACGGGAATTCTGTACCTCTGCTCAGTTTTCCTGTAAACCTAAAACTGCTCTAAAAAAAATACAGTCCGGTAATTAAGAAGTTCCTCTAACAAAGGAAGTGGCAGAAGTGAACTTGAAACATCAGGAACAAAGAAGGAACAACTGAACAGGTAAACATTTGGGTAAATATAATAGGCTATCCTTAAGGTTTTAAAATGTTAGTTGGCTGAAAGCTGTATTACATTGCCTGATACGGTTGGTTCTCAACGTATGTAAAGGAATTATTTGGGAAAACTAAATGGTGGTGTCTTTTTTAAAAAAATAAATTTATTGTATTTATTTATTTTTGGCTGCGCTGGGTCTTCATTGCTGCACAGGGGCTTTCTCTAGTTGCAGTGAGTGGGCTTCTCATTGCAGTGGCTTCTCTTGTTGTGGAGCACGGGCTCTAGGCACGTGGGCTTCAGTAGTTGTGGCATGTGGGCTCAGTAGTTGTGGTTCACAGGCTCTAGAGGCGCAGGCTCAGTAGTTGTGATGCACGGGCTTAGTTGCTCCACGGCATGTGGGATCTTCCCGGACCAGGGCTCAAACCCGTGTCCCCTGCATTGGCAGGCGGATTCTTAACCACTGCACCACCAGGGAAACCCCAGAGTAGTTTTTAAAAGTGACATAACTATATGTTTGGAAACACATTTAAAATGTAATTATATAGGTAAGTGTAGAGTAAATGAATGGAAAAATAATATCAAGCAAATGCCAATCAAAAGAAAGCTAGAGGGGCTATACTAGAACAGATAAAGTGAACTTCAGAGCAAAGAAGATTGCCAGGAACAAAGAATACTACATCACAATAAAAGGGTCAATCTGTGAGGAAGACATAACAACCCTAAATGTTATGTACCAAATAATAGAGCTTCAAAGTACATGAAGCAAAAACTAACAGAAATGACAGGAAAAAACAGACAAATCCATAATATAGTGGTTAAAGGTATAGAACAGAACACCATCAAGGAATGGGACCTAACTGACATTTTTTAGAGAACACTCCACCCAGCAACAGAAGATTATACTTTCTTTCCATGTAGATATGTAATGTTCACCAAGACAGATCACATTCTGGGTCATAAACTGACAAATTTAAAAGAACAAATCATACAAAGTATGTTTTCCAACCAGCATAAAAGAATCAAACTAGAAATTAACAACAGAAACACCACAGGAAAATCTTCAAACACTTGGAAATTAAACAGCATGCTCAAACAATTTGTGGATCAAAGAGGTAAATATATAAAGAAATAAAAAACACACTGACTGAATGCCATGAGAATACATCAAAACATGTAGTTTGCAGCTAAAGCAGTTCTTAGAAAGGAATTTATGGCACTAAAACACTTAAATACAGAGAAAATCAATGAAACAAATAGCTAGTTCTTTGAAAAGACGAATACAATTGATACACCTTTTAGCAAGACTGACCAAAAAAGAGACTATCAATGTCAAGAATGAAAGACCACATATTGTTAGATTCCAGAGATATAAAAGGGTAAGAGGCTATTCAAGCAACTCGACATAAATTTAACAACTTAGATAAAATGGGCCAATTCATTGAAAACCACAAACTACCAAAACTCTGAGCAGTCTTAAAGGTTGGCTCTGCAGTGCTTCCACATCAGCTGTCTTCCTTCGCTCCCATGCCTTTACCCATACCAGAGATGTTTTGTATTATTATGCCCTATTCATCATCTCATGGTGGATGTGCAACCTCCTGACATCATGGACCCCTAAAACTGGTGCTTTTCTCTTCCGGCACTTGGTAACGGTGGTTTAACTCTTGCCACTGTACTAGCCAATTGAAGAGTGGCACATTTTGCCATTTTAAAGGTCAATGAACTTAAAATTTTCTGCAGCTCTAAAATTCATAAAGAATAATCCTTCCTCTTTTTAATCAGATATATCCCTAAAGCCCCAATTACTTAACGTATGAGGTGGAAAATCAAAACACACATATAAGTATATAACAACCAAGGAAAATGGCAAGTAAGCACATGAAATATGCTCATCACTGATTATTATATTCAATAGAAATAACAAAACCACAACAAACTATGAGATTCCACATCCATTAAAGGCAAAAATTAAAACAACAAATAACTAAAAATACCCAAGTACTGGTGAGAATTTGTAACACCTGGAACCATACTATATGGAGGGTGGGTGTGTAAAACATGGTATACCCACTCTGTAAGTCAGGTTGGCAATTTCTTATATGACACAACAATCCTAATCATAGGTATTTACCCAAGAGAAATGAAAACATCTATCTACACATAGACCTGTATACACATATTCATAGCAGCTTTATTTATAATAGCAAAAAAACTGAAAATAACTAAGAAGTCCATCAACTGGTGAAAGAATAAACAAGCTGTGGTACAACCATACAATGCAATACTAAATAATAAAAAAGGAGCTAACTTCTGATATACACAGCAACATAAATATCTCAAAAGCATTATGTTAAGTGAAAGAAGCTGGACACAAAAGACTACATATGGTTCCATTTATTTGAAATTCTAGAAAAGGCAAAACTAGTGACCAAATGGTTGCCAGTGGGAGCAAAGGATTGACTGTAAGGGGAAACAGGGAGATTCTTAGGTGACAGGAATGTTCTATATCAAGATTGTGGTGATAGCAATTACATGACTTTATACATTTGACAAAATTCACAGAATTACACTTGGGTAACTTTATTATATATAAAATAATATCTTAAAGCTTATTAAAAAAGAGTTTGTAACAGCGGTAACCTTTTTTTAATATGTTGCACTTCCAGATACTCTATAATGAATATGTATTTTTAAAATCAGAATAAAAATGCCATGTAAAAACAATTAGCATATTATAAATATATGATTATACTACATGATCACAGTTACTTAAAAATATACACAAACTCAGAGCTAAAAGAGGGGAAGGAAAATTACCATTTACTTTGGGTAATGGAGTACTAAAATAAATTCTTCCTATAGCTCTTCTATGATTTCTAACTTGTAGGGTGGACCTTGTTTTAAAAATGAAGAAGTGAAAATCACTTGCAATATTGGTATAAATGTATCTAGAGCTTTTGCCCAAGTTAATAAATTAGGAAGGTGTCACATGGACTCACTTTTCGAAGACACTTCTTAAAGATTATCCAGTAGTTTATTTCTTTCATTTTTTTTTTTCTGTAAGTTTCTGTTTCAGGGTCATTTTTTTAAAGAGTTATCCTTGGTATCACTCAGAATGGTGAGGCAAATAGTTTTCTTCGTAATTTAGTATCTTATTCTTTAAAACTACCAAATAACAGATAGTTCTGAGACCTGGAATACATTTTTCATTAGGTTACACCCTATTCTGTAAACAAAAGAAAAACATAAATAGCACCTTCAGGCTAAATTTCCATCTTGACTGGCTATAGAGAAGACATAAATTGGAGGTGATAATAACTCCTTTGATCTCTCTGAATAGCTCATCTATTAAACAGTTCTGCAGAAACATTTTCCCCATTTATGGAGATTAAATATTTGTCTATGAACATGGAGCCAATTAACTAGTAATCTGTTTTTACAGATTTTTAAAATGCTTTCTGCCAAGACCGTTTTGGCCAACTGACTGAATTTAAACTGGATAGTAAAAGCAAGCCAAAAAAAAAAAAAGGCACAAACATAAAAACAAACGTTCTTATAGAACAAATAGGACCTAATGATCACCTTCAGTTTAGGGGCAAAACTAATATGCCACAAAATGACCCAGTACAAGAATTCAGTGAGAGGCAGATCACTTTTGGGATACTAGCCAAGAGAATGGACTTAGAACCACACAAATACATTCAAAACCCTAGGAGGCAATGATAGGTTGACATACATTCCCAGAAATGGAAGCAGTACCTGAACCAGTGCTGTTAAGATCATCATAGAATTATCAATCAATCCCAGTCATCATACGATACTCCCTTCCTTTGGCTTCTTTGGAAGGCACAATAAAATCTGTAGTTTTTAGGGTGCAGCAGGATGTTCTTCCTATGTCTCTTTTCGCAGTATTTCCAGTACTACAACTTTTCTCAGACACAGGGTCAAACTGTTAGATCACAAAATAAGTGATAGAAGCCTCAGCAAACAACACTCAACATTGGATAGTATGTGTTTCAGTTAATACCCTTCTGCCAAGTTATACAAAAGACCCTACTAAAAGTGGCTAAAACAAAGAAGGGTTTATTATGTCAGAATAAGTCCATGTGCAGGGCAGTTGCAGAGTTTGGATAATTCAACAGCTCACTAGCATTATCAAGGACTCTGGTGATTTCCACCTGCCTGCTGAGCCAACCTTGTGATCCTAAGAGGGTTGCAGCAGTTCCAAGTGCCAGAGTCAGACAAAACAAGATCCAAAGGAGGAGCACAGAATTTCCTTCTTTAAGTCTTATT
This sequence comes from Balaenoptera physalus, assembly GCF_965194825.1. Classification (NCBI taxonomy): domain Eukaryota; kingdom Metazoa; phylum Chordata; class Mammalia; order Artiodactyla; family Balaenopteridae; genus Balaenoptera; species Balaenoptera physalus. The sequence goes on from NC_138891.1 coordinate 35,862,814, forward strand.
AGTAAGGAAAATCTTCTCAGATGCCCCCGTGCAGATCTCTTCTCAGCTGCCATCAGCCAGGACAGGTTCACATATTCATGCCTCATCAGTTACTTATAAGGAGAATAAGACCATGCATGATTGGCTTAGAACAATCCAATTCACCCTTGGGGAAGAGGGTCCAACATCCCTGGGAACAAGCAAGCAGGAAGGGAGGGACAAAATGGCTGTTGGATAGCAACCAAGAGTATTTGTCAAAATCTGACAGGGCTGAAAACATACAGTACACGTCACACTAGCTTCCACTGGCTGAGAGGGTAAAATAGCACTCAGAGCATGGGGAAGAAAAGTCTAACATAATGGATTGTTATTAAAAAAGTTTCAAATAATAACTATAACTTAGTACACAATACATGCCAGACACTAGTCTATGCACTTTACGTATGATAACGTATTTAATCCTCATAATTGTTACCTGTATTTTACAGATAAGGAAAAGGAAACAGAGAGAAGCCAAGTAATTTGCCTAAGATATGTGGTACGTGATGGAGCTAAAATCTGAACTTAGATAGGCTCTAGACCCATGCTCTCAATTGCTACATTACACTGCACAGGGTGATGTAGAAGTGGTACAAATATATTCTAAGATAAAAAACCATCAGATAAACCAAGGGATAGGTGGAGATGCAGAAAGCAACCCAAAAAGCTAGCTGAGATTTACACACTGTACATTTTATTAAATACTGGGCTTTATTACAACAAATTAACTTCTGATAGAAGTTTCATTAGAGGAGATGTGGATGTGTTCAAATTCTTATTTGATACTGCTTTTTGGCTAACCATTCTATTTTTACTGATTCTATACTCAGTCATTATGGGCAGAGAGATTAATATTTCATAACAGAACAAAGGAATTTCTCAAGTGGTACAACATTCAAAATATATAAGAGGAATACTCTCAAAATGTGGACATGACCACTACAGAGTAACTGTTTTTTATGGTATATTTATAATAGCTACAGATGACATTGTTAATTCATGCACATTAAGTCTTCATTTACTACCTACTGAAGGTTTCTACCTTACACATGAAAATTACTCATGTCCTGGGGTTTGACATCTAGCCAAAAGTTAAACCATGATGGAAAATGGCTATCAAACTGGCTTTTCAGGGCACCACAGAAAAGCCATCAGCTGTAATATCCATCCTGAAATCGTGGTGGCAAGTTCCTGGGAGTTGCTTTTTCCTGCGTTTTGAGCAAGTCTATAATAGCTGAGAGTACTGCACAGTCTCTGGATTTAGTGTCCTTCCAGTCTACAGGATGGGGACTTTCAATCTTCTCTTGCAGAAGGATATCTAGTTCCTTTCTTAATTCCTGAAGTTGGAAAAATTATACATGTTCAACAAAGGCAGGTGTACTATCAAACAATGTAATAAATAAAAATGACTTCAGCTGGTACAAGAAATTTAATAAGCTATTACACAAAAAGACTGAAATATCTAATGAGCAACTAACTAAAGTGTGGTTATGAGTAGCCAACTTAAGTAAAAAAATTCAAACTTTTATCACACTGAGCCATTCAGAATGGTTGGTCTGTAACTATCTCAAAAAACAATTCAGAAAAACTATGAATCAATTTCTCAACACAATTTCCTCTGCTGAAATAAAGCAAGAAATATTTAACGTAACATGTATAACACTTGGAAGAACAAAACCACAAGACCACATACTAACTTGTATGCAGAATCCAAGACAATCATGTAAAGTCAGTCACCTTAACAAGATGGGCGATTCTTGCTGGAGACTGAAAGATGATCCATTCATCTACAGCAATAGTTTCCTGATCGTTATCCTTCTGAATGGAAATATCACCTCCGAAGAACAAGAGACAGTATGGAGAAACTTCTGTGCAGTCATACAAGTATATCTATAATGAGAATTAAGGCAAATTAATACATTAACGAGTCTGAAAGGATTATTGCCACGTTAATTCAATAATATCACTCGTATCAATCTATTAGTGCTTTCCTTCTAAAACAGGTACTATCCTTTTAGTGTAATTACAGAGACTAAATTTGAAGAAATACCATTTAAACAAGCCATTCTTACTTCAGAGAACAAAGGAGTTTTATATTTTTGTTTCAATTCAATCAATAGCACTATTCTGTAAACAAAATATTTCCTAAGTGATAAAACCAAAACACTAATGTAGCTGAAGTTCTTTTTATTTATATAGTAACAGAATTCCCACGTAATATTCTGACCAATACTTGTATATTGACAGGCCAACAAAATTCTTTGAAAAGTGTAAACTCTTATATACCATAAAATGCCAGTATGTCTTGAAAGCAGGCTCTGAAAGAAAATTATGCAAATCAAATAACCACCCCAATTAATTAAAATACAAAGATCCATCATGACAGATCTGCACATTAAAAGTATAGGTTATTTGCTTAAAGAAGGTATAAGTAATGTCAGAAAAAAAATTTTTTTTTAAAGAAAATAAATTTTGTTTATAATTATGAAAACTATACAATTTAAAAAATACAACAAGACTGTCATTCAGACCCATGGTTCTTTTATGTATTCACTTACGCTACTTGTTCTCATCTTCAGGTGATAGATAAGCCAGTTGTAGTGAAACTCTGTTTGCTCCACATTAACGGATTTAGGATGAATAGCAACTAGTCCATCAGTTTTTGTGTAAACTTTCACCCTTTAAAAAAGTTAAAATGTAGTTTTAAAAAAAAACAAAACAAAACTCTGGAGGATTCCAAACTAATCCCAGAATCAAAACAAACTCCACAGATGAGTTCAATTTATTTTTGCAATATAAATTTCCGAAGTTTTATTTTAATAAGACATGGAAAAATAATTGGCTAAATAAGAATACTCTAAATCATACAACAAATCCTTTTCTTATAGATATAATTACTCAACGTATTAGAAAGATGACAAAATATTCCCTAATTATGTTAGTATATATACTATACCAGTAAAGTACAAAAAATGAAATACCTGATATAATTCTAAGTGAATCAGACCAAGAGAATAGTCTGTACATTTTACTGTAAATCATGATACTGATAAACAGCCGTCAATTTACAGAATAACTCTGTGAAATGATCTAAAATTAAAAATGAAGAATTTTGTTTAAAAGGGAGTTAGCTAAAACTGGTTTTTAAAAACCTATTCTAAAATATGTTTTAAATGGTCTCACATTCACTGAACTCCCCCACCTTCAAAACAGGAATACTTGGAATAAATGTACACAGCTCTAGTTCAGTCTCTCCATTTTTAGGGGTCCTTCCTTTGATAGTCACAAAAATTTTACCTCAACTTGTAGGAGTCTTTGATTAATATTATTCAACAGGGAGATGTCTGATAGTTTATATAGTCAGTGGTAATTACAGCATAAAGCTGATAATCCATTAATCCTTCCTCTTTGTTTTTAAGAGCATCTTTTTCATGGTTCTAGGAATCCATAATATGTCTACCAAAATCTGAATCACAGTCATGAGCCATTATTCAGAATAAAATCAGCAACTGTTTTTCCTCACCCAGTCAATTTAACCAATGCCATCCTGCAACCCTACATCACCAGAACAGCAGGGTCTGGCAAACTTTTTCTATACAGGACCAGAGAGAAAATATTTTACGCTTTGTGGACCTTCTGTCACAACTACTCAACTCTGCTAGTGCAGCTGGAAAGCAGGCACAAACAACATGTGAACAAACAGGCACAGCTGTGTTCCAACAAAAACTTAAAACTCTTAGCCAGTATGCCAAAATGTGCTGACCCCTGCACGAGACCAAAAGAAAGCATAAACCCAAAGAGAACTACCTTTCTTTCATAAAGCCTTCCCAGGACGGCAGAGGGATATATAAAATGTTTGTACTTCAAGGAGTCTCTCTGTTAAGCTACCTGTAAGTTTAGGGATAGATATGAAGAAGAATTTGACAAAGTGCTGATGTCAAAAAAGTACTCAGATCACTTAAAATGTGGATAGTTCAACTACAGTGATTAAAATTCATGTAACCCATAACCTTCCACGTGAGAATAGGGTTTCTCAACATCAGCATTCTTGACATACTGAATTTTCTGTTGTGGGGACTGTCCTGTGCATTACGGAACGCCTAACAGCATCCCTGACCTCTATGTACTAGATGCTAGTAGTACATATTCCTCCATTTATAACAACCACAGATGTCTGCAGACACTGTCAAATGTCCCCAGCGAGGCAAAATCACCCAGGTTGAGAACCACTGCACTGCTGCATTGTAGGCTATCTTTGAGGTCTATATTTTTTCATGTTTACAGAATATCCAACTTTTTCATTTAACATCAGTTCAAATATTTTATGTCAATATACAGTGATGTTTTATACGCCTAACAGAAATGCCATATAATATGGTCTTATAAAACCATAATTTCCCACTGCTACTAGACATCTATGTTGTTTACAATATACCTGTCAAAAAACATTTGGAATTACTTCCTTAGAACATATTAAATTAAAATATTCACTTATGAATCCACGGGGCCAGTGACTATTTTAATGACTGCTGATACATAATTTTAATCTAAACTGTCTTCCAAAAGGGTGGCACCAATTCACATACCACTAGCCATTTGTGACTTTCAGTTCCTCATTTTCCTCACTGGAATGAATTCTTCTACTGGGCAAAAATATGCCTTATTTGTTGTTGTCTCCAATTATGCTAAGGCTGACTCTATTTGTACATACATTTAAAGTTTTATTTTATTTCTCAAAATAGTAAAATCACCACAATTCTATTCAAAGAGCTCAAGTAGAAAATTACTTGTTTTAAAAGAGAGGGAAAAAAATCCTACAACAAAATTTACTCTAAACAAAGTCCACCCAGGCACTGGTTTTTAATAGCTGGCTTACTGTTCTCATATTTACATTGCTATTATATTTCACTAACATTCTTTGTGAAAAATGGGTGATGAAGGAGCAGACTACAGGGATGTGCTATGAGAGAAAGTGATGCCCATGGTAAACAGTTTGCCTTCTCTTCAATGACCAAAAGTAACAAGAATATGGCCCGATTATCAGTAAGAACAAATGTACAATATAAGCCATTGCAGTAGAGGATTTCAAAAGTTTGAGAGAACTACAAATAATTCATAATAATCTTCAATGCTTACATTTTTCTTTTTTTACCCAAATTTAGTCGGATTTTAGCAACTTTGGGATATAAACCAGCACAGATGACAGCTTTAATTATCTTCTCATTATCTATTGGGGGTGGGAAGGTAGAGAAAAAAAAGTAAAATACTGATACAACTGACAACAGCAGCAAGTTATTTACACTGTATTTTCTACTTTACCTGAATTTATATTAGATTTTGGATCTTTAGGATTTCTACTGCTTACAAATCCAGCTCCAAGAAGATGCTCAGCAAACTGCCCTTTCATGTTATGCAGCATCTAGGGAGCAATGGTAACAAACAGAACTAGAATACCTTTCACACAAATTTATAGGGGTTATGAAGCATGTACTCATAAATAAATTTAGCTTTGAGCTTTCCCTGCTTTATGAAACACTTTTGCAAAAATGTGATGTTTTGGAGCAGGGGTTGGTAAAGTACAAAATTTATAAAAACCTGTTTTTGTCAATAAAGTTTTATTGGAACAAAACAACACCCATTCATCTACACACCATCTTTGGTTGCTTTTGCATTATAATGGTAGAGGTGAGCAGTTGCAACAGAAACCGTATGGATTGTAAGCCAAAAATATTTATTGTCCAATCTTAAGGCTTGCCTGCTGTAGGGAATAACAACTGATGTTTAAGTATTACTTCAGTTTACAAAAAGGCTCATAATTTTCAAAATTGCTCTCTACCCCATATTTTGAAAAAAAAAAAAAAAAAACAGTAAAGCATAGAGAAAATAACCAACATTCATATATGTACTACTGAAAATTAACTACTGTTACATCCTGGCACAAGAGCTTAAGGCCTGTTTCTTGTCTTTATTTATAAGAAAAATCACTCTTTGGGTAAAAATGATACATGACTCATTATAAAAAGCATTCAAGTAGTACAGCAAAGTACAAAAGAAGACTACCCTAATCTCAATACTGTCAGAAATATCATTAACTAAGTAAATAATATTGCAGACACTTACTATGTATGCATTTATACGGACAGAAGGATTAGACAAAAATGCTATCCTAACAATGCGATAACGTAAATACAGAAGCTGTTTTTATAAAAGCATTCAAATTAATTTTAGTTCAATTTAAGGAAGTTAAATAGAAATGAAACTGAACTAGATGAATCTTACATTTTTATAATCATAAGAGATATTTAATAAAGGATCCTTGTGTGCTTAAAGTAAGATTATGAGACATAAAATTGTCACATTTAAGTATATATCCCTTTTATGAATTATGTGACTTTAGTTTCCCCACCTACATTCTCTTATAAGTGACTCTCTAGGTCATCTCCTGGTTTCTATCACCATTATTTTATTTATATTGTTCAGGATAATAACCTTTATTCTGTATCCATAATTCGCAATACTGTTTTGCATTTTTCCATATTTAATTTCAGTATCTACCACCAGCTGACTTAGCACGTACTCTCCATTCCTGAATTCTTTCTGATTCACTTCTTAACAGGCAGCATTTCACTGTCACTAAATATTTCAAGATCAACTCATGGGTGCAGTATCTCAAGTGCTTTCTTGAATGCCTGTCATTTTTTATACTTGAATTAATATCTTGACTGGACATAATATTCTCAAAAAACACTTGGCTGGATTCAACCATCTTTTCATACAGTACTTCATTTTTTCCACTTAAGGGAAATGTTCTTACAATATATCTCTAAATACATATTCAACTACTCTTAAATTTTCTATGTAGAGACACCTATTACCTTTTTTTCCATTGGCTGTAGTATCTTTCAGAGTTATTACCCTTCTTTTCATTCTGTTAATGTTTGGGCACTTTTGATTAAATATGCTAGATTCTGGATTCTTTTACCCCCGTAGATTTGTTAAATCTATGCCACAAAGATGGAGTGTACATGTAATGAGGGAAGGTGAGGATACTTCTACTCCCACCGGCATGAGATCACTTCTCCAGTTCAGTGCAGAGTCTGAAGTCTGATGTGCATCTGCCCTGCTAATTGTTCACTTTCTTCTATTTCACACATGCCTCCTGTCCAGTGTTTTCTCACTACACTAAGTCAGCTGAAGATAAAAATACCTACCCAAAAGTTAAAGAAAAGATACTCGCTCTATCTGAGATTTTAAAACAGATTTTAGGAGTATTAGTGAAAATTTTCAGGATGAATCATCAAAATGGCAACTAAAGTGTGGGTGCAGGAACAGTAATCGAGCCTCTCTGTGTTTTCCTGCTAAACTCATTTTTTTTCTTAGCCATTAGTTTTTTGTTTATTATGCTATACACCTTTTCTTGTTTTGTTGCATTGACTTAATAAAGATTCCTTTTATGATTCTGTATAATGATTCAACTTCATAAGACTAACTCACACAAAAGTTAAGCAAAAACTTAACTTTTTGCTATAGATTTGACTACACAAAATACATATAAGTCCCTAATCTAACATATGAGAATCACTTCAAAACATTCACCATTACCTGCAGTGTGTTTGAAGACAGAAAATATTCCCAGCAATAGTCTTTTTCATATCTGAAACCACGTTGTCTAGCTTCTTCCCAGCCCTATGAAGAAAAGTATTGATATTGTTCCCCAAAGCAAAGACTGCTTACCAGTTTGTCTTTATTTTGGTAATAATTTTACCTTCTACTGATATTTCATTTTCTTGTAAAAAATTCAAAGAATTTCCAAATTAACAAACTAAAAAAACATAAACTTCCCATGATCCTAGTTGTTAAGAGATAACCAAAACTGAATTTGCAGACCTTTCTTTACACAAAAAAGAGCAAGTTACACAGCAACATACTGTGCATTTTACATAAAATAGCATCATTCTGTACATGATTGTATTAATCAAAATGAGCACTCTGTTGAATACATTTCAATGCTATTATATATTTTCAACTTCAAAAATATATTGTTTTATTTTGCTTTAAGCTAGAGAAGGAGGGAAGATGGCAAAAAAGAAAATAGTGAATGAGCTCAAAGGAAAAAAAAAATATAAACTTTCCCATAATAGGTAGTACAAAACTGAGACTAGAACTACAGTAAAAAGATGCTGTCTCTATACACCAAATTACATTTAAATGTTGCAAAGATGGATGATAAATGTTTATCCTCGGATAAGCCTGTCTATAAGAGAAAAAGTCTCTCTATCCTGAATAGTGTACATGACTATCATGCTCTATCAAAAATGTTAAATCTGAATACAGGTATAGTTTATTAATGAACAAAAAGGGACCTTCTGTCATAAATGTCAGTAAGACAAAGATACAAAAGAATAATAGCAAATAAAATTTTAAAATAAATTATTCACTTGTTCTATTGTTATCAAAACACAAATATAGACTTTTTTCAAAAAGGGTAAATGTAATGAGCTATCACAAAATTGAAAAATGATGTACAATTTTTTTCAAATGTTCACCCAATTTTAGGCATTCTCACTTAGCAGTTTATTCCTGATAACTACAATACAGATTTTAAAAATTTAAATATATTCCTTTTACCTCAAACGCATTCACAACTGTCAGGTGATCACTTTTAGTATCCTTTGCCAATTCCTTTCTTCTTGCATCTGCGACCTTTTCTTTTCCCTTAAAACAGATGAAGGCAACTTAAATTGCTCTGATGGTATATAACAGAGAATGGCATTCTAATAAAAAGCCAATGAAAAATCTAAGCAAACAACTATCCTGTGTATCTAAAAATACCTGGCCTTTTACTTGTATCTTTCTTACCAATGGAATCACAAAGGGATCTCTGAAGCTAAGACTAGCAGCAATGGTGAGCACCGGGTCGAGGCAACAGAACAGAGCTCCAAAAAGAATCATTTTTCCAATGTGTGGCTCAACTGGTAATCGTGCTAAGTGGACTCCAAGAGGTGTCAATTCTTCTTGTTTATCCAAAGCGTTCTGTAAAGTAAGAGTTTATGTTTAAAACACATTGTAAGCACCACATTTTAGTTTGCTTAAGAAAAAATAATAGGCCACTCTTAAGTCCAAATGCCCTAATATTGTTCAGCTTTAGTTCTCTTCATCAAAACTTAAGTTTGCAACATAAGTTTTGAGGTCAGCAAAGGTTAGAAACTTATTTAAACAGAAACAGCTCGGCTTTACTATAAATGTTGGAAGAGAAATGAGAGAAATAACACACCAGTAAGTCTTCAAATAAAATCACCCAGTAAAGTTACAAGAGTTGTACGAGAAGTAAAACAAAAAATGAGACACTATTACATATTTGGAATATAGAATGCATAGCCCCTAGATTCTAGTACTTTAGGAGACATGAGACAGGACAGCAAGAGATAAAATATTTATCTAGAACCCCCCAAAACAGGGGTGACTTCTGCTCTGATTACCTAGGTAATTTGATCCAATCATCCTACTGAGCACAGATGGAAAAGCTGCTTGAAGACTGGGGAGTTACAAAAGAATTAGAAAAATCACAAGTCCAGGATTAGGGGAGGGACAGAAGTCCAAGGAAGTGAACCCAACATTGGGGCATCTTTTCCCAGAAGAAGCAACATAAATCCTCTCTGGAAGAAATTACCATCACCCCAAGCTCCAAGTTTTTATCTGCAAAGACCTCTGTAAATACAATGTCTAGTACACATTCAAAATAACAAGATTTGAACAACAACAAAAATAATAAAAAATATAACTCAATTGCCCCCTCTCACTGGCAACCAACCACTAGTTTGTTATAGGGGTGGGAGAGTGGGAGGTACAAACTACTGGTGTAGAACAGACTACAAGGATGTACTGTACAACATGGGGAATATAGCCAATATTTTGTAATAACTGTAAATGGAGTGTAACCTTTAAAAACTGTATAAAAATTTAAATTAAAAAACAAACCAAAAAAATATAACTCAAATGTCTCATCAGACAAAGATCTCTACTAAACATTTATGGAGGAAATAACCTCAATCTTATAAAAACTCTTTCAGAGAATAGGAAAATAAATAAATAAATAATACTCTCAACTTGTTTTCTGAGCCTAGCATAATCTTGGTACCAACTTGACAAGGGACATTTGGAGAAAGGGAAACTAAATAATCTTATGCATGAGAAACTCAAAATAAAATAATGGCATATTGAATCCCAGCAAGATAGGTTTGTTTCTGGAATGAAAGTTGGTTTAACAATTCAAAAATCAATGTAATTCAATATATTACAAATTAAACATAAAAATCAGCATAATTGTATAATCTCATTAGAGGCAGAAAAAGTATTTGATAAAATCAATTATCCATGCATAATAAAAATCTCTTAGTAAACTAAGAACAGAAACTTCCTTAATTTGATAGTTTCCACCAAAAATCTGCAAAAAACATGCTCAATGAATTACTGACAGCTTTTCCTTTGAGAGTAAGAACATAAGAATGCACACTATCTTAACACTTCTGCTCAACATTGTACTAAGGATCCTGGATGATAGCTGGAAAGGAATAAATAAAATTGCAATTATTTATAGATGTGACTGTGTACTCAAAAATCTACATATAGTTATCAGAGTAAGTGGGTTTCACAGCATTGATGAATACAAGGTCAACATTCAAAACCAGTTTGATTTCTGTATATCAGACTCACAAGAAAATGAAAAATTTTGAAGTTTGAATATAATCCAAAAATACCACAAACCAAGATATAAATCTTTAAAAAAGTTCTGTAATACACAGAAAACGCTGAAACACCAAGAGATTAAATAACTAAATCAATGGGAGAGATCATGTTCTTGTTTGGTAAGACTCAATATTGTAATTCAGGCAGTGTGACACCAGCTCAAGATAGAAATATACACCAATAGAATAAAGGTGAGCCTACAAACAGACAAATAAATCCATAGACACCTGATCTATGACTATGGCTGCAGAACAAAGAGGAAAAGGATGAACTTCTCCATAAATGGTTTCAGTCAACTGCTCTAAAAACTTTGATTCCTACCTCACCTACATACACAGACACACAAATCCACTGCAGATGGATTATATAGCTAAGTGTGAAAAAGAAAACAAAGTTAAAACAATATATCCTCATGACTCCAGGGTAGAGAAAAACTTACTAAAGGACAAAAAGCAGTAACAATAAAGAAAAAGACTGATACATTTGACCACATTAAAATTAGGAATTTCAGTTTATCAAACCACTGTTAAGAAGTGAAAAGGTAAAAATACAGACATGTGCAATACACAGCTGACAAAAGGCTCAGATCAAGAGTACACAAAAAGTATACAATGACCTCCTACAACATAACAGAAAAACAGGCATCAATAATTTATAAATGAGACTATCCAAATGGGCAATAAGCATAAAAAGCTGCCTACAAATTCAACAGTAGTCATGGTAATGCAAACTAAAGCCACAAAACTACTACATACCTATCAACATGCTTAGAATAAAAGACTACAGGTTGGTGATGCTACAGAGCAATGAGAATGCTCACCTACCACTGACACTGGTAGGAGTGTAAGTAGTCTGACAACTCTGGGAAATGGCTGGGCATTACCTACCAAAGTTAATCATACAAATACGTTATGATTCAGTGAATTCACTCAAGTGTACACCCAGGAGAAATACTTAAACACGTGCACCAAGAAACAATAAATATTGAAGAACAGTCATACCAGCACTATATGTAACTGCCTCAAATTGGAAATAACAAAAATGCCTTTCAGTAGTCATATAATAAAATATGGTAAAGAAATGAAAATGAATGAACTATAGCTAAAAGCAATAATGCACATGAATCTCACTATGTTCAGTGAAAGAATCGAGAACCCCGTTCCCCCTGCAAAAAAAAAAAAACCCACATCCTGTGTGAGTTCATGTAAAGTTCACAAAAGGCCAAGTTAAACTGAGCTCTTTATAGAGATGTATACTGGTATACCATCAAGAAAAACAAGCAAGAGATTACCATTAAAGTCATGATAGAGGTTATTTTTGAGCCTGAGAGTAGAGTAATTGGGTGAGGGTAGGAAGTTGGTTTTTAGGATACTGGAAATGTTCTTAACTTCTTGACATGAATAAAAATAAGAGTGCTCACTTTGTGATAAACCATTAAGCTGGACGTTTTTGTTTTGCTCTTTTACCCTGGATGGGCATGCTGTATTGCACAATAAGAAGTTTTTTTTCAAAATGTAGGCTTCAGACCCTACTGTTGGCAAGGATTTTCCAAGCCTTTTCACAATTTCGTTGCCTACAAATGGCTAAGTAAAGACTGGTTCTTAAATTCAGTTGGAAGAGAGGAAGTCATCCCACTCTGGCTTCAGACTCCAGCCGTCCTCTGGTTGTCTGTCTCTACCACAAATAATACGTTGATTCTCTGATCACCACGTAGCCCTCTACTGCTGTTCTATTCGATAAAAGTCTGGAGGGGAAGAGAGGTCAGGAGTAAAACCGCACTGCTCCCTAAAATACCACTAACCTCACTAAATCTAATCCAAATTCCAACAAAGATGGTCAGGTAAGTTACAATACTTTTCATTTAAACAACTTAATACTCACATTAAGAGCTTATTTTTACATGGACCAAATTCTCAAAATTATCTACATGGATAGCACAAATAAAATTGAAATACGTAAAATACATCTTCAGCATCCTCTAACCCAGCACTAATCAACAGAACTTGCAGCACTGACAGAAATGTCTATTTCTGCACTGATTATGTGGCAGCCACTAGCCATATGTGCCTGCTGAGCATCTAAAATGTGCAAGTGTGACCAAGATGCTGAATTTGTAATTTAATTCAAAATTTAAATTTAAACAGTCACCTGTGGCTAGTGGCTACTGTGTTGGACAGCACAGCTCTATTCTTTCTCTCCACTGTGGGCATTAACTCACTCACTAATTCTCTCTAGTCCTGTGCCGCTTCTCAACATGGTCTCGTGCAGGGATGGCTACAAACTAAGTGGTCACTTGACTAAGACACTGAAACTAGTTCCTCAAAACACTGACTTCATAAAAGAAACTAAGGAAAAAAGCTGTAAGAATAAAATGATAGGTAGGGGGATAGGATATTTTGGAGAAAAGCCACCTGCTAGTATTCCTTCAAAGATAGAAGAGTTGCCTTTATAAAATGTTCATACTGTCATTAAGTTACCTGTATTTGACAAAAGCTCTAAAAACATTATGGTAATCAGAAAGAGTAGAATAAAGCAACCAAATTCATTTCTAGAATACAAATGAATTGGACCAGTAATTGAAAGATTTCAAAATTTTATGTAATTTTAAATCAGGCCTATAATGAAAAAACTTGTGTGGAAAGAGCCCAGTATAAGGAAACTCACAAAGGTATCATTTTATAACTTTCTAATTTATATTTCATACTCCAAGCCGAATAGCCAAAGAGTGAATCAATTTGGCACTGCACGTTCATTGGCTTAGCTTGCCATAATGAAAGTAAATTTTATAATTAGCTGGCTTACTTACTTTAACACTCTAAGTTAGAATTTTTAAAAAAATCAAACTTACCAGTTCCATCAGGTGCTTTATGGAAAGTAACACTGCTTCATTCGATGGTGGATCCATTAGCCTACTCAGAAAGTAAGCAATTCCACCTAGCCTTAAAATCTGGGGAGAGACAAATATAATTAAACATATATCATATATTGACATAAGAGGTTAATCCTGCCTGTGTCACTGACTCAAAATAAAGCATCAAACCTATACATGATTTTCAAGTTAGTTATTTTACCAGAATAAGTAAAAATTATATTTGTGATTCTATAAAAACATGTTTAAAGGCCAACATACTACCTTCTAACACCCACCAACTCTATTAATGAGAAAAGTAGCTGGTTAAAATCTCAACAAACAAATTGATTACCAATTACCTTCAAAATAAGGCAGCTAATTTTATCAAAATACATTAAGATGCTGAAAAAATGGTAAGTAGTCTATAATGAGGGATCTTAAGATATAATAACAGTAGCTAACAATTACTGAACACTTACTATGTGCCAGGCACTGTTCTAAGAATTTTATATGAAGTTAATTTAAATAACTTGCCCAATATAACAGATCCAGCTTGCCACAGGATGATTTGGGATTCAAACCCAGGTAGTCTGGCTCGAGAGCAGTATGTAATTAAAAACTGTTTAGTCAATATCTGATCAAAGCTTTAAAAAATATAATTTATAGTTGACCTTTTTTGAACTGCATGGGTCCACTTACACACAGATTTTTTTTTCAATAAATATAGTACTTGCATTTTTATTTTACAGATTTTTAAATTAACTAAGCGTGGGGAAAGGTTTGTGTTCAATTAGAGGTCACAATATGTAGAATCAAAAGAACTAGGGTTTGAGTCCTGATTCTACCTAAACTGTTTAACTAACCACCCTTGGGTGAGTCTTTTATCAATTCCTTTGTTTTTGAGGCAGAAAAGGCAGCAAGTGGATTTTCGGCAACCCTAATCCCCACGCTGTTCAAGGATCAACCGTACTAACACACAGAGAGAAACAAATGCATGGTAAAAATTCTTTCTGGCAGATTAGTATACTACTTTCCTCTGTCAAAGATGCTGAAAACTAGAACCCTATTTACTTTCTTAACTCTCCCAGCTAATTTACCTTTATTTGTAAACAAAGTTCTTCCAAAGGCGTTCTCAAAATTTCTGGCAGTTGATAGTCATCTAGAAGGCTTGCTCTAAGACCATTATACAGATGATAGCAATGACCAGGTTGAACTCTTAAAAAAAAAGGGGGCGGGGGGTGTATTATCAGTGACTTTTTAGAACTCCAGAGAAAAGACTAGGCAGGGGAAGTAGTCAATATTTCTTTCAAGCCACACCATAACTAATTTACTTGTTATTTCATTTTTATTAATCACAAATTCCTTCTCCCCACCTGTTTTGAATAAGCTTAAATCCATTAACCCTAAGTCCTAGTTCTAAAAGATACAGGATTGCCTCCCCCTACCAATAATTTGGTTCCCTGTTTCTATCTTACAGATTCCAGACTTCTATTCACAATAACAGCAGTATACGTAGGTTAATCTCTTTGGGCCTTGTGAGCATTTTATGTAACAAATCCCGGTATTATGTTAACCTGTCTATATTATTTTAAAAGCTTTTAGGTATGTGCTATTTATTGAGTTCTCAGACGGATGTTGGAAACGGTTATTATTTTCATCTAGTGACCTGAATGATACTATTCTTTGTACAATGTTAAGGACAGATATGAAGAGGTTAATGAATTCATTCATCTTCAAGCAGAATAAAATATTTCTGTAGGCGCTTGCTGTTAAAGGAGGGGGAGGCCCTTTTCCTATAGGAGTAAATTAATTCTAAAAATCTTAGCTATTTCTGTCACGAGTCTACAAAGACCCTTATCTATTATATTACATGTCTGCAGAAACTAAAAGTAAGAGGGTCTCCACTGAGGACCACATAGTTAATATAGTTTGCTCTGGCCTTCAACATAATTATCAATCTAATTAGCTTTGCTAAAGGAATTTATATCTAGACAGCCCACAAGGGACTATTTTCCATTTGAATTAAACACTGTGTGTGTATATATACATATATACGTATAACTGAATCAGTTTGCTATACACCAGAAAATAACACACCACTGTAAACCGACTATACTTCAATTAGGAAAAAAACCCACTGTAATTCCACAGTTAACCTTCACCAGGATAGTGGGGATGAGGAATTAGATAAAATTTAATACTTGATTTACTCTATTTCCATAATTGTTTTCATGGATCAAATCTTAAGCCCTAGTGTGTTTACTATTCATTTATAAAAGTGTGCCAAAACCCATTCACCACAGTGAATACTTTTTGAATCAGTATCCAGTAGTGACAGGTCTGCATGGGAAAACTCCAATCCTGCTAGGTCCCCAATCAAGGTATGCCCTGGTTAACTGATTAGAAGGTACACTTTGTGAATTAAGCCGTGACTATGCTCAAGAGCACCAACTGCATAATCTAATAAACTACCTGGAAGTCAAGTTATACTGGGATAATCAGCAAAGATCATAGCCAGTGAGTCAGAGCTTTTAAGATATAGTACCAACTTAAAGGACTGATAAAATGGTCTGTAAAATTTTCTTTCAACTCTCCTTTCCTTACTTAAGCCAGTATTTGAAGATTAATAGGAATCTTTTTATTCTACGTGTAAGAGGCAAAACAAAAACTCTCTTCTAAAACTCCAGACATGATTCTACTACTCATATGAGTAAGGGTATAAAAATACTGTGAAGTATGCATTACAACAAATAATAAGTGCAATTATTTGTGTTAAAGGCAAATCTTTTCTCCTACCATTAAAACAGAGATATTTCTATTTCTTTTGCTATCACCACATCAGTGGGGAAAAGGTATTTTCCCTGTGTTTTCATTGGTAACTGATAGTGAAAACCCAGCACAGCTGTGAAGTATACTGATGAGGAGCCCAGACCGTGGAGCCAGACTGCCTGGCTTCAAATCCTGGCTCTGCTACTTACAAAACTGTGTGACTTTGGACAGATGACTTAATTTCTTTGTACCTTAATTTCTTTACCCTTAAAATAGAGATAATAACCTATACTTCATAGCACTGTGGTAAGTATTAAGCAAGTTAATGTATATAAAGTATCTATGAGATGATCTGACATTCAAATATTATTAATAGCTATCATTATTCGTAATATATGCTTTTTAAAAAGAAACACAATTATATGTAATATAGCTAATAACATAAAGAATAAAGAATATTAATTTTAATTAACCAGACTGAGGAATTAGAGGCAGAAATATCATAAAATAGAAAACTTGGTAGATAGTTTTTCCAAAGCAACTATGATTAAAACAACTTTCCCATTTAAAAACGTGCTGCAGTTAGTTTTAAAAAATATGAAAGGTAACTGTCCTAAATAAATATTTTAAAATGCCACCAACACATTTTGCTACACAAAATTTTTTTGCTTTTAAGGCTTCACACAAAGGTCCCACCTTACCTTCCAGCTCGACCTTTCCTTTGTTTAGCATTAGCTTTACTAACCCACTCGGCAGACATTGTACTGATGTTGTTCTGTGTGTCAAAGTGTGTCTCCTTTATTTTTCCTCCATCTATTACATAAACTACATCATCTATGGTAATGCTGTTTGGAAAATAAATATATAAAAAATGTTAAAAACACATGAAAAGTACATTAACCGATAACAGGCCTACAAACAGGGATTTTAAAGCATTTTTTATCGAATCAATTTGATTTTTAGCAGTTCAGGATTTTCACCACTCTTCCCAGTTACCAACGTAAGGGGGATCAAGCACCAAATCACAGGCAGCATCAGCAGCTTCAGTGGCAGCACATAGGGCCAATCTTACAGATCATGTGCTAAATTTTTATTTGCCTACAGCCAAACTGCACAGCTTGCCTGAGGACTTTTGTACCTAGCTTTAGGAGCCCTCCAGTTCCATGATTTAATATCAGTTTCCACAGAACAATCTGCTGCCGTGACCATACTGGTATAATAGTACCTCCAAGGGAATACATTTTAAATGCTGTATATAACTAATTACCAAACTACCAAACAATTCTACTCCCAACCAGAAAAACTGACCTCAGTTCCCAAGCTTCTTTAGGAAAGCGTTATAACAACCACTTAATAGGCTATTTCTAAAGGGACTAGAACATTAGTATAGGTTGAAAAAACCCCCACAAAACCTATGTTCACTACCATAACTAAATTAAAATAGCTTTACTTTTAAGAAATTACAAAGTATTTTGTAGAAGAAAAAGATTAAAGTATGTTAATAATTTATGGGGCTCAAAACTAATGTAATCAACAGTAGTTGGTAATTAAAACAATTTTTACCTAGTCTCTGCAATGTTGGTAGCAATTACTATTTTCCGAACACCAGGAGGGGTTCTTTTAAATACCTGTAAGAATAAATACATCAAAATCCCAAAAGTAAACTAATTTCTGATACATCATTCTTGCAAACAGAGGAATTACTTCAGGTACTGTTCATTTTTAGCAATTCTGTGTTCACTGACATATATGCATCTAATATTTATAGATATATTTATAAAGTATACATCATCTTCAATACCACAGAATTCCCTTTTGGTAAATCAAACAATCTCCCACAGATGTCAGCACCTTACCACAAACAAGATTTCAAACGAAATGTGATAATTTAAATATAGAGATAATTTGAATTTATAGATATTTAAGTAGTATATAAATTACTAATGATATTTAAATATGATAATTTAAAATTTGTTTTTTAACAAATGCTGGAGAGTATAAACGTCTTACTGTATAGTCAAACTTTTAAGGGAGAGGGACAGAAGTTTAAAGATAAGAATTATGAATTACCCAAAACTATAAAGGTAAGATCACCAACCAACCAGGCAGATGCCCAATCGTCAGAATGAATGTCAGCTGGCTGTGCCACCGTATACTAGCTTTCTGACTGGACTGGATTTTAAAAATAAATCCCCTTCACATGGTGAATCCTACAATGTCATGATGGCAAGTACCACCTTGGCCGAAAAGCAAAAAAATGCATAAACTTATCCCCTCGTTCATAAAAGTGATAATCAATAAATAAAATGTTGTTTGCCCGTCTAGTCACATATTCTCTAGCAAAGGAATAAATAATTTACGGTGAGGGTGTCAGAGATGGCAGTACCTCCACACTGGATACAATTTTGTCCAATCTTTGGAATCAAAAGTTCTCTTTCTTTCCTCTTCTCTTCCCTCAGGTATGCACTCTGTATCTAATCCAGCTGGCTGAGCCTTACTCAGGACTAAGGTACCAGCAGAAAGGATATTAAAAAGCTCTCAATAAAAAATGTAAAGATATTTTCTTACAAAGAGTGGAAAAATGGATCCATCTCATTCCACCAGGAACTGCAAACACTAGAAAATCACCTTGCCTTTGAGAAAGCAGTGTTCATTCTAACTAGAGAAATCCCTGCATCTGACAGAGCCAAAACATCCAAAACCATAATAATACATTATTGAAATCTCATGCCTGCAAATGTACTAATTCTGTTAAATCAAAATTTCAAATATCAAGCTGTACATGTCACAGATTATTAACTTCTAGGTTGAGTTATTTTTATTGGTATTCGCATACTTTTTTCTTTTATTCAGGAAACCCAAACAAGTTCTTGGTAAAACCAATCTTTAAACGTTTCCCTAATGCTGACAAAACTAATCTGATTTGTGGATTACCCTCTCTTATTCAACTTTTTGTACAATCATTCCCTGAAGACTCATTTGCACAGGTTCTCAAAGAAGTATTTTTTTATATGGATTACTATTTGAAAATGTGCCTTAAAAAATAAAAGAAAATAAAACCTACAATAAGCAGTCCTTAAAGCCTGCCGCAGTTTGAAAGATAAATTTAACAACATACCTGTGTCTGGTTAACTGTAGGCATCAGTGAATGTAAAGGTATAATAAGAAACCTGTCTGAAAATTAAAAAGAAAATTAAACTTTAAGACAAATAGTTGCAGAAAAGCTCCATCAAAAAAATATGGAACAGGGACTTCCCTGGTGGTTAAGAATCCGCCTGCCAATGCAGGGGACATGGGTTTGAGCCCTGGTCCGGGAAGATCCCACATGCCATGGAGCAACTAAGCCCGTGCACCACAACTGCTGAGCCTGCGCTCTAGAGCCTGCGAGCCACAACACTGAAGCCCACGCGCCTAGAGCCCGTGCTCTGCAAAGAAGCCACCGCAACGAGAAGCCCGCGTACCGCAACGAAGAGTAGCCCCTGCTCTCCGCAACTAGAGAAAGCCCACGCGCAACACGAAGATCCAATGCAGCCAATAAATAAATAAACTTATTAAAAAAAAAATATATATATGGAACAATGAATTCAGATGCTAAGCCACTTGATAATCAGACCAACTTTATTCTTTTTATGTTCTTGTTAATATTTTTTTGTTAATTCTAAATTCCTAAAGAATGCTTAAAAAAGTTGGAAGCTCTCTTTTCAAATTATACTAAAAAAAATAATTAACTCCATTCCCACCACTAACTGAAGACCAAAGGATTTTGCTTAATATGGATGAATATGTTTGTAGACTTTGGGTAATCCTACTTTAATCATACAAAGAATATTTAAATTTTTAAAGCAAATTACGTACTAAATTTCCATGTCCTACTTAAAAATAATGAAATAGCACTGGTTAAATGTAATACATTCCAAAAGTGACCCACATTTAAAAAAAATAATTGTTAGGAATATAAGAAGTTTTAAGTTTCAAAATGAAGTTGCTCAAGCCCATTCATGATTATTAGCCAATAGACAGAAAGTTTGATGTAGTATGGTAATGGGAAGGAGAAAGAATGTTAAGGAAGCAAGGGTAAAATTTCAGTTAGATATAGTTACCAAAGTGCAACCTGACTTACATCTCCAGCAAGAGTGTCCAAATGACCCCTAGATAGCTGTATTTCCCCCAGATAAAGAACTGTTGTTATTCAAAGGAGATACGGTGCTCCCCCATAGACTCTCAATGACCCCCTTGAACTTAAAAAAGCAGTAAAATGCTGTCAAGCAATTGGTATTGCTAAAAAAGAATGCTCTTAATTACTTGTCTCTGTGACATGATATGAAATACATCAACTCTAAATACTTAACTCGAATTGAATCAAGCCTTCAGATATAACTTCCAGTTTGCAAGGGAATAGAGGTAAGAGAGGATCAAATGAAATGATACCATAAAGATTCAGACAGTTCCAGAATGTTGCAGACCTAGTCTTTTCCACCATGGGTAAAGTAAGGGGAGGATGGGAGTGATGTTCTAGAACTAGAGTAAACGATCTATCAGTTTGACTTTTTCAATAGTCTGAGCAAGCTAGCTGTGAAAGACACTTTAGGGGAAAAAATGGGAAAATCTGATTATAGACGATTATCAGATGATGTTAAAGATTAGGTATGTTAAATTTTTGAAAGACTTCCGTTAAAAGAAATTAAGTTGGTGGTGGAAGTATAAATTAATACCTCCATCCTTGAGAATAATTCAATTAGAAAGTTAATCAAGTCAATTATAATAATCTATAATGTCACACCCTTTCCCCACTCCCCCCAAAATGATCTTCCCTGCATTTTTCTTGGAAAATATATACACACCCTTATTTTTTAAAACTAAAAGTAGATCATACAATAGTGTTTATGACGGGGGAAGGAGAGGCCAGAATTGGAAGGTTCAGCCAAAAAAGTATTCCAATTGTTTAAAAAACTAATTTGGTTGTATAGTTCAATCACGGCTATACTTTTTCTATAGAGAAAGATTATCAATGACAAGGAAAAGAGAAAGCAGTATTTCATTATAGAGGAATCACGGTGATCAGATAAAAATATTTTTCTGGCTAGAGAATAAATAATTCTAATTATAAATAATTTTAATTATAGAGAATCCTTTAGGGCATTACCATGATGGGATTTAACAAAGAATAAAAAATATTTTAGCCAATAAAATTAGATCGAAATATTTTTAAGTGTTTTGTAAAAAAAAAATGTATCAAAAGCACTTCAACAGAGTAAGGTTAGGAAGTATATTCAGAACTATAAAATACTTAACAGAATTTGCTTTGCTAAAGTTAATAATGACTCCTGAAAAAGCTTTAACTGAATTTCATAGGAGAAAAATGTTCCCATGCATTTCTCTAAGATGTAAGAGGTTATACCTCTCAAAACATGCTGTTAAACAATCAGAATCACCTAAGGACTTTTTTTTTTTTTTAATTCAGATGTTCAGGTCACATTCTAATATTTTGGGATCTGGGTATCTGCATTTTAAAGAAGTGCCATGGGTGACTCTGCTGTATAGTCAGCTGAGAAATAGTGGACTAAGGGATAAATTCAAACTTCTTTTCTGCCCAGCTAAATGCAGAAGTGAGTGAAAAAACAAAAACTCCAAAGCCAGCATCTTAACTTAATGAACTCAATTTTTTTTTAAATTATTTATTTATTTATGGCTGTGTTGGGTCTTCGTTTCTGTGCTAGGGCTTTCTCTAGTTGTGGCAAGTGGGGGCCACTCTTCATCGCGGTGCGCGGGCCTCTCACTGTCGTGGCCTCTCTTGTTGTGGAGCACAGGCTCCAGACGTGCAGGCTCAGTAGTTGTGGCTCACGGGCCCAGTTGCTCCGCGGCATGTGGGATCTTCCCAGACCAGGGCTCGAACCCGTGTCCCCTGCATTGGCAGGCAGATTCTCAACCACTGCGCCACCAGGGAAGCCCCTATGAACTCAATTTTATTAGGCAAATTTAGGAAGAGAGGAAAAATAGTCTCACCATAATACTAAATAAGGAACTTCACTACACACCTACCATCTTCATCTCTGACCTAGAACTTCCAAGAAAAAAAAAGAAAAAAAGAAGATCCAACTTTTGAAAAAACCCAAGCTGGACTAAGACCACCAAGCTCAAATGAAAGAAAATAACCAGGCTACATATGATTCAAGTACCACTCTTGGAATTAGAATAAAATGCATTTCTATAATACCTGATTTAAACATCACTTGTGACATCAAGAGATCATGTAAAGTGCTGATATTGTCCCAACCTGGTAGAAAGACCAATATTGCACCATCCTATATGGAGGGGAAAGAACCATTACAAAGGATCACATAACAAAATACACTAAGTACAATTTTGTGCACAATTAAGTCTTCATTAAAATTATACTAGCTCAAGATAACTTTAGTTACTAATTATAACTAAAGAATATAAGTTCCCTTTTTAAAAATAGGATTTATAATCCAGACATTTCATTTGTTTAGTCTTTTCTTCAAACAGGTCAAATGTCTAAATCTTTTGGTATTTTGAAATTCCTATTTCTGGTGTCAAAAGCCATTTCTTCCATAGGTTATTTTTTTTTTTAAAGCATTTAAGAAAATTTTCTTTTTTCATGGCCTTGGTACAAAAATAAAATTGAAATTATATTTCAATTTTGAAACTTAAAAACAAAACTAACCTCTTCTTCCAAAACAATGTATCGAATAAGGGCAGCAATCAAATTCAGATCAACTTTATCATCATCCATCATTCCTATAACATCTATAGTGCTTGGAGAATACCTATCAAAGTCAAATAGAAAGCCATGAAATACCTGATAGTTTCCTGAAGTTTAACTTGCTATAAAATCTTATAATTAACTCAATCTGCAAATGGGAAAACATAATCAATAAATAGGAAAGAATTACTGGGATTATGATAGTGTTTACAAGTCAAATCAGTATAGTATTCAGCTAGAATATGAGACTTGCAATGCTATCCTTAAATGAGTACAAAATCAAGACAATCCTGCTTTTTGTTTTAGTCATTTAGCCACCGTGTTCACTTTCAAACAAAACGGACTTACTTTTTTCTCAATTCCCTTACATAACCTGGCCAGCGTTCTTTATAGATTGCTTCTTTTTCTTCTTTTTCTTGTCTATTTACATGCCCTTGCATGAAACCCCTCTTAAACTGGGATCGGTGTTCTTTTTGTTCTGGAACATATCTAAAATAAAAACATTCTTAAATAGCTTCACTTTTTTGAAACTCTGGTTTTAGCTAATATTCAGTATCTCTGACTTTTTTACATTTAGGATTTTAAATTTTAAAGAACATCTTCACTATCCTTTCTAGTGAATGCTAGTTAAATATAAATTTATTACCAAGTATTAACATATAAAATGACATTTTAGATAAAAATCATTCTTCTCTATCAAAGTATATAAACCTCTAGATCATCTTCAGCAATAAAAATTTAAAAATAACTAGAGTAACTTCCATCTTTAAGTTTGAATTTGCTTTTAAATCAAAAGTTAACATTAATATAAGTCTAAAACAACAGTTAATGATTGCCTAGAAGACTCAGATTTTGAATATAGGAGGTTTCCAAACCTGAGTGCACATAAGAATCCCCTGGGGAGTTTGTAAAATAGACTCCTAAATCTTATATTGTGATTTGGATTCAGTAGGTCTGGCTGGGGTCTGCTAATCCAGGAATTTTAATTAGTGCCCCAGGAGATTCAGACAGTGTAGAGATCTACAGACCCATGCTTGAGAACTACTTAGTTCTGCTCAGTCTCACAGACATAGCTAATGGCAGAGCGAGAATCAGCATTCAAATCTCTTATGTGTCAGTCCAGCACTATGCTTTGACTCCACCATGCTGCAGTGACTGCTAAAAACAGAGGGCACATCTGCCCAAGAATGTCACCTACCATAAGTGGGTTCTCAGAGGCATGGGAGTAGAGAGGGACAAAGAAAAATGAACCTACACTTTAACCCCAAAGCCCCTCAGAGTTTACCTAGAGGAGAGCATCTAGATAGAATGGGGGATTTGGAGCATGGGCTTCGCGAGTCAGACAGAATGGGACTGATGTCCTTGCTCTGCCATTGACTAGCTGTGCGACCTCGGGCAAGGTATAAACCTCTGGTCTTTAGTTTCCTTATTTGAGAGATTAATACTCTTTTAACAGTATTGTATGAGAATTAAAAAAAAAAAAAAAAAGTGATAAAGCACAGTGCCTGACACATAGCAGACACCCCAAAAGTATTAAACAATCCCCTTCCTTATTCAGTACCTGTGACCCAGGATTCCCCTAAGTCTTCGATACATATAGAGGCACCAACGTGAGGTAGGGCAACCTGAGACAGAGATTAGTCTAGTCAGCAGGATGGACCCACAGTTGGCTCCCTTCCCAGCAATTCCAAAAACAGAGGTAACCTTTAACCCCCCTCCCCAAGAACCCAATCACAACCCTCCATAACACCTCACCTACTTTCCTCCCTACTTCCCTGTAGTGCAGCTCTTCTTCTGGGAAAGGAACAGCTGGGGGCCTCTGCTGAAAACTTCTATCCAATGACCACCCTACTTCACCTCCCCTCTTAGGCTGGCTAAAGAATGACAAGTGCACAGATACCATCCTTTTGCTTCAAGAGACTCCCCTTAGCTACAATTCCTTGTACATTCCCTGCCTTAGGGGGACCTTAAGAAAGCAATCCATCTTTATGTAATTTTAGATTACTGATCCCTGGAACTTTGTTTTTATTGTCAAGCTGTTGCCTATTATCTTAGAAAACAATTGGTAAATGTGCTATGGTAGGAAATGGGACACACAGTAGAAAGTGGAATTGAGGAGGGAGAGCATAAAAATTTATAAGCACTGATGATAAAACCAGAGCATGGAAGACCAACATACACTTTCACTTTTATATGTTCCCCCCTAACATACACACTTCCCTCTTCGCTACACTGATTTCACTGCTTTCCTGACTTGTCCAGCCTACCCCTGCTTTATAAACTCATTTCCAACGTAATCTCACTGCCCCAGAACAGGTCAATCACACCTTAGAGTAATAGCTTGTATGTCTCCCTATCTAGATATACGTTCTGAGGGTGTGTAATGAGTCTTTCACTTGTTTTATGCTCAGATCTTAGTGCAGAGTGCAAGCCATAAATTTAGTTTAAAAAATATTTGTTAAATAAAGCCCATTCAAAAGCTGACTTTTCTCCATGTGAAATATGCAGCAGGATCTTTGTTCTCACCTTCCCACTATCACTTCCTGATTTTCTCCTTTAACAAGTAAGCTGTGGAGTCTTGAAAAAAAATCTCAACACAAATGTTTCTACATCTGTCCATATGTTTTTCAGATGTTTACTACAGGCCAGGCACTATGCTATGCACTAGTCACAAAGATGAACAGGACAAAATCCTCGACCTTGAAAATTTGAAATCTAGTGCAAGAGGCAAATATAAAAAGATACATTACATGGCAATAAGTGTTATAAGAGATATGACAGAAGTGCTCTGGGAGTCTTGTTGAGAAGGTAACTCACTCTGTGAGAGGCATCAGAGAAGGCTTAATGGGCAATGAAACTGGGATTTGTTCTTACATAACAGTTTATAGATGAAAAGATGAAGAAGGTGGCAAACGTAGCTCTAAAAGGAGGAAATAGCACGTAACAAAGCATAAAGTCATGAAAGAAAGGGCACAAGCTGGCAGACTAGCGATTAGTGCATTTAGGATGGGCAGACCATGGGATGCATGAGGCTAGGAAGAGAGGACAGGGCCAGACTGTAAAAGAGCCTTGGGATGACAGGCTAAGGAACTGGAATCTGATCCTATGGGGCTGTGCTTTCCCAGCCCTTTCTCATCAAGGAATACTAATATAATTTTGTACAGCTCCTCGAGAAGCCCGCTAGCAGCTAATGACCAGTGCTGAGGGGATCAATAACTTGGGCATCAGCTGAGGTGCTCTGCTACAGGCCATGACAAACCCATAAAGGTTCCTCAATCAGTTTTCAAAAAGAAATGTCAAGGGGCGTGCCCTAGGGGAGAAAGCTCACATGACCAGATTTCTTTGGAAAATAGATGGCAGCAGTTTTAAGAGTGAAGACCACAGTGCCAAGAGAGGAACTATTATATTAACACAGGAGAGATAATAAGGACCTTAAGTAGAAGAAATAAAAATGAGAAGGTATGTTCAAGGAGAAAGCTCTCAGGGTTTTTCAGGGGGAGAGTGGGATGGGATATAGAACGACTTAGAGTAGTCTGGTTACTGAGCATGTAAAGCAGGTAACATATCCTGGTGTGTAACTGCTTGATAAACACCAGCTCTTCTGATTTACAGCTTAGACAACTGGGGGGAGGATAATAGGAGTAACCATTATAATAAGGCATACTAAGCAACACAGATTGCTTTAATTTTTTGGTGGAAGCATGGCGGGAATCAAATATAAGATCATGATGTTTGAAAAATGTGGGGTTCAAGAAATCTGTGGTACTGCAATGCTGCTGAGTATAGTGTTAGATAACAAGTTTAGAATTCAGGAAGAGCTTCAGTTCTGAAGCTCTAGTTCTGCAAGCTACTGGAAAATAGTTCTGAAAATTTGGAACTATGGTCATGGAAAAAAGATTTAACGGTGAAATCATAAAAGGCTGAGAAAAGTGTAAGTGAGAACTCTAGGGGGAAATCATATTTAAAGGGTGGCGAATGGAAGCCAGCAAAAGAGAATGAATACCAGGTAGGAGAACCAGAAGAGAGGTTCAGCACTAAAGACAGAGGTTCCCAAACTTTACTGCCCAGGGGTCCTTAAACAATACTGATGCCTGGCTACCAGCCCAGACTCTGTAATATAATTAAGGTATGAAGTGTGAATGTGGGTTTTAAAAAGCTCCAGGTCATTTTAATGTGCAACCAAGTTTGGGAATCCCTGATTTAAGGAAAAACAATGTTTTAGAGATGAATTTGAAACAGTTTTAAGGGTGAGTTTCTGAGACTAAAGTTTGACAAAATGGTGACATGTTATTACTTTTAATCTCTTTTAGTTCCTAATATTTACTTACCTTATTTTTTCAATTATATCTTCCAAAAGATACTCCACAACCGGAAAAGTAAAACCAGGTATATGTATCATTGGACAGTTACCTATCATGGTAGATAAAACATAAATCTGTACTTGAATGTTCAAAAAAAAAAAAAAAAACCACCAACTCAACAGACTGTAAATAGCACAATGACTCCATTAGTTTTAACTTCAGAAAATGGTCCTGAAACTTTTACAGCTCTACCTTATTTTTCCATATCTAATTTAATAAAACCAGCAGTCTAGTGTTCACTCAGTACCGATTTACTGTTACCAAACTGTACACACATCTCACAGTTCTACAAAGTAACCCAGAATACCAAAAAATAGAGTATTTTAAGTTGGATTCAAGACCTATTAAGTCTATTTCTCTTCATCATTAGCCAAGATGGTGCCATGAACCTAAGTTTTAGTGAAATCTACATAAGAAACATACCCCTGTGGTATCCAGAATTAGGGAAAGAAAAAAGTTAAAGCAACACCTAACCAAATATTAAACTGTTGCTTACTATTTTAGAATCATTAGTTAAAAAATAAGTCTCTTAGTATTGTTATTTAAATGCTATTTAGGTTTTTTGTATCAAACAAAATAAACCATGTACACTGTAAACAAAGGCCAATACTGTAGACAGAGATCAAAGTATCTGAGGTGACACCAAACTTTGCCTCTGACTTGCGTAAGTTTACTCAAAGTTAGTTCTGGATTTCTCATCAAAAAGGACTGAGACAGAGACAAAGACAAAGTATAATAGGCTCAACTAATCTCACAAGGCTTTGAGGGTCAACTGGGCTGAATACAAACACATTAAATATAGTTCTATTCCATTTTCATTCCCTTTTCTCCTCCTTGCCCCAACAATTTAAGCAGGAGAGACAGTGAGGCATAATTTTAAAAGAATGTACTCTGCAGCTAGTCAAATTTAGTTTCTTTTTTTATTTTTTGGCCACTCTGTGCAGCTTGTGGGATCTTAGTTCCCTGACCAGGGACTGAACCCAGGCCCCAGCAGTGAAAGCACTGAGTCCTAATGGCTGGACTGCCAGGGAATTCCCTCAAATTTAGTTTCAAATCATCTTGACTCTCTGTTAATTATGAAACCTTGGGTAAGCTACTTAACTACTCTGAGGCTGTTTTCTCATCTGTAAGAATAAGAATAGCACCTACTTCACAAGGTATTATGAGGACTGATGAAGACATGCCAAATACACTACCTGGCACATTGAAGGTATTCCATAGTGGTTGCTAGTTATTACTGTTATTAGCAAATTGCCACCCTAGCTTGTAAAATTACATAAAAGCCACAGAAGAATCACAAAAAAAGTTTATAAAATTATTCAAATCTGTGGTTTGACTTCATTGATGTCACCTTAATTATCTGGTGGAAGCACCAAAAGGCTACATGTCTTCACTATAAGAACAGACATGATGCCACCATTTTTTAAAAACAGGCCCAATTCTCTGTGAGACTAGAGGGTAGATGAATATTCAAATAAAATGAATGGCTAAACATTTATTTTGACTACTCTGTACCTAGCACTGTATTAGTTTTCTTTAAAAAATTGTTTCTAAATTCAATGGCTTTGTGATAACTTTCTAAAGTAACAACCATAAATTTTACTCACCAAAATATTCTGAAAATTTCTCAGCATTCAATGTTGCACTCATCAAAACTATTTTCAGGTCAGGTCGATAATTGAGAAGATCTTTAACAACAGTCATTAAAACATCTGACTGTAGATTTCTCTCATGGATTTCATCAAGCACGATATGACTAACACTGGACAAATGCCTAAAGCAGAAGTGTAAAGTTCGTTACCCAGCACAAAATTCAAAAACAGAACCATTTTACTTTTACATAAGTTAATAAAATCCAATTTAATAATTACATCTTCTGATAACATTTAACTAAATGTCCTGAGTTGAAACATACTCACTGGTCTGACTGAAGCCACTGAAGGATAATTCCTGTCGTACAATATAAGATAGAACCCTGTTTCCTTGGCAACCGACTGTGAATGAAAGACATGAGTTAACTCTTGGTTTTCTTTACTAATAAATTACTTAAGTACCACAAAAGTTTAAAAGAATATCTTCAACTTAAAAAATGTTTTCAGTTTTAATGAAAAACTTCATACTTAAATTTTAGTTACTGGAACCCTTACAACAACAGAGTAATGAGACATACTAGCTTCAAGTTCATTATACATTACTTCTGTACAATGTTAATGATTTCTTTTTAAAAGCAAAAGTGCTACCATTCAGAAAAAGACCAAATATTTAGGGAACTAAACTTCTGTTCAGTGATTAGAAAATCAATTCATTTAAAAAGGTAAATGGAATCTTGACCTGCAGAGAAGGACTAAAGAAATACAGTGGAATGGGATAGGGGGTTAAAGACACAAAATTAAATTCAGTCAGGCAGTGGCTGCATGATGGTATCAAAATATACAGAAGGTCAACTCCTTTTCAGGGTGAGTGATGGTCTACTAACATATACCCAGGAAAAATGTTATCTTTCTAATCATTCCATAATGTAAAAGACATCTTAAAATGGCAATCCAAATCTGAGTTTGGGTTAAAAAAATGATTTTGTGGGTTGCAAGCCTCATATGTTGCAGTTACTTTAAATGTTAATTCTAATAGCAATAATCAGCATAAAAATAGGGGAAAGATCTTTCTTCTGAATCTCTAACTTCAAAGTTTCACTAAAATCTACCTGTAAACAAGTGAACATTCTTTACCTCTGGAGACGAATTTGGTATCCGGTACTATTACCATTGCCACAAGATTCTGCCCTTTCGGCAGCCACTCTCTCTGCAACCTTTAATTAAAATAAAGTACAGTTACAAAGAAAACATTTCCTTTAGAGTAAATATCGTGAACACCTATGAAAATCTGGCTGCTGAAAACACTATCCATTAGATTTTCAGAATTAAAAAAATAGAAACAGATATTAAAATCTGAGGTATCTAAAACTGTGTCCCTTAAGAGATGAAGATTACCTGCTTCTTATGTTTACTTCTCATTTCCTCTGAAATTCTCCCTCATAACTATTTTCAAAGCGACTTTCTATAAACCCTCTCTACCTTTTTTAAAAAAAGTTGGAAATCATAATCTAAACTTGTAAAACTTGTATATAATTTGAGGGTAAACATACGTTGATACTTTTTTTTTGTTTGTTTCTTTTTCGTAGAGATTGGTAGGCTTAATTTCTAGTTCTTGGTTATGTTCTTAAAGTTATGGCTGCCAAAGATAAGCTCTAGACAGATGAAATCTTATAATCCAACACTGATTTGTATAACTAAAAGTAACCAACAGTCATCTAGTGACAGAACAGTGATTTATGAGGTTAGAAATAGAAAATATGATTAGTTTTTAAGAAATAATACTTCAGAAGGAAAAGTTTTCAATAATTCTATCCCATATAAACTGACTTGGACCATTACTTCACTTTTTACTATTGATTAAACTGCCCATTCAAATACCAACAGATCTTGGAAAAATAAGCAAATAAATAACCTAATTTGCATTTCTCCTTACTGTCAATATATACAGTCATATATTAGTGAAAACGATAAGATTAGATTTTTAACTTAAGTCAGGCTATATAACAGTGTTATGACAAAAATGGCTTATTTTTCACCATTCTATGAACCTATGCCATTTCTAGGAATATCGTCCTCCCATAAAGACTGCTGCTTTACTTTTTTAAAAATAGTATCTCTTAGAAACCACAGTTTAAAACGTATATAGTAGCTCCTACAAAACACTGCTGTAATTGGTAATGCAGTTCCTGACCAGATTCTGTATTAAATGACTTAGAGATGTAATAAATAGTACTATCATAAAACCAAATACAACCATAATTTAAATTTACACACAGAATTACATAACACTGAAATAAATGTACTATACACACTGAATGTTGTAAGAAACCCCAAACATTTTTAAAGAACATATAACTCATATATTTAACTAGGTCACCTAACTAAACACAAACAAAAAATGTTATTTGTAATAAACATGTACTTATACCTGCTTCATGATAAACCTGAAACAATGCCTTATTTTTTTATGATAAATTCCCTCTTACTGAATTGCATTAAAAAGTCAGAAATACAGCTACCACCACTCAGTGTACTTATATATGGAAAAAAACAATCAAGAGAGCCGAAAACAGTATTGAATGAATCAAGGAGTAAAATGTAAAGCATCTAATGACGCAAATTATTTGAAGCTCCTAATTAACTCTATAAACATTATCAGTTTTTTGTTCTTTTAGTTTTATACTGAAAATTGTCTGGATTTTTAATTTATCTTGAACTCCTAAACATCTATTATCAGTAACAGAGAGAGGTCAATTTTTTGGGCTTTACTATCAAATACTTGTTAACCAAATTTTGCTTTTATAGCAACATATCTTAAACCTAATAAAAAATCACCCCAACCTTCAAAATCAGTAAGTTCTAGCAGGACTACATGGGAGAATGGAAAACAAAGTGGGGAATTTTAAAAAGTGAGAGATTACTTACTGAAATGGCACTAATTCTTCTTGGCTGAGTACAAACTATCCTGCATGCAGATCCTTTTCCTCTTTCAATGTAGTTATCCAAAATGAACTGAGTAACTTGAGTGGTTTTTCCACAACCAGTTTCACCACTTACTACTGTTACCTGATGGTTATCGATCATATTTACCAATTCCTATTTCAAAAGGGAAAGTAAGTGAAGGACATCACATGTTGACTAAGTCTGAAAAGATAGTTACCAAAATCCTACCAAACTGAAGGTAATTGTTTTTAACAAGCATATTAATACTATAAAAATTCTGTTATATGCAATGCTGGCAGTTTGGATATCTGGATCTACCAGTTTTCAAGAGATAAGAAGCACCAAATTATAAAAAGAACAGAGCCATGGCTCTGTTAATGAAAAACACACTGACAAGAACAAGAAGAGACAGCTTATAAATCCATACATAAGAATTAACATAAATTAAAAAGAATGGTGACATGTGGGGCTACTGAGTACAAGGCAGATCCCCTGATACCTAAGAAACTACGAGGAACATTAAGGATTTATATCATAAATCATAAATATGGCTTTGTCTGCAGGACAAGTTTTGTATACTGTTTTCAAGAACAAGGAAGAGTATAATTTAAGACGATTCTCTTTCAAATAATTAAAATAAAGACAAGTTTTAAATACCTAAATCAAATGACTAAAATTCAGATATCTGGAAAACTGCCTACTTGGGAAAGATCTTCTTTCTTAGAAGGTTTAGATAAACACGAATATTTTTAAAGTAATATTCACCGTACTAACAAAACCATCCCACTACTTCAAAGGGGTGTCATAAGGTATCTTTATCTATGAAACAATCTAACATGAAAACCCACCATTTAAAAATTTCTTATCTATTCTACCACCTCATATATATCAGAACAAGTTCCAAGTCTGAACACTGAAATTACAGCTGGCAAGTACTGAGAAGTAGAATGTGACTCATTCATTCAACAAATATTTACTGGGGGTCTATAGAATGTTAGGCACTGTTCTGAGCCAAGAGGTACATAGTGAACAAAACAGACTCTGTCCTCAAGAACTTACACTGCTAGGAGGGGAAGACACACATGTCAGGTGGTAGTAAGTGCTATAAAAAGGAAAGAAAAATAAAGGAAGGTTGAGAAGTCAGAGAAGGATGGGAGACTATATTATTCTACATAGGGTGATTGGATGAGGAAACATAATAAGTTAATTAAAGCACTGTATTTTCAGCAGTGCCCCAATTTTAATTAAAATATTTGATCTCAAATTAAGAGCAAGGGTTATTTATCCAAAGCAACTTACAAGTGAAAATTCTATTTTTAAACTCATGGACATATAAATATGAGAAAACTTCAGGAAAATTGGTTCAGAACTGGGTTTTTTTTTTTTTTAAAGTCCTTCAACAATTCAAAGGAATAAAATGAACTTCCAAGAATATCTTTTAGGGAAAGGTTCATAAATTTATATTTCTTCTTGATATAGAGCTTTAAAAAAAATGTATTTAAACATTTTGCAAATCAAATTAAATAGTGTACATTCATTTTACCTTTTGCATTCCATATGAAGGCAGCTTTTCCCTGAAATGCTGAAATTAAAAAAAAAAAGTTAATTTTTTTACAAAAGAAATGTAATCAAATTATAATCCTGGTAAATAGAATATATCATAGATATATATGCTAAGAGTGCAAAAGTATTTTTTATTACCTCACAGCTTATGTGAGGTGTCAAGACTTAAAAAAAAAGAATTTTTATAAAAAAGAACTAATGAATTTAGCAATGAGATTATAAGCTGTCTGAGGACAGGGAATGTCTTATTCAGTCTTTGGAAAACACAGCAGAATGACAGGCATCTAGCAAGTGGAAAAATAATGTTTAAAAAAAATTTATAACTGAAAGAAAAATATGGCATATTACCAAGGATTAAAAAGTTGAGCTCTTAAACACACCTAAATTTTAGACTTCGTTTTGTTACGAGCTGTGCAACCATAGGTCACTTAACCTGATTCTTTTTCCTCCTCTGTAACAGCCATGCGCAATCTCTTGTACAGGGCTGTTGAGAGGTTCAAATGATGTAGTACATGTGAAGCTTTTACAACAGTGCCTGACCAAAAGGAAGACCACCAACTGTTTTTGTTTTGCACATTTCTTCTTTCTCTGAACTAGATCAATTACTCATCTTCAATAATATTTGAGTTCTGTCCTCCATACAAAGCAAACAGAGATAGTAGCTAACTCTTCTTGCTCCCAAGGCTATAAGACAACTAAAATATTTTGAATTTAATACATCTTGAAATCTCCTGTCCCCAAATCATATTTTCACTCAAAAGGCATCAAAGAGCTACACAGTTTGGTCCTGGATAACCTCAGCTGATCTGTTCTAATGAGGATATCCAACCTTCAGTGACAGTCAATAGATCCTTTATTTCCTACAGGAGATGTGATAATCTGCCTTTCTCAAAATTGGCATTACATATTTGCATATTAAAGACATAGCCCTCAGAATTCCCTCAGTATTTTCTCTTTAAAAAAAAATGTGAACATTTTATTACATCTCTTTCTAGAATATCCATAAAGAATTCAATTTTATGTTTTATCAGGAAGGGACCTTAAAATATCTTGCCTAGCAGGAAAAGAAAATACTGGAAAAACTCAGGAGAATTTCAAAATTTAAAGACACCTCTGTCTTTAAAGTGTTGGTGAACGTAAGCACATCATATAACTTTTGAGGAATTTAATTTTAACATCTGTAAAACAAAAGAGTTGGATTAGATGTTCTAAAAGAAAAAACTTTACAATTCTAACCACCCTTGTCTCTTATGACATCTCACTAAAATGGCCTAGAAATGTTAAACTTAAGAGTGATTTTTTTTTTTCACTTGCACTACCATTTCTCAGAGATTTCTTCCCTTCACCGTACATATAAACTATTGTAGATGAGACAGGCTACTTATGTATAATTCCATTCCCACTACTTTTCTGTACTATAAGGGGGAAAAAAATTCCCAGAGGATGGCTTGTTGAGCAATCTCACTGATTTATATCAGGTAGCTACCTCTAACCATAAATACATTTTTATCAAGTGTCAGAAGAGATGAAAAGTAAAAATATTTTCCCCATCTTGCTTTCCATTACCTGCATTTCAATATACCGAAGGTCAGTTTTTTTCTTTTGGAAATCTTCCAATAATTGTTGGTCTAAAGTTACATCTGGTTCATTTTCTTGCAAGAGATATTCAGAATCGCGGTCAATATATTTGTCCCTGATTCTAAATGGCCTCTTTTCTTGATTTATCAATTTTTTTTCCTGATCCTCAACTTTCTTTACTGAGTTTGGTTTGTTCTCAGCAGGAGCTTCAGTCCCGTATCTATTTTGACAAAATAAAAAAATGATAAAGATTGAATGAAGAGCCACTCAAGTCCTGAAACAAAATAATATATGTTGTTTAATGATTTCAAAGTCATCAAAATCAAAAGCCTTTATTCTTTTCTCTTAGTAGAGCAATTTGAAAATACTTAGATTCTTATAATGAACTCAATTTTTTCCACCCTACAAATAAGACACTGCCAGATAGGTTATGCCTTGTGGTAGTTAAAAAAATAAAAATCCACCCAATAGTCATTCCTCCATTGCAAAGACTCACAGTGTTTCTCTTTATCTAGTTTTCTGAGCCATGTTTTATTTCACAACTTCATTTTCCTGCCACCCTTTCTGAGCTATAAATGGGATGCTACACTACACGGCCCCAGAGAAACTACTTCTAATTTGCCCCTGATGATACAGTTCCTATGATTTTCCTAAAACAGCAGCAATTTAACTTCTTACAGATCTCCTCCACAAGAATATTCCGGAAATACAAAGATGATGGGTAGGAAGAACTAACTAATAACTTCACCAACATCCTATATAGACAATTCCTACCATTTAGATCTCCTGTGGGAATAAATATGCCACCTAAATTTTTAAATCTTTCTCCAAATTTGCTCAATCTACATAAGAAAAAAGATTACTTTGAGGCTAAATTTCACTTATAGAAGAGTCTAAAGATGTTCTTTTTAATATCTTTTTTTTCCGGCCAGTGCTCTGAAAGAAGTGTCACTCTTTGTTCATTTTTAAAAGAATACTTTTTGTTTTACCCGTGATCTTCAGGAGCAAACCAGGATATTTGTGCTTCCGAATCTTTATCATTCTTAGCTTGCACAGAATGTAGCAGCTGCACAATTTGTTCTTCTCGACGTTCATCCATATGTACCACAGCTCTCTATTTTGTGCAAAGGAAAAAGCATCCTTATCAACGTGAGAAAGCATGTGCAAAATTACCTGATGACTAAAATAATAAAGGCAAAGTAACATGTGTTCAACAAACATATATAAAAGAAAGTTAAAGTCACCCCACACTTGCTCTCTAGACCCTTTTCTACTATATGTCTATAAAATTAGCTTTACTATTACCAGCAAAGAAATCATATTTATGTCACTTATTAAAACTTTGGTTCCCTTACTTCCTACCTTTGCATAATACTAATTGTTACAATCTTTTCCTTATCTTAAATTTTAAAAGATACAATTAAATTTATTAAAACCCAAATGTTCTAGTAAAAACAAAAGTTAAAAACTGCAAATACTATTTTGGTTGCAATGAGCATTTTAAGAGCATTTAAATCTCTTACATTATGAGGAGGAGTAAATTGGGAAGTAAGAAGGCTGAGCTCAGAGGGAATAAATAAAATGATCAGTGCTCATGAATATAATATTCCAAACGATGCAGTTACCTCAGAGAATGAGATTTAATTAAAGAGACACCACAGAAAATATGAGTTAGACTGTTTTCTTAGCATAGACTACATGGAAGAGAAAATATGAGTTACACTGTACACAGTAAGAATAAGAACTTTTAAAGACTGCCCTTTTATAATTGCAAAGTATGATTAGCTGAATAATAAGTAAACACAGTAAGTAAAAAAGAAGAGTGCATAGATTTTTTTCCCCAGGTGTGCAGACAAGAAAGATGGCCAAGTTATTGAATGAAAAAAGCCAGATGCAGAAAACATGTGCAATGGGATCTTGCTTTCACCACTATTAAATTTTAAAAAGGTTATTCACTTTTCATATTCTATGCCTTTTGCAGTATTTCTTCCAGATATAATTCTGGCACATAGTACATACCCCCAGAGAAGTCTATCAAATGAATGGATGAATCTAGCTTTTCGAATGAGCATATATGACTTTTGTGTTAAACAATTTTTCTCTTTAAACAAGTAAAACACACACAAAAAGAATACACTGAGATCTCTGGGGAATTCCAGAAGACTTCTGCTGATAAATTATTAAAGGATTTACTAAAAGCATCATTATGCTCATACACTTAAAAGCTCCAATACAGCAAAACTCTAGCTGATAAGAAAGCATTAGGAAATTACAAACTGCAGCAAAACCTATTTACTGACAGACAAAAAAGTCCAAAATTGTAAGTCAGAAAGAGAAAAACAGATCAATATGATACAAAAGGACTTTTTTTCAACACCCGTGGTAGCTGACAAGGTCTTGGTACTCTGGCCGGGTGTCAGGCCTGTTCCTCTGAGGTGGGAGAGCCGAGTTCAAGACACTGGTCCACTAGAGACCTCCCAGCTCCATGTAATATCAAACAGCAAAAGCTCTCCCAGAGATCTCTGTCTCAACTCTAAGAACCAGCTCCACTCAACGACCAGCAAGCTACAGTGCTGGACACCCTATGCCAACAACTAGCAAGACAGGAACACAACCCCACCCGTTAGCAGAAAGGCTGCCTAAAATCATAAAGAGGTCACAGAGACCCCAAAACACACCACTGGACACGGACCTGCCACCAGAAAGACAAGATCCAGCCTCATTCACCAGAACACAGGCACTAGGCACCTCCACCAGGAAGCCTACACAATGCAATGAACCAACCTTAGCCACCGGGGGCAGACACCAAAAACAACGGGAACTATGAACACTGCAGCCTGCGAAAAGGAGACCCAAACACAGTAAGTTAAGAAAAATGAGAAGACAGAGAAACACACAGAAGATGAAGGAGCAAGGTAAAAACCCACCAGAACAAACAAATGACGAGGAAATACTCTACCTGAAAAAGAGTTCAGAGTAATGAGAATAAAGACAATCCAAAAACTTGAAAATAGAACGGAGAAAACACAAGAAACATTTAACAAGGACCCAGAAAAACTAAAGACCAAACAAACAATGATGAACAACACAATAAATGAAATTTAAAATTCTCTGGAAGGAATCAATAGCAGAATAACTGAGGCAGAAAAATGGATAAGTGACCTGGAAGATAAAATAGTGGAAATAACTACTGCAGAGCAGAATAAAGAAAAAAGAATGAAAAGAATTGAGGACAGTCTCAGAGACCTCTGGGAGAACACTAAACTCACCAACATTTGAATTATAGGGGTCCCAGAAGAAGAAGAGAAAAAGAAAGGGACTGAGAAAATATTTGAAGAGATTATAGTTGAAAACTTCCCTAATACGGGAAAGGAAATAGTCAATCAAGTCCAGGAAGCGCAGGGAGTCCCATACAGGATAAATCCAAGGAGAAACATGCCAAGACACATATTAATCAAACTATCAAAAATTAAATTCAAAGAAAAAAAATTAAAAGCAGCAAGAGAAAAGCAACAAATAACATACAAGGGAATCCCCATAAGGTTAACAGCTGATCTTTCAGCAGAAACTCTGCAAGCCAGAAGGGAGTGGCAGGACATATTTAAAGTGATGAAAGGGAAAAACCTACAACCAAGATGACTCTACCCAGCAAGGATCTCATTCAGATTCTATGGAGAAATTAAAACCTTTAGAGACAAGCAAAAGCTAAGAGAATTCAGCGACACCAAACCAGCTTTACAACAAATGCTAAAGGAACTTCTGTAAGTGGGAAACACAAGAGAAGGAAAAGACCTACAATAACAAACCCAAAACAATTTTAAAAAATGGTAATAGGAACAAACATATCAATAACTAACTGAAATGTAAATGGATTAAATGCTCCAACCAAGAGACACAGACTGGCTGAATGGATACAAAAAAAAGACCCGTATATATGCTGTCTACAAGAGACCCACTTCAGACCTAGGGACACATATAGACTGAAAGTGAGGGGATGGAAAAACATTTTCCATGCAAATGGAAATCAAAAGAAAGCTGGAGTAGCAATTCTCATATCAGACAAAATAGACTTTAAAACAAAGGCTATTACAAGAGACAAAGAAGGACACTACATAATGATCAAGGGATCAATCCAAGAAAAAGATATAACAATTGTAAATATTTATGCACCCAACACAGGAGCACCTCAATACATAAGGCAAACGCTAACAGCCATAAAAGGGGAAATCGACAGTAACACAATCATAGAAGGGGACTTTAACACCCCACATTCACCAATGGACAGATCATCCAAAATGAAAATAAATAAGGAAACACAAGCTTTAATGACACATTAAACAAGATGCACTTAACTGATATTTATAGGACATTCCATCAAAAAACAACAGAATACACTTTCTTCTCAAGTGCTCATGGAACATTCTCTAGGATAGATCATATCTTGTGTCACAAATCAAGCCTCAGTAAATTTAGAAAACTGAAATCGTATCAAGTATCTTTTCTGACCACAATGCTATGAGACTAGATATCAATTACAGGAGAAAATCTGTAAAAAATACAAACACATGAGACTAAACAATACACTACTTAACAACCAAGAGATCACTGAAGAAATCAAGGCGGAAATCAAAAAATACCTAGAAACAAATGACAATGAAAACACAACGACCCAAAACCTATGGGATGCAGCAAAAGCAGTTCTAAGAGGGAAGTTTACAGCAATACAATCCTACCTTAAGAAACAAGAAACATCTCAAATAAACTACCTAACCTTACACCTAAAGCAATTAGAGAAAAAAGAACAAAAAAACCCCAAAGTTAGCAGAAGGAAAGAAATCATATAGATCAGAAATAAATGAAAAAGAAATGAAGGAAACAATAGCAAAGATCAATAAAACTAAAAGCTGGTTCTTTGAGAAGATAAACACAACTGATAAACCATTAACCAGACTCATCAAGAAAAAAAGGGAGAAGACTCAAATCAATAGAATTAGAAATGAAAAAGGAGAAGTAACAACTGACACTGCAGAAATACAAACGACCATGAGAGATTACTACAAGCAACTATATGCCAATAAAATGGACAACCTGGAAGAAATGGACACATTCTTAGAAACGCACAACCTTCCGAGACTGAACCAGGAAGAAATAGAAAATATGAACAGACCAATCACAAGCTCTGAAATTGAGACTGTGATTAAAAATCTTCCAACAAACAAAAGCCCAGGACCCGATGGCTTCACAAGAAAATTCTATCAAATATTTAGAGAAGAGCTAACACCTATCCTTCTAAAACTCTTCCAAACTACAGCAGAGGGAGGAACACTCCCAAACTCATTCTACAAGGCCACCATCACCCTGATACCAAAACCAGACAAAGAAATCACAAAGAAAGAAAACTACAGGCCAATATAACTGATGAATACAGATGCAAAAATCCTCAACAAAATACTAGCAAACAGAATCCAACAGCACATTAAAAGGATCATACACCATGATCAAGTGGGGTTTATCCCAGGAATGCAAGGATTCTTCAATATACACAAATCCATCAATGTGATACACCATATTAACAAACTGAAGAATAAAAAGCATATGATCATCTCAATAGATGCAGAAAAAGCTTTCAACAAAATTCAACACCCATTTATGATAAAAACCCTACAGAAAGTAGGCACAGAGGGAACTTACCTCAACATAATAAAGGCCATATATGACAAACCCACAGCCAACATTGTCCTCAATGGTGAAAAACTGAAACCATTTCCACTAAGATCAGGAACAAGACAAGTTTGCCCACTCTCACCACTATTATTCAACATAGTTTTGGAAGTTTTAGCCACAGCAATCAGAGAAGAAAAAGAAATAAAAGGAATCCAAATCGGAAAAGAAAAAGTAAAGCTGTCACTGTTTGCAGATGACATGATACTATACATAGAGAACCCTAAAGATGCTACCAGAAAAGTACTAGAGCTAATCAATGAATTTGGTAAAGCAGCAGGATACAAAATTAATGCACAGAAATATCTTGCATTCCTATACGCTAATGATGAAAAATCTGAAAGTGAAATTAAGGGAACACTCCTATTTACCATTGCAACAAAAAGAATAAAATACCTAGGAATAAACCTACCTAAGGAGACAAAAGACCTATATGAAGAGAACTATAAGACACTGATGAAAGAAATTAAAGATGATACAAACAGATGGAGAGATATACCATGTTCTTGGACTGGAAGAATCAACCTTGTGAAAGTGACTATACTACCCAAAGGAATCTACAGATTCAATGCAATCCCTATCAAACTACCACTGGCATTTTTCACAGAACTATAACAAAAAATTTCACAATTTGTATGGAAACACAAAAGACCCTGAATAGCCAAAGCAATCTTGAGAAAGAAAAACGGAGCTGGAGGAATCAGGCTCCCTAACTTCAGACTATACTACAAAGCTACAGTAATCAAGACAGTATGGTACTGGCACAAAAACAGAAATACAGATTAATGGAACAGGACAGAAAGCCCAGAGATAAACCCACGCACATATGGTCACCTTATTTTTGATAAAGGAGGGAAGTATATACAATGGAGAAAAGACAGTCTCTTCAATAAGTGGTGCTGGGAAAACTGGACAGCTACATGTAAAAGAATGAAATTAGAACACTCCCTAACACCATACACAAAAATAAACTCAAAATGGATTAAAGACCTAAATGTAAGGCCAGACACTATAAAACTCTTAGAGGAAAACATAGGAAGAACACTCTATGACATAAAGCACAGCAAGATCCTTTCTGACCCACCTCCTGGAAAACTGGAAATAAAAACAAAAATAAACAAATGGGACCTAATGAAACTTAAAAGCTTTTGCACAGCAAAGGAAACCATAAAGACGAAGAAAAGACAACCCTCAGAATGGGAGAAAATATTTGCAAATGAAACAATTGCCAAAGGATTAATCTCCAAAATTTACAAGCAGCTCATGCAGCTCAGTATCAAAAAAACAAACAACCCAATCCAAAAATGGGCAGAAGACCTAAATAGACATTTCTCCAAAGAAGATACACAGATTGCCAACAAACACATGAAAGAATGCTCAACATCATTAATCATTAGAGAAATGCAAATCAAAACTACAATGAGATATCACCTCACACCGGTCAGAATGGCCATCATCAAAAAATCTAGAAACAATAAATGCTGGAGAGGGTGTGGAGAAAAGGGAACCCTCTTGCACTGTTGGTGGGAATGCACACTGATACAGCCACTATGGAGAACAGTATGGAGTTTCCTTAAAAAACTAAAAATAGAACTACCACATGACCCAGCAATCCCACTACTGGGCATATACCCTGAGAAAACCATAATTCAAAAAGAGTCATGTACCACAATGTTCATTGCAGCTCTGTTTACAATAGTCAAGACATGGAAGCAATCTAAATGTCCACAGACAGATGAATGGATAAAGAAGATGTGGCACCTATATATGATGGAATATTACTCAGCCATAAAAAGAAACAAAATTGAGTTATTTGTAGTGAGGTGGATGGACCTAGAGTCTGTCATACAGAGTGAAGTAAGTCAGAAAGAGAAAAATAAATACCGTATGCTAACACATATATATGGAATCTAAAGAAAAAAAATTGTTCTGAAGAACCTAGGGGCAGGACAGGAATAAAGACGCAGACGTAGAGAATGGACTTGAGGACATGGGGAGGGGGAAGGGTAAGTTGGGATGAAGTGAGAGGGCGGCATGGACTTATATATACTACCTAATGTGAAATAGATAGCTAGTGGGAAGCAGCCGCTTAGCACAGGGAGATCAGCTGGGTGCTTTGTGACCACCTAGAAGGGTGGGATAGGGAGGGTGGGAGGGAGACGCCAGAGGGAGGAGATATGGGGATATATGTAAATGTACAGCTGATTCACTATGTTATAAAGCAGAAACTAACACAGCATTGTAAAGCAATTATACTGCAATAAAGATGTTAAAAAAAAGAAAGAGAAAACCAAATTATCATATATGAACACATATATGTGGAACCTAGAAAAACGGTACAGATGAACCAGTTTGCAGGGCAGAAATAGAGACACAGATGTAGAGAAGAAACGCATGGACACCAAGGGGGGAAAGTGGCAGGGGGGTGCTGGTGGTGGGATTAATTGGGAGATTGGGATTGACATATATACACTAATATGTATAAAACAGGTAACTAATAAGAATCTGCTGTATAAAAAATAAATTCCAAAAATTCAAAAAATAAAGTCCAAATTTTTTTGCTTTTTAATAACTGTACTACATAGAGATCTTTAAATGGTTAATAAATTAGACTAATGTATCTTTTCTCCGTAGTATAGACTATGCCCTCTCTACTAGGACTGGAAGCTTGCACCTGGTTTCTCCTGGACTCTATCCTATGCACCTTTACCTATGCCAATTTTAATCTGTAGTAATCTGCTGTTAAGAACAGCTACTGTGAGTACACCAGCTTTTCAGAGATTTGTGACTCCTTACAGTGAATTTCAGAACCTGAGGGTGGTCTTGGGGACCCCCAACACAGAGGATCATTATCAGAACACTTTTGCCCTATGCTTTAAATTCTGTAGGTCTTCAGTACATATTAACATTTACTGCTCTGTGTACTTACACTATGTTTTTTCTTGGCCCTTAGAAATTTAAGAATCCTCAGCAATACTTTGATTAAAGCCTCCTCTGAAAAGGAAGCCCCAGGACATAAAGTCATCCTTAAGCACAGGTTTCTTAATTTTTACACCCTTTCCAAACACCTCAAGGGTTCACAGCCATAGTTTCTTTCATTCACTTTCAAAATGGCAAAGATTAAGTAATTTAAGACTGATTGCTTTCCCAATGAAACTCATTCACACTAACGCATTTCTTCAACCAAAGAGAACTTCACATTTTGAAGCTTTTACCTCTACTAGCAGAACAAAGGTCTCCTCCTCACCTTGTTAAATGAATTTTAGATATCCAGAAAAAGGTGGGATGACTGAAAAATGAAATAGCCCCTGAAAATTTTATACTTTTTAATAAAAACATAATATACACTTTTTTAAAAAAAATTATTTTCAACGTGGTTCTCTGCACAATGAGCCCCCAGAGGCTGTGGGCAGTGAATTCAGGAATGCTGAAATTCCAAACCTGGATCTAGCCTGATTCTCTGTAGGTTATCTCCCTCCTAACCTTCTTCCAGTTCCATCATCCTTTACTTTACCTCACCCCCTGCCTGAAGAATCTCAGAATCTCAGACACATTTTATGGTTCATGACTCTTTTATTTTATCAAGGCATTTGATTTTTTTATTATTTCCCCCCCTTTTGGACATCTTCAAATATTCTTTCTGCTTCTAACTGGAAATTCCTAGCAAAGGAGACCCTCAATTATATCCAGCAAATTGTCTTTCTCATCAGCTTCTAATTACCTGTAACTGCTTCAAACTTTCTCCATTCTCTGTAACACACCCATACCACTTTCCTG
The DNA here is from genome assembly GCF_965194825.1 of Balaenoptera physalus. Lineage (NCBI taxonomy): Eukaryota > Metazoa > Chordata > Mammalia > Artiodactyla > Balaenopteridae > Balaenoptera > Balaenoptera physalus. Next base: position 35,907,457 of record NC_138891.1, read on the forward strand.
TTCACCCTCGACATTTTACACACGATATTTCATACAGAAAACAAAACCCAAAGGAAAAGTCCTCAATCGCTTGCCACCAAACCCAAACCCACCTGTATCAGAACCAATCTTTTGCTCTTTTCTTTCCTGTTAAAATGGAAGAGGAATACATTTTCCTAGTTAATCTCTCCACTTAAGCCCTGCAGCCTTCCTTCCACCTCCTCAGGGGTATCTCCGATTAAGATTTATCTTCCTTTCCTAGATCTCTTTCTCTCTAGTAGTCTTTAGGCTGTATATCAATATTCTGGTTTGCTTCTTTACAGATATAAGGCAGAACTGCATTTCCCATGGCCATGTAATGGGAATTTCCAGGAATCAGGGGCGATTTACTGTATCCCTCCCTGCTGCCACCAAAAACAGTTATGCTCCAGATGGGTGGGAGGCTATGTGGACCTCATTCTCATGAGAACTCTAGCGAACTCCAACAGTCAAGTAACGTGAGTAGAAAACAAACCTTTGTTGCTATCAGCCATTAAGGTCTGATTTAGTCTTCTCTGATATATTTACTTTTTTTCTCCACTGGCTCCTTACCATCAGTACATGAACTTGAACAGTCAAATCTCTTCACTTTTAAAACAATAAAAACAAAAATCCTGTCCTGAATTCTCCCACCCCTCCTTTTCCTCTTCCTTCTCACAGGAGAACTGCCTGGAGGTACCCCCATTTCTTCCTCTCTCCTTCTCTAGCCACTCCAGTGCAATCTGGTTTTTACTTCCATCACTCCACAAAAAGGGCTCTCTCTCATCAAGGTTACCCATTACCCTGTTGCTAAATCCAACACACTCTGAACTCTTACCTCACTTGACATCAGTACAGCTATTTGATTATATTTGCCACTATTGATTACTTTCTTTTTTTCATATACTCTTTTCTCCCTAAACAATACTCCTGGATTCCAAAACAACATCCATCTCCTTATTTTTCTCTTCTCTGGCTGTTCCTTCCTAGAGTCTTTCAAGCTTCTCTTGCTCAGCCCATACCTTAAATTTTTTTGTTCTACATTGTACAGCCTGAGTGCTCTGCAGACCAGCAGTACTGACATCATCTGGGACCCTGTGAGAAAAGTTGAATCTCTGGACCCACCCCAGTTCTACATTGCTACAAGATGCCAGGTGATTCAGGTTTGAGAAGCAATGGTCTACAGAGTTCAGGCCTGCACCCACTTCTCTTCTCATTCACTTCTATATTACAACTACTATCCATAGGCCCACAAACTGTCAAATGTTCACCTGCAGTCTAGATTTCTCTAGGCATCAGGTCCACACAGCCTTTAACTTCCTTGAAATCACCACTTGCATGCCCTATAATATCACACTCAGCGTGCTTAAGCTGAGTCCATCGTCCTCCTCCATCAAGCCAGTTCTTTATATAGTCATTAGTGTCATCCATTCACACCTGCCTTCCCCTTCCCTCCAGATAAAATCATTTTGAGTCCACCTCCTAAATCACTTTAAGCTGTCTGCTTCCCTCCATCTCCACTAGCAATGTCCTAATTCAAGCTGTCATTTCTCACCTTAATTACTGCCAAGAGCTACTTAACTGGTCTCCCGGTCCCAGGACTGCCTCTTTGTCAATCCATTCTCTATGCTGCTACCTAGGGTGAATTTAAACACAAATCCAATCATTTCATGTTTTGCTTGAAACGCTTTAATGACTTGCCAGAGTTCTTAAGGGAAAGAATTTCAAAGCCCTGCTTATTTTCTAGTCCAGGAGCTTTCATACTGCGATCTGTAAAATTAAAGGATCATGACCAGTATTAATTTAAAAAAAGGGCAGAAAGGTACAAACAACAAGAACAAAAGCGCCAGGGCAATGTACAGGTAATTAAACATTATTTTATGAAAATTTTTGTTCACTTACACACGTGTGTGCACTGGGTTGCAAATTAAAATATATTCCTTTTTGTAGGAAACGGTCAAAAGTGTAAAAGCCACTGCTCTACCCCCCTTCTCAGTTCCTTGAACATGGTCTTCCTGACCTCTAGGTTGTGGCACATGCTGCTGCCTCGACCTAAAAATCCCTTTCCAAGCCCCCAAATCACAAACACAGACATACTTTGCTATCTTTCAAGTTTCAGCTTAAGGGTTACCTCTTCTAGGCTCTTCCTAATTTGAGTTAGGGGATAAGCCCACATCCTCCTTATTATAATTCTTTAACATTGTATTCTAACCGCCCTATAGTGCCTAACACACCACAATTTCTGTAAGGTAGGGGCTATATCTAGCTTATTAATACAGTGCCTATGATACTGTTTCAAATATATTAGATCCTAAAAAATATCTGTTGAAAGAATAAGCGTGCATCCTTAGAATGCAGTCACTTTGTAAACACAGGTATTACTTAAAAAGTAAAAGCTGTGGAAATTCTGACTGGGAAGCAATCACAAAGGGCTGAACGTGATCAAAGAAAGAGGTAGGATGAGCCAATTACTGAAATACGATATTTAGTAGAGAAAATGGAGAGATACATTTTAGAGAATGATATGAGAACTATAATAAAAAAGCAAAAATAAAAGTATGATTATAAAAGCTTTAATTACATCTTGGGAACATAGGCTCAGAAAGGTAAGTACATAGAGGGAAACCTGATATGTAGAAGCTAAATCGCCAAGATTCCTGGAAAACATGTTAGGATGCACTGAAACGTATGAGATTGAGACTCACTCACTGAGAACTGACTTGGCTTTCACATTGTGAGCTAGAGAATGAGATGATATAAGGCTCTACAAAAGACAGACTTAACGGGGAGTACAAATAGGAGACCAGTTAAGAGCCATGGACAGACAACAAAACAGTGGCTGGATCCATGGTAATTGCTGTGGAGATAAGTGGTTAGATTTGAGATATATTAAGAAGGAAGAGAAAACAGACTCGCTGAAATGAAAGAGAAGAATCAAAAATAAATCTCATTTTGGCCTTGGCAAGTGAATAAATGGTAGTGACTTTTACTAAAATGGAGAAGGTTTGGGAAGGTGGTGGAAATCAAGAGTTTAATTCATAATGACCCACTGCACAACTGGCTTCAGATGGAAATAATAATGAAGAATTTTTCCTGATTTACTTAACGTTTCGTCTGTTTAGTTCTTACTTTTCCCAACTAAACTGTAAGCTCCTTTAATATCATACTTCTTCAGACCCCCATAGCAACATGCATAAAACCTTGTGTGAAAAAAGGGGTAAATAAAATTTGATAAAGAGTTCTTAGGAAGTTACTCTGTACTAATCACTCAATTATTCTTCCAATTTCAAGATGACTTAGATGTGCCTCCCTTTAAAAAAAAAAAAGTTTGCTCAATGAACAAGTTAATTTTTAGTTATTGAAGAAATATATTTTTAAAGAGAAATATAAGTTGTGAAGATAAATAGATAACGCCCCCCCCAATTCAACAAAAATGACATGGATAAAAGAAAAGAAATGGAATGATTTAAAAACAGAAGCCTAAATGGTGATTCAATTACACTCTGTATCTAATATGAAAGATGCTTTTAAAGTCAGTAAAAAGCTTTTATAAAGCTTATATTAAGAAAACTTCGGTTTAATCACATATATAATAATTACTAGAACAGGCCACTCAGGGAACTTTAATGTTTCCTTTACTACAAGTCTTCAGGATACAAATCAAATGGACAATTACCAACCTGAAGACAAGGGACTAAGCCAAATCATCTCTTGAAATTTCTTCCACTTCTAGGATCCTAGGTTTCCTTCTCAAAGAGGAGCTGCTAATCAGCAAAAACCTCCATAGCCCAACGTAAAAACAAAAAACCTGTGTTTGTAACTATTTTAATACTAAGTGGAAGTTGGAGTACTCTTCTGAAGGATCTACATTCAAAATAGTGCTTGATAGTTTTTGTTCCGCGCAAACCAGTGTCTAATGTATAAAGCCGTAATTTTAGAGCTCATTAGGCAAAGAACTTAAAGTGACATTAATTATACTAAGGGAAAGGGTAGCCAGATATACTATGACAGTGACACCCCCAAAAAGTTAATTTCGGATGGACCCTGAATTTAACATCTGTTTTATCCCCGGTTCTCACGTCTTTTAAGCCAAGTATACACTCGCATCTAAATCCCAACTGCTTCAGGTCAGATGCGCATGGCTAACGTTCACCGCTATAAGATCGACTACTGGAAGCTTCAACACTTGCACTTCACAAAGCACATGCACCAGTTAAAAAACCGAAAAGGAAAGAAAAAGTTAGGGGTCAAAGGATGGAAAAGAAAACCTGTCCCGCTTCATCCCCCTCCACTACCGAGTCTCAGATTACCTCCTGCCTCTCCGCTTCCTTGTTCTTCTGGCCTTGTTTCTTCGCGTACCACAAGCCGATTTCGCGGCCTTTCAGGTGCCCGGGATGTCGGCCTCGGCCGCCTCGACCACCCCCTCCTCCGCCGCCGCCGCCGCCACCTCCGGAGCCTCGATTCCCTCCGTGGCCCCCTCCGTAGCTTCCTCCATAACCCCCGCCGGAGCTGCGGGGCCCGCTATCGCGGCCCCAGTTCTGCTGGTAGTCATAGCTCATTGTCCCAGCAGGCCAAAACTCGTGAGAACCTGCAACCGCTGGAAATGGCGACCGGGCCCGGAAGCGGGTGCGCGTCCACTTCCGCTTTGCTTCCGGCGCCCAGTGCAAGAGGGAGAGACGTTGAGCGTCACGAGCAGCCGTTTCCGGTGACGTCACGGGCCGTCGGCCCTGGAGGTCCCCGGATTGGATCAGGTGAAATCTTTGATGTGCCCTCAATTGTTTACCTTTGTACCTTTGGAGGCAGAGCCAGCAGGAGGCTCAGAGGTTTTCTTTCCCGATGCCCAGCATGTGAGGAAACGGGTTTTGGGTTTTACTTTCTTATTTCTCTTGGTAAAATCAGGAGTTTGCTTCCCAGTAGGCCCTGTAAATGTCGACTGGCATAGTAAAAGAACCTGTGGATCGAATGCTTTGTCTCCTAAAGTCCTCAAAAAAATGAAATGAATTCCTTTTTTTTTTTGTAAAGTGGTTATGTCATGAAAACAGCCTAGCATCTGTTTCAAATCTATAATTAAGTATAAAAATGTCCCTGCCTCTTTTAAAAGGTTATCATCGTTTACCACCTTTATCCAAAGGCATAAGATAAGCCTGTGTACTCAAATTCAGTGCAGAGCACTTAGGCAATTTATTTTTTTTTTTTTTTTTTTTTTTTTTTTTCAAAATTTTTATTTATTATTTATTTATTATGTTTATGTTTGGCTGTGTTGGGTCTTCGTTTCTGTGCGAGGGCTTTCTCCAGTTGCGGCGAGCGGGGGCCACTCTTCATCGCGGTGCGCGGGCCTCTCACTATCGCGGCCTCTCTTGTTGCGGAGCAGAGGCTCCAGACGCTCAGGCTCAGTAGTTGTGGCTCACGGGCCCAGTTGCTCCGCGGCATGTGGGATCTTCCCAGACCAGGGCTCGAACCCGTGTCCCCTGCATTGGCAGGCAGATTCTCAACCACTGCGCCACCAGGGAAGCCCCACTTAGGCAATTTAAATAAAACAGCAGCTGAAGATTCCTACGTTCATGTGAAGACGTCTATTGTTGATTAGCACAGGCTATTCTTGTATAATCAAGTGGCTGCTCCACATAGGCTTGCAAATTTACCAGGGAATATCTAGTTCATTTACACATGTGACTGATTTAAAGGTGCTGGGAATACTCACTGAACAAGAGAAGACTGGCATCAGCTTTTATTTGCTTACAGTCTTGAGGAGAAGATAAAGGCTAAAGAAAGGTGTGTTGTGAGTTAAGGAAGGAAAATGCCATATGAAGGGTTCCAGAATGCATCTCTGTGGCAGAAAAATTATTTTGAACAGAGGCATTTGAGTTCCTGAAATCTCTTATCTGCCTAAAAACAGAGCCTCCCAAAAGAACTCAGAACTCTATTGTCATAAATCCCTTCCTTGGGAGAGGAACCAGGGAAGATTGACTTTTGTCATTGGAGACTGCAAATCAGCACCACACCTAAAAAGACATTATAACAAAACCAACATATTTTCCATCTATTCTCATAAGAGCTCATTTATCTTTCCTAAAAGTCATTTGTTTTCCCATAAATACCGTTCTCCTCCTTCCCTTCCCTAAAAGATGGTATATAAGCCCCAAGTTCTCACCACTGCCTTGAGTCACATTTTTCTGTGAACTCCCATAGATATGTGATTATATCTGTTTTATCGCTTGCTAATCTGTTTTTGTCAGTTTAGTCTGCAAGTCTCCAAGAACTAAACATGGGAGGGTAGAGGAAAAAGTACGCCTCCGCAACAGCCATGAGATGTTACAGCAAAAAGAATTTAATTTTGGAGTCAGTCAGTTAGTTCTTTCTAAGGAATGAGAGGGTAAGCAGTGACTGAGATAAGTAGACTTTAGCCAAACTGATGAGGGAGGGAAGAGAGTATTACAGGTGGAGGGAATGATGTGCGTGAAGAAAGATGATAAAATGTTGGAGAGTGGGAAGATTCCACACTGAAACTTAAGAGACTAGTGGTGAAGGCCAAAGGGGTAGAAAAGAGCCTGACCATAAAAGACCTTACATGCCACAGAAAGAACAATAATACATTTTAAGTAGGGGAGTGATTACTTTGACTGCTTTGAGTAGAAAGGAATGGAGGAGGCAATAGTGGATGTAGAGAGACTAGTTAACAGGCTGTGGTGTAGGGGAGACAAAATGGGATGACAGAGCAAGATAGAATATGGGAAGGACTGGCATTGAGATCCTAGGAAAAATAATTGTCAAGATTTAATGATTCACTGGATGTAGAGAATTAGAGGAAAGGGTCAGATGGCTCCCAAGTTTAAGATTTGAAAGATGACCTAATGGAAAGGTACCATATCCTGAGATATGAGGAACATAGGACGAGGAAGATTTTGGGGGGGTTGGGGGAGGGTTGAGTTAATGTGTATAATTAACACTTGTAGAGTTTGAGGTGCCTGTAAAACATACAAATTGAGATGTCTAGAAAGCAGTTGGTTATATGAGTTAAAGATGCAGAGAGAGCAGACTGAGATTATACATTTTGGGAGTTCTGGCAAATATTATAGGAATGAATAATTCCAATAAGTGTACCCATTGGGCACGCCTGATATGACAAGTATGTGAATTGTTCAGTAAGAAAGACTGGTTAGTCATATTGGAAATGGTAGGGAAAAATGAGAAGGAAATAGTGTGGATTGTTTGAATGTTTTAAAAGAAAAGACACCAGAGCTTGCTCTGTCTTCCCTCTGAAGAAAGGCCATGTGAGGACAGAGGCTGTCTACAAGCCAAGAAGCTCTTACCAGGAACCAAATCAGTCAACACCTTGATCTTGGGCTTCTGTCTCTGATGAAATGTTACTTTAATCAGTGAAGCCTTTCCTCACTAAAATATTTGAAAAAGCACTCCTTCTGTCATTATCCCTTTATTCTAATTTTTCTTCTTTTCACTTTTATTATCTCTGGTGCCTATTTTCTGTCAAAATACTTAGCATTACCTGAGATGTATACTACACATATACATATACATGTATATACATTACATATGTGTAGTGAAGAACTTAATCCTATCCAAAGAGAGGGCTGGCCTTTGCCCTTCTGAGGAGGTAATCTCTAAACCCTTGGAATGTTACGCCTGATAGGAGTGACTTTGTTTGGAGGCCTTGGACCAGCCAGACAGTAACAATATGATTTAGGGTGGAGGCTTTGAGTTATTTGTTCTGTATAAGCTTGACCTTCTGAGGAGCTGGATACTGAGATCACTCTTACGAGCAGTCAACCATGCTTACCCTACTCCTACCATGATGAAGCCCCATTAAAGGCTGGACACCAAGATTCGTTCCTTGTTGGCAATACTCCATGCGTTTTGTCACACATTGACGCTAGGGAAGTACTGCTGTTCCTGACTCCACGGGGAGAGGAAAACAGAAGCTCCACACTTAGGCCTTTTTTCTGGATTGTGCTGTATGTGCTTCTTCTCTTGGCTGATTTTGATCCATATCCTTTCCTTGTAATATACCATAACTGTGAGTATACAACTTTCAAGGAGTTCTGTGAGTTCTTCTAGTGAATTATTAAAATTGATAGTGGCTTAGGGAACACCCTGAACTTGCACGTGGTGTCAGAAGTGAGGGAAGTCTCGCGTGGACTGTGTGCTCACGGTCCGTTCACAGTATATATGTTTGTTTTGGTTTTGTTTGCAGTTATATTCCTATGTACCTAGAACTATTTTTAGCATGAAATAGCATTCATTAAATATTATGATGACTACATGAATGAAAGTAGCTGAATAGTATAAGAAATTAAGAGAAAATCTATTTATGAAATCCAATACTACAGAACTATGTTGAGAAAAAGCTTCCAAGTAATGCATAACCAAGCCTTTTTTTTTTAATTCTAAGTAATACTGTGATACTCGCTGTCTTCAAAATGGTTGCCTCTGTCAGTCATAATTCTTGGAAGTCTTTGGGATTATGTAATACGTGTTTATATTTGGGGAAATCTTAGGAATTATATCTTTTCAGTTTATAAGAGCCACCACCAGATGGTGATATTTTTATTAGGTAAATAGTTTTTGTTTTCAGATACATCAATTTATAGAGAAAAGAGATAAACTATATGAAATAGAGCATTTATTAATAATAAGAACAATATAACAATGCAAAGGTAAGATATTTAAATATAGCACAAAATATCTATAAGGGTATGTCCTATACCAGAATGCATTTTTACAATTGTAATCACGTTAAAGAGAAAGTAGACTTTATACCGGTGTAGCTGAACCATCCCCTCTCTTAACAGGGATTGGTAGGAGCTGTTCATGCTTAGGCATAGCCCCCTGTAGATTTTTCTCGTAGATCCACTACTGTTGCCTTGAAGTTTGAAGTGTTACAGGTTAGTAATGTGATGCCAAAGTCTGTGGCTTTGCGGTAAGTAATCCTGGTATTGTATGAATACGTCTGAACTTTTAAGTGGATCCATTATACAGTTAATTCAACAACAAAGGACAGTTAAATGGGGATACAATATCCTAGGTTATTTGTTTGTTTGTATTTCAATTCCCCCAGCACAGGCCCAAGTCCAGTGGAAAGAAAATGGAACACAGGAGAGAAAATGGGTATTACTGTCTTCCAATCCAATCCTTGTATTCTTTAAATCTTGTTTGTCATCATCTTCTCCTCTCTACTCAAAGTACTGTGCAGTTATAAAGGATTTGTCTTTCTGATTTTCTTCAGTTTTATTATGATTCTGTTTCTAATTTCCTTGCTGCCAGAAATTATACTTTAAGCAGCAAAATCACTTTTCTCTTTTATAAAATTATACATCTAAATTTAATGTATCAAAACCTACCTTTTACAAAGCATTATTAGAATATTCACTTCAACTTTTGCTTTTATAACAGACATTTAATGCTGTTGATTTATAACATCAGATTGATCTGGCCATTTGTCGTTATGTTAGATTAACCCTCAAGTTTGGAGATTAAAAAGTATTACCTTAAGTTAGATGTATTTGTAATGAGAATACATCTGAATTTGAATTTATATGTTATGCATTATTTGAGGCTTTCTTTACAAACATGACTAGTGGCATTACATTTGCTTCCCAAGTTTAGATAATGATATATTGAGAAGTTAGGTGAAAGATAGGGAAAGTCCATTGAGATAATTATTTTGAAAATAACTTCTTGGTAGCAAAATAATCATCTGAAGATAAAACAGTCTGAAAGCCCATGTCAAGTTATTTAGAATTCTGATTCAATATAATGAAATAGAAACCAGAATAAATCATTTAAAAAATGATTCACTCAGTCTGTAAATAATAACTAAGATATGTGAGTTGAGAGTGTACAAAGTTTAAAACTGTAAAATGTCAACTCAGTAACTTTGGAAAATAAACATTTAGGTAATACATTCAATATATGTTTACAGAAAGATCAGAATAAAGCAATTTGAGGAAAAGTCACTTCCTAATTTTTTTTTGAAATATACATTACTAATATTCTGACAAGGTGATATCTGCATTTTTGCAATGTAACATATTTAAAATTAATCTTGATATGTATACCTCACAATCACTTAATAAAGTATATTGAATTGTTTCTTTGCTTGAGATACACATATCTTTGGGAAGGAAATGAAAAAGCACCTAAACTTAGAATAATATGTGAACTAAAATTTTCTGTGCTTCAAGAGTGGCGAAGAAGGTTTGCCATATCTGCCTCTTTAGAAACAGATACTTTTGTTTGGACTTAGAGGATTTTTCCTCTGCTCTGCCCAGAAGTTTTTAGTCTACTTGGGTGCACCTCACAGAACTTAATCTTACAGTGTTTTTCCCTAGTTTCTGTTCAAATAAACAAAAGAATTCTAGAAATGATAAGTATGCATCTACAAACTTTTCCAATATGTTTAAGAGCTACTTCCAATTCTACTTCTAACATACAACATATCTGTTTTAAGAGCAGTCAACTTACTGAAAAGGTGAAAGGAAAACCCTCATATTTAAGAGAGAAAGAAAAAAAAATTCAGTAAACAATTTGTATTTTATAGAAATGAAGGGAACAACTATTTACAGACTAGGGACATGCATGTTTCAAAGTTGGAAGCTAATTTGCCATTTTATACAGGAGTATATTTCCTAGACATCAGTGTAAAGCTAAAGCAGTAACTGTAATAATAAGCTTACTTTGCTAGCCACATTTAGGCAAGCCTCTTCAAATACAACTCAGAGTTTTGCTACATTTCTTCTATTCCCAAAATATTTTCCCCCTTGCTGTAAAGGCCAACTTTATGTGTAGAAACACATGCATGAGAACAGTGTATTCATTGAGCTTATACAATTTTCTGTTTACTCTGAGGTTGACAAACATAGGCGAAAACATTAGTAAACAAGACCAAGGTTTGATTTAGAAAAGGTTTTAGAAATCAGATAAGAAACAGAATCTTATAATTGCCACAGTGTGTGATCTATAAGTAACACATCAAAAGCACTCAAGTGTTTGCACTAGTTCCAGCTGTTTGCACTAAAAATAATGAAGTCTGTAAAGCTTATGTAAACCAACAAATAAAAAAGGAAATCAAATAGCCTCAGAACAAAGGTGTTAATTTAGTAGTTTGAAGTTGCAGAGCCATTCTTGCCTTTATTAGGCCAAATGATCACTAGTTATCCTTGCTTTCTTCTTCTCTTTTCCTATAAGCTTTATTTAACAGCTGGATTTCCTCCTGGTAGCCATCCCTCTCTTGGCTCTGCCTTTTACTGTTCTGCCTGTGTGCTTCAACAGTGTCTGGAATGGAGATGTTGATATCACCATCGGGATTACTTGTGGGTAAAAAGAGAGAATATGAGGCTGTTTCCCCTAAATCACACGAAACAAATCTGTTTTCTTTCCGTGAGTAGCGCAGGGAAGGAGATCTGACCTGTGTGGAGGACTGGCTGATGTTGCTAATAATTGACACCGTGTCCAAGGCCTCTTCATTATCACAAATTTCAAGAACCTCCAAGTGTATTTTCACGCTGGTGTCCGCAAATGTGGAGGGAGAATCTTCTGAGTTTGGTTCATGGCCAACACTTTTGGATCGATAGACTTCTATTTTCTTAGAGGCTGGGGTTATTTTTTGTCCTTCTGTGCTCACCTCATAGGTAGAAAGAGAGAGGGTTTTCCCTGTTGGGGCTTGGAGAGACACGGTCCCCTGGAATGCACACAGGGGAATGGCCAGGGCACCACCGGAACGCTGGGGACAAAAACAAAATGGTTATTATTGAAAACTGGTGTCTGAGATTGGACCATTTAGTAATTCATTTTATTCATCAAAATGGTAAAGTTTTTCTATTTCAAATCCAATTCCATGGAAACCTTTTACAGGTATGAGATTGAAATTCTGTCACCAAAGCTCTGTAGCTTAGTTTCTCCTAGGTCAAATACTACATCTAAATGAGGGCAGTCAGAAACCTATCTTTGAGGATAAAGGGACATATTTCCACAGTTTAAGGCAAAATTTGTGCACTGTGGCCAGCAGGAGATGGGCAGAATATGGGCATAAAATCGAATGCATATTTACACTCTGGAATTGCTTTTATATTTTTGTAACATGTTCAGTTACATTAAAAAGCTTTTATAGGTTGAAAGAAATGCAGACTGTGTTATCAAAATGCACTTTTTTTTTCCTGTTTAGTATGCCAGAGAGAGTGACACCTGTGAAACTATGGTCCAAATTAAATACAAAGAATATTTCGACTGTAGGTTTGAGCACACAGAAGAGGAACCAAATGTCACCAGAAGTGTGTGGTACAGTGTGCTTACTTTTCCACAGAGAAATCAGTCATTAAAGTAAACCCAGTAATAGAGAATGCCCTCACATCCCTGCAAAACTTTTATATTTCAAAGTATTAAAATTTTGTTTTTAAACTGTACTCACCACTGAGAACTGCTTAAGAAATGAAGACTATTTCTTATGATAGTCTGTACTTTATATTGTTGATTCATGCCTTCATACTTTCAGTTGACTCTTTTTGATTACATGTTAGTTTCAGAAGAAGACAGTAACGTGCCAACCTTAGAGCAGTGGTGCTAAAAGCTAGATCCCCAGACCAGCATTATCTGCATCACCTGGTAACTTATAAGAAATGCGATTTTTGGGTCCTACCCCAGACCTACTGAATTAGAAACGCTAGGGGTGGGGTTCAGCAGCCTGTATTTTAACAAGCCCTCTAGGTGATTCTGTTGCATGGTGAGATTCAAGATCCATTGCTGTAACTAAAGAAATGCTGTAGCCCAGAAAGAGAAGGTGAGGGGAGGGGTGGTTAACAGACTCTTTTTATACGTGTGCCCACCATCTGTAAAGCCTGGAATTACTCACTGGATTGGCTTAAATGTGTCTTTCCACCAGGGGAATGGGCGTGAGGGCTCTTAATGTTTTGTCAATTTAGGATGATCACCCTTCCCAGTTTGCCTGTGACTGTCCCAGTCTTAGCACTGAAATTCCTGCATCCCAGGAAGCCTCTCAGTCCCAGGGAAACCAGGGTGGTTGGTTACCCTATCTTCCATGGGCATTTTGTATCTGGACCTAAGAGTAGCTAGAGAAAGCCTAGGACCAGGGTCCCACATTAAAGAACAGTTTGTATTCTCATCTACTTAGGGAAACTTTAAGGGAGGATACATCATGAGCTTCGTTCGGGTGGCTTCATGCCACACCTATTGAATTTCGGGACCAAGAAAAATACAGTCTAGGATGTGTGAGACATTGCACTAGTCTTTCCCAGTTATTCCCTATGGAGTAGGCTTCAATTCTGTTTATCCATAAAGGGACCTGGGGACCTAAATTTAGGGCCTTGCACCCTAAAGGGCCATAAACTTTGAAAACTTACACCATAAAGATCAGTTTGCCCTTCTGCTGAGGCAGAACTTAACCAACTTCACTTGTGTGAAGTTGACTGAAGCAAAAGAGACAGAGGGAAAATACTTAAGTTCATTACTATACGAGAGCATTGTTTGAGTGCTTTTGGTAAAGGAGGAGTGCCTTCATTTATTTTTTATTCATCATTCATTAAACATTTTCTGAATATTATCTGCAAGTTTCTAAGCTTGCACTGGATGCATTCAAAGACCTCACAGATGGTTGGGTGGGAAAGACATGTAAGAAAGTAAAAATTTCATCTCTAACTATAGTAATAGAGCTAGGAACCAAGCTGAAAGGTGTTCAAGGAATTACCACCTCTGACTGATAGAGAGATTTCATGTAGGGGTGGCATTTGAAATTGATCTTAAGAATCAAGAAAAGATCAACAGTTTTAAAGCCTTGCTTTCTGAGTAATAAATCATGAGTTTAAGGGCGAACCTAAAAACTTTCCATCCTGAGAAAAAGTCAGAAATTTCTGTTTCTTTTTTAAAACAAAATTTACCAAGACATTATTTAATCAGAAAATTTGACTGTAATTTAATAATGTGAATTTTAAGTACAGCCTTCTTTATTCTGAGAGCTAGTTAACCTGAAAGCTGACCTCCTTACATTATACTTTATTGCAAGGAGAAAAAACATCCCTAATCAGTACTTTAAAACTTGTTCATAAGTTTTCTCTTTGGCATGGTATGCTATATAAACAAAGCCCTATGGAGTATGCTAGTTTAAAAAAGATGAGATGAGAGAACTAAGTTATCAGCACCCAGCAGTATTGGCATATTTTTTTAAAAGAACTTTCACTGTAGGATCAACAGCATAGCCATATTTTTATATGTACCAACTTGCATCACTGATGAGCAGTTAATATAAAAGCAAAAGCAAATGTGATTTTTTTTGCATCTGATTTTATACATCCAAATATTGCAGATTTCAATAGCTCCCCCATACTAACCTCATCTTCAAATGAAAAAACAAGCTTTACTGAGTTATCAAATGACAGCTCATTAAAATTGGCATCTGAGAGCTGTATAGTGCCATAGTTTAGCTAAGTATGAAGTCTGATTATTCTGAAATAAAACACAGAGTGCTGAGTTATCAAAATTATTTTCTGAAACATTCAAAAGACTATGATTGAGAGTCATAGAAGTAAAAACACAGAAACAGATTATATAGAAATAGATCTGAGCACACTTTATACTCTTAATTCAAAATTGGAAGGTTAGTTTCAGGAAAACAGTACTGTCACTTTAAGCTAATTCAGTTATTTTAATTTTACTGGTTATGAAAGTATTTAATGTATAAGTTATTTTGGTTTTAGATTTGTATAAGAAGTACAAGTGTAAGGTGTTTACACCAAATTTTGTGTGTCTTTAAGCAAAATCATAAAATTTGATTTGACAATGAGGTTTATATAATTTTTTCTTTTTTGTCTATTATTTAAGTTAGAGAAACATTGCTCTAGGTGAGGGAAAATGGAGCTTGAACTAACGGAGCATAATAGAGATTCAGGGAGGGAACTGACAGAATTTGAGTAAAACCAACAGGATTTTCCTCCTCTTTTAGGATATGGAAGGAGGACTAAAATGGAGAGAGATTAGAAGCTAGGAGAACAGACGAATTGAACCACTGTTATATACTAGGACTTGATTAGCTGGTAGGTCTATAGCAATGGAATGAACAGACTCTCATATCTTAAGAGCCCATAGAATGCAGAAATACTGAAGCTTATAAACAATTGCATCTCCCTGTGATTTGTGCTACAATAGACCCAGGCTGGAGTATTGTGAGAATATGGAAGAATATGGAAAATATGGAAGAATATGGAGAATATGGTTTCTGTTACTTTGAAAGAAATCTGCTTTAGGCAGGGATGGTGGATCATGGGTTTTCTGCCCAGGGTTTTCTAACCTAGGTGGAGTGAGGGAAAAGGAGGTCTGAAAAAAAAAGTTAGAAATAAATAGGAGACAAAAGAAACAATGTTTCCACATGGGAAAACTCTATATTGTAAATATGGCAATTTTCTTTTACTTTATTGGTTTAATACAATTTTAATAAAAATTCCAATGGAATTTTATTTTAGAACTTGGAAAGTTTCTTCTAAGATTTACTTGCAAGAGTAAATGCTTATGGATAACCAAGAATGTGGAAACAGACTAATGAGGTGACTTTGCAAATATAATATGAAGCTACGTAATTAAGACAGACTTTGCAAATATAATATGAAGCTACGTAATTAAGACAGGGTGTTAATGGCAAGATTTGATCAATCACGCAGAGTCAAGAAACCAGACATAGTATATCATGAATATAGCATTTCAAAATAAGGATTCAAGTGAGCTTTTACATATTATTGGCTATTCATTACAAAATTAAGTTAGACCCCTTTTCATGTTATATGCAAAAATGATTTCTTGAGTCTTAATAATTCTTTTAAAATCCTGAGTGAAGAAGACCTTTCCAAATCAGGAATGAAAATCAGAAATGACAAAGTACAAGATGGACAGATTTGATTGCAGAAAAACTAAAAATATCTGTGTAGAAATATATGCTGAAAGCAATGGTAAAAGACAAATGGCAGCCTGGGAGACAATATTTGTAGTGTGCATAAAACAAAGTTTAATAGCCATAATATGGAGACTTTCTCCCAAATCAATAAGATAAACATCCCAGTTGGAAAGTGAAAATAGGAAGTGAGTAAAGCAATTAAAGGAAGAAATATAAATGGAGAATAAACATATGAAAAGATATGCAATTTCACTGATAATCAAAAAAAGGTGTAAGTAAAAACACTTGATTATTTTTAGCATCTCAGATTGCCCTCCATCAAAAAAAATAAAAAATCAAGAAAAAGAAAAAAAAGATGCCATCTTTCAAGTGTATTTTGATTGTATTTGACTATAAAATAAAAACTACATATACTTACCAGCAATCCTATTTCTGTAAGTCAATTCCACCACCAGATATTCAACCCATAGTAATGTCTATTTCAGCACTGTTCTAAAGTAGAAATACCCTAAATGTCCATCATTCAGAAAATAGTTGAATGAATTATGGTACAGTAATATACTAGAAAACTCTCTTGAAAGAATGAGGTAAAACTATGAGTTGTGCCTGGGTTAAATAATTTCAATACATTTTAAGTTACAAAAGCAAATTACAAAGTAATATGTATGGTATAATCTAGTTTTCTTGCAGAAAAACACCACAAATCAACCCAGAAAATTACACATGTATAGGAATAAAAAATACACAGACACAAACACACCTGTATACTATAGGCACAGAAAAAGGTTTGAAAGGCTACATACCAAACAATTCTTTTCTCTGTAAGTGGATGGGAGGGAGGATTTTTTTTTTTTTTTAATTTTTGGCTGCATTGGGTTCTCGTTGCTGCACGCAGGCTTTCTTTTAGTTGCGGTGAGTGAGGGCTACTCTTCGTTGCGGTGCGCGGGCTCTAGGCGCACAGGCTTCAGTAGTTGTGGCGCATAGGCTCAGTAGTTATGGCACACGGGCTTAGTTGCTCCGCGGCATGTGGGATCTTCCCAGACCAGGGCTCGAACCCGTGTCCCCTGCATTGGCAGGCAGATTCTTAACCACTGCACAACCAGGGAAGCCCTGAAGGGAGGATTTTGAGTATTATATTTTTAAATTATTTGATGATTTTGCTCATGGAAGTTGATTAGGTAGTAGAAGAGGCAGAGAGTGGAAAATATCACTAGAAGGAAATCTAGAATACAAGGGTAGGGTGATGCCTATGATAGTAATCAGTCTCAGGGTTCAATTAGGTAGTCAGAATGGGGTTTGTGCTGCTTTGGGGGTTTGTGCTACATTTGGGGTTTGTGTTGCATTGGGGGTTTATGCTATTTTTAGGTCAGGAGAGAGGAGACAAGCTGGATGAAGGGTACTGTCTCAAAATTTTGCCCTAACAGTTTGGTTGGTTAGAATGAGAGTCCCCATTGGGGTACAGCTTATTTTCCATTCACACTTTAAAAGTGTAGACAATGGCACTTACAATAAGAAAAATAAAAATTTTTCATTATTAGAAAGGAAAAGGATCCTCTGATCCTAGGCAGGCACAAATTTATAGCACTCTCAAAGTGGCCAGGGTCTGTAATGAGTCAGATTCTCCTCATTAATTTTACTGGAAAAACTACTATAAACATTTGAGTCCAACAAGATGTCAATGTAAACAATGAGTTCAAATAAACAAAGAATTCCACTTCAGAAAAACAAACAAGCAAACAAAGAAATACTATAGATCTTGAGTCACAAACTACAGTTCAGCCCACAGGTTTACAAACCATTCTAAAAGTTCAAGAACAATTTCAAAAAGGGACTAAAATAAAAAGCAATAAAATCCTAAGAGAAAATTAATTGTAAGAAGGAGATAATACAAAAGACTGTTAATATTTGGTTTAATTTTTCTTGATTTTTGTACTGGGTTGAATAGCGTCCTCTCCAAAATTCATATCCACCCATGACCTGTGAATATGACCTTATTTGGAAATAACATCTTTGCAGATGTACTCAAATTAGGATGAAGTCATACTGGATTAGAGTGAGCCTTAATCCCAATAACTGGTGTCCTTTTAAGAAAAGAGAAATTTGGACATAGACTCATATAGGGAAGATGGACATGTGAAGAAGGAGACAGCATTTGGAGTTATGCTGTCATGAACCAGGATAGAATCCTCCTCTAGAGCCTCAGAGGAACATGGTCCTGCTGACACCTTGATTTTGGATTTCTGGCCTCCAGAAATGTGAGTCAATAGATTTCTGTTGTTTAAGCTATCCAACTTGTTACAGCTGCCCTAGGAAACTAATACAATGTTTTATGCAAAGAGGCACAAAAATACATATGCATATACACGTTTTGCAAAGTCGTAGGACTGCCTGTTTTCCTGTGGAGACTGGAACTATGTGGCATTTCTGTCAAATCCACATAGAATGTAATCTCCTCAAGGGAAGGGAACATTTCCTTGTTGATCTTTATTTTTTCTGCTACTGCTGTCTCTAACAGTGGCTGGCACATCACAGCCCCTCAAAAAATATTTGTTGAGTGAATAAATGTGTGCATGAATGAATGAATCTGCAGCATTGACTTTGTAGGGTTTTTAGATTCCATATCTTAACTTTTTTTTTTTTTTGAAGTATAGTTGATTTACAATGTTGTGTTAATTTCTGCTGTACAGCAAAGTGATTCAGTTATACATATATATACATTCTTTTAAAAATTCTTTTCCATTATGGTTTATCACAGGATATTGAATATAGTTCCCAGTGCTATACAATAGGACCTTATTTATCTTAACTTTCTAAAGCACAAAGCATAAGATCAATTTTTAAAACTACAGGTTTCCCTTGATATATGAAAGTAGAGCGTTCAGGTGAAAATTTACATAACTTGAAATGGCGTAAAGTGAAGAAGCAATTACCCTAGGACACATCTTGCCAATAGATGCACAAAATTAATTGAGATAAAGCACAGATGCTCATAGACACAGTTCAAAGCTATGGCGGCTTGATGCCGAGATGCTGAGTATATTTTTCAGAGAAGGAGCTGAGCGCTGCGATTCTCGCAGCTCTGGGTGTGCTCTGCTTCTATAAAGGCTTGTTGCAAAACAAAAACTGAATGTTATTTTCACTTTTTGCCTTTCTTATTTAAGGCAAAAATCCTCTTTGGATTTCTTTCAGTTAGCGAAAACTGGTACTGATGTAGGTCTTTCGTAAAAGCGAAGTGGAATAAAAGTGAATTTTTGAAAAGCAGCGAACACCTGTATTGTTGTTTAAAATTTATCTATTTTTATTTTAACAGCCCTATATAATACCTGATGATAGTTACAAGTGCATCAGAAGGTCATATTGGAACATATTCTTTTTTGAAAATAAAATAGGATATTGAGGGACTGAATTGTATGTGAAAGTTTATTGCATTATAAAAAATGGTAGATTCAGAGAACATAAAACTACTCATTTCGTAGTCTCTGCTTTCTTTCCATTTAAAAGCCTATGAATTAGCATATGCTGTCAGGAATAGTGCCAATCCATTATTGCTGTATTCCTGAGTGTAGGTGGCTGGGAGCTTTTTTATTTGAAAATGAAAAGCGGTTTTCAAAACCTCAGAAATGCTTCAGAAGGAGAGATCATGCCATGTAAACACATTAGCACAAATAATCTGCTGTGATAATTGATTCAGACTAACTGACCTTGAGCATAATGAACTTTTTATTTCTTCACTATAAGCCTCTAAGTGAAATCAGGGTGAAATTATAATATAAAAGAGTTGCTCCAAAATATCTCTCCTAACAGGTGAAGTTTCTGTTGATTATCTGAATCATTCAATTTATGACAGATGTATTACAGCATGTAGGATCATAGGACTCACCAGAGACCATTTTATAAAGGGAGAACTGACAGCCAGAGAAGTGAAACTACCTGCCCAGGGTCACACAGGTAATAGTAGTAGGACTGGCACCAGGACTCAGGTGTCATAACTCCCAGTTAAAGGCTCTTCCCACTGCACTATGTTGTTACTCTGAAAGAAATCTGCTTAGCCAGGGATGGTGGATCAAGGGTTTTCTGCACAGGAAGCTAGAATTCTATCACTAACTCATGAATAATCCAAGTGACTGACAATTTTAATCTAAATTAAAATCATATAGATGATTTAGGTGACTTTCAGGCATCAAAAAGTACAGACATTGAGGAATTAAGTCAAGCAGACCATCTAAGAGACCTTGGAGGAGAAGAGATAGGGAAACAAAAAAAATAGCAGGGAGAGTGAGAACTTTGTAAGAAAAACAATAAACTAGACTTTTAATAATTTACTTCTGGAATTTTATTTAAAACTGTGTGACTACTATATTTTCATATATTCAAGTCCCCAAATATTCCTTGTGTCATCCTGTCGCCTTCATTTAAATCTTTAGTAAACCAAAAAGAAGAACACACATGAAGTGCTTAAAGAAAAGAGTAAGAGTGAGAAAATAAGGGCCTCTATAAAGGTCCTATTATGTGGCATGGGAAGTGTTAGGTATTTTAACACATTTCCCATTTAATTCTCAAAGACCTTCGAGCTATACATTAAGATTTGCCTTGTTAGTGATGAAAAGTCTCACAACTGAGTGACAGATTTAGGATTGATATTCATCATAACAAATATTTACTGATCTGCTGAACACAGCCCATATATCAGACTTCTTACTAAAGCACTTTATATACATTTTCTTATTTAATTTTCACATCAACCTTATTAAATAGAGACATTCATCACCCCAATTTTATAGAGGACATAATTGAGTCATAGGGAGGTAACTCCAGTTAGTAAATGGCATAGTCAAATCCAAATCCAGGATTATCTGTCTCAAGCCCTCCGTTTTTAGCCGTTTTGCTACTTCAAGGCATAGTGTTAGGGAATAAAACATGAATAACACCTCACTCTCCTAATCCAGCTGGAACCTGCGATGTCATGTGGGAACAAGGGAAAAGGGGGATTTATTCACTTTAGGAAGTGAAGGGAGTATTTAGGGAAGATCTTTAAGAAAAGGGTTTCTACACTTGACTGTAAAAATCCATAAAACTTTATAAACAAACATTTTGTAAATAGAATCTATGCTACAGTAAAAGAATTAACATAATTATAAGAAAAAAAAAAAAAAGGGAATTCCCTGGTGGTCAAGTGGTTAGGACTCGGTGCTTTCACTGCTGTGGGCCCAGACTCAATCCCTGGTTGGGGAACTAAGATCCTGCAAGCCACACGGTGCAGCCAAACAAACAAACAAACAAAACAAAACAAAACCCACCACAATCATTTACATGCAATACTGACATATTGGGCACTTACTGAAAATATATGTACAAAACACTTGGCTAAAAAAGAAATTTAAAATTAGAAAACTCAGAGCATTACTATCATGCACTTTGCAAATACCTCACAAGCACTTATGGCACAGCAAGTGAAGAGCACCAGGCTCCCTGGTAATATTTATGTAACTTTAATATGCTTCCACAAGATTGTTGTAGAACCACCTGAACGTTGTCAAGAATAAAGTCAAATGCCATATTCCAAACTGAAAAAAAAAGAAAAAGAAAAAAAGAAAATGGTTTCTAAATAGGGTCCTAAAAGATAACTTCAGTTGGCAGAAAAGTAGGAAAAATGTAATCCAGGATTGGGGAACAGTAAGAACAAAGGCAATTGGAATTTTGGGGAAATGACATAGTAGAGGGAAATGAGACTGAAAACAGAGTTTGGGCCCAGGGCCAAGAGCCCTCCACCAGGATAACAAGTTCTGATTGTATCCCATAGGCAAGCAGGGACCACCTGTTTTTGTTTATCGAAAGGAAGGAAATTAAGATATATGGAAGGTCTACTATGTACAGGTGCTTCATCCTGGCACTTTACATGTGAAATCTAGTTTAATATAATACTCCATAAGGAAGGTAAAATTATTTTCATTTTATAGATAAATAAACTGAGGTGTGAAGAGGTTAATTAACTTGCTTAGGTTACACAGGAAGTTAAGTTTTGAATTGTGATATATACTCATCTCAGATTCCATATGCTTTCTGCTATGCCTCTTCTGGTCTAACATGATAATTGGGTAGCCTGTGAAATACAGATTGGGGAAGAAGAGTGTGGTGGTAGGGAGACCAATTAGGTAGTTTTTAAAATCATTGTGTACAAAAGAAAAGGGAATCTGAACTTCAGTACTGGTAGTAGAAACACATATGTGGGACGGACTATAGGGGAATTGCATTAGCAAAACTCTTGAGATTGTGGAGGGTCCTGGTGAAATACAGCTATGGAGTCACGTATACCTGTCTTTGAACTCGGTCGAGTCACTGTCTTTGTAATCCTTACCTCTCTAAGCCTCAGTTGTCTCATTTGCAAAATATGAAGAATAAATGAGTTAATGAATGTAAAATGATTAGCTGAGTGCCTCACACAAAGTAAGTGCCCATAAATATTAGCTATTTTTGGGAGGTGAGTAAGAGACAGGAAACCACGATGTTTTTGAGATTCTATTGCTAGTGTCTAGTACTAGTAGTTGAGATAAGGAGCTTAGGAGGATGCTGATAATTTAATGCTACTTTAACAATATTCATCTCCTAGTCATTTTATAATGATTTAAAAATTTTGCCCTGATACTAAAACTAAACAGAGATAATCCAAAAAAGAAAACTACAGAGAGCTATAACTCATTAATATAAATGCAAACATTCTTTTTTTTTTCACACACACACACTGTATTTTATTTTTACAAGAGATAAATAGACTGACACCAAGCATTGTACATGGATGACCACAACAAAAGCAACAATGATTGCAATTACCAAACATGAAACACACTCATACTATGTCATAATATTGACATTCAGTCCAGTAATCCTCCACTGTAACAGCTCCTTTACTTTGCAGTGAAAATTGATTTGTATATTCTTTGCTTCTGAGACCTTGTGGGATTTTTTTTTTTAATTCAGACAGAAAGTCACAAAAATTATACTCATCCTCATCAGTTCACTCAGTCCCATGTAATTAATTTTTTTTTCATCTTGATCTTTTTAATGCAAACATTCTTAACAAATATTAGCAAGTGGCATTAAGCAGTCAATAAAAAGAATTAAGCTTCATGACTAAGTGGGGTTTATTCCAAATGCAAGGCTAGTTTCAATATTCAGGAATAGGTTGATGTGACCCACCATATTAATAGGCTAAAGAAGAAAAATCACATGATTATATGAATTGATGCAGAAAAACTATTTGACAAAATTCAACATCCATTCATGATAAAAGAAAAGTAAGATCAAGAGTAAGTTCCTTTCCTTGATAAAGAGCATCTATAAAAACTCTATAGCTGAGATTAGGACAAGATGGCGGAGTAGAAAGACGTGCTCTCACTCCCTCTGGCAAGAAAACCAGAATCACAACTAGCTGCTGGACAATCATCGACAGGAGGATGCTGGAACTCACCAAAAAAGATACCCCACATCCAAAGACAAGGGAGAAGCCACAATGAGACGGTAGGAGGGGCGCAATCAGAGTAAAATCAAATCCCATAACTGGTGGGTGGGTGACTCACAGACTGGCGAACACTTATACCACAGAAGTCCACCCACTGGAGTGAAGGTTCTGAGCCCCATATCAGGCTTCCCAACCTGGGGGTCCGGCAACGGGAGGAGGAATTCATAGCGAATCAGACTTTGAAGCCTAGTGGGAATTGATTGCTGCACTTCGACAGGACTGGGGGAAACAGAGACCCCACTCTTGGAGGGCGCACACAAAATAGTGTGTGCATCGGGACCCAGGGGAAGGAGCAGTGACCCTGGGGGAGACTGAACCAGACCTAATTGCTGGTGTTGGAGGGTCTCCTGCAGAGGTGGGGGGTGGCTCTGTTTCACCGTGGGGATAAGGACACTGGCGGGTGGAAGTTCTGGGAAGTACTCCTTGGCGTGAGCCCTCCCAGAGTCTGTTATTAGCCCCACCAAAGAGCCCAGGTAGGCTCCAGTGTTGGGTTGCCTCAGGCAAAACAACCAACAGGGAGGGAACCCAGCCCCACCCATCAACAGTCAAGTGGATTAAAGTTTTACTGAGTTCTGACCACCACAGCAACAGTCAGCTCTACCCACCACCAGAGCCTCCCATCAAGCCTCTTAGATGCCTCAACTACCAGAGGGCAGACAGCAGAAGCAAGAAAAACTATAATCCTGCAGCCTGTGGAACAAAAACCACATTCACAGAAAGACAGACAAGATGAAAAGGCAGAGGGCTAAATACCAGATGAAGGAACAAGATAAAACCCCAGAAAAACAACTAAATGAAGTGGAGATAGGCAACCTTCCAGAAAAAGAATTCAGAATAATGATAGTGAAGATGATACAGGACCTCGGAATAAGAATGGAGACAAAGATCGAGAAGATGCAAGAAATGTTTAACAAAGACCTAGAAGAATTAAAGAACAAACAAACAGAGATGAACAATACAATAACTGAAATGAAAACTACACTAGAAGGAATTAATAGCTGAGAGAATAGAATAACTGAGGCAGAAGAACGGATAAGTGACCTGGAAGATAGAATGGTGGAATTCACTGCTGCGGAACAGAATAAAGAAAAAAGAATGAAAAGAAATGAAGACAGCCTAAGAGACCTCTGGGACAACATTAAACACAACAACATTCACATTATAGGGGTCCCAGAAGGAGAAGAGAGAGAGAAAGGACCAGAGAAAATATTTGAAGAGATTATAGTCGAAAACTTCCCTAACATGGGAAATGAAATAGCCACCCAAGTCCAGGAAGTGCAGTGAGTCCCATACAGGATAAACCCAAGGAGAAACACGCTGAGACACATAGTAATCAAATTGGCAAAAATTAAAGACAAAGAAAAATTACTGAAAGCAGCAAGGGAAAAACAACAAATAACATACAAGGGAACTCCCATAAGGTTAACAGCTGATTTCTCAGCAGAAACTCTACAAGCCAGAAGGGAGTGGCATGATATACTTAAAGTGATGAAAGGGAAGAACCTACAACCAAGATTACTCTACCCGGCAAGGATCTCATTCAGATTAGATGGAGAAGTCAAAAGCTTTACAGACAAACAAAAGCTAAGAGAATTCAGCACCACCAAACCAGCTCTACAACAAATGCTAAAGGAGCTTCTCTAAGTGGGAAACACAAGAGAAGAAAAGGACCTACAAAAACAAACCCAAAACAATTAAGAAAATGGTCATAGGAACATACATATCGACAATCACCTTAAATGTGAATGGATTAAATGCTCCAACCAAAAGACACAGGCTGGCTGAATGGATACAAAAACAAGACCCATATATATGCTGTCTACAAGAGACCCACTTCAGACCTAGGGGACACATACAGACTGAAAGTGAGGGGATGGAAAAATATATTACATGCAAATGGAAATCAAAAGAAAGCTGGAGTAGCTATACTCATATCAGATAAAATAGACTTTAAAATAAAGAAGGTTACAAGAGACAAGGAAGGACACTATATAATGATCAAGGGATCAATCCAAGAAGAAGATATAACAATTATAAATATATATGCACCCAACATAGGAGCACCTCAATACATAAGGCAACTGCTAACAGCTATAGAGGAAATCGACAGTAACACAATAATAGTGGGGGACTTTAACACCTCACTTACACCAATGGACAGATCATCCTAAATGAAAATAAATAAGGAAACAGAAGCTTTAAATGACACAATAGACCAGATAGATTTAATTGATATTTATAGGACATTCCATCCAAAAACAGCAGATTACACTTTCTTCTCAAGTGCGCATGGAACATTCTCCAGGCTAGATCACATCTTGGGTCACAAATCAAGCCTCAGTAAATTTAAGAAAATTGAAATCATATCAAGCATCTTTTCTGACCACAACGCTATGAGATTAGAAATGAATTACAGGGAAAAAACCGTAAAAAACACAAACACATGGAGGCTAAACAATACGTTACTAAATAACCAAGAGATCACTGAAGAAATCAAAGAGGAAATCAAAAAATACCTAGAGACAAATGACAATGAAAACACGACGATCCAAAACCTATGGGATGCAGCAAAAGCAGTTTTAAGAGGGAAGTTTATAGCTATACAAGCCTACCTCAAGAAACAAGAAAAATCTCAAGTAAACAATCTAACCTTACACCTAAAGGAACTAGAGAAAGAAGAACAAACAAAACCCAAAGTTGGCAGAAGGAAAGAAATCATAAAGATCAGAGCGGAAATAAATGAAATAGAAACAAAGAAAACAATAGCAAAGATCAATAAAACTAAAAGCTGGTTCTTTGAGAAGATAAACAAAATTGATAAGCCATTAGCCAGACTCATCAAGAAAAAGAGGGAGAGGACTCAAATCAATAAAATTAGAAATGAAAAAGGAGAAGTTACAACAGACACCGCAGAAATACAAAGCATCCTAAGAGACTACTACAAGCAACTCTATGCCAAAAAAATGGACAACCTGGAAGAAATGGACAAATTCTTAGAAAGGTATAACCTTCCAAGACTGAACCAGGAAGAAACAGAAAATATGAACAGACCATTCATAAGTAATGAAATTGAAACTGTGATTAAAAATCTTCCAACAAACAAAAGTCCAGGACCAGATGGCTTCACAGGTGAATTCTATCAAACATTTAGAGAAGAGCTAACACCCATCCTTCTCAAACTCTTCCAAAAAATTGCAGAGGAAGGAACACTCCCAAACTCATTCTATGAGGCCACCATCACCCTGATACCAAAACCAGACAAAGATACTACAAAAAAAGAAAATTACAGACCAATATCACTGATGAACATAGATGCAAAAATCCTCAACAAAATGCTAGCAAACAGACTCCAACAACACATTAAAAGGATCATACACCACGATAAAGTGGGATTTATCCCAGGGATGCAACGATTCTTCAATATATGCAAATCAATCAATGTGATACACCATATTAACAAATTGAAGAAGAAAAACCATATGATCATCTCAATAGATGCAGAAAAAGCTTTTGACAAAATTCAACACCCATTTATGATAAAAACTCTCCAGAAAGTGGGCATAGAGGGAACCTACCTCAACATAATAAAGGCCATATACGACAAACCCACAGCAAACATCATTCTCAATGGTGAAAAACTGAAACCATTTCCTCTAAGATCAGGAATGAGACAAGGATGTCCACTCTCACCACTATTATTCAACATAGTTTTGGAAGTCCTAGCCACGGCAATCAGAGAAGAAAAAGAAATAAAAGGAATACAAATTGGAAAAGAAGAAGTAAAACTGTCACTGTTTGCAGATGACATGATATTATACATAGGGAATCCTAAAGATGCCACCAGAAAACTACTAGAGCTAATCAATGAATTTGGTAAAGTTGCAGGATACAAAATTAATGCACAGAAATCTCTTGCATTCCTATACACTAATGACAAAAAATCTGAAAGAGAAATTATGGAAACACTCCCATTTACCATTGCAACAAAAAGAATAAAATACCTAGGAATAAACCTACCTAGGGAGACAAAAGACCTGTATGCAGAAAACTATAAGACACTGATGAAAGAAATTAAAGATGATACCAACAGATGGAGAGATATACCATGTTCTTGGATTGGAAGAATCAATATTTTGAAAATGACTATACTACTCAAAACAATCTACAGATTCAGTGCAATCCCTATCAAATTACCAATGGCATTTTTTACAGAACTAGAACAAATCATCTTAAAATTTGTGTGGAGGCACAGAAGACCCCAAATAGCCAAAGCAGTCTTGAGGGAAAAAAACGGAGCTCGAGGAATCAGACTCCCGGACTTCAGACTATATTACAAAGCTACAGTAATCAAGACAATATGGTACTGGCACGAAAACAGAAACATAGATCAATGGAACAAGATAGAAAGCCCAGAGATAAACCCACGCACCTATGGTCAACTAATCTATGACAAAGGAGGCAAAGATATACAATGGAGAAAAGACAGTCTCTTCAATAAGTGGTGCTGGGAAAACTGGACAGCTACATGTAAAAGAATGAAATTAGAACACTCCCTAACACCATACCCAAAAATGAACTCAAAATGGATTCGAGACCTAAATGTAAGACCGGACACTATAAAACTCTTAGAGGAAAACATAGGAAGAACACTATTTGACATAAGTCACAGCAAGATCTTTTTTGATCCACCTCCTAGAGTAATGGAAATAAAAACAAAAATAAACAAATGGGACCTAATGAAACTTAAAAGCTTTTGCACAGCAAAGGAAACTACAAACAAGATGAAAAGACAACCCTCAGAATGGGAGAAAATATTTGCAAATGAAGCAACGGACAAAAGATTAATCTCCAAAATACGTAAACAGCTCATTCAGCTCAATATTAAAGAAACAAACAACCCAATCCAAAAATGGGCAGAAGACCTAAATAGACATTTCTCCAAAGGAGACATACAGATAGCCAAGAAGCACATGAAAAGATGCTCAACATCACTAATTATTAGAGAAATGCAAATCAAAACTACAATGAGGTATCACCTCACACTGGTTAGAATGGCCATCATCAGAAAATCTACAAACAACAAATGTTGGAGAGGGTGTGGAGAAAAGGGAACCCTCTTGCACTGTTCGTGGGAATGTAAATTGATACAGCCACTATGGAGAACAATATGGAGGTTCCTTAAAAAACTAAAAATAGAATTACCATATGACCCAGCAATCCCACTACTGGGCATATACCCAGAGAAAACCGTAATTCAAAAAGATGCATGCACCCCAATGTTAATTGCAGCACTATTTACCATAGCCAGGTCATGGAAGCAACCTAAATGCCCATCGACAGACGAATGGATAAAGAAGATGAGGTACATATATACAATGGAATATTACTCAGCCATAAAAAGGAATGAAGTTGAGTCATTTGTTGAGACGTGGAGGGATCTAGAGACTGTCATACAGAGTGAAGTAAGTCAGAAAGAGAAAAACAAATATCGTATATTAACGCATGTATGTGGAACCTAGAAAAATGGTACAGATGAGCCGGTTTGCAGGGCAGAAGTTGAGACACAGATGTAGAGAACAGACATATGGACACCAAGGGGGGAAAACTGCGGTGGGGTGGGGATGGTGGTGTGCTGAATTGGGCAATTGGGATTGACATGTATACAGTGATGTGTATAAAATTGATGACTAATAAGAACCTGCAGTATAAAAAAACAAACAAACAAAACAACTAATACTAAAAAAAAAAAAACTGAAAAAAGAAAAAAAAAAACCCTATAGCTAACGTTACACTTAATGGTAAGAGACTTCTTTCTCTTATGAGCAGGGATAAGGCAAGGATGTCAGTTCTTACCACTTCTGTTCAACATAGTGCTGGAAGTTCCAGCCAGTGCAATAAGTCAAGAAAAGGAAGAACTAAAACTGTCAGTACTGAGATTACATTGGTTTAAGCAGAAAACCCCAAGGAATCTACAGAAACTCCTAGAACTAATAAATGAGCTAATCAAGGTTGCCTGCAAGTTAAACATACAAAGTCATTTGTATTTCTATATACTAGCAAATGAATGTATGGACGTGAAAATTGGAAATTACAGTACTATTTACAATTGCTCAAAAAAGTGAAATACATGTTAGTCTAACAAAACCTATGTAGAACCTACATGCTGGAAACTACATGACTCATGAAAGAAAACAAAGAAGTTCTAAATAAATGGAGAGACATAACATGTACATGGACTGAAAGACTCATTATAGTAAAAAATGTCAGTTTTCCCCAAATAGATATATAGATTTAATGCACTTCCCAATAAAATTCCATCAAGATTTTTTTGCAGATACAGACATGTTTATTCTAAAATTAATATGAAAAGACAAACAGAATTGTGAAGATATTTTGAAAAAAATGAATATAGTGGGAGTAATCAATCTATCTAACTTCAATATAGCTACAAAAATCAAGACTGTGTTATTGGTGGAGGGATATACACATAGGTCAGTGGAATAGAATAGAGAACCCGGAAGTAGTAGACCCACACAAATATGCCCAGCTGCTTTTTGATAAAGGTGCAAAACCAATTCAATAGGCTTTTCAGCAAATGATGCAGGAGCAATTGACATCCATAGGCAAAAAAATTAACCTAGAACTAAGTTTCATACTTTATTCAAAAATTGACTCAATATGGATCACAGACTTAAATGTAAGATGTAAAACTATAAAAATTTTAGTAAAAACATAGGTGAAAATCTTTGAGACCTAAGGCTAGGCAAAGAGTTCTTAGACTTGGTACCAAAAGCATGATTCATAATAGGAAAATTAATAAATTAGACTTCATCAAAATTAAAAACTTTTGCTCTGTGCAAGTGCAGATTCCGATTCAGTAGGTCTGATTCTGCACTTAATAAAATTTCTCAGATGATACTGAGGCTGCTGGCCCATGGACCACACATTAAGTAGTAAAGGACATACAATCGGTAAGGCTCCTTACAGTTCTAAAATCACATGATTTCACAGGTGAATGGATTATGTTATTTTATAGTGTTAGCAGTTTAGAAAAGTAGAGAGAATTCAATTTCAGTTGACAGAATAATAGAAAGCCCCTCCAAAGCTAATTTATAGCTGAATAGGATGAGAAACAAACTCATATCTTTTCACATGCCTTTAATATATTCTAATGTTTTATTCAAATGACACGTATTTCAAATGATGAACCATCCTGATGAAAAATGATCAAGTTTCAGCATGACTCTTCATTTTACATTGATCTTACGACCAAAACATAAGCTTCTGAAATGAATATATCATTGCATTTAAATTGCTCTAGTTTTTATTTATGGAAATTGGTATTCTCATATTTTCAATTCATACTTTTGGGCTTTATCTGAGCCTATGAGCACAATCATCACAGGCTATAAGAAATCCTGTGGGACTTTTTTTTTTTTAATTTATTTATTTTTGGCTGCGTTGGGTCTTCATTGTGCGGGCTTTTTCTAGTTGCAATGAGCGGGGGTTACTCTTCGTTGCGGTGCGCTGGCTTCTCATTGCAGTGGCTTCTCTTGTTGCGGAGCACGGGCTCTAGGCTCGTGGGCTTCAGTAGTTGTGGCATGCAGGCTCAGCAGTTGTGGCTCATGGGCTTAGTTGCTCCGGGGCATGTAGCATATTCCCGGACCAGGGCTTGAACCCGTGTCCCCTACATTGGCAGGCGGATTCTTAACTACTGCGCCACCAGGAAGTCCCCTGTGGGAATTTTGAATTTAATTGTGTAAAATTGTAGCTCTTGGGATTACTGGATAGGTTTTCCTAAACTAAATCTCTTATAACTCTAACAATGACATTTCAGTTTAGATCTGATATGTATCCAAATTAATTTCCATGTGAAATAAATAGAAATAAAGAATAAATAAATTTCTTCTTTATTTCCAGAAGAAACCAACCCTTTCTGTTTTTCTAACAAAACAGAGAATAAACTGTAACTTGAAAGAAAGCATGCATTGATTCTATTTGGAATATACAATTTTATCAGGAATAAATGAATCCTAAGAAATGAAATAGTTTTTCTCCTCTAAATGATAAACACCCATTCAATTGGGTGTTGTATCAGTTAGGGATACACTACTAAAAATTGTTGCACAAATATTTTTTCTCATACTTCATGAACCTGAATTAGCTCGGGAATGAATGTGTATTTTCATTTGTAAGACAGTTTCAAAGGATAAATACAATGTTTTTGGTAAGATCACTATACTTCAGAAAAGGTGTTAAAATTCATGTGGATGGTATTTATAAAAGTACAGAAGACAAAATGTTTTTATTAGACAGCATAATATAAGAAAAAGATAAAATCAAAAAACCACAAATCTATGGAGATAGTAGTTTAGGGGTATCCTGGGACAGGGGATGGTGATGGATTAAGAGTAAATGGGCAGGGACTTCCCTGGCAGTCCAGTGGTTAAGACTCCACGCTCCCAATACAGGGGGCCAGGGTTCGATCCCTGGTTGGGGAACTGGATCCTGCATGCCACAACTAAAAGATCCCACACATGGCAACAAAGATCTCGCCTGCCACAACTAAGACCTGGCACAGCCAAATAAATAAAAATTTTAAAATAATTTTTAAAAAAAAGAGTAAATGGGCACATGGGATCTAATTGGTGTGATGAAAATGTTCTAAAACAGATTTACTAGAAATCATTGAATTGTACACTTGAAATGAGAGAATTATATAATATGTAAAATATTCCTCAATAAAGTTTTTTTTTAAAGAACATTTGACTGATATTCAGGAGACCCTGAAATACAGCACTTGTTCTGCCACTAAATAAATAGCCGTGTGACTCTAGACAAGTAGTGTATTCACTCTAGACATTTATTTCATTATCTATATAAAGAGGGGGTCAGGCAGATGACCCGCAAAGTATCTCTCATTTCTTCCATTTCAATATTCTTTGACTCTATTTTGGCAAAGTTAGCCTCAAAGAAAGTGCTTTGTTCCTTGAAAAATATCTAAGCAGGGATGCTCTTCTGAAAGAAATTGAAATATAAAAATTTCCTTTAAAAACTTGCTCCCAAAATTATGGATCCAAGCCCCTTCAAAGACCCCTCCCCTTTTTTACCAATAGGACATTGTTGCTGATGGAACATTTTTTATGCTTTCAAAATATATTAAACCTAAGCCACCATGCATTCTGTACAATGAAAATGTCTGTGGTGGGAAAATAAAACAGCAAGAAAGAAAGTGAAGAAGATTATAAACCATTGTTTAGAAAGAAACCTGTAAGGAGAGTTTCATGACGCTTATATAGTTCTAATTTAAATCTTCAATCATAGGAAATATTTACTTAACACTAGATATAGTTAAAAGACCATGTAGAACCCTGCATATATGAGTATATATGGGGTTTGTTTATGTGTGTATTATATATGTGTGTATAATAATTTATAGTTAACTTTTTCCTGATGATAAAAATAATATATTACTGTAAATTTTTGCAATTACAATAATATCTGAAGAATATGGACCAAATAGTCCTTAGGTTATAGCAAATTAAGGATGACTTCCATGTGACTATAGTTTTAAGAATTTTAATCCTTTTGAAAAAAGAATCATTCAACCCTATACAGCCTATGTGGATAGCTTGAGTTATCTAAATTAATGGGATTTTCTCCTAAATTTTTGCAAAATTTTTTTTTTGCAAAACAGTGGTGAAATTCTCTGGAAACTTTTTTTATACTTCTTGTCTAGAAAATCATTTGATAAATCTAATATTTATACCTTAAAAAAAAGACAGTAAGTGCCATCAGACTCCATTCTCCAGAATTCCCTTCCTTGTATGCTTCCAGGTTAGAATTGGCCAAGACAGG
This sequence comes from Balaenoptera physalus, assembly GCF_965194825.1. Lineage (NCBI taxonomy): Eukaryota > Metazoa > Chordata > Mammalia > Artiodactyla > Balaenopteridae > Balaenoptera > Balaenoptera physalus. The sequence continues at coordinate 35,940,735 of NC_138891.1, forward strand.
GCTTGCTCAATATTTGGAAGGTAGGAACAAGGTAGTGGTCATAACCACCTGGAACTATTTTCACAGGCAGGTATAGAGACAGAAGAAGAGATACGTGGCAGGTGCCACCATGTCATCTCACTCTCCTGCTCCACATCTAGCTTTGCTTACTGACTCCTGGCAGTGTTGACCAACAGAGACTCAGATCCACCCTTAGGTGCTTGGCTATGGATCCACAGAGGTGGTGGTTTATTCGCAGGCAACAGTTTTTCCTAGACCTCTACACAGATTCCCCCTTCGTGTTCCTACTTTGGGACTAGACATATGTGGCTTCTTAAATTGACTAATTGGTAACTCCACCTCTGGCCCTCCAACTTCTCTTCTAGACTCTTCTCTTCCCTAGATTTACCACAATTCTAAATAAGTCTCTTATCCCATAACATAGTGCTTTTGCTCCCCTGACTAAACCTTAACTGACCAAAATCCGATTCAATGGAAGAGAAACCCCAACCTTAATAGTAAAAAAATAAGATTATTTTTAATTAACTCAAAAACCCAACTATGCTTATGGATGAAGGTATTGGAATGTAGTCCAATCACAGAATCTCTCTCATCCACTAATAACATGAAGAAAAATAACAGCCACGGGTTCAAGCAACAACAAAATAAAGGGCTCAGCCTCATGTACAGTAGTGGCTACAAAAAGAAACAAAGGAGTCACCCACTTCCAAAAGCAGTTGTACAGAAAGAAGATGACTTAATATCCTGATAATTCTGGCTATAGATTTTATTTTGGCAAGAAGTGGTTTGAAAAGTGGTTCTCAAAATGAGGGGGTCTGTATAGTCAAAACTATTTTCATAATGATACGAAAGCTTTATTTGCCATTTTCACTGTGTTGGCATGTTCACTGCTGGTGCAAAAGCAATGATAGGTAAAACTGCTGGCACTTTAACATGTTTCATGGCAGTCGACACCAAATCTGCTAGTAGGCATTGTATCTTCCACCACTGTACATGCATGTGCATGCATGCACACACACACACACACACACACTCACTCCAATTTCACTTAAGAATGTCATTGATGAAGGTGAGTAGTATTATTAGCCCCATTTTACAGATGAGTTAACTGAGTTGCAGAGATGTTAAGTGTCTTTTTCAAGGTCAAACACATATTAAGTGGTAGAAATGAGATTCCAATTTGGGCAGTATTGTTCCAGAAAAAAAATCGCTTATTTTAATCAATTATTCGATCCAATTCATTCATTTACTGTATTTTTATTGAGTACCTACTATAAGCCAGACACTATTCCAGGGACTGGGGGTATGAAATGATTTTCCATCCATCCATCCATCCATCCATCCATCCATCCATCCATCCATCCATCATCCATCCATCCATCTTTCTCTCTGTATATGTGCATAGAGATCTATGGTTCTTCCTGGGTGGTATAATTTCAGGTTAATTTCTCTCTTCTTTGTACTTTTCTGTATTGCTTGAATTTTTAAAATAGTGAGCATATGTTATTTTTATTAAAACAATAAAGTCATTATTCTTAAGACAAAACCTAATGTGACTCGTTTCTCTTTTGAAGGAAATAGAAAGTAAATTTTCAAATCTTAAACTCAAAGGAGTATGAAAAGACTGCTTCGTTCTTTCTTCTCACTACATACAAAGCAAAAGAACATGACATGTGGAAATTGTTTTCTCAGACTGATTTAGAAGTCAAGGTCTCCAAAATCTTTCCATCCCACACAACAAATACTAAAGCAATTCTTTTTAAAAACATTACAAAGTTTCTTTAGAAAAAATTAACTAAAAGTCTTAGTGATATTATTTGATCTCAAAGAAGGAGAATGCTAATGATACAGTTATACATCACCCATGTGAACACTCTTCAGAAATTAACCACTTGCATTCAGAGGAAATGAGCCCTGTGAAAGTGAAAATGACATATCTGACTAGTCTTTTTATTTCTGGGAAGAGAATAATATACACATATAAAACAACATTAGGGATAGATTAAAGTCTTTGTCCTAATAAAATCTACATGTTTGTAACGTGCCTGATAGTGCATTTTTAATTGATGGAATTACTCAGATACTTAAATTTAAACTTTTCCTGTATTTTGGTTTTAATTCATGTAAATTATTTGTGTAGTAGATGATAGGACAACCATATGCACAAATGCATGTTTTTAACTTCACAGGGTGAAAATTGGTGATGCTCCAGTCTTTTTTTAAAAATTTGGGCCAATGCATAGTGTTTCCTCTCTCTTCCCTATCAGTTAAGGTTTCAGAATAAGTTGGCTATCCTAATGTGGCAGTCCTAGAAATCTGCAATAGACCATCTAGGTTCTTAGAACCAATGATTCTCTGTATTATAAAAGTGTTTGAAGAAAATTTAATCCACCGATTGAGACTATTTGTTCTTCAATGAGTCGGGCCTTTGACCTGGCTTCTTCAATTCTTTAGACCAGTTGTTTCCAAATGCCATTCTTAGATTGGTGCTGAACTGACTCCATAAGAATCACCAGCAGAGTCTGTTAAGAATAAAGATTTTTGGCCTCACTGTGGGAGAGCCTAACTCAGTAGGTTTGTAACCGGAACCAAGAATTTATATTTGTAAAGAGCTCTCCAAATGATTCCTACATATAGCCAGGGTTGGGACCCACTAACGTAGAAGATACAAGAAAATGAAGATAGAGCTGTGATGTCACACAGAGTAAATAATTTCCTGGTTAATTTACTGTACAGTTCAGAAAAGGACATTAAGAAATATCTTGCTACAAGCCCCTATTCTCTGATTTCCAAGTTTTAGTCAGAATGACAAATAAAAAAGCAAATGGGCATTTGCATTGGCTGGGACACGTAAAAACTATTAAGGAGGAGACAGATTTATCATAAATTTAAAGTTCCAGAGCCACTCACAAGTATGGGCTACTCTGAAAACTGATTACTGTTGGAAGCTGTAGCGTCCTAAGTGGAGAGGGGAAACGAGGTTACAACCAGAAAGCATTTCTAGGTAAGTGTACCTGGGAAATGGCCTAACAAGATCTCAGAAAAAAGATACCTGAATCTCCAGGGCACCAATACATTTGTTATGATTTCTTCTCTTGTTCTAAATAAATATTCATTTTCATACCTTATTTTGTATTCATGATTTGTATACTTTATTTATTTAATTTTTATTTTACTTTTTTTTCCTTGGCCGCACCGTGTGGCATGCAGGATCTTAGTTCCCTGACCAGGGATCGAACCTGCACTGGAACTGAAGAGTCCTAACCACTGGACCGCCAGGGGATTTCTGATGATTTGTATACTTTAAAAAAAAAGATATCTCCCCCAAAGATGTAATGTTCAATTTCCACATAACCTGTATACATACCTGTCTTAAGGGTCAGTAGTAAGAAATCATAGTATGAATATCAGGCTTATTTAGAGACACACCACTGGTGAAGCATGAGACATGAGATCACATAAGAGTATACAGTACTAGGTAATCTTTGAAGAATCCTCTGAGAGGGATTCTTAGAGGGCATCCTTGACTAGAGGCTTCAAAGTTCTGGTGGAAAGAAAAAGCATGACATATTCAAGAAGTAAAATTATTAATAGTTAGAAAAACTGGAGCAAAGAGTTTAAGAGGAGATTGAGGAGAGATGAAACCACAGGAACCAATCACTTAAGCCGCATTAAAAACTTTCAGCCCTGTCCTGAATGATAAAGGAACCACAAAGTGTTCTAAACAAGGGGTTGATATGATGAAAATTGCATTTTTGCAAATTTATTCTGGACTGTGGTCTGTAAAATAGACTGGAAGGATTCACACTGAGAGGCAGGAGGACCAGCAAAGAGGTAATTGAGAGAGAAAGAATGGTGATTTAAATTAGGAGAGAAACAATGGCTATGGTGAGTCATGGGAATAGCAAGATATATTTACAATGTAGGATTGGTGACTGATTTGATGTGAGTTGTGACAGAGAAAGAGAAATCAAGGAGGTTGACCAAGTATCTGGCTTAGGCAACTGGATGGGTGGTAGTGTGACTGCCAGAGAAAGGGAACACAGAGGAGAAGCAAGTTTGGAGCCATGGGATAGAGGGGTCAGGAGAAGATTAAGAGTTCACTGTTGGAAAGCTGGAATTGAGATGACTGATGGGTGTCCAAATGGAGAAACTCAGCAGGAGGTTGGATATTGGGGCTTGGGGTTCGGGAGAGATTCAATCTGAAATATACATTTGTGTATATATTTGTATATATATTTGAGATGAAATTGAATCAGGAGAGTGTGTGAAGTGAGAAGTGGATCCTGAAGAACACAAACATTTAAGGAATGGGCAGAGATAGGGGAGATCATAAAGGGGTCCATGAAGGAGTAAGCAAAAGAGATAGGAGAAAAATCAGAAAAGTAAAATGCAATGGAATCCAAGGAAAGAGTAGAAGAAAGATAACAACAGTGTCAAATGCTACTGAGATGTCAGGTAGGATAAAGACTGAAAAGTCCATTGATCCCTGGACAGGTAGGGAATAAGAGATGGAGAATCAAGCTACCACAAATGGAGTCAATGCAAAGATGCACATATATACTCTTTTCTCTCAGGGCCCAACATGGGGACAGTGGCTGATGAAACCCAAGTTGAGAAGCCCTTGGGGAATTTTAAAGGAAGTCCATGAAACTTCATCACTAATTGCCAAATACTTTAATCAAATAACCTGGTTTTGTCTGACAGTTCCAGTTTATAAAATCCATTCTTGTCATATGTGTTTATATTAGTCAGAATTTGTAGTCAGATTTTTTTGTTGGTTGTTGAAGGAAATATGGTCACTGTATATTTTTAGGAATAGACATAATGAGAACAAGAGATGCAGTTTATCCTGCTTTCCACCTTCTTGTATACTGAAAGCCTAAAGAGAAGGCACACAGTTTGGTTCCAGAATTCTGAACCTTTCCTGCTTCCCTCAGGACTCTTTTTTCAAGAATCTACATGTCAACTTTTCTGCACCAGTATGATGCGTGGGATTTTAGGTAACAAAAATATGCTGCAAAGAGAAGTAGATGACTATTCATTGCTACATTCTCAGTGCCTAGCACATAATAGGCCCTAAATAAATATGTATCAAATGAATGAAAGGAAATTGTAGGAAGCAATTTTAATCTTTATGACTAATAGAAAAGTGGGGAAAAGAACTGCTACAGAAAATATCTTTTGGGTGCTTAGAGTTGTTTGTCTGACCAGTTTTTTAAAAAATTATGAACTCTTTGAGAGCTAGACTACATATCTAAAGTGGCTCACACAAGTCTTAACGTTCTCCAAGAGCCCCCAAACGGCAAGTGGTTGAGGGCAAGGGCTCTAGTCTGTCACAATATCCAGGAATAAAGGGGTGTTCCAAGACTTAAACCAGGCTTGGTCAAAATGCCCAAAAATGAATATCCCAATATTTTTAGTAGCAAAGGGGAGGCACACAGACATGCCAAATCTGGGTTAGTGTATATAGCTCACGGGTCATGTTTTAGTAGAAGAAACCATTCTTGGCAAATCTTAGGAAGCAAGGAAAGATTGGAAAGCAGTTGACTGTTGGCCCATCTCTTGCTTTTTTGATAGCATCATTGGAGATGCAGACTTTGGTCCTTAGAGAAACTCTTGAAATGGGCTAAGCAAACTTACCAGCATTTCCAACAACCCACCATCCTTTCTAACAGAATGCTATTGCAGAGTTGCTTAATAGACTTGTTCTCTCTGGTTAGCCTCTCAAGTCTTACATGATGTGGTAGAGTTTGAACAAAGAGAACTATTTAGGACTAGCTCTATAGCAGCTTTTGACAGAGGTTTGTTTCTGAAAATTCTAATATCCTATGCTCCTTAGGAAATATTCAATATGAAATTTTAATCCAAATATTCACCCAAGAGCCACTTTTTAATATTGCTTTCTTCCTTTTCTTTTCCTGGTAGAGGTACACTACCTAATATGCAATTTTATTTGTGTTAAGTAGGAAACATTACCTTAAAAAATTTAAAATGGTTTGAGAACATTTTGTCCTCAACAGTTCCATGCCAAAATATTACATTGTGTAAATATTGTACTTTTTCAAATGACTTTCATCTTTTTAAAAGTTTTTTTCTCCCCAGTGAACTCTCTTCAATACCATCATCAAAGCTTACCACAGGGCATCTTTGTTGGTATTAAATCTGTATAAATTCCTGTCCAAAATACCTTTAGCCTATTTTGTCAACTTGAAACTAGAACACTATTTTCACCAGAGGACTAGATGTGCCAGAATGTTAATTTTTAACATGCTGAATAGATCCTAATACTGAAAGTTATATATCTAATTATATTTTCTCATAACTCATAATCCATAGTAGCAGTCTAAAAAGTCATAAAAGGAGTTATACTGAAGTTGGGTGTATGTTCATATCCCTGATTATGAAAAGTATAAAACAATTTCCTTATTTTTTATCATTTGCTCCTTAATTATTCAAACTTCAGTTGCTGGAAGAGGCATTTTTCACAATGCCCATCTCATTGTTTACAAAGAAGTCTTAGAGTCAGGCCTTCGATTTTCTTAAAAAGACTCATTTCCTCCGCTACAACTGAAGTTTCTAAAAATGCGTCTATAGTAGCTTTGTTCTTTCACAAACCAATTCTTCCTGTTCAAGTTGTTCCCCCTTATATACGTTATACATGTCAGGATGAAGCAATGTGTATAAAGAGATTAGTTATTGGGGTTAAATTCAAAGTTCTACCAGGAAGTCAAATAACCAATGTGTGTGTATTCACATTGTATGTATGTATCTTTATACTTTTCCCCAATTACTAATATGAAACACATGCTATTTTGGAGGAGTGGATAACAAATTCATATAATGTGCCCACACATTTCATGGTTTGTCTTAAGGAACCAGGAGGAAAACAGCAGTATACACTTAGAGCATTCCTGTTTTAGAGAGCTTTATGTAAAAATATGCAAGGCAACAAGGCCATTGTAATAGAAATGGAAGATAACTGCAAAACATTCCCTCTCTGTCAATGCTCTAGAGAGACTTTTCAGCTCAGTGGTTAAGAGGCTGGGCTTGGGAGTCATATCTCGGCTCTACCACTTTAGATATGGATAACGTTAAGCGACTTCCCTGTGCCTCCGTCTCCTTTAACATATTACAGGGATTATAATAATGCTTACTTCATAGGGCTATTTTGAGAAAATAAATGAAGTAAGGTGAGAAGTAAATAAAACAGATGTGTAGGGGCTTCCCTGGTGGCACAGTGGTTGAGAATCTGCCTGCCAATGCAGGGGACACGGGTTCGGGCCCTGGTCTGGGAGGATCCCACGTGCCGCGGAGCAACTGGGCCCGTGAGCCACAACTACTGAGCCTGCGCATCTGGAGCCTGTGCTCCGCAACAAAGAGAGGCCGCGATGGTGAGAGGCCCGCGCACTGTGATGAAGAGTGGCCCCCGCTTGCCACAACTGGAGAAGGCCCTCGCATAGAGGCGAAGACCCAACACAGCCATAAAATAAAAAATTAATTAATAAAAAAAAAACAGATGTGTAAAGTATTGTAGAAGAGGGTATGTTTCAAGAAATGTTTATTATTGTAAGCCCTAAGCACCAGTACTCCTGAATTTTCAAACAGAAGATAATAATAAAATACACAGAGTAAATGGGGGTGGTAAATTGTGGCAGGAATTTAGAAAGTAAAAAGATGTAAATTGGCAGTGGAACATAATTTTAAAGTGAGTGGGAAGAGAATATGTTGTATCATTACTTAATGAATATTCAATAGTATGGCCCTTGAGCAAGAATAAAGCCTTAAAAGAAAAGAAAGATTTTAGGCAAAGGATGTTTTCGTTTTAAATCTATAAAGCATATCTGTGTAAGCCAATATGAGCAGTGTGCTCTGGGCTAGAACATCTTCTTGCTCTGCAATTATTATTTTTTTTCAAACATTCTTTATTAAGGTATAATTTACATACCGCTAAACTCACCCATTGTAAATGTACCATGCAATGATTTCTAGTAAATTGAGTTGTGCAACCATCACCACAGTTTAGTTTTAGAACATTTCCATCACTCCACCCCAAAAATCTTTCCTCATGCCCATTTGCAGGTAATCCCTATTCTGGCTTTCAGCCCCTGGCAACCACCAATCTGCTTTCTGTATACATAGATTTAAATCTCATGGGCATTCCATATAAATGGAATCATACAATATATAGTCTTTCGGGTCTGGCTTCTCTCACTTTGCATACTGTTTTTGAATTGGTTTCATGTGGTAGTATGTATTGGTAGTTGATTCCTTTTCATTGCTGAATAGAATCCCTGTTTTGTAGGGGTATAATACCACACCTTTTATCCATTCTCTACTTGATGGACATTTGGATTGCTTGCAGTTTGGGGCTATTATAAATAGTGCTGCTATAAACATTCAAGTACATGTCTTTGGGCATATGTTTTCATTTCTCTTGTGTATAATCCTAGGAGTGCTGGATTGTATAAGTTTATGTTTACCATTTTTTGGAACCACCAAACTTTTTTCCAAAGTGGGTATACAATTTTACATTCCTACCAGCAATGTGGAAGGTTCCAGTTTCTTTACATCCTTGCCAACATTTATTACTGTATTTTTAAAACTGCAGCCATTTTAGTGAGTGTGTAGTGGTATTTGATTGTGCCTTTAATTTGCATTTCTCTATGATATTAAGGATCTTTGCTTATTAATCATTTTGTATCTTCTTTGGTTAGGTATCTTTTCAAATATGCTCATTTTAAAAACCGAGTTGTTTTTCTTCTTATAATTGCTTGTAAGAGTTCTTTATATATCATAGATAAACATTTCTTTATCAGAAGTATAATTTGCAAGTATTTTCTCCCAGTCTGTGGCTGTTTTATTAATTTTCTTAATCATGTCTTTTGGAGCACACAGTTATTTATTTACTTTCTTTTATAAATTAAAGCTACTTATTTATTTATTTTCATGTTCAACTTTATCAGTTTGTTCTTTAATGAATTATGCCTTTGATGTCATATCTAAGAATTCTTTGCCTAATCCAAGGTTATAAGGATTTTTTTCCCTGTGTTTTCCTTCACAAGTTTTGTAGTTTAAGTTCTTGCATTTATATCTTTGACCTATTTTGAGTTAACTTTTGTGTATGGTGTAAAGTAAGGGTCTAAGTTCTTTTTCTTTTTTTTAACATATTGATATCCAATTGTCAGCACGATTTGTTAAAAAGTCTACTTTTTACCCATTGAATTGTTTGGTTTCTTTGTCAAAAATCAATTGCCCATTAATGTAAAGATTTTTTTTCTGGACTCTCAATTCTGTTTCATTTGTCTATATTTTTATCCTTATGCTGGTACCACACTGTATTGATTACTGTGCCTTTATAGGAAGTTTTGAAATCAGGTAGTATATGACCTACAACTCTGTTGTTCTTCCTTTTGTGCTGCTATCATAGCATCCTTTACATTTAAAAAAATAGAAGATGTAAATGTTGGGGTATGTGTGTGTGTTTTCTGTTCATCTTTTTTGGTCGAAACACTCAAACAAAAAAACAACAAAATACCCCCACCCTTCTTATATATTCTAGAAAATCAAAGGTTTAGGATTGTATGGTAAATGAATACAAATGTTTTTATTTTGGCACACAGTTTTTACATTAGCTAGTCCTTGTTCATTAACACCTCTGTTAAAGAGTGTGTTTTCCTATTGGTTAAACTTGTAAGCATCAATGACGTGCAGTTCCTTATGAAACTGAACTTTTATTCTGAAAGTCTACTTCCAGGGAGTTAACTGCATGCATTATTTTGTACGAGAGAAACCCAAATAATTATTGCAAAATTATTGTTTGGTGGAAAGATTTTTCTACCATTTGAACTGATGCCCATTTCCCCAAGCCCCTGCTGTTGCCACGGTCATTTAACACAAATAGGGAACAAAACAAAATAAAATTAAGTAAGCAGGAAAGTTGTCCTTTTTGCAAGAGAATTGCTTCTACACTATTTATTCCTACATTTATGTGATTACATTAAATTATTTATTTACATGATTTATAGATATAAAATGATATTATTCCATCTAAGGCCCCATTTAAACTCCCTTTTACATGAAAAATGGAGATTATTATGACACATTCTTTGACTTAACTATTGTGCTCTCCACCCCTCATCCCAGAGTTGCATCTACATACAGTGCTGTGCTCAGTTTCCTGTTATGGGATCACACATGAGCATAGTACTGCTCTCACAGGATGGAAATATTAAAGCATGAATAACTCAAAAGATAACTCATAAAGATAGTGATTTTATTATCTAGATGCCTGACTTCATTATTAACAGGTGTGTCCAAGGAATCATGACAAATCCATTTTCTGAATCTTCTAAAAGCATTTTGTGATTCTCTTTGTACCTAATTTAACTAAAATGTAGAGACAATTGCTCATTAATGATAAACATTTACACTGATGGGAATCATTGGGTCTTATTATGGCTGAGAAAAATAGAGGTCATTCCTTCATCAGGTGCTTCTTCAAATAAGCTCTATTATTCTGCAAATAGCCCTTTAAACCTCCCCAGATTAATTTCTCTCTTTCCCATCCTTTTTTTAGAAATGACTATGTTTCAAATTTAATATTTAAACTAATAATTAACACTAATTATTTCAAGGTCAAAATTGTTGTACCTAAGTAAATTAAATCCAAACTGCCAATATCCAATTCTGTAAAAGCACTTAAGGGTTAGATTATTCATACAGAGTTAAAACAAAAAAAGCCTGTTAGCTTAACTACCTGCCATTAGGCCATGTGTCCAAATAAATGCCAAGCAAACCCAAGCCCACCATATACTGAGCTAAGCCAATGTCAGATACAGGATTTTAAAAGTAGGAACATGAAAGCTAATAGCCAAGCCCCAGGGGCAGAAAAAGCAGGAGGAAAATTCCTACAGCTATTTTACTTTTTGTATCTAGCAGATATTATGCTCTAAACCAGTGGTTCCCAAGTCTAGATAGTCGTCAGCATTTCTTCAGGAAAATTAAAAAAGATACAAATACCAGGAATCCACACTCAGAAATGTTTATTTAATTAGTCTAGGTGGGGACTGGGCATCATTAGGTAATTCTAATGTGCACTCAGGTTTCAGAATCACTGTTCTAAACAAAACCTCAAAAAGGCAGCTAAGTGCGACATCTTGACGGATGCAAGTGAGATTTTTTTTCCTGGTTAAAATATATTGAAAACAACATGGATGCCCTTGGGAGACGGTCACTGAAGACTATCAAGGTGCATTCACTAGACCTCAAAGACTTTTGCTATTCATGTGAGCTTGTCTCTTCCATTCATGTTGCCACTGACAGAAAGTAATCTGAAGAATTGGTGTTCTTGTTCCTCATCGTATACTTGCTTGTCAGATAACTGTATATTATAAATGCTGCAGATCAACAATCACTACATCATTTTGATTTGAGAAATCAAGATTTTTCAGGTAGCATTTTTCAAGAGTGCCAAGAAAATAAGGTTTTACTGTTTGAATTGTTGTATTTTTAAATTAATTCAGTTCTGTTGGTCTCCAAATATTTAGGGTTTCGTTGTTCGTATAATGATTATTTTTAAATGTTCCCTACCATACCAGAAATGTTTAGTTGCTTTAATAGTTTTAATATAAAGTCATTATTTTGGTGGTGGTGGGAGTGAGAAGCTTCAAGATTAAAACAGACTTTAAGATATTTGATGTGGAACTAACAGCTAAGATCTAACTGGAGAAATAAAGGTAATGATTTGAAATCCTCTTATGCAAGAGCATGGAAGTCATATGTTGTTAAGTCATAGCACTCAAAATTGAATTGGTGATATGCACTAATTTTTAAAAGACGTGATTACTTTCTAGCACAAGTTTCTTAGAAATATGCATTTGTCTTTAGAAGAGAGTAAGAGGTAATATTCTCAACCTAAATGAGTCCAACTGATGCTAAAATTACCTGTTTTGCTACCCAGCTACTTCTATCGTCTCCAAACAATAAGACATCTTCCAACAGACGTTATTCTGCTAAAAGTCAGAAAATGTAAGTAAGCTACAGCCTTGAATGCATATTACTTGTTTTGTGAGTATGGTTGTGTGGATGCCTGTGTTTCGAGAAATACTATTTCTTAAATGATACGAGTGTGTAGTGCATATCTTAACATAGGGAGTTAATATTTCCCTGTGGGCTTCAAGGTTTCTTATAACTCTGGCATTACTATGAGAGAATAGGAAACATTTAAAAACTGCTTGTTTGAAAGAAAAAGAGGACAGGCCTTTGGATCTGTTATATCTTGAAATTTGACAGTGAGGCTGAGCAGGAGGGAGTGAGGAGAGAAGGAGCTGAGTCCACTGGTGAGACAAAATAGCCAGAAAAAACATTTCAGACATATGGGTAAATCCCACTTATTCAGGAAGTGACATTCATTTTCCCATCGACACCTGGTGCCAGATGTAGCAGAGTTCAGCCAGGGGTGGGTGGTGAAGGAAATACTCAGAAATCCAGGAAGGTATAGGAGACTGCCCATGGAAGCGTGGATGCAGCACCCTGGTGAATCTAGATCCCTTTACCAGAAATCAATTTGCAGAAGGCCAACTTACTAAAAGGTCAATTTGTGAAATGACCATTTAATCAAATTTACCAATTATCAAAAGCTCGGACGGAGAAACAGTTTTCTTGAATATATTAATGTGTTTTACTCTAGTTATACTTTAAATAATATTCAATTTATTAAATGCTGAGGGTCATAGGATCATTAACTTTTCTTATGAGTATGTTCATGAAGAATAATTTTATAAGGTGAATATCCATATTTAATATATTCAAGAATATATTCTTGATCATATTCAAGGAAAATATATTTTCAAATATATTCTCAATAAGAATATATACAAATTCATTTAACATTTTCAAAAAGAATGTTCCCTAAAACAAATTGTGAGTATGTTGATACATTTATTAAATTCAGTGAATCAGTCATTCCGAAAATTGCTCTTTCAGGGAATTGATTTTTGGTGAATTGCTCTGTGGGCTGGATTGGGGGAGGATTAGGGCTGAGATGGGGGTGTCAAGGTCTGGAAAGAGTAGAAAATGGCTCTAGTATAGATCGTCGTGAGGGTAACCCAGGACACAGTGCCTATGCCCCGTATCTGGAAAAGGGCTGCTCTAATAAGCCTGGATGAATGGAGGCATTGGACCAGAGGCTACTTATTTATAGCCTCAGGTTGCTCTGAAAAAAAAAAGGCTGGATCTGCAGAAGATGAAATTAGTTGACCCAGCTGTGGGAGAACTGGGGCAAGAGGAAACTCAGAAAACAGGCTTGGGGCTGAGAAGCTTTACTGAGCAGGCCACATTTAAACCATCTCAGACCACAAAGTCATCTCTGCTTCCTTTAAGTCATGGGGGGTCCCAAGAGAGGAGACAATTCAAGTAGGGTTTGGCTGAGGCTGCAGGCACCTACTTCTCTACAGATTTCTCTCCTTGAAAGGAAGCAGTATTTTCAATTCTTATTTTGTTTCAGTCCCTGGCAGTGAATATGGAGCACGGTACTGGGCACACCCGAAATAGGTTAAAAAATGTTCGTTGACTTGATATAGTTATATCTGGACTCTTGAAAACTCACGTCAAATCATTTATGGCCTTTCTCATGACAAATTCTAATTTATGCTTTGTATGGCAAATTCCCCAGGAATGAGAATCTCATATTCCACAGGCATATGCTTGAAATACAGAGGTGCTAGAGTTGTACCTTGACCTTTGAGGAAGAAAGTTACATACAGATACTGAATTGAAACCAAGCCCTCTGCACTTGAAAGTTCAGAGGAGGTTTAGAAAATTATGACGATTTAAAAGCTTGAGGCATCCTCCTGAAATCTCAGGTGAGATTTTATTTCTAGTAAACTAAACTTCAAAGAAGCAAAGTTATAAATAGCTATTACTAGTAAAGGTCTAGCCATTTTCTCATGTAGAAACATTTCCAGACTCTTTAATTATATAAGGTAACTAGGAACAGCTCAAACCTAAAAAGACTTATTCAAAACCAAAGTCTGTTTGCCTCATCAGTAACTACCTCAAGGTATACAGCTCAGTAGTAGATACAAACATCTTCAATAAAAAATACCAATCGAGGTGATTACATGGTTGCCATGGAAGCCTAAAATTTGGGCTTATATAACTGGGATAGAGAAAACCCTACTACACTGGAGAGAAGCTTTTTGAAGTGAAATGTGGGTACAGTGCAATGTATGAAAGAATTATCGACCATAGCATTCTAGAGCTGGAAAAGACCTGAGGTTACCTAGTTCCAATCTTTTCATTTTTCTCAAATGTCTCATTTTTCAGGTGAGAAAAAATGGCAAAGGGCTTGCCCAGTGTCACATAATCAGTCCCTGAGCCAGACAGAGTCCAAATTCTGTCCAGCAACAAGAAAGCCAACCAAGATCCTGGGCTTGTGTGCCTTTATGTATAACTACTGTGTGTCAGGGTAGAGCTAACTTGGGGTTCATGGTTGGAATTCCATCATCAGTATGGCTATTCTTTCTGGCTATAGAATAACTATAGAATAGTTATTAGCACTTCTCCTAGGCAGAAGAGGATGATGTATGAGACATTGTTGATTCTTCTTCACCTCTTCTCTCCTACCAGCTTCTCTTATGGACTTCCCCTAAATGGACATGTAAGTAAGCTACAGCCTTGAATGCATATTATTTGTTTTGTGAGTATGGTTGTGCGGATGCCTGTGTTTCAAGAAATACTATTTCTTAAAAAAAAAAAATACTATTTCTTAAATGATACGAGTGTGTAGTGCATATCTAAGCTTATGGGTTGAATATGAGTCAATCTATGTCTGAGGTCTTGGTGTTTAGATATTGTTAGGTAGAGAAATTATTTGCTGAAAAGAAACTTGAAGTATGCCTGCTATAGGGCAGGCAAGGATGATGAGTTTGGAGGTTATCTGACCTGGTTTTCATCTCCAATCCCTGGGGATCCTTTGGAGATGGAAAATCCAGAGTAGGAACTCATATATTTTTTGTACTGGTGGTGAGTACTAAGAAGCTTAAAACTCACAAGAGGAACTCTTACCATAGGCATGACACTCACCCCTTGTGAGTGACTGCCTAGTCCTCTCATAGCTACTGGCAGGGAGTGAGTAGGACAAGAAGAGAGGTAAAAGAGAACCCTGGAGTCTGACAGTCTGAGCATAATCTTGACCAGGTGCTCACCAGCTATGTGATTTTAGGGGAGCTCCTTTTTGGTTTGTTTGTTTACCATCGAGTCTACACATGGACTATATACCCTTAAGAACTGGTTGAGGGACAGGCATAAATCCAAAGATCTCCAATGTGGTAATTTTCACAAATTTCTGTAACCTTCTGACTCTTTGGTACAGATAAAGGGAATGACTAATGGCTCATAACAAATGTTAGTTAAATGAATACATGAATTAATACATATTTAATCAACATTAAACACCTAGTATTTGAAAGATGCTTCATACTCTTAGCTTGTTTCACCTCAATATGCTGTGAGGTGAATATTTTTATCTCCCTTCACAGTTGAAGGAATTGAGGGTCAAACAGAGGTTGAAGAATGGTCATAAATCAGAACTAGAAGGTGCCAGCTTCAAGCTCCTGAGATCACAATTACAACTTACACAACTGCAAAGAACTAGACGTCGCTTCTTAAGACCCAAGAGCGCCCCCTCTGCTTTTGTTTGCACCAGCATAGGATCAGCCTGACAAGTATCCCCAAAAAAGACTCAAACCTGACCTCAAGAGAATACTCTTTTGAGGGAGGAAGATGATGCTGTCTCATGGTGTGACTCTGTGATCACAGGAAAGGGCTGTTTGTACGGATGTTTTAAAAGAGATCAGATTTCCACAGTGGAGCCTGTATCCATCTCCCTAACTGAAGAGGAAGCCCTTTGTAGTGTAATCCAGTTGTTTAAGGCAACATTCATCATATCTTCAGAAGAGACCACCTCTCACTCTTTGATTCCACCCAGGGACTTGCCTTAGAGAGACTGTGCATTCTGAATGGGCAAAACGTCTCTGTGAAAGATGTTGCTGAAGAAAATACAAGATTAGGGACAAAAAAGAAACATAACCACTTCAGTTTTAATCCTTGTAGAGCTGACACTAAGATTTGGTCATCTAAAAAACATTAACTTATATTTTTCTTGCAAAGACATTTATAATAAAGTTAGGAATGTCTAAATAGGAGAGTCAATATTTTAAAAATATTATAATAATCTGTGTATTTTCTTTCTGTTCATCCAGGATAAATTCAGCTTTTCTCTTTTGGAAGAAGGGTTGAAATGTATTTTTCTTCTCTTTTGCCCTTTAAAAGAAATATCCAAGAGACTCTCAGTATTATGCTCACTAGATGTTAAATTTTAAAATGCATAACTGAATATATATAAACAATACCTATCACTGCAATTTTTGAATAGAAATTTTGTACCAAAAAAAAAAAATGTAGAAAGTTCCTGGACTTTTCATGCCTCTGTGGGTTGAAATGTGCTCTCTTCCTCCCACTCTTTCTGCAGGATGAACTATTATTCCTTTCAAAGCTCACAATGAAAGCTGTGATTATTTTAGTTCTCCCTTCAGCAGAATTAAGTGTGCCTGTAGCATTTTTGCCCAAACCACAGTAATCAATTATCTTGAAATATTGTCATTATCTGTGCCCTCCTCCCTTCCTGATCCCTGAGTTACTTGAGAGCAAGGGCTCTATCTTATTGCCTTTGAATATTAATACCTAAGCCCTGGGCTCAATGAATATTTTTTGAGTGAATAATCTAGACCCAGTCGGAAGTACCTTGATATTCTCCCCATAAGGTCAAGATGCAGTGACCTGACATAAACTCAAACCTGAGAGAACCCAAGCATACATCAGATCTCATGTCTTCTTTAATTTTGGTAGAGTAGGAGTCAGTGAGCCTAAATTATTTCCTTAGTTCAATCATCTACTATCTCTGGATGTCTTATTAAACTTCAAAAAGCGATACCTTCTCCAACATGGGAATGGTGGAAAATAAATAAGACGACATCTAGAGAACCAGAGTTTCTTATTAGAGAGTACATTATTATTGTCACATCAAGCAAGCTTCCAGCACTCTCCAGAGTGCTGAAAAATTTACCCCGAGAAGAAAAAACAACCTGGAAACATTTTCACTATCCCTGTGCTTTCTATTATTAAATAGTACACATCCTGTGAACTCCTGTGGTATGACTCTAGAAAAAATGAAGCAAAAAATAAGACAAAGAGTGAAAAAAATAAGCCTGAGCATTAGTTTTGTGGAGGACCAATGATTTTTTATAACTTGCCTCAAGAGGCAGAGGCTTTTAAAATAAAGAAATAATATTGTTTTGCCTATTTTGAGTTGGAGGAAAGCACACTGATGTGTGGACCATACACAGTTTCTAATAACATGCACTTTTAAAAATGCCACTGGTTTTTCAGGTTGTTTTGAAAACTTATGTTTCAGTTAATAACTTATTTAGAAAATTCCAATGATCTATGTTACCTTACATTTTAGGTACATTTACATTTAGTTTTCCTCTTCTATAAAATGAGTTGTGGAAAATAGCAACATTCCAAAATCTATGGACTCTTATGAACTGTAATTTGTGGGAAAAGTACCAATTTGGAATCCAATTTTCCTTTTGTTTTTCCTGTGTTTTATCAGGACAATTTCAAACAACTTCTCTCTGTTTTTGTCCCTGTCTCTCTTTTTTCTCCCCATTTTCCCAATGTACTCTACGCTTTTATTTCTGAGTTTTCTGAGTCTATAAGTACTTGGGCTTCTAAGTATATGCTCTTACCTGAGGACTGACTAAGGAATGACTTTCTGGTACCTTGGAAGCGGCATTCAGAAAACATAACCATAGCAAGGCCTGTGGAGTTGACAGGCAGAAACAGGGCAGGCAGGCCATGATTCATTACTTACTCTATTACCCTAACTTGACTCCAATCCACATGACCTGCAGGTTGACTATACTATCACAGAACCGTATCATTCATGGCACAGACAGAGGGAGAGCAGAATTTTACCTCATGAATTGGCCACTGTCAGGAAAACCAGGACCACTGTTAAGTTAAACACTTCACAAATATAAATACGTATTCAAATAAAGTGAAGAAACCACTTTGTATGAGGGCACTTCCTAGTGAGTGTGAGTGGGAATTAACACAGGAGAAGAGGAAGAACAAAAGGATTACCTCAGGGTTTCAAGAAAAAGGTAACCACTTGTAGGAAAATCTGGGAGTGGTTGAGCCCCAGATCATTTATTAATTCATTTATTCATCATTATGGAGTATTAAGCTCACACCAGGCGCCATATAAGACTCCGGGAGACCCAAAGATTCAATCGCAATCTAGTGGAGATGGCAGACACATAATTACAAAAACGCATGATGAAAGACAGGGTAGATACATTTAAAAAGGCACAGAGGAAAGAACAATCACTTATGCTGGGGACACAGTCCATCAAAACTTACTGCAGTCACCTGGGAAATGGGTCCAAATCATCTTTGGAAATGACCTTATCTCTTATGAGTCTTCCAGATCAGAGATGAGCAAGGGAAACATGGGTCTTCTGGGATTAGTATATATGAAATCAAATGTTCTGTAGGCATTTTAGTGCAGACTGAAGCCTCCTGAGTTTGGATTGGCACTAATGTTGGATTGAAAATGGGTAGGATGAAATTTGAGGTCTGAAATCCTCTGATTTCTTCTTTATAATAAACTGATTTTGGCAGTAACAGATGAGGAAAAAATGCACTTCAGCTATTTACATAAGTTTTAATACACAGAAGCTATAGAGCAGTTCCATCCAATAGAACTTTTTGCAATGACAGAAATGTTGACTTCACTCTCCAATGAAGTAGCCACTAGACACATGCAGTATTGAGCACTTGGAATGCGACTAGTGATACTGAGAAAATGATTTTTAAATTTTATCTAATTTTAATTAATGTAAGCTAAAGTTTAGCTACATTTGGCTAGTGGCTACATTACTAGACAGTGCATCTTCAGAGCATAGAAGACCTGGTCCCAGAAAACTGAGATGAAAAGTCCAATTTAGATTAACAACTAAATTAACAAGTATGACTTACTCTAGAATACAACTGGAATTAAGTGTTAGATACTACAAGGCTTCTACCCAAACCTGAATGTTTTAAACATTCCAACTATATAGATATGCAGATGTTCATTGATTAACATTAACCAATCAGCTGCCAGAGACCTTATGATAATTGCCTTCTAACTAGCATTCCAGCTCTCCAATAAGTAGTTTCTGTCTCCTAGTTATCATTCAAGCTGATTCCTCCCTTTTGGCTTTATAAAAAGAGTAAGTACTTTCTTACAGATTGCACATCTGAAATATATTGTTTTAGATCAATAAGTCTATAATTCATATACGTGAAAAGCTATAACGGGGAAGAAATTTTAAAAGTTGGAATATTTTAGAGGAAAAGTGAGTGCTGGGATATTAACCTGCTAGGAAACTAAATCAGACTTGAAGATACTGACCTAAAAAAGCAAATAAATAATACTCTTACAGAACTGACTTATTCTTGGGAGGTGAACAGAAAGCTTAGGAAGTAGATTTGGGGAAATATATTTAAAATCAGGTTGTTCAGTAATTTCTAGAGCAAGACTAAAACCATGGATACCTAAAAAATCATACACTCTGTCAAGTAAATATAATGTTTTCCAAACCTCGATGAATACAGCAAAAAAAAAAAAAAAAAAAAAGAAAAAAATCACATATGGGAAAGCAGGAAATCATGTAAGAGTAATTTATTGATATGAAAACACAGACAGGGGCTTCAAAATATTTATTTAATATTTGAAAGTTGTATGTTTCTTGACTATTAGTACTTTTCCTGATTCCTTAGACTCATATAGGGGCAGCAACTATTAAGAATTATAAACATGGTAATGTGTGTCCGGTTTTGAATCTAAATCTAGAGTACTTAGGAGGTTGGAAATCTGTAAGATTCTCACTGGAACATTTCATTCCAAGCAGGTATTTTTAAAATGTTGCCTAGATGAGCTTAAACTTATAAATTACATTTAAATATTTTATTCAGATCAACTTCCATTTCTTATAAGGCAATCTTTGTTTAGTGAGAGACCAATGTAGCTATTGTCATTTTTATAAGTCAGGTAACTTATAAAAATGACACTAAGAAATAAAGCCAAGCACCTAATTAATTGTCAAGAAATAGTGGAGCTCACATGTTATTGGTTTCTGTTATTAAGGAATTTATATTTTTATGACATATCTAAAGAAACAGTATTCTTAATTATAAATATATATGCTCAAATGTATATATATGTGTGTGTATATATATATACATATTCTTTTATTTTGTGACTTTTAACTTACTATAATGGGAGGCTTAAAAACTTTTCTGTTTGTAATGAGTTGACTTTATTACTCTTCTTTTGCTTCAAAGTTTCCCTAAATCTAAAACTTCTTATGACTCAGTATAGGAGCTATCCATCTAAAGTAAATATTATATAATTTGAGAGGGTGTCTTACTCAGAGGGTTTAAAAATATAAATTATATCTGAAGGTGAACAAAATATCATGATTCTAAAAACAGAATTTCAAATAAAACTTGACATCAATAAAATATTTTTAGGAATATAAATATTAAGATTTATATTATGTATATAAGGACTTTGTTGCAGTTAGAGATCTTTTCTCTCTTCCCCTTGTCTTGTTAAGCCTTTTTCGATCATTTCCACCAGCCTGAGATAGGGAGGGAAAGAGGTAAAAAAAAAATGAGAATGGTTTCTTCTGTCCATTAGTTCCTTCTTATTTTAAAGAATATAGTTTTTAAAAAGATGTCTAAATATTGAACCAGAAGATATGGCCTTGAGTTTGAAGTGTCAATGTTAGCCTTGTAACTTGGATATTTGAATCCTTCCCACTGTTCTGTAGATCCATTGGGAGTGGTGGGGGGAGGGAGGGAAGTAAGTGTTCATGAATTAGAGATCACATCTGAAATGGAAGCAAATCCAATTCCTATTATTCGGGAAAAGTTGAGAGTCATGTTAGGAAGACCAAGTGCCTAAACCGGTTCTGGGGTGAGGTGCCTGGTAAAGGACAGACCCATGGGAAAACAGAGAAAGAATCAGATTCTAAGAAGAGATAGAGTCAGAAACGCTCATGCCAAGAGAAGGCAGGCAGGGAAGAAGGGGTCCAGGACAGCCAGCTTGGAGGGACTGTGGCTCATGTAATCTGACACTGGGTGTTATTGCACGTGTTTTATGTTGAGTCTTCTTAAAGAATGGAGTATGCCAGTGGTGTGCTGGAGCTGACTTTGTATTGACGTGAAATTTTCAGCAATCTTGAGAGTCAGTTGCTAAAAATTAAATTATATAAACTTATAATAAGCTATATTATATTTAAAACAAAGATAATGAATACTCAAAATTCACCCTTCCTATTTATCTTATTACATTTTGTCATTATATATGCTCTTGAGATTATTTACATCTATTGTACCTGTACATTGGAAGTACTATATAACGTGCAGCTGCACATTTCTTCCTAACTCTGCATTCAGTGATATTACTTTGGTAATTTGAAATCAACCATGGTGGGAGTATTTATACCATGGAAGTTAGCAAATGCTACAAATTAATAATTGATTTTTTTGTTTTATTAATTGCCTAGACTTAAGAAAGTAGTGGAGAAAATATTAATAATACTATTAGAATTAAAGTGTGTCTTGTCCATAGTCATTACATATGAAGAGCACAGAAAATTGAAAACTATTATCTGATTCAATAAAGGTTTTCTTATATCATTGGCAAACAAAAGACAATATGCCTTTGTTGTTTCACTTTCATCTTACTCATTAACGTATGAGAATGTTAACCAACATTCATATTAGAAATGCATCTATTTGCCAATTGCAACTTGGCTGTGGATTTGAAATTTTGGCAAAAATCAGTGAAAGCATTTTGTGATAATCAAGGAACTATATGGAATTTACAATAAAGAGTAGTATCTTTTTAATATTATTTGTAAAAGGATTGTGTGTTACATATTCTTTATATCAGTAAAATTTATAATAATCTTATGTACTTACATACCTAGGTATATATTCACACCATTGGAATATTAATCTCATTTCAATTTACTTATCCCTCAAAGCAGATGAAAACATCTGTGACTGTCTAGGGGGAAGATAAAATTAGGCAATATATGTGAAAGTTCTTTATACATTGTGAAGTGCTATACAAATTCCAATTAAGATTATGATTAGGGAAGTTAAAGCACCCTTTTTTCTTTTCATCCAGATTTTCTCAAAGGCTTTAAAAGGAAAGAATCTTTACTCTATGAAATAAAGACTCACTGGGGAAGAAATTTGCTTTATGGGGTTAAGTAAAGTTTTGTTAATTTTATCCATGTCTGTTATTTTTCTTGCTTATTTTTATGGTCTTTTGTCCTAAATTAAAAATTAGACCATTTAGAATGGTTATTTCTATTTGTACCTGAATTGAAACCATTATAGTTTCCCAATATGCACAAATGAGAACAGGAAGTTTTGGGTGTAATTTAAAAAAAGAAGACAGGAAGAAAGAAGAAAGAAAGAAAGAAACAATAACCTTGAAATATCACGGGGAAATGAGGTAAGCAGAATATAGTTACTAAAATTGAAATTTGGCTGAAATGACAAGTTCTGAGGCCCAACATTTTCATATATGATCTTGGATCTCAAAATAATTAAAAGTGTCCATGATTCAGCTTATGAATGTAGGAACTGACTCAGAGGAAGCAATGTCATTTGTTCAGTGATACAGTTACTAGCATTTGATTTACTTGGCCAACTGAAGAATGACTACATCAAGTCAACCCTGTTTAGTTTTCACCATTAAGGCATGAAATGATGTCTCATCCCATTCATAGAGCTGAACGTAATTCCAGTAAAAATAAGAGGTGGAGGACGGGATTAATTACAACTGGGGCAGTTTTTCTCATTATTTTATAACTTTGGTTTATAAAGTACAGACTAGTGGTGCTCAACCTAAGCTGCTTATTGGAAGCAATAGTTTAAAAAATATTGAATACTAGAACCAACCAGCTGAGATCCTCATTTGGTTGGTTTGAAGTGGGGCCTGAGTATTGGTATTTCTTAAAAGCACTTCACATAATTTTAATGTCCAGATGGAGTTGAGAACCACTGGCTGGATTTAGGGTGTTTTTCTTTATTAGGTACTTCTCCAGAGATTAGGCTCATTAAACATAAATCAAAGCTTGTATTCATAATGTGAATATCTTATCAAATATTCAGGCTATAATTTCCCACCTTTATACAAAACTATAATTCTCATGTAAAAGTTGAGCTTAAGCAACATTAAAAAGTGAATAAATGCTACTTTAAAGTTAATATTTTGAGGATAAGAAAAGCAAGTTGTAACCTATCTTTTCCCATAAATGTTTAAAAATTGTCCATTATTATTTTGTGTAACAAATATCATCTTTATCCTTAGACTAGTTTTGGACTTCTCCTTTCTTTTTTTTCTTTTTTTTAATATTTATTTATTTTTGGCTGTGTTGGGTCTTCATTGCTGCGCACGGGCTTTCTCTAGTTGTGGCGAGCGGGGGCTACTCTTCGTTGTGGTGCGTGGGCTTCTCATTGCGGTGGCTTCTCTTGTTGCAGAGCACGAGCTCTAGGTGTGCGGGCTCAGTAGTTGTGGCTCGCAGGCTCTAGAGCACAGGATCAGTAGTTGTGGCGCATGAGCTTAGTTGCTCCGGGGCATGTGGGATCTTACTGGACCAGGGCTTGAACCCATGTCCCCTGCATTGGCAGGTGGATTCTTAACCACTGCGCCACCAGGGAAGCCCCTGGACTCCTCCTTTCTATTCATTACAGATCCTATCTTTAACTCAAATCCCTCCTGGAACTTGACTTGCCACATTGGAATAAAAATTCCCATAGAGTGTTTCCAGAGTTGCTGGCAGCTTTCCTCTGGCCCAGAGATAGATGGTCCGTTTACCCAGGCAGGACTGTTAGAAGTATTTGAAGGTATCACCTGAAGTATCTTTGTGGCACTATTATTAAGGAGTCCTTGCCATTTGACACCCTGAGTTCTCTTTACCAGAGAGCAGGAAAATAACTCTATTATAAACACCTAAGTCACCTCCACAATCCGGCTTGAAACACAAAATTGCTTTCACTGACATTTGTCCATTAATTCGACAGTATATTAGAGTCCCTACTATATGACATACATACATATCCAAAGGTTTCTCTGCTTGATGCTTCTATATTATTATAATCATATACATGTGTAAATGGTTTCATGTATTTGAAATCATTTATACTACAATATTAAATCCTCATAATGGTCCTATGAGCTTACTAAGGGCCAGAGAGGTTACATTACTTGTCTTATACAATATTTCTTGTAATATATAGTGGTTGTGCCAATGAACAATCTAGGGGAAGGTCTTCATATCCTCCCCAATATTCTTCATTGATGCTCCCAAAGCCACTTCAATAAATTTGCTTTCCGATGGAAAACAGTGAGTTTACCACCACTTAACATAACCAGTGAGTTAAACACCACTTTAACATAAGTCCCTTCTACAAGATTGTCATTTTGATGCTGTATCTATATAAAAATCCTGAAGCCTCCCATGGTGATACAATACTATATTCTATTGAATTAGGTGACATCATTTCTGAGTGATTCCTCTCTCATTTATACTGCAATGAAACAGAAGATGTAAAACCACTTACCTAAGTTCTTGGAATTAAGTTATACTCAATTGATAAGCATTTTATAGGTACCCTTGAATATCTTTGAGGGAAATTTAAAGCAATTCAATAGATTTGGGGAAATGTATCTAGAATGTCTATCATCCTCTTTCATTTATTATAAGGTTGTAGAGATGAGGGAAATCTACAAGGAAGATAAACTTTGGAGTTTGACGGATCTTTTCCTGGTTGTGTTCTCTCCCATTTGGCGTGGCTAAATCCTGCTTGTCATTCAGGTCTCTGTTTAAATAAATTCCTTATATTCTGGCAAGTCTATCCTAGGTTTTCAGTTAGACACTCCTGTTATACCCTCTATTTATTAAATACTCATTTATTTAATTTTTCTCTTTTATGTTAGGAATTAACTGCACGATGACAGAGAGGATGTCAGTTTTGTTAACTGCTCTATCTATCACCAGCACCAAGTGTAGTGCCTGGCACCTAGTATGCATTCATTGAACAGCTGCTGAATGAATGAATGAAGGAAGGAAGGAATAAATAACATAATAGTATCAAACATTATTTCTATATTATTCTGAATTATACACTGAAATAAATATTTGATATGCATTATCTTATTTAAGTTCACAACATCGGTTTTTTATTTGCTTATATTATTATCTAGGGGGACAGAGTACAGGGAGGTGGAGGCAAGACAACTCAGGCCTGCCTATTTCCAAAGCTCATGCTCTACCTGCAACATTCCAGCAGAGACTAGCCACTACCAGAGTGGAAATGCATTATGATTCATGATTATATAATTCATCAAAGTGTATTAAATATCATTTTGTTTAAAGTAATGTTTGCTCCAAAAAGAATGGATGTCGGTAACATACTTACTGG
Source organism: Balaenoptera physalus (assembly GCF_965194825.1). Lineage (NCBI taxonomy): Eukaryota > Metazoa > Chordata > Mammalia > Artiodactyla > Balaenopteridae > Balaenoptera > Balaenoptera physalus. The sequence goes on from NC_138891.1 coordinate 35,966,358, forward strand.
ACTTTTACACTAAAATACTATTGAATTTGTTGTTTCAGAGGATGACCCACATGTTTGAGCCCTTGTTTGACCATTTGTAGCTATATGATTCATGGGATGAGGGGACTGGTTCAAAAGTTATCTTTCTTTGAAGGATGAAATTCAAAAAGAAATTAGTTATTTTCTAAAATTCTTAAAAGCTTTTTTCCCCTTTTATTCCTATAACTGCTTAAAATCGCTATCATAAATTGGTGACTTGATAGTAAGTGGTATTAATTTAGTGGTTGTTTCAAAACTGTTCTGGCTTTGCAGATAATGCCAGTGAACTGAATATAGATTTCTAGATCATAGCTAAAGATATAGGAAAGTGGCTCTTGAACAGAGAGATATTCATGAAAGCAGAGCATCTGTTTGCCCAGAGGCAAGGCAGTGTTTTCCAATGATTCTGCTTAAAGGTATTTTAAAATATAAAGCAGATCATCTAGCATAATTTTGCCTTGCTTTGCTGATAGTTTCACCTCACAGAGAGTATAGGAGGTAATAGGGTACAGTTTCTTAGACTCTGACCAATAAGGGGAAATGACTGGCAAAATTGGAAGAGTTGGACATATAAGAAGAAAAATGTTTATTCCTAGAATATGTGCTATCTGGGAGGGAAGTTCAGACATAGTAATCTGTGTACCTTTAAACTTTAAGCCAAATTTGAAAAAAAAAAAAGAAAAACAAAAGTGGTATGAGCATCAAGATTACAGTTCTGGCTATGTAATCATAAGTGATCCGGCTGAGGAAGAAAAGAAGATTGTATATTAAAATTTCAGTGCAGGTCAGGTCAGGCTTAAGGGGAACCATAGAATAAATGACTCATCACCAAAGATGGGAAGATTGGTATTCAGAAGGACTAATGAAGAAAATGATCTTTGGCTTGTGAAAATACTAAGGGCAACAAAAAAGGCCTTTGGAAACATGTTCAGATCAGAAGATCAAAGAAAGGGGTAGGCCACTGCTTGCAGCCAATGCCATGAGTGAAGGATGATGGAGGAACAGCAGATATCCTCAGATCCTAATTTGCTTATGTATCCTTTGTAAAGGAATTTTAAAACATAAAGAAAACACTTGTGAGAATAAAGGAAGAACGATTTAAAACAAGAAATAATAGAGGATCCTGAAGGAGTGGGAGGGAGGGAAGGGGGAGCAAAAGTAAAGGCTGGACCTCTGAGACCGGCACCCCTGAGGGGTGGCTGGGGGAGGGGAGGAGTTCCTACATCCAGCAGGACCCACCCACGGTTAGGGGTCCAGTGGCGATGGGGGAGACTCTGGGGGAGATGGGGGCAGGGTGTGGAGGAATGGAAGGGAAGGTGGCCAGTGCTTTCCCTGTCCACTTAGGCACCAGGGAGCCTGTTGGGCTCCTGGGCCTAAGCCTCTGCCCTCGGAGCCTCCCTCCTGCCAGGCAGAACCCAAGCCCCGCCCCTACACTCCCACCCAGGGCCCTACCTCTCCACTCGGAGACCCCCTCTGAGAGCCCCTCCAACTGCGCAGGGCCTAAACCCCACCCACACACCCTCACCCAGGGCCCTACCTCCAAACTCCAGAATTCTACACTCCAGAAGCCCTCCTTTGGACGTGCTGCCTCTCCCCTTCTGTGCAGGTCCTAAGCATTGGCCCCACCCCATGCTCAAACATCACCACGCCCCCACCTAGGTGGCACCCCACCCTAACCCTCACCCCTGACTAAGTTCCACCTCTGCCTAAACTCTGCCCCCCATAGCCAAGGCTTTTTTTTTTGTTTTCTTTTCTCCTCTTTTAGATTAGGGTTTTGTATTACCTTGTTGTTGATTCATTATTGTTGATTCATTTATATTTTTATTTTTTCTAATAAATCTTTTATTTTTCTAATTTTATTTTATTCTTTATACTTTGTTATTGTTCTGCTCCTTTTGGCTGTTCCCTTTTTTTTTTTTTCTGTTGTGGTTTTCTTTTACCTTGTTGCAGTTGTTTCAATTATATTTTTATTTTTCCTAATATATGTTTTAAATTTCTAATTTTATTTTGCTTTTTATTCTTGGTTATTGTACTGCTCCTTTTTTTCTTTTTCTTTTTTTCCTCACCACGTGGCTTGCGGGATCTTGGTTCCCAGGCTGGAGGTTGGGCCTGAGCTCCAGTCATGGGAGCTCCGAGTCCAAACCACTGGACTAACAGAGAACCTCAGATCCTAGGGAATATTAATCAGAGTGAGGCCTCCTCGAGGTCCTCATCTCAGCACCAAGACCCAGCTCTATCCAACTGCCTGCAAACTCCAAGCTGGATGCCTCAGGCCAAATAACCAGTAAGGCAGGAATATGGCTCCACCCATCAAAAAAAAAAAAATGAAACGACAAAAAAGTATGTTACAGACAAAGAAGCAAGGTAAAAACCTACAAGACCAAATAAATGAAGATGAAATAGGCAACCTACCTGAAAAAAATTCAGAGTAATGATAGCAAAGATGATCCAAAATCTTGGAAACAGAATTGAGAAAATACAAGAAACATTTAACAAGGATCTAGAAGAACTAAAAAGCAAACAAACAGTGAGGAACAACACAATAACTGAAATTAAAAATTCTCTAGAAGGAATCAATAGCAGAATAACGGAGGCAGAAGAATGGATAAGTGAGCTGGGAGATAAAATGATGGAAATAACTGCCAGGGAGCAGAATAAAGAAAAAAGAATGAAAAGAATTGAGGACAGTCTCAGAGACCTCTGGGACAACATTAAATGCACCAACATTTGAATTATAGGGGTCCCAGAAGAAGAAGAGAAAAAGAAAGGGTCTGAGAAAATATTTGAAGAGATTATAGTTGAAAACTTCCCTAACATGGGAAAGGAAATAGTCAGTGAAGTCCAGGAAGCACAGAGAGTCCCATACAGGAAAAATACAAAGAGAAACCACGCTGAGACACATATTAATCAGACTATCAAAACTTAAATACAAAGAAAAAATATTAAAAGCAGTAAGGGAAAAGCAACAAAAAACATACAAGGGAATCCCCATAACGTTAACACCTGGTCTTTCAGCAGAAACTCTGCAAGCCAGAAGGGAGTGGCAGGACATATTTAAAATGATGAAAGGGGAAAACCTACAACCAAGATTACTCTACCCAACAAGGATCTCATTCAGATTCAATGGAGAAATGAAAAGCTTTACAGACAAGCAAAAGCTACCACCAAACCAGCTTTACACCAAATGCTAAAGGAACTTCTCTAAGCGGGAAACACAAGAGAAGAAAAAGACCCACAAAAACAAATGCAAATCAATTAAGAAAATGGTAATAGGAACATACATGTCAATAATCACCTTGAATGTAAATGGATTAAATGCTCCAACCAAAAGACACAGACTGGCTGAATGGATACAAAAACAAGACACTTATATATGCTGTCTACAAGAAACCTGCTTCAGACCTAGGGACACATACAGACTGAAAGTGAGGGGATGGAAAAAGATATTCCATGCAAATGGAAATCACAAGAACGCTGGAGTAGCAATACTCATATCAGATAAAATAGACTTTAAAATAAAGACAGTTACAAGAGATAAGGAAGGACACTACATAATGATCAAGGGATCAACCCAAGAAGAAAGCATAACAGTTATAAATATTTATGTACCTAACATAGAAGCACCTCAATACATAAGGCAAATGCTAACAGCCATAAAAGGGGAAATTGACAGTAACACAATAAGAGTGGGGGACTTTAACACCCGATTTACAGCAATAGACAGATCATCCAGACAGAAAATAAATAAGGAAACACAAGATTTAAATGACACAATAGACCAGATAGACTTAATTGATATTTTTAAAACATTCCACCTGAAAGTGGAAGAATACGCTTTCTTCTCAACTGCACATAGAACATTCTCCAGAATAGATCACATCTTGGGTCACAAATCAAGCCTTGGAAAATTTAAGAAAATTGTAATCGTATCAAGCATCTTTTCTGACCACAACGCTATGAGATTAGAAATCAATTACAGGAAAAAAACAGTAAAGAACACAAATACATGGAGGCTAAACAGTGCACTGCTAAATAACCAGGAGATTACTTAAGAAATCAAAGAGGAAATAAAAAAATACCTAGAAACAAATGACAATGAAAACACAATGATCCAAAACCTATGGGACACGGCAAAAGCAGTTCTAAGAGGGAAATTCCTAGCAATTCAAGCTCACCTCAAGAAATGAGAAAAATCTCAAATAAACAATCTAACCTTACACCTAAAGCAACTAGAAAAAGAAGAACAAAGAAAACCCAAAGTTAGTAGAAGGAAAGAAATCGTAAAGATCAGAGCAGAAATAAATGAAATAGAAACAAAGAAAACAGTAGCAAAGATCAATAAAACTAAAAGCTGGTTCTTTGAGAAGATAAACAAAATTGATAAACCTTTAGCCAGACTCTTCAAGAAAAAAAGGGAGAGAATTCAAATCAATAAAATTAGAAATGAAAAAGGAGAGATTACAACTGACACTGCAGAAATACAAAAGATCATAAGAGACTACTGCAAGCAACCATATGCCAATAAAATGGACAACCTGGAAGAAATGGAAAAATTCTTGAAAAAGTACAACCTTCCAAGATTGAACCAGGAAGAATTAGAAAATATAAACAGACAATCACAGGTAATGAAATTGAAACTGTGATTAAAAATCTTCCAACAAACATAAGTCCAGGACCAGATGGCTTCACAGGTGAGTTCTATCAAAACATTTAGAGAAGAGTTAACACCTATCCTTCTCAAACTCTTCCAAAAAGTTGCAGAGGGCGGAGCACTCCCAAACTAGTTCTACGAGGCCACCATCACCCTGATACCAAAACCAGACAAAGATATCACAAAAAAGAAAATTATAGACCAATATCACTGATATAGATGCAAAACTCCTCAACAAAATACTAGCAAACAGAATCCAACAACATATTAAAAGGATCATACACCATGGTCAAGTGGGATTTATCCTAGGGATGCAAGGATTCTTCAATATATGCAAAACAATCAATGTGATACACCATATTAACAAATTAAAAAATAAAAACCATATGATCATCTCAATAGATGCAGAAAAAGCTTTTGACAAAATTCAGCACCCATTTATCATAAAAACTCTCCAGAAAGTGGGAAGAGGAGGAACCTACCCCAACATAATAAAAGCCATACACGACAAGCCCACAGCAAACATCACTCTCAATGGTGAAAAACTGAAACCATTTCCTCTAAGATCAGGAACAACACAAGGATGTCCACTCTCACCACTATTATTCAACATAGTATTGTAGTCCTAGCCATAGCAATCAGAGAAGAAAAAGAAAAGGAATACAAATTGGAAAAGAAGAAGTAAAACTGTCACTGTTTGCCGATGACATGACACTATACATAGAAAATCCTAAAGATGCCACCAGAAAACTACTAGAACTAATCAATGAATTTGGTAAGGTTGCAGGATACAAAATTAATGCACAGAAATCTCTGGCATTCCTATACACTAACAACAAAACATCAGAAAGAGAAATTAAGGAAACAATCCCATTTACCATCGTAACAAAAAGAATAAAATACCTAGGAATAAACCTACCTAAGGAGGCAAAAGGCCTGTACTCAGAAAACTATAAAACACTGATGAAAGAAATCAAAGATAACATAAACAGATGGAGAGATATACCATGTTCGTGTTTTAGAAGAATCAATATTGTGAAAATAACTATACTACCCAAAGCAATCTACAGGTTCAATGCAATCCCTATCAAATTACCAATGGCATTTTTCACAGAACTAGAACAAGAAATTTTACAATCTGTATTGGAACACAACAGACCCCGAATAGCCAAAGCAATCTTAAGAAAGAAAAATGGAGCTGGAGGAATCAGGCTCCCTGACTTCAGACTATACTACAAAGCTATAGTAATCAAGACAGTATGGTACTGGCACAAAAACAGAAATATAGATCAATGGAACAGGATAGAAAGCCCAGAGATAAACCCACACACATATGGTCAACTTATCTTTGATAAAGGAAGCAAGAATATACAATAGAGAAAAGACAGCCTCTTCAATAAGTGATGGGAAAACTGGACAGCTACAGGTAAAAGAATGAAATTAGAACACACCCTGACACCATACACAAAAATACACTCAAAATGGATTAAAGACCTTAATGTAAGACCAGACACTATAAAACCCTTAGAGGAAAACATAGGCAGAACACTCTATGACATAAATCACATCAAGATCCTTTTTGACCCACCTCCTAGAGAAATGGAAATAAAAACAAACAAAAATAAACAAATGGGACCTAATGAAACCTAAAAGCTTTTGCACAGCAAAGGAAACCATACACAAGACAAAAAGACAACCCTCAGAATGGGAGAAAATATTTGCAAATGAAGCAACTGAAAAAGGATTATTCTCCAAAATATACAAGCAGCTCATGCAGCTCAATATCAAAAAAACAAAAAACCCAATCTAAAAATGGGCAGAAGACCTAAATAAACATTTCTCTAAAGAAGACATACAGATGGCCAACAAATACATGAAAAGATGCTCAACAGCACTAATCATTAGAGAAATGCAAATCAAAACCACAATGTGGTACCACCTCACACCAGTCAGAATGGCCATCATCAAAAAAATCTACAAACAATAAATGCTGGAGAGGGTGTGGAGAAAAGGGAACCCTCTTGCATTGTTGGTGGGAATGTAAATTGATACAGCCACTATGGAGAACAGTATGGCGGTTCCTTAAAAAACTAAAACTAGAACTACCATATTACCTAGCAATGCCACTACTGGGCATATACCCTGAGAAAACCATAATTCAATAAGAGTCATGTACCACAATGTTCATTGCAGCTCTATTTACAATAGCCAGGACATGGAAGCAACCTAAGTGTCCATCAACAAATGATTGGATAAAGAAGATGTGGCATATATATACAATGGAATATTACTCAGCCATAAAGAGGAACGAATCTTGAGTTATTTGTAGTGAGGTGGATGGAACTAGAGACTGTCATACAGAGTGAAGTAAGTCAGAAGGAGAAAAACAAATAACGTATGCTAATGCATATATATGGAACTTAAAAAAGCAGTACTGATGAACCTAGTGGCAGGGCAGGAGTAAAGACGTAGATGTACAGAATGGACTTGAGGGCACGGGGGGGAAGGGGAAACTGGGATGAAGTGAGAGAGTAGCACTGACATATATACACTACCAAATGTAAAATGGATGGCTAGTGGGAAGCTGCTGCATAGTACACGGAGATCAGCTCGGTGGTTTGTGACGACCTAGATGGATGGGATAGGGAGGGTGGGTGGGAGGCTCAAGAGGGAGGGGATATGGGGATATATGTATACATATAACTGATTCACTTTGTTGTACAGTAGAAACGAACACAACATTGTAAAGCATTTATACTCCAATGAAGATGTGAGAAAAAAAAATATGAAAGAAAAAGAAAATAAATAATAGGGGAGAACCTTGCTACTGCAAGAGTGCAAGATTAATCCCTCAAAAGAATCATGTTCAAAGTTACTAGGAAAAGTTGTATATAAACACGGTTGATGACTTTTATGCAGACGGGAAATCGAACACTGGAAATGTGCAAATGTTTCTCCTTTTTCAAACGGAAAGAAATGAAATCAACAAACTAGACAAGTGATATTTACATCAATTCCTGGGACATTTCTAAGATTTACTTGATGAAAAGTTGGAGTTTGAGCGCCAAGAAAAAAAGAAGATTTAAGATGATGGCACAGTATTAGTTTACTAAAACCATGTCTTAATAGACCAATTCCTTTCTTCCTCACGGTTGCTGGACATAATCACTCCATCCTCCATGGTCTAAAAATGCATTGTCTCTATTCTGTCCACTCTTTTCTCACTGAGGCTCAGCTATTTGCTTGAAAGTCTACTTCCTAACTTGAAGGCAGGAAGCTTATATCTTTATATCCATAGTGTTTTTATTAATAATATTTATTGAATAAATAAACTAATTAATGGCAGATAAAAGAGATGTGTTAGAAAATTTTACGTTAGTGTTTCATTAAAGCATCGCATAATATACTAATTACATCCATGTGAACAAGAGGGAGTAAAAATATATTGACTGCAAGGGTAACTAAAGAGATTAATAACTATTGGAACCACAATACTAAAGGTGTTTTTAAATAAACCAAACTAAAGGAGAGACTTGCTCCTGGTGGTGTACAGCAGGCCTCTTTCTTTGGCCCTGTCTTGCCCCACATTTTTAGTCAACAGTTTCTATAAAAATATGAAGGGTGATTTATTAAATCCATGGGTGATAACAAATTTGGGAATTACAGCATTGAAGTCAGGTCTTAGAATCAGCATCTGAAAGCGTTTTGATGGCATTAGAAAAGGTTATTGAAAATAATGGAAGAGCTAACTAAGTGGAACTAGATGAAATTGAATAGAGATAAGATTGAGTCTAAACAATAGACTACAAAGGTAGTCTAAGCAGCAGCATGAGCAAAAGGGCTTAAGGGTGTCAGCTGATGTTAAACACACCAGCAGTGTGATATGGCTGCCGAATAAGTGAATGTGACCTTAAGATGCATTAAGAGAAGTGTAGCTCACAGAGTGAAGAAGAAAAGACAGCTTGAACATTCTGTTTGATTCTAGGTTTTACATAATTAAAGCCTATGGGCTACTGTAAGTGAATTTATCACGAAAAAGGCTGAGGAAAGTAACAATATTTAGTTAGCATAAATGAGAAAGGACAGCAATGTGAAGAATTGGATAACCATATTTCATTAACTTAACAGCAAGTGGGAGAGGTAACAGCATGGTTCTGGGTGGGCCCAAGAGGCAGAAGCAGGGCACATGAGAGGCCGAGGGTGATGCGTGCTCATCAGAATCATCTGGACAAACTTTATTGTTAACTTCTTTAAATTGAATCACTGTGCTGTACACCTGAAACTAACATGACATTGTAAATCAACTATACCTCAATAAAACAAAATTTTAAAAAATAAAATTAAAAATAAAACTGGCCTTCTAACTATGACAAAATCCAGATGCGAGTAAATAAAAAATTGATAGTTTTTACTATAAACAAATTTTAAAATTGTGCGTGCTAAAAAACATCATAAGTAAAGTTAAAATACAAACGACAAACTAGGAAAAAATATTTGCAATCTATATCACAAAGAACTAATATCCCTAATATATAAAGAACTTTTAAAAATTGAAGGATAAAGGGACAAAACTCCAATAGAAAAATGGGAAAAAGATAAAAACAGTTCACAAAAAATAAAAAGATAAAAAAGGTTCTTAAACAAATGAAAACTATTTAAACTCAGTTATAATTATATAAATATAATTTAAAACAACCCTGAGATAGCATTTCTCTACTATCAGACTGGCAAAAATTAAAAAGCATGATAATATATGCTATTACTGAGGTGGTAGGGAAAAGGGTCTTCTGTTATACATTGCTGGTGGCAGTGCAAACTTTTATAACTATTTCTAACAAAATTACACTTAACTTTTGACCCAGAAATTCTAATTCTAGGAATTTATCCTAAAGATACACTTCCAACAATATGAAAATACATTTGCATGAGGTTATTCACTGTGATATTATTTTTAATTGCAAAATATAAGAATCTAAGGTCCATATAAGAGAGTGGTTGAAATAACTATGGTGTATCCACACTATGGATTATCATGCAGCTATAAAAAGAATGAGGAAAATCTCTATGAACTGATATGGAATGACTTCTAGGATATAATATTTAGTGAAAAAAGCAAAGTGAGAAAGAGTATATGTAAGGAAGAAGAAGATATAAGAAGATATGCATGTATCTGTTCATTGTGCAAAAAGACATACAGGAAGATTAAACTAGAAAGTATGATATTGGTTACTTACAGGGGATAGGTGGGAACAGGGTGGTAAGAATGGGAAAATGAGAACAGGGAAAAAGGAATGAGGGAGGATGGTATACCTTTCCTATAGTTCCGACTCTTGGAAACATGGTAATAATTTCACATACTTAAACATAAATAATCAAAATCAAAAAGAATCAAAATGAATCAAAAGAACTCAAAATGTAATATAAAATGAAGGGAATGGAAATGAAAATAACTAACCTAATAAATGTGGAAGATTGTATTGTGACGATAAACCGTAAGGTTAAAGATAAAAAGAACTATACACAACTATTATACTCTAGTTAATATTTTTTCCCACAGTGGTGTGGGTTAGCAATTCTAAAACTACTTTATGTGTATACCAGGATTGAGCAGATAAGTAAAGAAATTTGTAGAGAATGAGAACCAGTTTCCTCACTGTCAGAAAAAGAAGTAATAAGTAAGAAAAGGGAAAGGTGTGAATGAATTCTGTGGTATTTGATTGGACTTGGAACTATCAGTATAAACTCATGGTTTTAAATGATTTATACAGAGAAACTGATATAGAAATATAGATTTCTACATGAGCACATATATATGTATTTCTTAGATCTGTCCAATGATAGGGTCTAGAAGCAAGACACCTCTGTAACAATAAGCATACTCAGATGTTGGTTCCTAAATCCCATTTTCTAACAAAAGTGACTAGAACTCCTTGGCAAAATGGTTGATTTTAGGGATGGGTCAGGGAAAATACAAAATGAGGCTGGAATATCTTGTGTTGCTAGAAAGTAAGGAAGTGCTCAAAAAGATGAGAATGGCATGTTGAGGATAAAGGCATCAACTTGAAGAAGCTCCCAATGGCCAAATTTAGGATAACTGGAGTAATAAAATAAATAATAGTACGGCTAATAACCTATAGATTAAAATAAATACCTATGATCTCATACTGATACAAATAAGTAAACAGAGGAGAAGAGACAACTTTTTCTTACAGGAGAATTCCAATAATAAATATAGAAGAAATTATAAAAATAGGAAATCACCTTCACATAATAATTGTTACAGGCAAGATTCATCAATTAATGCTAAAATTAGTGGGCAAAAGTATGATAGGAAACAGAATATTTGCATAGCCTCAAAATATCTCTCTACAAGATACTTATAAATTACAAAGGGAAGAATAGTAACTTTACATGGAGAAATCTGGCAGATCTCACCTTTACTAAGTGATCAAAGTTTACATCACCATCATAAGACATATCAACATCATGTACCTCTTGATATGGTGTGTTGGGAAGGGCAAACATCACTTCTGTGTTATTCTTGTCAAAAATGCATAAGCTCAATTGACTAATAAGCATATGTTAATTACAAACTGAAGGATATTCCAGAAATAAACCAAAACAAAACAAACTGGCTGGTTGTCTTCAAAACTGTCAAAATCATGTAAGACACAGAAAGACTGTGGAACTGCTATAGACTGAAGAATCTGAGGAGACATGACAGCAAATGCAGTAAGGAACTGAGGATCAGCTTCTGGACCAGAAAGAGGACATCAGCAGGACAGCTGGCAAAACTGAAATAAGGTCTATAAATTGGTTATTAATTCCCTAATAATTACATTATTCTCATGTAACATGTTAACATTAATAGAAGCTGGATGAAGGATATATTAGAACTCTCATGCTATTTTAAAAACTGTTTTGTAACTCTAAAACTAGTTCATAATAAAATGTTTGAAAAATGTAGTGTTTCCAACCATTTGAGTTCAAATAAGGGATAACACTCAACAGCAGTTGTAGAAGATATTCAAGCCATAACTGGGTGGTTCCAACGCATAGCCTGTAAGGCCTCCTTAAACCATGAGGCTTTTTTGAGGATATTAACAGAATCCTTAGCTTAAAAAGTGAATTATAGGATTCTACACAAGCTTTGATCCAATGCGAATCCCCTTGAATCCATAGAAAGTGAACAGTTAGCTCAATTTTACTTCATTTCAGCAAATGATACATGCTGTGAGGATCACAAAATGTGTTATGAAATATTCAAATTAGTTTACAATGACATTCCCTTAGTTTCAACTTTCAAGACTTTAAATACTTGAGAACAAATTTACATTTGTGAATGAGTTTTAAACCACACTCTAAATAGCCATTCTAAACTATACCAGATAATCACACAAATGACTCAAACAATTTAAATCAGGTGAAAATTATACTCTTAAGTGGACAAAGCAGATTCCAAAACAGTACATGCAATATGATCCCATTTTTGTCAAAAGTGAAAATACATGCTTAGGAAAGAGCCTAAAGTTTTATAGCATAAAATGTAAACAGTGATTAACTCTGGGTGGTTAGAAGTGGGTGTTTTTCTTTGCTTATCAGCAATTTCTAAATTTTCTACAATAATTATATTACCTTATAACCATAAAAAATAAAGATTATAAATGTTTTGAAAAAAGAAAGCAGTATAACAATTTTTCAGGTCTCTGAACAGTGAGTGGAACTAACCACTCCAAACAAACGGATGTAGCTAAATATAAAATATCTATATTCCAAACACTCATTTTGTGTTAGGATGAGGCTACATCTTTGCCTTGAGGCTACAAATAGGAGGTGATAAGTAAGTTTTTCTCCTACTGTCACTTCAGTTAAAAATGTCAAAAATTACTCAGAGAACAAGTTTCAGCATTTGCAATTATCATGCTGACAGTGTCACAGGAAAACAATTTATTTTTTAAAATGAAAAGAGAAGATGCACTTTTTTTAGGGAGAGGAAAGAGATATGTGTACTGGGGTATTTTCTTCAAGTCTTATTTCACTTTATGGGGCATATGTTAAATGAAGAGGATTGATTTTGCCCCACTCTTTAAACTAGTATCCATCTCCTAGTGATTAGATGTTAAAACTGTACTTCTTAAATTTTAGAAAGAAGTACTTAAATTAAGTACTTAAACTGGGGTTGGTTCAGATGCACATTACTGATTCTGTAGGTCTGGGATGGGACTTTGATTTTGCACCAGTCACCTGGGGGTTTGTCAGAAATGCAGAATCTCAGACCCTACCTCAGATCTACTCAATCATAATCTACATTTTAACAAGATCCCCATTTGACTTATTTGCACATTAAAGTTTGAGAAGCTCTGATCTAAAGAACCCAAAATCATCTAGATAGGCATTTCTATAGTTTTCTACGAAAAGGATTTAAAGAAATAATAATATTAAAAAAAGATTACAGAAACCAATATTGCCCCTGAACTCTGTGAGCAAACAAAACTTTAATTTGTAAAACTATTTTTAGATAGTTAATTTTAGATAGTTAAAACATTTTCCTTAGAAGAAAAATTAAATTTCTTTGATTCCTCAGTGATGTAAAGTTAGTTCTGTTGGTTTATTCATCCTTATACTAAATGGTTTGTGTGTAGCTAATTCAAAAGCAATCACTTCTCCCATTTGACTCTCATTTGAGGAGGATTTTTTCAGAATCTGGTTGTCTATATTCTACTGGCATAGTGAAGGACCTTTCATCTTTCAAATACTATGATGATACAGAATTATTAGTGGGACTAAGTGACATAGTGACAGCATATCTTTGCTTCTGATTTACAGTAATAAATGAGTTTCTAGAGCTCTAATACAACACATTAAAACAAAAGAAAATGGGATCCATGGATAACTTGATGAGCTTAGTATTAAAAGAGAAAATTAGAGTGATCTCCCATAAGTTACTAAATTATTTTATAAGTACAATTTTATTTATTCATAGATGACAAAACTTTGGGGTTGTGGAAAATCATTATTTCACTTGAGGAACAGTCATACCATGGCGACCACATTAAAACTTTGTAACCGAAGAACTCTGGCATTTCTGATTATTTTTTCTGAATTTTTAAACAGTAAACTGCTTAGGACTCTACCTACTAGGGGTCCAAAAAGAAGTGATTGTGTGGCTAAGTGTAACACAATTTTAGCCTTACAAACACTCTCACCTGTGATACATTTTATTGGATCACATTTAAACCTACTGAAGCCATTCTACTCCCATTTCCTTTATATCTTAACCTTGATCTGACACTCTCACTTCTACCAGGATTTCCAACAAGATATACTGAGAATTTGTTTACTCACATAAACTCAAAAAAAAATTAAGCAATGTGTATTGTAAAAATATAGTAAGGCTCATTAAATACATTTTAAATCAAACCTGCTTTTTTTATAGCCTAAAAACAAAAAACATATGCAATTCAATGTAGTACCATTAGATATGAACTGATAAACTGAGCCTAAATATTTGAAAGTACAACCATAGAAAATAAAAAGAGAGTGTTTTCAGAGAGTTACTACAGTATCTATCAGTTTACTGTATCACTGTAAGATACATAAGCTAACTTTGCTTTCAGAACAAAGAAGGAACTTGGAAGAAAAGGATGAAAAGAAAGTGCTTTCTAAGTCACCACCTACTCCCATGAAATATCTGTTGGTGAAGAATAGGGTAAGAGTTAAAACCAGTCTTTGGTCAGAAGAAAAGTTGTCATAAGCTTTTCAACTCTAAATGTATTTTTGTTATAATGTTAATCTTTAGGTCCATAGGTGATTTTGCTAAGGGAAAGTCATACCAATAACATCAGCCTGTGGCATAAGGACTTCTTACTGTTGTTTTAAATTTATGATAGTATTTCATTTAATTTTAATTAGTTTCTTAAAATATAAATTTTACCTTTCCTGAATATCGTATTATCTATTTAACCACTAAACATTTTTTACAAGTATCATTTTAAATCAGTTGCCTGAACTACTTGCCCTTCATAAATGTTAAAATATTAATACTTAATAAGCAAATCTTTGTAGTTGAAAGATACCTGGATTGATAAACATTTTGTGCTTTCCATGTAGCATTTTTGTTTGTTTGTTTTACAGAGGTGTGTAAGTTGTGCTTCACCATTCTCATAAGACAATATGCTTATGTGTAAACAGTATCTGATCTTTTCACATATTTCTAGATGTGTTTAATTGATTATATTCTCCAAAATATAACTCAGACTTTTAAATGAGGGCTGTACGTTGTGATAGCTCAGATGGCATTTCTCACTGCTTTGACAAAATACATTAGAAAATGAAGTCATTTAAAGCAATGTTGAGTGGAAAAAAAGGAAGTCCCAGAAATGATACCATCTTTAGAAAGCTCAAAATAAGCAAACTAAGGAATATATTGTGTTAGAAATACATTCATTTGTCTTAAAACGGTAAAACAAAAAAGCATGAGCAAGATTCAAGACAGCTGAAACCCCTAAGGGGTGAGCATGAGGGTGGAATAGGGGAGTGGCACACAGGGTACTGTAGTTGCAAGTTACTGAGATATACACACACATACATGCTTCATAATATTACTTAATTTTTAAGTGCAAGAAAACCAGGAGGTTTAGATTATTTAGGAACAAATTGATGATGATATTCTAGGGATTCCCCTCTTAGCTGGGGTATCATATTGTTCTAAAGATACTGAGCAGTGTATACTGTCAGTAATACAATTTTCACTGTATTTTGCAATTTACAGCAAATATTTAGATTTTTTTGCGATACCTAATCACTAAACACTATGAATAATTATTTTTAATCATATATTTTGTACATTTTGTTTTATTATCCAACTTTTAAAACTGGTGATATCAAAGAAAAACTAGTAGTTTTAATTAATCAAGGAGAATAAAGGAAATCTCAGATTATTCTGTTCATATTCATAGTTGGTGTTAGATGGTCATACTTGTGAACAATGACTGCACTATTACTAGCAGATATTTGAAAAACTATAGTTTTGATTCCAGAGATTAGGGGCAAGTGGACTTTGATTTACATTAAGTCATGTAGAAAAAGATATCTTTTCCTAGTAAATCAATTGTGTGGAACGCAAGGGCAACTTTAATTATCAGGTATGAGCGTTTGGAGGAAAGAACAATCTTATATCAATATCACACTACAATTTCAATAAAATAAGAAGTACCCCTCATCATTCTAGGCAGGCTTAAATCTAGGAAAGAATGGGATGAGCTTAAGGTACAAATTCTTTCATTATAAAACATCATATAGGGACTTCCCTGGTGGCGCAGTGGTTAAGAATCCGCCTGCCAATGCAGGGGACATGGATTTGATACCTGGTCCAGGAAGAGTCCCACATGCCACAGAGCAACTAAGCCCGTGTGCCACAACTACTGAGCCTGTGCTCTGGAGCCCGTGAGCTACAACTATGGAGCCCACATGCTGCAACTACTGAAGCCCATGTGCCTAGAGCCCATGCTCTGCAACAAGAGAAGCTACAGCAATCAGAAGCCTGTACACAACAACGAAGAACCAACGCAGCCAAAATAAATAAACAAACAAATAAATAAAAATTTTTAAAAATTATATAACTATTCTTCAATCCTTAAAAGGATGGAACATTTAGCAGGGTTTTTGTAAAGATTGACTTGGGTCTATTCTGGAATAGATCTTTTTTTCCTTGCTGAGCATTAGAGGGACTAATTCCAGCAAGACTAATAGGCAAAATGGATAAAGACGATGTGGTATATATATACAATGTAATATTACTCAGCCATAAAAAGGAACGAAATTGGGTCATTTGTAGAGACGTGGATGGACCTAGATACTGTCATACAGAGTGAAGTAAGTCAGAAAGAGAGAAACAAATATCGTATATTAACGCATATATGTGGAACCTAGAAAAATGATACAGATGAACTGGTTTGCAGGGCAGAAATAGAAACACAGATGTAGAGAACAAACGTATAGACACCAAGAGGGGAAACGGGGGGTGGCTGTGGTGGTGTGATGAATTGGGAGATTGGGATTGACATACATACACTAATGGGTAAAAAATAGGTAACTAATAAGAACCTGCTGTAGGGGGGTGCCTTCAAGATGGCAGAGGAGTAAGACGTGGTGATCACCTTCCTCCCCATAAATACATCAAAACTACATCTACAAGTGGAACAACTCCTACAGAACACCTACTGAATGCTGGCAGAAGACTTCAGACTTCCCAAAAGGCAAGAAACTCCCCACATACCTGGGTAGGGCAAAAGAAAAAAGGAAAAACAGGGACAAAAGAATAGGGATGGGACCTGCACTTCTGGGAGGGAGCTGTGAAGGAGGAAAAGTTTCCACACACTAGGAAGCTCATTCACTGGCAGGTACGGGGGTTGGTCAGTGGGGGAGGCTTCGGAGTCACGGAGGAGAGCGCAGCAACAGGGGTTCAGAGGGCAAAGCGGAGAGATTCCCACACAGAGGATCAGTGCTGACCAGCACTCACCAGCCTGAGAGGCTTGTCTGCTCACCCGCCGGGGCAGGTGGGGGCTGGGAGCTGAGGCTCAGGCTTCGGAGTTCAGATCCCAGGGAGAGGAATGCAGCTGGCTGCGGGACCACAGCCTGAAGGGGGCTAGTGCACCACAGCTAGCCAGGAGGGAGTCTGGGAAAAACTCTGGACCTGCCTAAGAGGCAAGAAACCATTGTTTCAGGGTGTGCGAGGAGAGGGGATTCAGAGCACCGCCTAAACGAGCTCCAGAGATGGGGGTGAGCCGAGGCTATCGGCGCGGATCGCAGAGACGGGCATGAAACGCTAAGGCTGCTACTGCAGCCAACAAGAAGCCTGTGTGCAAGCACAGGTCACTATCCACACTTCCCCTCCTGGGAGCCTGTGCAGCCCGCCACTGCCAGGGTCCCGTGATCCAGGGACAACTTCCCCGGGAGAACACATGGCGTGCCTCAGCCTGTTGCAACGTCATGCTGGCCTCTGCCGCTGCAGGCTCGCCCCCCCATTCCATACCCCTCCCTCCCCCTGGACTGAGTGAGCCAGAGCCCCTTTATCAGCCGCTCCTTTAACCCTGTCCTATCTGGGTGGGGAACAGACACCCTCAGGAGACCTACACGCAGAGGCGGGGCCAAATCCAAAGCTGAACCCCAGGAGCTGTGCGGACAAAGAAAAGGGAAATCTCTCCCAGCAGCCTCAGGAGCAGCGGATTAAATCTCCACAATCAACTTGATGTACCTGCAACTGTGGAATACCTGAATAGAAAACAAATCACCCCAAAATTGAGGCAGTGGACTTTGGGAGCAACTGTAGACTTGGGGTTTGCTTTCTGCATCTAATTTGTTTCTGATTTTATGTTTATCTTAGTTTAGTATTTAGAGCTTATTATCATTGGTAGATTTGTTTATTGATTTGGTTGCTCTCTTCCTTTTTACATTTTATATATATATATTTTTTTCCCTTTTCTCTTTTTGTGAGTGTGCATGTGTATGCGTCTTTGTGTGATTTTGTCTGTATAGCCTTGCTTTTGCCATTTGTCCTAGGGTTCTGACTGCCCGGTTTTTTTTACTATAGTTTTTTAGCGCTTCTTATCATTGGTGGATTTGATTTTTGGTTTGGTTGCTCTCTTCTTCCTTTCTCTCTTTCTTTTTTTTTATTACTTTTTTATTTTTAATATTTTTTTCTATTTTAATAACTTTATTTTCTTTCTTTCTTTTTTCGTTCTCTTTTTATCTCCCTTTTCTTCTGAGCCGTGTGGCTGACAGGGTCTTGGTGCTCTGGCTGGGGGTCAGGCCTGAGCCTCTGAGGTGGGAGAGCCGAGTTCAGGACATTGGCCCACCAGAGACCTCCTGGTCCCATTTAATATCAAATGGCAAAAGCTCTCCCAGAGATCTCCATCTCAACGCTAAGACCCAGCTCTGCTCAACGACCAGCAAGCTACACTGATGGATACCCTATGCCAAATAACTAGTAAGACAGGAACACAAACCCATCCATTAGCAGAGAGGCTGCCTAAAATCATAATAAGGCCACAGACACCCCAAAACACACCACCGAATGTGGTCCTGCCCACCAAAAAGACAAGATCCAGCCTCACACACCAGACCACAGGCACCAGTCCCCTCCACCAGGAAGCCTAGACAACCCACTGAACCAACCTTACCCACTGGGAGCAGACACCAAAAACAACGGGAACTACAAACCTGCAGCCTGCGAAAAGTAGAACCCAAACACAGTAAGTTAAGCAATATGAGAAGACAGAGAAATACACAGCAGAGGAAGGAGCAAGGTAAAAACCCGCCAGATCAAAAAAAAAAAAAAAGAGGAAATAGGCAGGCTACCTAAAAAAGAATTCAGAGTAATGATAGAAAAGATGATCAAAAATCTTGGAAATAGAATGGAGAAAATACAAGAAATGTTTAACAAGGATCTAGAAGAACTAAAGAGCAAACAAACAATGATGAACAATACAATAAATGAAATTAAACATTCTCTAGAAGGAATCAATAGCAGAATAACTGAGGCAGAAGAATGGATAAGTGACCTGGAAGATAAAATAGTGGAAATAACTACCACAGAGAAGAATAGAGAAAAAAGAATGAAAAGAATTGAGGACAATCTCAGAGGTCTCTGGGCAACATTAAATGCACCAACATTCGAATTATAGGGGTCCCAAAGGATGAAGAGAAAAAAAAGGGACTGAGAAAATATTTGAAGAGATTACAGTTGAAAACTTCCCAAATATGGGTAAGGAAATAGTCAATCAGGTCCAGAAAGCGCAGAGAGTCCCATACAGAATAAATCCAAGGAGAAACACTCCAAGACACATATTAATCAAACTATCAGAAATTAAATACAAAGAAAAAATAGTAAAAACAACAAGGGAAAAGCAACAAATAACAAACAAGGGAATCCCCATAAGGTTAACAGCTGATCTTTCAGCAGAAACTCTGCAAGCCAGAAGGGAGTGGCAGGACATATTTAAAGTGATGAAAGGGAAAAGCCTACAACCAAGATGACTCTACCCAACAAGGATCTCATTCAGATTTGACAGAGAAATTAAAATCTTTACAGATAAGCAAAAGCTAAGAGAATTCAGCACCACCAAACCAGCTCTACAACAAATGCTAAAGGAACTTCTCTAGGCAGGAAACACAAGAGAAGGAAAAGACTTACAATAACAAACCCAAAACAATTAAGAAAATGGTAATAGGAACATACATATTGATAATTACCTTGAATGTAAATGGATTAAACGCTCCAACCCAAAGACACAGACTGGCTGAATGGATATAAAAACAAGACCCGTACATATGCTGTCTACAAGAGATCCACTTCAGACCTAGGAACTCATACAGACTGAAAGGGAGGGGATGGAAAAAGATATTCCATGCAAATGGAAATCAAAAGAAAGCTGGAGTAGCAATTCTCATATCAGACAAAATAGACTTTAAAATAAAGACTTTTACAAGAGACAAAGAAGGACACTACATAATGATCA
Organism: Balaenoptera physalus; assembly: GCF_965194825.1. Taxonomy (NCBI): domain Eukaryota; kingdom Metazoa; phylum Chordata; class Mammalia; order Artiodactyla; family Balaenopteridae; genus Balaenoptera; species Balaenoptera physalus. Next base: position 35,986,545 of record NC_138891.1, read on the forward strand.
AGGGATCAATCCAAGAAGAAGATATAACAATTGTAAATATTTATGCACCCAACATAGGAGCACCTCAATACATAAGGCAAATGCTAACAGCCATAAAAGGGGAAATCGACAGTAACACAATCATAGTAGGGGACTTTAACACCCCATTTTCACCAAAGGATAGATCATCTAAAATGAAAATAAAAAAAGAAACACAAGCTTTAAATGACACATTAAACAAGATGGACTTAATTGATATTTATAGGACATTGCATCCAAAAACAGCAGATTACACTTTCTTCTCAAGTGCTCATAGAACATTCTCCAGAATAGATCATATCTTGGGTCACAAATCAAGCCTTGGTAAATTTAAGAAAATTGAAATTGTATCAAATAGCTTTTCCGACCACAACGCTATGAGACTAGATATCAATTACAGGAAAAAATCTGTAAAAAATACAAACACATGGAGGCTTAACAATACACTACTAAATAACCAAGAGATCACTGAAGAAATCAAAGAAGAAATCAAAAAATACCTAGAAACAAATGCCAATGAAATCACAACGAACCAAAACCTATGGGATGCAGCAAAAGCAGTTCTAAGAGGGAAGTTTATAGCAATACAATCCTACCTCAAGAAACAAGAAATATCTCAAATAAACAACCTAACCTTATACCTAAAGCAATTAGAGAAAGAAGGAGAAAAAACCCCCAAAGTTAGCTGAAGGAAAGAAATCATAAAGATCAGATCAGAAATAAATGAAAAAGAATGAAGGAAACAAGAGCAAAGATCAATAAAACTAAAAGCTGGTTCTTTGAGAAGATAAACAAAATTGATAAACCATTAGCCAGACTCATCAAGAAAAAAAAGGGAGAAGACCCAAATAAATAGAATCAGAAATGAAAAAGGAGAAGTAACAACTGACACTGCAGAAATACAAAGGATCATGAGTGATTACTACAAGCAACTATATGCCAATAAAACGGACAACCTGGAAGAAATGGACAAATTCTTAGAAAAGCACAGCCACCCGAGACTGAACCAGGAAGAAATAGAAAATAAAAAAAGACCAATCACAAGCACTGAAATTGAAACTGTGATTAAAAATCTTCCAACAAACAAAAGGCCAGGACAGATGGCTTCACAGGTGAATTCTATCAAACATTTAGAGAAGAGCTAACACCTATCCTTCTCAAACTCTTCCAAAATATAGCAGAGGGAGGAACACTCCCAAACTCATTCTACAAGGCCACCATCACCCTGATACCAAAACCAGACAAAGATGCCACAAAAAAAGAAAACTACAGGCCAGTATCACTGATGAACATGCAAAAATCCTCAATAAAATACTAGCAAACAGAATCCAACAGCACATTAAAAGGATCATACACCATGAGCAAGTGGGGTTTATCCCAGGAGTGCAAGGATTCTTCAATATACGCAAATCAATCAATATGATAAACCATATTAACAAATTGAAGGAGAAAATCCATATGATCATCTCAGAAGATGTAGAAAAAGCTTTTGAGAAAATTCAACACCAATTTATGATAAAAACTCTCCAGAAAGTAGGCATAGAGTGAACTTACCTCAATATAATAAAGGCCATAAATGACAAACCCACAGCCAACATCATTCTCAATGGTGAAAAACTGAAACCATTTCCACTAAGATCAGGAACAAGACAAGGTTGCCCACTCTCACCACTATTATTCAACATAGTTTTGGAAGTTTTAGCCACAGCAATAATAGAAGAAAAAGAAATAAAAGGGTTCCAAATCAAAAAAGAAGACGTAAATTGTCACTGTTTGCAGATGACATGATACTATACATAGAGAACCCTAAAGATGCCACCAGAAAACTACTAGCGCTAATCAATCAATTTGGTAAAGTAGCAGGATACAAAATTAATGCACAGAAATCTCTTGCATTCCTATACACTAATGATGAAAAATCTGAAAGAGAAATTATGGAAACACTCCCATTTACCATTGCAACAAAAAGAATAAAATACCTAGTAATAAACCTACCTAAGGAGACAAAAGACCTGTATGCAGAAAACTATAAGACACTGGTGAAAGAAATTAAAGATGATACAAATAGATGGAGAGATATACCATGTTCTTGGATTGGAAGAGTCAACATTGTGAAAATGACTCTACTACCCAAAGCAATCTACAGATTCAATGCAATCCCTATCAAACTACCAATGGCATTTTTCACAGGACTAGAACAAAAAATTTCACAATTTGTATAGAAACACAAAAGACCCCAAATAGCCAAAGCAATCTTGAGAAAGAAAAATGGAGCTGGAGGAATCAGGCTCCCTGACTTCAGATTATACTACAAAGCTACAGTAATCAAGACAGTGTGGTACTGGCACAAAACCAGAAATATAGATCAATGGAACAGGACAGAAAGCCCAGAGATAAACCCGTGCACATATGGTCACCTTATCTTTGATAAAGGAGGCAAGAATATACAATGAAGAATGGACAGCTTCTTCAAGAAGTGGTGCTGGGAAAACTGGACAGCTACATGTAAAAGAATGAAATTAGAACACTCCTTAACACCACACATAAAAATAAACTCAAAATGGATTGAAGACTAAATGGAAGGCCAGACACTATAAAACTCTTATAGGAAGACATAGGCAGAACACTCCATGAGATCAATCTCAGAAAGATCCTTTTTGACCCACCTCCTAGAGAAATGCAAATAAAAACAAAAATAAACAAATGGGACCTAATGAAACTTAAAAGCTTTTGCACAGCTAAGGAAACCTTAAACAAGGTGAAAAGACTACCCTCAGAATGGGAGTAATATTTGGAAACGAAGCAACTGACAAAGGATTAATCTCCAAAATATACAAGCAGCTCATGCAGCTCAATATCAAAAAAACAAAGGACCCAATCCAAAAATGGGCAGAAGACCTAAATAGACATTTCTCCAAAGAATATATACAGATCACCAACAGACACATGAAAGAATGCTCAACATCACTAAGCATTAGAGAAATGCAAATCAAAACTACAATGAGGTATCACCTCACACCAGTCAGAATGGCCATCATCAAAAAATCTACAAATAGTAAATTCTGGAGAGGGTGTGGAGAAAAGGGAGCCCTCTTGCAGTGTTGGTGCGAATGTAAGTTGATTCAGCCAGTAGGGAGATTCCTTAAAATCTAAAAATAGAACTATCATACCACCCAGCAATCCCACCCCTGGCATATACCCTGAGAAAACCATAATTCAAAAGGGTCATGTACCACAATGTTCATTGCAGCTCTATTTACAATAGCCAGGACATGGAAGCAATGTAAGTGTCCACTGACAGACGAATGGATAAAGAAGTTGTGGCACATATATATAATGGAATATTACTCAGCCATAAAAAGAAATGAAATTGAGTTATTTGTAGTGAGGTGGATGGATCTAGAGACTGTCATACAGAGTAAAGTAAGTCAGATAGAGAAAAACAAATTCTGTATGCTAACACATCTATATGGAATCTAAAAAAAAAAAAAGATTCTGAAGAACCTAGGGGCAGGACAGGAATCAAGATACAGACATAGAGAATGGACTGCAGGACATGGGGAGGGGGAAGGGTAAGCTGGGATGAAGTGAGAGAGTGGCATGGACATATATTCACTAACAAATGTAAAATAGCTAGCTAGTGGGAAGCAGCTGCATAGCACAGGGAGATCAGCTCGGTGCTTTGTGTCCACCTAGCAGGGTGGGATTGGGAGGATGGGAGGGAGATGCAAGAGGGAGGTGATATGGAGATGTATGTATATGTATAGCTAATTCACTTTGTTATACAGCACAAACTAAGACTCCATTGTAAAGCAATTATATTCTAATAAAGATGTTTAAAAAAAAGAACCTGCTGTATAAAAAAATAAAGAAATAAAATTCAAAAGAAAAAAAAGACTAATAGGCAAGCTATGTGAATAGTAGCGTTGCAAAAGGACTACCTGTTTACCAGTAGCTGTATAAACATATGCCCCAAAACCTCTTTTGGACACTTGTGTAAACTTTCTAGGTGAAGAAAAAATATAAAACCTACAAGTTTACTAATTTGAAATAAGTTTTGAGAGTCTAGTCTGAATTTACACAGATTACTTGAGGTTAAAATAGAGGTTCGTATCAAAGATCCTGTTTAGCTCTGCCAATTCCAAAATACATAGAATTTGACTGAAAGTGCAGAACTAATTAAAAAAATTGAAAAAGACACTTTGAAATAAAATTTAGTATTATGGAAATTAATTGAGTTAAGTGACGATAACCTTGGAGTTGGATGAATGAAATAAGCAATGGATAATTTTTTTGCATGCTGTCATATTTGGTCTCACTTTTAATTTAAGAGGAATAACAACCTTTACTGTACCTGACGAGGGGTTCTTTCTGATTTACTCCTACACCATTCCCAGTCTGAAAGGTCTGGTTTCTGACTCTCCTCATGAGAAAGTCTTCTTTCTGGCCCTTCCAAAAGGGTGCTTTCGTCATATTTAATATCACCTTCTGTTTTTTCAGAGAGCAGTGGATCAACACCTTTTTCATTGTGGGAATCCTGTTTAGCATCTATAATATCAGTGTTTGTGCATTTGTTGATGCCTTTTAGTGTGGAGCTGTCCAGAGAGGGTGTGGTGCTGATTTCCACCTTTATGGCATTGAATATATTATGAGAGTCTCTCTGAGAGTTTTTTGTAGTTTTGCACTCATAGTTCATGAGATTGTGATAGGATATTGAATTTTCATCATCATCATAGTAATCTTCATGTGCTATTTTATAAATTCCATAACTTCGTTGAAATGATAGATTGAATTCAAAGCATCTCCTCTTGGCTATGTAAAAACAAAAACAAAATTACATGATTAGGAAGACAGATATAAACAGTGCTTGGATATACAAAATGAATAAAAATAGGAAAGTGAATTCAACCTGATTAGTTGAATTATCTTCGTTTACTTCTTGTCAATTATGCAAAGCAACTGTGCCTCACAAATTCAACCATCTTATCACTCTGGGCCTAACTGTTCTGACTTACACAATGGAAGGCTTGAAATACATACAACCCCAGAACATTGAAGTCTTTAAAGAAATTTTATGTAAAAAATTTATCCATAATTTAGAATAGTCTCATATCCACTCAGTTTTAGTTTTAGCTCTATCAGTCTACCAATTATCTGTACATTTCTTTATTTGGGGATAAAATACATTGTTTATAAATTTTATTTTGCTACAACTTAATTATTAAAAAGCTCTTAATATTACTTGAGCTATTCTGCTGGCAATACCAACAACAGATATAACTGCTTTAAATATTTTGATATATATCATTCCTGACATTTATATGTTTATAAATGCATACAGTAAAAATTAGATAATGCTACAATACAGTTTTTAAACTTTTAAAAATAATATGTACATTTCTGAATAAATTTGAAATGAATTGTAAAGAAGAGTATATAGACATATTTCTGTGAACTGAAGCACTTTACAACATGTCTATACCTGATTAACTACAAGATGAGTTTAGCAGGAACACATAAAACTTTCCATGGTTTAAATCAGGTGAAATATGATGGTATCTTACATATAGCACTACTATTTGGTGAATACTGTATAAAGTCTTAGCAGAATAACACATGAGAATGTGACAGAAGTGATACAATTGTTGTATGTGAACGTCATTAAATACTAGATACTTTTTGTGTATTAAGAATGAAGCTATATCAAGATGGTAGACAAAATGCAATGTAATGTTTTGATTTTCATCTTTCAAACATGGCTCATTTCAAAACTTTTTTCTACTTGGATAGTTCTGTGTTTTATAGCACACATTTAGCTATCCTTAGTGGAAAAATTTATTAAAAACTATAAAATTTCTATGAGAACAACAGGTAAAATTTGATTCATTTTACAATACAACCTCATGTCATTCATATGCTGATTCTATTACTGAAACTGTCTCAGAACTGAAGATTTACAAACCAATTCTGCTGACTGAAAGAGAATTAATAGGTATCATTCATTATTTGAGCCAAAACATTCATTGAGCCAGGATACAAACACAAATTTCTATTCAAAGAAAATGGAAAAGTAGCAACAGATGTTAACATTATACACTATTTCATTTATAGTACTACTTAACTTTTTCTAGTAATATAGTCCAGTAAAATTAAATTAGAATTTTAAATTTACTTTAATAGTGTGAAAGCTGAAGGAACTAAAAGGACTTTTTAGTTATTGTTGGGTTTCCTTTTTCTCTAAAAAAAGTTATAAAGTGACAAGTGGTCAATTCAAGGATATTAAGCAAACAAAAACTGTCATAAAATCCCAATTTTATCATATAAATGGATATCTGTGGCTATATATTTTATTAGCTGTGTATTATAACTATGAAATATATAAAGAAAAAGTGAGTAAGGTTTTTAAAGAACTGTGCAGAATGTGTCGATGGAGAATCTACTTCCACATCACTGGGTGCAAGAAGCAGTCTGAGGTAGGCTATGAGAAGGAAGTGTGATTGAGAAAGATACAGTGGGCAACTAGAGCATTCCAGGGACAGTTATGCACATAGGTCATGACATTTAACAAAACAACAACCCTACATAATAAAAGGCATATTGGTTCTATTTTGCATTTGAGAAAACTGAGGCTGACAGAAGAAACCTACCTAAGATTACTTACCTGGTAAAGAGATTTTAATTTAAAGCTGACTCCAGAATTGGAGTCATTAACCTCTATGTGAAATTGCTTTACTGCTAATCAGATCCATGAGAGAAATTTGTTAATGGAAGCAGAATGTCCCTGATGTGCTATCTTTAAGTTAAGGGAAGTACATTAATTATGAAATGTAACCAATAGAAACATTTCTTGTTATTGACTTTTCCTTAACACTAGAGGTAAATTCTGACTAACCAATGAAGGTAATAGGTTATAACAACATAACAGAGTTGACAATATTTGACTAGTAACTTACAAGAAACTTAAAGACCATCAGAATAGAGTCAGGGTCTTTTGAAGTCTATAGTACACTTATGAAAAATAAGTATAATGTTACATTTGCTCTGAAAAGCAAAACCCTGGATAAGGCATGAAATAGCTCTAGTCTTCTGCTTTTAATCACATCTTACTAATGACAATTTTAGACATAAGTAATTATATCAGCTTATAAATATACATAATTCTTCAGAGTAACATGTCACCAGATACTTTGACTTTGTCCAAAAACAGAAGCTGAAAATCTGATTTTTATAGAAAATATTTTATTTTAACTGTTTATTTAATTTAAAAAAGAACACATCATGTCATGCAAACCAAATGGGTCTGAAAGCCATATCCAATCCATATGTCTACCACCTGAGACCTCTGTGTTAAAACCATCTTTTTTTAAACCACTTTTGTTTTGAGACACTAGTAATGCAGATTATTGTTGAAAACAGGAGAGAACTATTATTTCTGGAAATTATTTTCCATTACTGACATTCATTTTCTGGCTGCATGTCTCTCAGTATCCATACAGTGAAGCTGAGATGTAGAATTATGCTTACATCACCAAAATGAACCTACGGTAAATATGAGTTAGGAAAAAATATTTTCCTTTTCTTGCTTCTGGAGTTCTCAGCAAAAGAATGTAAAAGGGCGATATTAATTTGTTAAGGAGAAAAAGCTTAAATGTGAAACTGGAGCCATCAAAGTACTATGACTACATAGAATCAAAGACTATAACTGATCAAGCACCTGCGCACCTGTGGATGAGCCATCTGTGGAGTTTCAAAATTCTGTTTTTGTGTCATCCTAGCAATAGGAAAATTTACGGGGCGTCCTCCAGACAAGGAAAGTACATCATTCTTATTCTTATAATTTTCCTGTGGCAGAGCCTAGGATCAAGTGAGAGAGTGCCATGGACATATATACACTACCAAATGTAAAATAGATCGCTAGTGGGAAGCAGCCGCATAGCACAGGGAGATCAGCTGGGTGCTTTGTGACCACTTAGAGGGGTGGGATAGGGAGGGTGGGAGGGAGACGCAAGAGGGAGGAGATATGGGGATATATGTATATGTATAGCTGATTCACTTTGTTATAAAGCAGAAACTAACACACCATTGTAAAGCAATTATACTCCAATAAAGATGTTAGAAAATAAAAAGAGAGAATGGAGCCATTTTAAACTAACATTTCTCACAACATTTTATTTTCGAAGCCATGCCTCTCTAAGCTCACATTTCAACACCTTCCCTGAAATTTTAAAATAAATACAAATAAGGGCAACGATAATTTTAGAGGAAAAATATTATTTTGATCTTGAAAGGCATGGTTCTAATTTCAAACATGAGATATTAGCATGATTATTGATTCTGCTAGCCTGCTGTAGTTTCTTCTATTTTGTGCAGTATAAGATAGAGTGCTTCCTAGACCATTTATAGTGATAGATCTGTTGCATTGCTTTGTTTTCAGCTCTGATAGAGGTGCCCTTTAGTTCTTAAAAATGACTGCCCTAAACTCTTCTTGTCTCTCTCACAATTTTAAATACTATAAGATGGGGTTAGTTCATTAATTTAGTGACAAAATATTAATGTTTGATAGAATGGTAGAACTTTCAGGCTTGTAAGTGATTTTTATATGTTCTATGTTCTTCTATGTGGTTCAAAAAGATTTATTATTAATTTTCTGTGTCACTGTTGCTCTGGATATTAATATCCAAAAGCACATACTTATTACAAGTTCCATGGTTATTTTATTTTAAGGGCATAGATGAATTTGGCATCTATTAACAATAAAACTTCATGGCATCCTTAACACTAAAAAAAATCTTCTGGTCATTTGAAAATTATCTAGACATTAAATGTCATGAATACATGGAAAATGACCAGTTCATGACTACTTAATGTTTATAAAATAAACCTGTTGAAGAATTGATTGCAGAATATTCTTTAATAGTCTCCAGTTTTCATACCCCTAAATAGTCTAAGATGGACTGTTTTTATTTATTTACTCTTTCTTCTCTATTAAAGAATAATCTACTTGCTTATTCTGAGCAAAGAACAATTAATGGAACAGTTAATCCAGCATACACTAACGTAGTCTTGGATTTATTAAATGGTAGAACATCCTATCTTTTGTCTGGAATGACAAAAAAATGTCCTTTTCCTTCCTGGCAGAGTCAAAATATACAGGTCATTCTTCAACTGTTCCTGTCTCAGAACAGGAACAATTACACTCTAGTGAGTTTTATAATTGACCGCACTCCTGGTCTAGAGGTACTCTTTAGAACATAGTTTTTTTTTTTTTTTTTAAATAACCAGCATGGCTAGATTCATACATGAACATACATTGACAAACTCTGCCACCTTTGTCCTTTTTTGAAATTACAGGTGTTTGTGGGGTTGTTTTGTGTATATATATATATGTTTTCTAAAAGCAGAGGCAAACACTTAAAATTTGTTTTGGAACTGTTTTTAGTCACTCCTATTGCTTACTCTGAAAACTTTCCAAAACCCTGGAAGAATATAAGCAGCAAACTAAAGAAAATGCTTTTCTTTACTCTTCCACTCAACGATAATGAACTTTAATATAATGAGTTTTTAACTTTTCAAAGATGCAGACTTCTCATACGTAGACTTGGGAAGGGGAGTTATTTTCTACTCTAGGCTAAGAGCTATGGTAGATATAACACCTAAAGGCCTTTGTTGACTTCATGCTGTGTTGAATGAATTCTTTTTTTCTTACCTAAAATAATTATTCAATGTACAAGCAGTTCACAGAGTTGTTTTAAACTTGCCTCATTTAAAACTTACTCCAATACTGTGCTAATAATTGTTTCACATTATAATTTCTTCCCTTTATTTACCACTTCATTTGTCCTTGGACTCTTCATCCCCTACTAAGGCAACTCTCTCAATAGACCACCTTTCTGTATGTGACCATACGCATATTGTTCCCAACCTCTGCACTGTTCAGGACTTACGTTTTTTCCCATCAGACGTCACTGCATATGTGTTCTGCTTGCAGTTGATGATGCAGCCACAGGGCAAGTGTGTCCAGTGTTTGGACAAGACAAACACTGGAGTTACAGTGGTGGCCAGGAGGGTTAGCAGAAAGCTGAGCGTCTCAAAGGGAAGGCTCTGAGAGCCCACGACGTGCTGGACCACCATGTGGATCTGCAAAAGCAGAGAGCTTCAGACCTATCCTAGGATAACATTTTCCATTTTGCCAAGCCTTTCTCTCAAACATGCTGCCCCAGCTCCCTTCTCCAGGACCCTTTCCTGTCTGAGAGCCAGAAGCTCTACTCCTGGGCTGGCATCCTCGGTTTTGGTGATGTACTACTGGGATTCCTTGGGAGGAGGCCCGCTGCTCCAGACTGCACAGGCTTTGAGGGTTTCCACTCTTGAGAGCCTGGTCTGTGCTAGCTGCCAGCTCAAGTTTCCACCAGGGAAGCACAGTCACAATACGGAAAACGCTATCCCAGAAAACAGGCAAGCATGTGTGAAACCTGTACCTGGTACTCCAGATGTCCTTTGTCACATCCCTGGCCCCTCACCTCTGCCAGGTTATGCTTGTCACACTAGGGCACCACCCGCCACCTCTCAGCTGGGCTCTTTCCTGGAGGCTTGAACAAAAGCCTGTTTTGTCTACTTTCTGCTGTCTCTACTTCTGATCACGCCTCTCCTCTCTCCCTGCTGGGGATGGGCGGCGTCCTTACGAGGGAGGAATGGAGCAGAGAGAAGGGCGTGACGGAAGACTGGGGGGCAAACACCCTCTTTACTACCTCCCTTCTCTTCTGAATACTCCCAGATATCGCTACGAGAGAAAAGGACACCCTTGACCATGAGCGATCTCGGAAAACTAAGTCTCCCGCGCCTGAAAGCGCTCCCCATCCTCCTCCCCAGTTTTGAACCGAGAAGCACTTAGCAGCAAAGGCTTCGCGGCTGCTACTCCTACCCGTGAACGGCCTTCCTCCAAGTGCTTCTCTAAAACCAAGCGAGATACATTCGTAAGAGTAAGTCCTCTGCACGTCTCTGGTGACCCTCCAAACCGGGGACGCTGGTCTCAACACGCACTCATACTGCCTGGCACACCACCCGCCCCCCCCCCCCCCCACCCCGCGCTCTGTGAGCAACCGCACTTTTACCATCATGGGCAGCCAAAGGGTGACTTTTGTCATCGCTAAGATCAAAGAAAAGCGCTTCTGCGCTACGCTCACGGTGAAGCTCCTGGTGCCATAGAGAGTCCCCCGGTCCTCACGCCTGCAGGCTCCAGCCACAGCGGCAGCAGCGCGCCCCGGCCCCTGCCCCAGCCCTGCCCTCGCGGGCAGACCCGGGCCAATCACGGCGTCCGAGCTCGGGGAGCATCCTCCAGAACACCGCAGGGCCGGGCCCGGGGCATCATCTGGGGACAGGGAAAGCGCTCTGCCAACCCCCGCTGAAGGGGTCCCTGGAGTGGAAGCTCCGCGGGAAATTTCCTGGTAGTTGGCGTGGAGTCTTGGCGGCTCCTCCGAACACAGCAGCTGGTGAGTGAGGGGGACCGAGAGGCCGGCGAGGAGTCCGAAGGCCGAAGTGTACACAGCGAAAAGCAGCAGCACGTAGGAGCTGGAGCAGTCGGCCAGGCAGCCCCAAGGCGTGCGTACAAAGGCGCCCCAGCCGCACAGAGGAAGCGCCGAGAGCAGCAGGCTGGCTGCCCACACCGTCAGCGCCACGCCGAGCACCTGGCCGGATCTCCTGGAGGCTGCCTGGCTCCCCACAGCCCTGCGCATCGTGTAAAAGTTGTAGGAGACTAAGAGAGTCGCCTTCAAGTTGCTCGAGAGGCCCTGGCACAAATATAGTAAGGCAGAGGTGGTGCACAGAGACTGGAAGTAGTCAGAGACCTCATTTGGCCACTGCAAAAACATGAAGATGGTCACCGACAAGACGCTCATGAGATCATCCCCAGACCAGGACGCCACAAGCATGGACACAACAGTTCTGTTCCGCGTTTTCATGAGGGAAACTAGTGAATAAATGCTGCCTGCCAGGGCTGCGACAGTCATTAAGCATGTCAGGCAAAAAAGATAGATATTCACGGTTCCTGGCGGATTTAAAAGATCTGTCGAATTATGATTTTCTTTCCACAGGCTAGAGTCATTTGTTGATAAGTTACTGAGAAATACAGACATTATCCTTGGTCAATATTTAATTTCTTTTTCAGTGAGTCTATAAATATTCTCAAAATTGAGCATGGCGGTTAGTTGCAGATTAGATCTCATTATCTCCTACCAAGTTTCCCTCAAGATGTTCACCAGTCAGTCCCGGCAGAAAATGGTCAGACAAGTCTCCTTTAGATATGACTCAACCCATATTTTAAAATGGGTTCCACTTAAAGCAGCAATATGAAACTTTTCAACATTTCAATTAAAAACAGACAAACCAAAAACTCCCTCCTGAAACCAGCAAGTTTCAGGCATGAAAGCAAAAGCTCCTCAAGTAGATTGAAAAACAATGATGTGTGGGTCCTTTCGGGTCCTTCTTACGGAGCAAAGCAGCTTTGGCTTGAGGTAATCAAACTCTATTCAGTTTTTAAGAGCAGTAAAATGATGCACTTGGTTCCAGAGCTGGATTCAAAGGCAGAGAGATTATCAGGTAGTTTTCAGCTTTGCCGGTTCAGAGACAGAGACACAGAGAGAGAATGAGAGAGAGAGTGAGTCACTGAGCACAGCTCCCCATCGGAACCGCTGTGTTCTTCAATCAGCCTGTGATCCTCAGAGCTGCAGGAAGGAGGAGTCAGCTCCAAGCAGGGGAGAAGCAGGAACAAAAGGGAGGGGAGTTCAGTGTGTGAGCGAAATGATGTACATCTCCTCAGCCTGCCTTATTCGGAGCAAGAGACAATGTTTTTGCTAAGCCTTCCCCTTTGGTTTTGACACATAAAACTAACCCAAATACTTGCTCAGGCTTGATGTGAATGACAAATAACCGCTTTGAGAGGTCCACGCTACTCCACTAAGGGGCTGCTTTTACTCTTATCTAGACCTCTCTGTTCCATAATCCACTGGAGGAAGAATATCATCAATGCCATTTTTAAGAAAATAGGAGGTACCAGCTTTGTTTGTTTTTAAAATATGTATTGTATTTACTAATAAGAATGTCATTATGGTCCTCACTACACTAAACAAGATTTTGCAGAATCTTTGGGTGGAGCCATTCTAACTTTAGCCATGTAACTATTTTATGTCAATGTCATAAAGTAAGCAAGCTTCCATTTGAATAAATAATATTTCTAGTTGTTAAAGTCAGATGGCATTATATAGGGAGTAAAAAGGAAGTTATCTCACAAAAACATTTTTAACCAGAGTACTGGGATGTTCTGTACAACAATTGAGTCTCTGAACTCATTTTTTAAATTAATTAATTAATTAATTAACATCTTTTTTGGGGTATAATTGCTTTACAATGGTGTGTTAGTTTCTGCTTTATAACAAAGTGAATCAGCTATACATATACATATATCCCCATATCTCCTTCTCTTGCGTCTCCCTCCCACCTCGTTGGTTTTGCAAGATGAGTGGTTTAGCAAAGAAGTAACAGACAGCAATAGTTCTGGTCCAGCATTTCCCAGGATACTTTGGGGTAGTATTCCTCCTCAGCTCAGCCTCATGACCTGAGGGCTGTCTTTCCACACACAGTGCTGGAGTCTGAAGGAAAGCAGGGAAAGGGAAAGGAGAACATTCATTTGGTAATGGTCTAAGTACATGGAAGTGGCGATAGAACTCTGAACATTCCTTTCATTTTAGAGGTAACTGAAGCTACATTTTGAACCTGAATCTGTTCAAGGGAAAAGTGATTGTATTAGTCATTGCCAGCCATAACCTTCAATAAACAGTGGGCCCTTCACTTATCTTGACATATTATTTGATTTCCCCTTCACTCAGCCACCTGTGACAGCTAGCTCAGCACTCTGGCTCTTCCTACTGATAGTAATAGACCTTGCAGCGTAGTGTGATTAAGAAGGCTCTGGGTTACCTTTCCATATGGTATTTTTTTTAATTTTAATTATTTATTTATTTTTATTTATTTATTTATTTATTTATTTATTTATTTATGGCTGTGTTGGGTCTTCATTTCGGTGCGAGGGCTTTCTCTAGTTGTGGCAAGTGGGGGCCACTCTTCATTGCGGTGCGCGGGCCTCTCATTATCGCGGCTTCTCTTGTTGCGGAGCACAGGCTCCAGACACGCAGGCTCAGTAGTTGTGGCTCACGGGCCTAGTTGCTCCGCGGCATGTGGGATCTTCCCAGACCAGGGCTCGAACCCGTGTACCCTGCATTAGCAGGCAGATTCTTAACCACTGTGCCACCAGGGAAGCCCTCCATATGGTATTTAACCCTGGAGTTTTAGTGGGGTTGGACAATATGTATCACATTGTTCAAATGGAATGAGTGGAAATAAATAATGGCTGTCACAATACCACTTGAGGCCTGGGGACATTCCCTCTGTCATTACCATCATCTCTGGGTTTTCTATTAAATATAATTTTTGAAAAGGGACAGGACACCTAACCACCATGCTGCCCTTACCTCTACGATATGACAGAAGGGGCAAGAGTGTTAGTACATTTCCAAAGGTTGGTGGTGGAATTGCAGCCAGCAGGGAGCTAGGAGAGAAATCTGAATTTGATTCCAAACTGTGCTACTGCTGTCTGTGTAAACTTGGGCAAAAATTCTTATACTTTCTCTGGGTGTCTGTTTCCACATCTGTAAAATAAGGGGACTTGACTGGATTATTTTTAGGTCCTTTCAAGTTCTAAAATTGAATGATATAATTTTTAAATAGTTCAGGTTAACTTTATCTTAATTTTCTTTTCTGCCTACTTCACAATAATCAATACTGAACTGATGCTTGGGTTCTCCATGCTTTCTCTTTCCCTGCTGTGATGACATGGAGGCCCTTGTCAATAATGAAGAAGGTATAAGATTCAAGCAGCCTGGAACGTTAGGCCAACTGAAGGATCATGGCTGCCCTGGAGGGCTGTGAGAAACTATAGTAAGTTTTGTATGAGCAAGAAGTAAAGTTTGTTGTGTAAGTCACTGTGTTTTGGGGGTTGATTGTTATTGGATGGTAACTTAGCTCATCCTAATATGGTTAGGTATAGAGTTGCCCCAACAGTTAGTAAGTGGTAGAGCCAGTTTTTAAAATTGTAGCCTGGCTCTGCATTCTTAATCACAACACACACACATTTTCTAATTGCCCCCTCTTAGCACCTCATGACTGGGAACACTTCCAATGAATGTTGACAATTATAAAGTTTTGTTTCTGTTTTTCTTTCTCAGAAAGCATGCTTGAAATATCTCATTTTTCAAAGTTGTAGTTTATAAACAACCTTTTACCAAGCTTTATGTTTTATAATATATATAATATATATACATACATTGTATATATATATAATACATATGTATATTATACATGAGTTTTTTGAAAGTTGTAAGCCTTCCCCTTAGCCATAATCTCATTTTCTTTCCAATATCCTCCTGAGCTAAAAAAAAAAAAAAAAAAAAAGAATCACTCTAAATGCCTTTCAAATAACCAGGATAACATTTAGGAGTCTGGGGAGAAAGATTTCTAAGAAGCCCCTTTGTGCCTTAAATTTACTCAGTTCTTGTGAATGAGCCTTGTTCCTCTGTCTCATTTATGATAAATCTTTATATCTTCAATTATTGAAAATCCTGTCTTCAAATTACTTAATAATGCAAATTTAAATTTATTTAAATTGACATTATGATTATACCAGAACAGCTTAAGTGAAGATGTTATTTATTGTCCCACTGCTGCTTTGGTTACTTTGAAACATATAGCATTAGAGACTATAAAACAACCTAGAGAGAATTTCATGGAAAAAATTTTGTTGGGCTTTTAGTTTATGAAGTCCTTGATGTAATTGTACCTTTGCAAAGCACTGCAGGCAACTCATTTTTCTAAAAGTCTACATTATATCTGAAAATCCTCAAAAAGTAGGAAACAGCATAAAAAATTCTGGCTGAATATGGTTAAATAACATCCTTAGCAATGCGGAGCTTTGGCAATAAAAAAGTAACCACAGAATCAGATGGAAACATTTATGAAAATTAAAAAAAAAAGCATCACAGATAAACTTAATCATGAAGATATAACACTTCTTTGTTTCTAAAAATATAGGATGCAACCAAAACATTTTGAAGGACTGGCCCAGGTTAAGACTCTTACTAACTTATCATCAAAGCTCAAGCGAAAGATATCATAAATTATCCAGTACATATGCATATATATACATAATATATAAAGTCTAGAATTTATGAATATAAATATATATAATACACATATAAATTTATAACATATATGAATATATATATGTAAAATCCAGATTGTATTAAACATATGCAAACTCTGCTTTAGCTGATAGTTTCCAAAAAAAGTCACTAGCAATTTGGTGTCACAGGAGAGCCCAAATGCTGTGATTTATTTTCTTCTTTTTCAAAGTCTCATCAGAAATGTACAATATTTAAAACTGTCTAATAACTTTGAATAAGGACACAATTTAACTTGGCGCCAAGTCAGAGAGACTAACTTCATATATATATGAATGTGTATATATGTTAATGTAGAACAGTTACAGAGAGAAATAGGTTTACTGTTAATGGTCACTCTTTTTATTCATTCTGGGCAAAGATCTTGACCATGGTAGTTCTGAAGGTCCACCTAGTCATATAATAAAGATTATATCTGGAGGAGAGTTTTAATATAGAGCTGTGTGAAGTGTTGAGTGGATTGAGAATGACTGAGTCCACTACATAGAATAAAAATATAAATAATATATAGTTATTCTAACCATAATTATACAGTGTAAACTTTCATTCATTCATTCATTCAACATTTGAGTGTCTGAAGTTCAAACAATGTGCATTAATGGTAAACAGAACATTAGAGTTCCTGCCCTTATGAAGCTCATGGTCTAGTCATTTTTCATACTGTCTTCTTCCCTAAATTCCTCTCTGAAAATAATCTCTCATCCCAAGGGAGTCCACACAATAAATATTGAATGCTTAGGATGAGAATGTCCTTATGCACAACAAATTGACCAAGTCTTAAATTAGTAATGAAGTAATACAGGAGGGCCCCTGTACCTTATTTTTTGGGCTACAAGGTTTCAAAGAAATTATTTCAACATCTCAGTATCTTGAGGATAGAATAATATCCTCAGCTCAGTACTATGACTATAAGTGATATACGAAGCAGTTCTGATATTATTTTTTAGTTTCTTTTCACTAGGGAGCTGGTGAAATCTCTTAAGGAGCTATGAGAATAGCTCTTGGTTCTGGTCTGGTCCAGATTTCTCTTCATCCTGCATGGCCCATGTTATGCTGATCCTTAATTTTTATGTGACCATCCCCCCCACCCTGACCACCACCTCCACGTTGTTCATGACTCATACCAGTGTGTGCTGGGACCTTGCTGCCTTTTGAATAAAGCCTTCCTTAATATTTCAGAAACTTCTCAGTCTCTACATCTATAAAGGCTCAAGGTTCACTTTAAGTACCAAAACTTCATCAACCATGTTCTCAAAGATGATTGCTCTTTCCAGTCCTTTGCAAAATGAATGCCACTCATTGCCATGGGAGTGGCTTCTCTCTCAGTGCTATGGCTTTGCTTTCTAATCTGATCACTCTGTCCTGTAGGAGTATCATTGTCTTGCCTTGAGGTGATATCTGGAGCATAGTAATGGGAAACATGTTTTGTCTCATGTCTTTTGGCAGGAAGAGTAATTTCCTTATTAAGGTCCCAGTTTACTTCACTAAGTAAAAACAATGACTTTGAAAGATTTCTTGGTTTATTTTAGGGGCTGGCAAACTATGGTTTGTTTTTGTAAATAAAGTTTTATTGGAACATAGCCACACCCATTTGTTTAAGTCTTTTTGTGGTTGCTTTCAAGCTACAACAACAGAGTTGAATTCTGAGTAGTTGTGACAGAGACTGTGCCAAAAATATTTACTATCTGGCACTTTACAGAAAAAAATATGTTGATTCTTGGTTTATCCAAAACAGGACAATTTCAGTGCAAAGTAACTCCAATTGATAGAATGTTTGGGTCATTTGTGAGATTTAGACAAACCCACATCTTATGTGTTCTAACATATATAATAATATATACTATATTATATAATAAATTATATATTATATTTATATATAAATTATATAATTAATATCAATAACAAAAATAATAGCAACAGCTAACACAATTTTAGTTCTTATAATATGTTGGACATTCTTCTAATAAAGTTAACTACATGTATTAACTAATTAACTAATACTCACAATACTAAGATGTGAGTATTAGTTTTAGTTGCACTTTCCAAACAAAGGAACTGAGGCACAGAGAGTAAATAACCCACCTAAAATTACACTGCCTGTAAACAAAGACGTTAGGTTTTATTCAGGTTATTCAGAGACACACCCCTCGCTTATAGAGGCAAAATTGTGTGTGGTTTATTTTTCTTTCCTATTCTCTAGATTTCTTGCCTTTGCAAACATTCTGTGAGCTTTAATAAATCAGAGGGATTGCTGGGGAAGACAACTTCCTGAGGCAATACAAATTTCTGAGGTCCTAACTCAGCAATAGAATGATACAGACGGCCGCCTGTTCTTTCTTTTCATTTAGTATCATTGAGCTCCAAGGGTTTTAAAGAAATTATCTCAGTAGTTCTTACTTCCCTAAGAAGTGAAGTTTTATCCAAACTCTACAGACGAGAAGTTAGAGCATACAAGCAAAATCACTTGTTGAAGATGATGCTGTAATTCAGTGACTGAGGTGGAAATTAAATTTACCTTCCTCCCTTTTCTCATTTGTGTCTACGCACAGGGGCAGCAGTGTCTCAGGGCTATGAAGTGAGAAATACCCCAGGTTTTGGGTGTATTTGAAATGAAAAGGTTATGTATTTATGAAGTATTTTTAAAATCTCGCATGAAAGAGAGACACGGTAAGGGCTTAGAAACAGTAGTCCTGCAGAGGTGAAAAGTGATATTGATCCTCTGGTCACTGTGGTAGAGAAGCCGGACTCGACAACCGGAATGATTGCTAACTCTCAACAGGCTTGCTTTGAATCCTTCAGCAAGCCACTTCATCTCACCTGTGGCTTTGTTCCTCTATCTTCATAGACAGGAAAATAATACCTGTCCTGAAGAATTTGAAAATCTCAGATGAAAAGCATCATAAAAGGTTAGAATAAATAATGATGAGTTTCTAGTATACTTATCTCTGAAACTGGCAGTTTCCTTCGAAGTGAAAGACTACACTAGCACCAGCTCAGGGTTCTCTGGTAGATGACAATAAAGGGGAAGCAGTTGTGATGGAGCATTTATCTCCTTCCTTTCCTTCCATGTCTGATGCATATCAGAACCATAAAGTCACCAAGCAATCGTGCTATTTCTAAATTTGATGCTCAAATTAATAAAATGTGCAATGAAGAGAAGATAGAGAAAAGGAGGGATGGCAGGGATAGGGGGCAGAGAGAGAGAGAGAATGAGAATGAATGAATATATAGTAGATTGGAGGTATCTGGGCTGATATATTATGGTACTCGTGGTGACAGGCATTGGAGTTGGAGGGAATATGGCTGGCCTAGCAAGGTCAGGGTAAGAGATAAAGACAAACTAATAGACACAGATTCTATATTTTAAAATTGACTTGTTCCAGAAAGGATTGGAGATGAGAGCCAGTAAGTCAGACTTGAAAATGGGTTAAATGTAACTGTAAAGGTATGGCAAAAAACCCCATCCAAAACTACAGAAGAAAACCTTGCTCTTACTGTGCAGAAGTGATGACTAGGAGCAGTTTCATATGTGCACAAAAATGGAATCTATACACATATGTAATCATACTTACATTTTTTTTTATGGATGAAATCATGTTGGAAATCACTTCATACCAGCACTTCTTTATTATTTACATAGATGTTTTATATTTGGCTGTATAAATGAACTATAATTTATTTAATTAGTTCCTTATGAAAGAATGTGTAAGGTTTTTTCCCCATTGTTTTGCTCTAAAAAAATAATGTTGAGTGAACATCCTTGTACACACATCAAGGCACCTTTTTGTAAGTACATACACAAGGTAAATTCTTAAAGTTGAAATTGCTGGGCCAAAGTTGCTTTAATTGTTACATATTTGTCTATGTGCCTACCAAATATTTGCACCAATAATGGTAGCATAAACCCAAATATATTAAGACTGCCTGTTTCTCCCACATTCTCACCAGTACTGAGCGTTATGAAAGCTTTAAATTTATTTGCTCCATCTGCTAGGTTAAAAAATATTGATTTATAAGTGTCTTTTGGTGTGAAGGAAATAAGAACTTCATATGTTCAGATATTTGTTATGAATTTGTCAATTATATTATGATTTTGTTGATGATTAATTTTTTAGGAAATTATTTTATTCAGGCTATTGCAATTGGGAGAGCATTCATTAATGAGAAATAACTCAAAGAAAAGGAAGGGGCCTTGTTTGTACTGAGGGAAGTAACAGAGGAATTATTGATAAGGATGGAGGTGGGTGTTATTTGGGGAAATGCCAGAATATGGTGGGTCTTTGGATTTAGCCATTTCCTAGAGCATAAAGGGTGGGAATCTCTCAACCATTACTGCTTTCTGGGAGCAAAGGGTTCAGATAAAGTTCAACATTGTCATTCTTCCATTTTGTTCAAAACAAATTTTGTCACTGAACAACTTAGAGGTAATTGAAGACTTCATGAGTGGGGAGAAGCAGGGTCTAAGAAATAATCTCTCAGGGGTACTTGTTAATCTTTTTATGGCTTATTTTTAAAAGCAGCTTTTCTTTTAAGGCAAACTGATTGACAGTTTCCTTTGTGTCACACAAAATACTTCACATCAAAAGTGTAAAATAAATTACGTCATTTTAAAATACTAGTATGGAATCACTTTTGCATTTAAAATTTTCCTGTTAAATATATTTTGGTACAAGGATTTAGAAAAGAATTCTGCTTGATTTTTATTTCCCAAGTAGGTATCCAGTTGCTCCAACATAACTTTATATAGTCTATCTTTTCCCAACTGATTTGCTATGACACCTTTAAGATACAGGTATAATCATTTCCTATATGAATTGTGTCTATTTCCGAATCTCTATTTTGTTATACAGATTATTTTCTGTTGATTCCTATCCCATAAAATAATATATATTTTTATAAGTTCCATAACATGCATACAGAAAGGTGTGCAAATGATAAACACACAAATTAATAAATTTTCGCAAAGTGTGCGCACCTGTGTTACAGCACGTAGATGAGGAAACACATGACCAGGATGTCAGAAGTCCCCAAGTGTCCCTTCCAGTTACCACTGAACCACCCTCCAACAACACACCCCAAGGGTAACTAGGGTCTGACTTCTAATTTATAATTGTAGACTAATTTTCCTTGGAAAGATAAAGTATGTGCTGCTGTGAGTCTAGCTGCCTTTGTTCAATGTCATGTTTGTGAGATGCATCCATGTTTTTTAATATAGTGGTTCTTTTTCTTTGGTATATAGAATTCCAGATTTATGAATAGCCTACAATTTATGTGTCAATTCCATCATAGATGGACATTTGTGTTGTTGTCAGTTTGGGGCTATTACAAACAAACACTTGTAGATTTTACCCTACTTGCAAGCTTGTAAGTTAACTTGCTGCAGGTTCGTGGCAGAATAAGGGGGTTCCTGGTTCAGAAGCAAAGGACTTTATTATTCACAACAATAGCAGTAGAATATCAGTATCTTCTTGTGCCAGTTTCCCAAGCCCAAATTCCCACAGGGTCACATGCAGAGAGCCAGGTGACACCTGCACACACAGTGGAGGTTGTGTCAGGAGAGAAACCCTGAACTAGCTTAGGAACACAAATAGTTTATCATGGGCAGTAAGTATGCTTGCCCTTCACTCTGGAGAGAGACACTATCCCTTTCTTCCAAGGCTGTAAGCAAGTCTGCCTTTTATTTTGGATACAGACTTCACTAAAAAGAAAATATAAAAAGACAGTCAGTGTCTCTGCTTGCAAGACATACAGAGATGCAAGATATGCATGGATAATTATCTCCCAATAGAAACAGGACAAGTATGTCCACGATTATCATTACTATTTAACATATTACTGGGGGTCCTAGCCAATGTTATGAGGAAAAAATACAAACAAGAGATTGGACTGGGTGGAAGTTCAGAAAGAAAATTATTATGTGCAGATGATATAATCATAAACCTAGGAAGCAAAAGAACTCACAGAAAAATGATTACAACTAAAAAGAAAATTCAATTGTTGGGCAAAGGATTAATTTTTAAAAATTAATAGGAGCAACAACCAACTAGAAAGTGTAATAAGCTGGAGAGGATGTGGAGAAAAGGGAACTCTCTTGCACTGCTGGTGGGAATGTAAATTGATACAGCCACTATGGAGAACAGTATGAAGGTTCCTCAAAAAACTAAAAATAGAACTACCATATGACCCAGCAATCCCACTACTGGGCATATACCCTGAGAAAACCATAATTCAAAGATAGTCATGTACCAAAATGTTCATTGCAGCTCTATTTACAATAGCCAGGACATGGAAGCAACCTAAGTGTCCATCGACAGATGAATGGATAAAGAAGATGTAGCACATATATACAATGGAATATTACTCAGCCATAAAAAGAAACGAAATTGAGTTATTTGTAGTGAGGTGGATGGAACTAGAGACTGTCATACAGAGTGAAGTAAGTCAGAAAGAGAAAAACAAATACCGTATGCTAACACATATATTTGGAATCTAAAAAAAAAAAAAAAAGGTTCTGAAGAATCTAGGGGCAGGACAGGAATAAAGACTCAGCTGTAGAGAACGGACTTGAGGACACAGGGAGGGGGAAGGGTAAGCTGGGACGAAGTGAGAGAGTGGCATGGACTTATATATACTACCAAATGGAAAATAGATAGCTAGTGGGAAGCAGCCGCATAGCACAGGGAGATCAGCTCAGTGCTTTGTGACCACCTTAAGGGGTGGGATAGGCAGGGTGGGAGGGAGACGCAAGAGGGAGTAGATATGGGGATATATGTATATGTATAGCTGACTCACTTTGCTATAAAGCAGAAACTAACACACCATTGTGAAGCAATTATACTCCAATAAAGATGTTAAAAAAAAGAAAGTGTAATAAAATATATATTTTCATAATTTAAATCCTTGAAGCAGTAAAAATCATGAAATGCCTGAGAAATTAATTTAACCATGGACACTCAAGCCCTATTTAGAGAAAACTTGAAAACTTTAATAAAAGATCATAGAAGATGATCTAAATAAATGGAGAGATATTCCATGATTCTGTATAAAACATTTAGTATTAAAATGATATAAATTCTTCCTAAATTTATCTATATATTCAATATAATCCCAATTAAATTCTAGTTGAGTTTCTTGAAAAATTCAATAAACTTAAATTTATTTGAAAGGATAGAGGTCAATGAAGAGCTAATCCAGTGTCATAAAAAAGGAGTAATTCACACAATGATGCCATTGTTCTAAAGGTAGTGTGATTAGTACAAAAACACATAAACTTTGTCCCAGCTTGGCACGGACATATATACACTACCAAACATAAAACAGATCGCTAGTGGGAAGCAGCCGCCTAGCACAGGGAGATCAGCTTGGTGCTTTGTGACCACCTAGAGGGGTGGGATAGGGAGGGTGGGAGGGAGGGAGATGCAAGAGGGAAGAGATATGGGGACATATGTATATGTATAGCTGATTCACTTTGTTATAAAGCAGAAACTGACACACCATTGTAAAGCAATTATACTCTAATAAAGATGTTTTAAAACAAACAAACAAACAAAAAATACACATAAACTACCAATGCAACAGGACAGAGAGTTCAGAGACAGGCCTATATATTTATATAACAACTTATATCACAAGTGTGGTCCCCTGAAGGATCATCACCTAACTTTATGGAGAAAAATAAAAATTGATCCTGATCTTATATATATAGGTGATCTTAGATGGATCAAAGACCTAAATATAAAAGGCAAACTATTAAGTTCTTTTGAAGCCAGGGAAGTGAAGGTCTTATTAATTAAAACTGAAAACATACAAATCTTAAGGCAAAAATATTGATGAAGCTTTTTACATCAAAATTAAGAATTTCTGCTAAAAAAACAAATACCATGAACAAGGTTTCTGGAGTGATAACAAAAGGAAAGAATATTTTTGCAATAGTTGAAAACTGAGAAAAACAAAAGATGATCAAAATCAATTAAAAGGAATCACTCCATCTCTAACTGGCTTATTTCACTTAGCATAATGTCCTTAAGGTTCATCCGTATCACCCCATATTATAGAATACATGCAATATATGAAACTTCTAGCCCTTTAGATTCTCCCTCTCACTCTGTCTCTCTCTCTCTCTACTTCTCTCTCTGTCTCTGTCTTTCTCTCTCTTTTCGTTTCTCATGTAGCACTTCCAAACACAGAATTCCCTTTTAGGAACTTGTGGATATATGAATGACATAGAGGCAACATATAACTAGAAGTTTTTGTTTTCTCAGAAGGATTACAGAAAAGGTCTCTTTATCTTTTATTACACCCCAGCACCCTTAAATGATGATGCACTTCAGTATTTTTCTCTACATAGCTCTTAATTTTTTTCTTTGTAAAGTGATTGACAGGTTACTAAGCAATTTCACCTACATTGTGATCTTTTTTACTCTTAATACAGTATAGCTGATTTAACAAATAGTTACAAGTGTTCACTATCATTTTCCTTTTGCGTATGAAAACAGACCTTTAACATTTGCAGTAGCTGTACTTCAAAAATTTCAGTGTGTACACGACAATAATTTACTACAGCATATATTGTAATTTTCCCCATAGAATTTTTTCTGGTTAGTATCTCTCTTTGGGAAGCTTATGATTCTCTGCATTTTAATCACCATCATGAGCACTTGACTCTCCTTCAGAGGAGATTTTTAATAAAGAACAATTTTTTATGATGGCAAGTAGATAACAACAAAACTGTTGTAGAGTTTGAGATGCTTCTGTTCAGCTAGATTTACTCACTAGCTTAAGGTCTCACTCCTACACAAAAGACTCATCATGTACAAACTGGGCAAAACTATTGATAAATTGATAAGTGGCATGAACCTTCCAGATTGCTTAGAAATACTCAATGTGATAAATGTTGCATTGAGAATGACAAGCTCCAGCTATATGTCAAGGCAAGAACTGAATTACAGTTGCTGGGAACTACTTTCATGTTTGTAGTGTTTATCTGAAGTCGATGTTGACAGGAACATGGTATTTTGTGGGGCTTTAGAGATCTTGATAACAAGAAAATATTCCTTATGGAGTTAGCAGAACAAAGAACTGGTTTCTACTTTAGCTCTGTGGTTCTGATGCTATGCCTTTTATGGCCCCAATAGTAGTTGGGCTGTGAGTAATTTCTGGAGACTCAGAAAGGTTTGCTTGTGCTTTGGAGGTATGGCTTGAGTGCTTTAGAATTTAATGAAGTATTTCTCTGAAGCTATCAAGAGCCCTAGTATGGTGAACTTTTCTGCCAACTGAGACTTTACTTAACAATAATCAGAGATAGCACACTAGGGGCACAGTAGGTTTTGAGGTAAAAATCTCAAATAACTGATGTCTTTTTGCAAAGAGTTAGATTGATTGCCTAGAGGCTCTGAACCTTTGTGAACCAAGTAAATAGATAAATCAGTTTCCACCATTTAAACCTGAGTTTGACACAGATCCCTAGGTGTGATATGTGCAATTTGCATCAAAACATAAAAGTCATAGAATTGTGACTCATTCTTCTTACCTACCCACTTCAGAGTTAGTGGTTCAGTTTTGTTTGTTTGTTTTGTTTTGCTTTATTTTGTTTTGTTTTTGTAAGCCTAAAGAGCAACTGTAACTCAGATGAAGGGTACAGCCATTTAAGTTTTACTAATAAATTGTTCAAGAACTAAATAGGTATTGTAGTATTTTCAAGCTATTTTTTACAAAGACTCTTTAGAGACTGTTATGATTTTCATAGCATATTGTTGTTACAGAGTTGTGATGAGTGACTCAAAGTTAAAAATAAATTTGGTCTAGTGCATTAAGCTCTATTGTTTGGTAATTATCCTAAGCTGGGTGTCAGTCCATATCATTACAAGTGAAAGTCTAAAACACAGAATAAATTTTAAGAGTAGATAGTATTATTGCACACAGAAAGGAGATATAGAGTCCCTGCAATAGCTCCATGAATTAAAAAGAAAGCATATTATTTTTCCTTGGAAGAACTTAAATTTTCAGTCTGCTGTTAGAATCAAAGAACTACAGAATTGCAAAGGACCTTCTGGATCATTAGTCAATGCCTTATTTTGGAGAGGAGGAAACAGAGGCTTAGAGAGGCTCGATACGCTAGGTGACTCATGCAAGGTCAGGAGCTTGCTAATGGCAGAGTTGGCCCTGATTCCAAGTCTATCAAGTCTTAAATATTGCTTTAATTTCTTTGGCAGAATTTCTGACATTATAAAATTGCCCTATTCTTCTGCTAGGCTAATGAAAACTGCTTCAGAATGATTTTCTGGTTGCCTAAGTCTTTTTTTTTTTCCCCCTCCACTCCAAATGTCAGTCCCAACCTCATTTCCCTGCCTCTGCCCCTCCTAGAATCTCTGATAGATCCTTCCGCAGGCCCAGACCTACCTGATTTCCTGGCTAGAGCTAAATGAGGTAGGATGTGTAGTGCAGTTCTCTTTATCTTCTACCTTCATCTTGGGACACTTTGGCTTAAATCATCATCCCCAAACTGGTTATTTCCTCTTGGAAGATACCATATGAGATCTTATTTTCTACATAGAGTAAAACTTAATGAATGGAATGAATAATCCATCATGAGTTCATTTATTCAATGAATATTTATTAATTATCATGGACTAGGCATTGTGCTAGAAAGTGGGAATATAAAGGTGAGTAAGCCATGGCACCTGTCTGCAAGGACTTGGCAGTCTAGCTACAGGAGTTATCATGTTGTATGTGTCTCCTGGAGACACAGGTGAGGCTCGCCTGGTGCAAATTACTTCCCTTGTACTAGGAAGCCCTTGAATTGCCTTTTGATTTACACACCAAATGTTCCATGCTAACTTTAAAAAAATTTTATTTAATAAAATTTACATGGCACTTACCATGTGCCAGGCACTGTTCCAAGAACTTTATGATTATTAATGCTTTAAATCTTCAGTCAGTCCTAACACGTAGGTTCTATTGTTATTCCCACTTAAAGATGGGAAAACTGAGGCACAAAGAAGTTCAGTAAATTGCCTAAGCCCACAGAGCTAGCAAATGGCAAAGCTAAGATTTGAACACAGGTAGCCTGTGTGCTTAACCACGACCTTAAGGACTGAATGTGGACTAAATGAAGAGCGAGCATGGATGAATTCCATATTTAGTAATAAAAGGAAGAGGAGAGCAGAAGGACATTAGAGCTTTTGGAGATTAGTTCAAAAAATTCAGAGAATGAAAAGGGTGTTATGGAGAATTTTCAAAGTTTCGATGCCCTTATAATGTGCTCACGTTTTGATACTTTTGTTACTTTTTCATCTGTTTGCCTATAGTAAACTATAGAAAAGCTAGTTAAATAAGGTCTGGTGTGCGTCTTTGGGGATTCAGTAGAGAACAGTTAGCCTGGGAAAATGGTATCAGATTTCCTCTTAAACCTTCCCCCTTTCCTTGGTGAGTATCAGCACTATCCACTCAGCTTCCCCAATCAGAACCAGCAGTCTACCACATGTGGACACACACTGAAATCACCTGGGGGAACTTTAAAAAATCCTGATGTCTATGAAAAAAACGCTCATGATCACTAATTATTATAGAAATACAAATCAAAACTACAATGAGGTACCACCTCACACCAGTCAGAATGGCCATTAAAAAGTCTACAAATAACAAATGCTGGAGAAGACGTGGAGAAAAGAGAACCCTCCCACACTGCTGGTGGGGATGTAAGTTGGTGCAGCCACTGAGGAAAACAGTATGGAGGTTCCTCAGAAAACTAAAAACGGAGATACCATATGATCCAGCAATTCCACTCCTGGGCATGTATCCGGACAAAACTATAATTCAAAAAGATACATGTACTCCAATGTTCATAGAAGCACTGTTTACAATAGCCAAGACATGAAACAACCTAAATGTTCATCAACAGATGAATGGATAAAGAAGATGTGGTATATATATACAATGGAATACTACTCAGCCATAAAAAAGAATGAAATAATGCCATTTGCAGCAACATGGATGAAACTAGAGACTATCATACTAAGTGAAGAAAGTCAGAAAGAGAAAGACGAATACCATATGATATCACTTATATGTGGAATCTGAAATATGACACAAATGAACCTATCTATGAAACAGAAACAGGATCACGGACATAGAGAAGAGACTGGTGGTTGCCAACGGGATGGGGGAGGGGAGAGGGCTGGAGTGGGAGGTTGAGGCTAGCAGATGTAAGCTATTATATATAGAATGGATAAACAACAAGTTCCTACTGTATAGCACAGAGGACTATATTCAATATCCTATGATAAACCATAATGGAAAAGAATATAAAAAAATGAATGTATATATATGTATAACTGAATCACTTTGTTGTACAGCAGTAATTAACACAACATTGTAAATCAACTATACTTCAGTTAAAAAAAAAAATATATATATATATATAAATCCTGATGTTTAGGTTACAGTCTGGTCCAATGAAACCAGAATCTCTGGGGTGGGAATTTTCTTTTTCTTAGCTCCCCAGGCAATTCCCCAATGCAGCTAATTTTGAGAATCAACCGCTGCAAGTGCTTTTCAAACTGTAGCATGCATCAGAATTGCCTGGAGGGCTTCTTAAACATAGATTGCTGGGCTCCATATCCAGAGTGTATCTGGAAGGTCTGGAGTGAGGCCAAAGAATTTACATTTCTTAAAAGTTCCCAGGGGATGGTGCTGCTGCTGTTCCAGGTACTCTGCTTTAAGAACCACTGACTTAACTGCTTTTCTTACTCCATTTCCCTCTTTTTGCTCATTCACAAAGTCTCCTGAATCCTACCTTCTAAATATCCTCACATACAACTTTCCCCTCCATTCACCTGCCTGTGTCCTAATTCTCCCGTCTTGAAATATTTCTGCCTGTGTTCTTGTTTCCAGCCTCACCCACTCCAGTCCATTTCCATTGCTGCCAAAGTAATCCTTCTAAAAATATGTGTATTATGTGACCATGACTCTACAAATTTGAATTAATTTGGAGTATGTAATCTAATGACTCTCTTTTACAGTCAACTGTGCTGCTACTACTTATTTCATATTCTACGCAACTTCCCTTACTCCTGGACCCTGAGAAAATCTTAGCACCTCTTTTCCATCTTGCATAGCATTGAGTTTTTGCCTCTGTCATGGCATTCGTTATATCATACAGTCATTCTTTAGACAGAGGTCTTCTCTTCTTCACTGTGCACTAAAGAAGGGGATGGTATGGTATCTTACTCATCATTGTATACGAAGAATTTCGAACAGTTCTTGGAGAAAGGAAGAATCTGATAAATATCTGCTGAGTTACTGGGTTGCATCTTTCAAATAATTTACCTCAAGTTCCTCCTATATCTTTTGAACAGTTTCTTTAGTGAGGCCTTAACTAAACGGAAATTTATATATTTAATCATTACCAATGTAATTATCACTTTAGTGCTGTTTTCTGATACAGACTGCCTTCTGAAAGAAATTAAGGGCTTTTGAAATCTTAGCCATGTAAAAAAGTCAACATTTTTTCCAGAACAGAATATTTTAAGCCATTATATGAACAAGATTTAAAATGTTATGTTTTGGTTTTCTTCATTGTAGTCAGACACTTTTATATGTGCATGGCAGAGTAAATTGTGGTCTTTCAAAAATGTATTTATGATTTTAGGCATATCATTCAAAAACTTATCCTATAACTTTGATGGTGAAATTTTACTCAGTTTATATAAATTGTGAGATATCGATACATTCTCAAATTGACATTAGAAGGAAGATAATAATGTATATTTTTAAGAACTCTACTTAAAACTAAATATTAATTATTGTGCGATCTGACTAAAATTAATCACCATAACATATACTCTGAATCTTTTCATAAAAATTTAGTTTGGATTTAGGATGTAACTTAAATGTTACCGGTATTACCCTATCAGTACTGAATCCTTAGTTTATATAAAGCCAAGTACTAGGCTTAAAACAGAAGTTTCCTGTTTTCTCCATATGGTGGATGTTTGTTTTTTTTGCTACCCAGCCTCTGTTCTTTTACCTGTGGTGAAACATACCAATTTTCCCTTTCGTTTTGGGTAATTACTTCTCCTCTGTTTTGTGCAGTGATGATGCTTCTGGCATAATCTCAATTTACCACATTTCCAGGAAGATTCTACTTTGTCTTTTCAGCAGCACTCACTTTGGATGCTACAATGGTCAAACATATAATAATAGTAACCATTATTTATTGGACAACTTTGATTTGCAAGACAATGGCTAGGAACTTTTTGTGTGTTATCTGTGACTTCATATCAAAACTGTAAGGCAGGGGTTATAGCAACGTTCTTTCCTTTTGATAACTTTTAACATGTTTAGAATTGTGATCCTAACCACAAAAATTCATCCGAAAAGGATGTCATCAAGGTCAATAGTTTTTTTTTTAATTTTATGGAAATTTTTATATGTTAAAAGTAGAGAAAATAGAATAAGGAATCCCCATTATCCACCTTCAACAAACTCATGGTCAAATTTCTTTGATCTATGTTCCACCAGTTCTTTCCAGATTATTTTGAAAGAAATTCCAAATATCATGTCTTTCCATCTGTAAATACTTTAGTATGTATATCTCAAAGATAAATATTGCTCTTTTAAACATAACAATACCATTATCATGCCTAAAAATACTTGCAAAAAGTCCTATCACATCGAGTTTATAGACTGGACTTATGTTTTTCCACTTGCCCAATTTTCTCTCTCTCTCTCCCCCAGCCCCACCAAATCTGTCTCTCTCTCCCCTTTTCTTTCTTTTTAGCAGATTGTTTAATCAGGATCCAAATAAGATTAGGTTAGCGTTTAGATTAGTTGCTGTCTCTTAAGTATCTCTTCAACTATAGGTTCTCCTTCAATCTCTTTTTCTTTTCTTGAAATTTGTTTGTTGAAGAAATGCATTGTTTTTCCACAGTCTGGATTTTGTAGATCAGATTGCTTCCTATGCTGTCAATTTGTAAGTTTCCTCTGTCCTCTGTGAACTGGAAGTTAGATTTAGAGGTTTGATAAGACTCAGGTTCACTTTTTTTTTTTTTGCTTTTGAAAAATACTGCATAGTTGATGCATACTTCCATCAGGAGACATATAATGTCTGGTTGCCTCCCTTTTTGTGTTGTCGCGAGCCACTGATGATCATTCCCCAGATCCATTAATGCATTAGAGGCTAAGAAATTCTGTCAACTCATTTTCATTTGTTAGCTCCCTCATCAACTATTGAGTTTTCCTGAGGTACAGTATATTTTAACAGCATAACAGATTTTTGATTCTTTTCCTTTGTTACCAGTTTTCAAAATAATGATTGAAACCCTAAGATCCTCCTAAGGTGACCAATTATTATTATCTTTAAAATATTATTATGAATTTATGGGTATACATTTAAAAAATTTTTTCTATTAGTTACAGTTTTCTTTATTGATACTCAAATCTTCTCAACTTTGGCTAGTGAGAGCTTCTTAAAGTTGGCCCTTAAGTCCTTCTGACACAACTCCAGTAGCTGATAGTTTCCTAGCATATTGGTATGGCAAGAAATAATATTCTAGACTCATCTTGTATGTTTTCACCCTGGGTCTGGCAATGAATTGTTTTTTAGTAAAGGTAAGTTATATTGTCAGCTTGAAGTGACTAAGGAAAGTCATTTAATAGATCATTCTGCCATACAAGTGCTCAAAGAACATTTGATGAAGGTAGAACTGAAGGCTCTCTTTTAAACCAACATTTGCCAAAGTCAGCTATTGAGGGAATGATAGTATCTCCTGGTTGTATTCTTTGGACTGATTTGACACCATTAAGGGCTCCATTCACGTCCATGGATAAGACCACGGACGACTGAAAAAATTGTCCATGGTCTACGTACTGGGTCTTTATCAGGCTCTTCTTCTTATCTGTCTTCTTCATATATTTACCTCTATTTACAGACCTAGTGCCTTGTAACCATTTTCATCTCTTTGCTGGGTCCCTTTGGGATTGACTGTCTGTGAGGATAGTTTATCTGGCTCTTGAACTGCCCTCCTCCATGGAAGCCTGCCTCCACTTCTGCCTAGGATACTTCCTGCACAAGGTAGACTTGGCCCTACCTTACTCCTCATTTAAGCTGATCTCCCAGAACCCCAGCCTAGATAGACTTCTGTTCTCTCTTATTCTTACAGAGGAGTTGGAACTTTTGTCAACACTATGAAATAATAGGTAGTACACTTGAAAAGATGATTATCACATGATTTTGCTAGTTTTTTTTTGTGTGTGTGTGAGAAAGGAAAAATACCACCTTGGACTAAAACCCTTTAATTTGGTATTTTTAAAGAGTAATTTTTAACACAGACAAAAGAAGGAAATACCCTAAATTTAAAAACCTCTGATTTATTTACCACTTTTAAAGAAGAGGTGCTGCATGTGACTAAATCTACTGTTGAGAGTTTGCACTGTATTCCACTGTTTGTTTACTGTACACAAGGATGGACAAAAAATTTATCATTGCCTCACTTCAGATGCATCTGTGGAATCATTTCCTAAGTATGGCTGACTCTTGAGCAACATGG
This sequence comes from Balaenoptera physalus, assembly GCF_965194825.1. Taxonomy (NCBI): domain Eukaryota; kingdom Metazoa; phylum Chordata; class Mammalia; order Artiodactyla; family Balaenopteridae; genus Balaenoptera; species Balaenoptera physalus. The sequence goes on from NC_138891.1 coordinate 36,019,393, forward strand.
GTTTGAACTGTGTGGGTCTACTTCTATGTGGATTTTTTTCAATAAATATATCGGAAAAAATTCTGGAGACTTGTGACAGTTTGAAAATACTCTCAGATAAACCGTGTAGCCTTGAAATGCTGAAAAAATTAAGAAAAAGGTATGATATGAATGCATGAAATCTATGTAGATACTATTCTACCATTTACCACCATAAAATGTACACAACTCTATTATAAAATGTTAAAATTTATCAAAACTTATGCACACAGACTGTACAGTTGAGAGAAATGTAAACAAACATAAAGATTCAGTATTAAATCGTAGCTGCATAAAACTGTAGTCCACACTGTCCTACTGTAATAATTCTGTAGCCACCTCCTGTTGCTATTGCAGAGAGCACAAGTGTTGTAAGTATTTGCTTAAAACACTTTGTGATGCTAATCCTCTCCACATGAGCAGTTCACCTGTCCAAGAAATTTCATATTGCAGTGAACTCTCGAGGTTCTTGTGTACTTTTCATTGTGTTTAGTACAATACCATAACTTTAAATAACACCATGGTACCCATATGAAGTGCCTCTAGTGATGCTGGAAGTGCTCCCAAGAAGCAAAGTCATGACATGACAAGAAAAAAGTTCAGTTGTTTGATAGGTACTGTAGATTGAGGTCTGAAATGATGGTTGCCCACCATTCCAAGATAAACGAATCCAGCATAAGGACACGTTTAAAAAAAAAAGGAAATTCATGAAACTGTCACTGCTAGGACAGCAGGCATGAAAAGCTTGCACTTTTCATGAAATACCTTTTTACCTCTTATTGAAAATGCAGCTCTTATGTGGGTGCAGGATTGCTATAAGAAAGTCATACCTGTAGACTCTAATATAATCCAAGAGAAAGTGAAGTCATTATATGATAACTTAAAAGAAAAGGAAGGTGAAGGATCTAAAACTGGAGAATTTAATGCAAGCAAAGGATGGTTTGATAATTTTGTAAAGTGGTTTGGCTTTAAAAAGGTCAAGATAGCAGAAGCAGCAGCTTCTGCTGACCAAGAGGCAGCAGACGAGTTCCCAGACACAATTAAGAAAACTATTGAGGAGAAAGGATACCTGCCTGAACAGGTTTTTAATGCAGACAAAAGTGTCTTATTCTGGGAAAAAAAGTCACAAAATGCACTTATTATTAAGGAAGAGAAGCTAGCACCAGGATTTAAGGCAGGAAGGGGTAGGCTAACTCTACTGACCTATGCAAATGCCGTCGGGCTTATGATCAGGACTACCTTTATCTATAAAGCTGCAAACTCCTGAGCCTAGAAGGAACAAGACAAACACCACCTGCCAGTCTTTTGATTTTACAACAAGAAGGCCTGAACAACAAGATCCATTTTTCTGGATTTATTCTATCAATGCTTTGTCTCTGAAGTCAGGGAGAACCATATCAGTAAGGGACTGTGATTTAAAGTTCTTTCAATATTGAACAATGCCCCTGGCCACCCAGAACCCCACGAGTTCAAGACCAAAGGCATCAAAGTGGTCTACTTGTCCCCAAACACAACATCTCTAAATTTAGCCTGTAGATCAGGGCATCATAAGGACCTTTAAGGCTCACTATGCATGGTACACTATGGAAGGGATTGTCAAAGCAATGGAAGAGAACCTCAACAGAGAGAACACCATAAAAGTCTGGAAAGATTACACCATTGAAGATGCCATTGTTGTAACAGAAAAAGCCATGAAAGCCATTAAGCCTAAAACAATAAATTCCTGCTGGAGAAAACTGTGTCCATATGTTGTGCATGACTTCACAGGATTTATGACAGAGCCAATCAAGGAAATCATGAAAAAGATTACGGATATGGTAAAAAAAAAAAAAAAAAAAAAGATGAGGGTGAAAGGTTTCAAGATATGGTTCTTGGAGAAATTCAAGAGCTAATAGACACCACACCAGAGAAACGAACAGAAGACCACTTGATGGAGATGAGTGCTTCTGAACCAGTGCCAGATGATAAGAAAGAAGATGTAGAAGAAGCAGTGCCAGAAAACAAATTGATGTTAGACAATCTGGCAGAAGGGTTTTGATTATTCAAGACTGCTTTTGACTTCTTTTATGACAGGGACCCTTCTATGATATGGGCATTGAAACCAAAGGAAATGGTGGAAGAAGAATTGGTACCATATAGAAACATTTTTAGAGAAATGAAAAAGCAAAAATTCAGATGGAAATTATGATGTATTTCCATAAAGTTACACTGAGTGTACCTGCCTCTTCTGCCTTCCCTTCCACTTCCTCTCCGTCTTCTGCTTCTGCTACCCTGGAGGCAGTAAGACCAACCCCTCCTCTTCCTCTTCTCCCTCAGCCTACTCAATGTGAAGACGACAAGGATGAAGACCTTTATGATGATTCACTTCCCCTTAATGAACACTAAATCATCATCATGCTGTATAGTTCATAAACTTATGTGTTGTGTATGTGTGTGAGTGTGAAAATGTAATAACTACATGGCAAGAACTGTATGAGATGTTTATGTGTCATTATCATCATGCCTAAGTATTCATTGTGTAGAACACTGTGTGCAAGACTTGTATTGAAGTGGACAATCTATCCTTACATAGGCATGTGGTGAGTGATATTTAGTATACACTTAATAATGTGTAGGTTTCCTTACTGTTTTATAATTTGCTTTCAAAGCATTACATTACTGTACAGTATGCCCCTCTCTCTCATAATTGGAGAAACTACGTATTAGCCTATCATCAGTGGTAAGTGGTTTTTTAAAAAAAGTAACAATCTTTCCAATATTGTGTTATGAATATGACTGTAATATTATACGCCATAACATTTTTATAACAATTCATCCATTAGTGTGTAAGCTAGGCTACCATGAGGCAATCGTATCAGTTATACTAGGCTACCATAAAGCCATCATACTGCTGCTTCTTCATTATCAATGTATGAATTGTTTTACCTGTAAATATGAATTTCTTTATCACACCATCTTTTCATTTCTAATGTCTAGTGTTAGTAATACATCTAACATCTATAGTGCTTTGTATTCTGTAAGACAATATTGATGTAGGTACTGACAGATGATATCTTGTAAACAGATGACAAATTTATGGTATCCATAATTACAGTACAGTGCTGTAAATGTATATATTTTCTCTTCCTCATGATTTTCTTAATAACATTTCTTTTCTCTAGCTTACTTTATTGTAAGAATACAGTATATAATACATATAACACACAAAATATGTGTTAATTGATGATTCATATTATCGGTAAGGCTTCCAGTCAACAGTAGGCTATTAGCAGTTAAGTTTTTGGGGATTCAAAAGTCATGCGCAAATTTTCAACTGTGCAGGGGTTAGTGCCCCTTACCCCTGCATTATTCAAGGGTCAACTGTATATTATTCTTCATTTATTGTGGATTCCATATCTCTTAAGTGAGCTTGGTTGCCTAAAAATATTAAGAAGCCACATGATAATGATATAGTCAGCTGTATAAGACACCTCAAGTTTGTGATTAATTCTCTGTAATAGAATTTATAAGCAATAAGGTAAATTTACAAAGAAATGGTAGCAGAATCTGAGAAGAGATGTTGAGAAAAGGAATGATATCATAGCTAAAAGACTCACAAATCATGGAATTGTCCTGTCAATGCTTCAAATTCTAAAGGTAGATTCAACAACAACAACATCAATCATGTAATGATTATTTACTATCTGTCAGTCACTATTAACTGCCCTACTTACTTACTGTATATAATTTTCACAGAGGCCCAGAAATTAGTAGGTACTCTCCCATTGCAGGTAAGAATAAAGTCTCAGAGAGATTAATTACTATGTGCTGTATCACTTAACTAATTAGTAGTGGAACAGAAATTAAAAATCATATCTCTTTGAGTAGAAGGTTCATGGTCTTTCCATTAACACCACACGACCTGGAAATTGCCTTAAGAGGGTAAAAATGTACTTATTTTTAATTAACTAACCCTATCTCCTTTTCCTTTTTACTTTATGGTGCATTAAAATAAAATCTAGACTCACAGACTTACAGAATGAACTTATGGTTACCAGGGAGGAAGGGTGGGAGGGGGAGGGATAGTTAGGGAGTTTGGGATTGACATCTACACACTGCTATATTTAAAATGGATAACCAACAAGGACCTACTGTATAGCACAGGGAACTCTGCTCAATATTATGTAACAACCTAAATGGGAAAAGAATTTGAAAAAGAATAGATACATGTATATGTATAACTGAATCACTTTGCTGTACACCTAAAACTAACACAACATTGTTAATCACCTATACTCCAATATAAAATAAAAAGTTAAAAAAAAAATCTAGTTTCTGATATTTATCTCACTACTTTTTAGATACTAGTATAACATGACTAGCCTTCAAAATAAATAATTTCTTTTTTTTTTGCTATAATGCGTGTGTTGCTAGCAGTCAAAGAAAACATCTATTTTAATATTATCTGCACTTTGCTTGAAACATTGTTAACTAAATTAATACATTCACACTTATCTTATGAATGTTTTTAGACCACAATGAATAACGTGCTTTTCAAATATAATGCAGCAAGCTATAAAATAGGGCATAATTATGTTGAGTGAGTTATGGTGTTTAAAATCAGGATCTGCCACAGTGTCAAATAGTAAAAAGGAATGAAGCCATGTATAAAAATCATTTATCCTTTATAAATCTGGTAAAAGAGTAATGTGAGGTCTCTAAATTACCTTTGGAGAAGAGTATGTATTATCTTTGGTGATCCACCAATGAAAACATATTGACATAGAAAAAGAAGTTATAATAAACTTGAAAAATGAAAAAATGGAGATTTCCCCCTTTATATGCTAGAAATCTTAAATTTGACTCACTGGGAAAATATTGATTGGGGATCACCACTTACTACTCCTTAATTTGGATCACCAACATTCTTTCTAATAGTAAAGCTAAAAACAGCTTTACATGATGCTATAATATCTCAATGTTGTTGAATAAATGAATTTTCTGGAAAAAATGTGTTAAATATGACTTAAAAAGACAGTTGATTACTGCTGTAAAGTGCTAAAATATTAAAGGAAAATATATTATGTTTTTTAAAGCATTTGTTATTAATTGCAAACAAAAGCTTTAATTGAAAGCCATTGTTTTGATGGTTTATTATGAGGTTTTGCTATACCAATGATATTAAGTTCAAATGATAAGACAGCTTTGATCTTCTAAAAAATGTACATAGTAATGGTCCTTTATATAGCAATAATCAAAAAGATTTTAATTTGAAAATCATTCATTTGATTAATCTAATTCCTTTTTCCTTGGAATGATTCTTTCTTCTAAAATGTGGCCAACACCTTCCCCACTCGAAAAGCCCCCTGAAACAAAAGAAAAAAAACCCCACCATTACAAATTATTATATACTGAATGTTTGTGTCTTCCCAAAATACATATGTTGAAATTCTACCCCAAGTGTGATGGTATCAGGAAGTGGGGCCTTTGGAAAGTGATAAGGTCATGAGGGTGGAACCGTCATGAATGAGATTAGCGCCCTTATAAAAGAGACCCTGAGGTCTTCCCTGGTGGCACAGTGGTTGAGAATCCGCCTGCCAATGCAGGGGACACAGGTTCAAGCCCTGGTCCGGGAAGATCCCACATGCCGCAGAGCAACTAAGCCCGTGCACCACAACTATTGAGCCTGAGCTCTAGAGCCCACGAGTCACAACGACTGAGCCCGCGTGACACAACTACTGAAGCCCGCAAGCCACAACGACTGAAGCCCATGTGCCTTGAGCCTGTGCACTGCAACAAGAGAAGCCACTGCAACGAGAAGCCCGCGCACCACAATGAAGAGTAGCCCCTGCTTGCCGCAACTAGAGAAAGTCCGTGTGCAGCCATGAAGATCCAACGCAGACAAAAATAAATAAATAAATTTATTAAAAAATCAAAAAGAGAGACCTTGGAAGAGGGTCCTCACCAGAACCTGATCATGCTGGTACCATGATCTTAGACTTCCACCTTCCAGAACTGTGAGAAAATGAGTTCCTCTTGTTGGTAAGGTACCCAGTTTATGGTAGTTTGTTATAGCAGCCTAAGCTGACTAAGAAACCAACTGTATTCCAGTTGACCCTTGAACAACACGGGTTTGAACTGTACAGATCCACTTATACGTAGATTTTTTTCAGTAAATACTATAGCACTGCACAATCCGTGGTTGGTTGATTCCAGGGATGCAGAACTGTGGTATGGAGGGAAGACTGTGAAGTTATACTGGGATTTTCAGCTGAGCAAGGTGGCAGCGCCTCCTAACACCTGCATTGTTCAAAGGTCAACTGTAGTTTCCTAAGGCTGCCATAACAAATTACCACAATCCTAGTGGTTTAAAACAACAGAAATTTATTCTCATGGTTCTGGAGGCTAGAAATATGAAATATAATGTAGACTCCTCCTGAGCGCTCTAGGGGAGAATCCTTCCTTGCCTCCCCCAGATTCATGTGGCCCCAGGCATCCCTACCTTGTGGCTGCATCACTCTAATTTCAGCCACCATCTTTATATGGCCTTCTCCTCTTCTTCTTGTGTGTCTCTCTCTTGTTTATTTCCTATAAAAATGGCTTTAATTGGATTTAAAGCCCACCTGGATAATACAGGAACATCTCATCTCCAGATTCTTTACTTAATTACATCCACAAAGACCTTTTTTCCAAATAAGGTCACATTCACAGATTCCAAAGGTTAGAATGTAGATATATCATTTGAGAAGGCAACATTTAACCCACTATACCAACGTTAGCCAAACTTTAGTTTATGTTCAGGGTTAGAGAGTGAGCTTTGGGGTCTGAAACCTGTGGGATCAAATCTTGGCTCCACCATTCACTAGCTGTGTGATATTTGGCAAGTTACTAGTTCAGTGTGTACATATGGAAACTAAGCGTAATAATACTGTTCATAGAAGGCTGATGGACATAACAATTGTGGTATGAATCGATAATTGACACTTTCCTTCCTGCCTACTAAATTGGATTCCTTCTGACCATCTACATTTCACTTGGTCACTTTTACTTGGTCTCTCCTTGTCTTTTGGCACTGTTGACCACTCCCTTTTTCTAGAACATTTTTCCTCCCTCAGCTTCTAAGACATCATGCTTTCCTGATTGTACTCCTACCCTTTTGACTATTCCTTCTTTTTCTTATGTTTTTATCTTGTCCCTTAAATATTGTTTTCCTAAAGTTCCTAATACAAGCCCATTCCTTAATTATTCTATACACTTTCACCAGGAGACTTAACCTAAACCCAGAATTTCAATTAACATCTGATTGCTGAAGATTCTGAAGTCTACTTCTCCAACTCAAAAATCCCCCTTCAGTTAGAAACCTGTATGTGACTTGCCTTTCTACACCTAGATGTCCTACCTCTAAGTCTTCATATTCACATTACAAGCTAAACCATAATTATTTCACATCCAGAAATCTATACTTTCTTTGAAGACTTATGTATTGTTACTCTTCAGCCATATTGGTCAACCAGTAGTTCCCCAAATGTGTCATGCTCTTTTGCCTGTTCTTATCTTTATCCACAGCTTTCTCTCTCCATAGAATGCTCTTTTCCCAATCTTGTGAACACCTATCAATTGTTCAGAACTTAGCTCAAGCATCACCTCAATTTTTAAGATGACCATTCACTCTTTTCTTTGTAGTCCCACTAAAATGTATACCTACTTCCATCACAGCAAATGATATTTTTGGGATTTTTCTCCCCCACTAGATCATCAACTCCTTAAAAGGTAAGTAACCATGCTTCATTTATCTTTGTATTCTTCCTTTACAGGATAGTGTCTGGCACACAGTACTCAATAAAAATTCATTAAACTGGTTTCTTAAGCCTACCAAAAAGTCATCTTGCTATTATTATTATTTTTGTGTTTAGCTTATTCTTAAAAGCACTTAATTATAGCAATAGTGGCTAACATTCATTGAGAGCTATTGTTTCAAGCATCTGGGGGTAGGAAGCCTTCTAAAATGGCTTTTAATGATTCTTGCCTCCTGGTATTCATGCCGTTGTGTAATCCCTCCCTTTGACTATGGGTTGGATTTAGTAATCTACTTCTAACAAATGGAATCCAGCAAATGTGATTGGCTTTCACTTCTGAGATTAGGTTACAAAGAGAACATGACTTCCATCTTGCTCACACTCTCTCACTTGCTCTCTCTGATGAAGCAAGCTGCCGTGTTGCGAGCTATTCTGTGGAGAGTCCCATGTGATAAGGAACTAGGGGCAACTTCCTTTCAACAGCCAGCATTGAACTGAGGTCTTCAGTTCAACAATCTGAGAATCTTGTCGACAACTACATGAATGAACTTGACAGCTGATTCTTCCCTAGTCAAGCCTTGACTGCAGCCCTGGCCAACACCTTGCTTGCAGTCTGTGAAGAGACCCTGAGCTAGAACACACAGATAACTGCATCTGGATGTCTGACTCAGAAATCACGATATAATAAGTATTTGTTGTATTAAGATGCTAAACTTTGGGGTAATTTTTTATATAACAATAGGTAACTAAAACTTATTGTTTCAAGCAGTCAGCATGAATCAACTCGTTAATCCTTGAAACAACATTATGAGATAGACACTCTTTTGAACCCTATTTTATAGATGAGAAAACTGAAGCACAGTTTGGGGTCTGGGTGCAACTTAGCTGCACCTCTGTTCATGTCTCAGAAGGCTACAATCAAGGTTTTGTCCAGGGCTGCAGTTCTCATCTTGGGCTCAAGGTCTTCTTCCAAGCTCTTTAAGGTTGTTGTCAGAATTCAGGTCACTGTGGTTATCTGATGAAGATCCCCATCTTCTTAGTAGCTGTCATCCAGGGACCATTCTCAGCTGCTGGAAGCTGCCCACAGTTCCCTGCCACGTGGCTTCCACAGGCAGTTCACAACACAGATTTTTGCTTTCTTCCAGGACATCAGGAGCATCTCTCCAATCTCTAGACCTCCTTTTAAAAACTCATCTAATTAGAATTAATTAGAATAGTCTTCCTTTTGATGAACTCAACTGGTTAGGAACCCTAATTATATCTGCAAAAATTCTTTTGCCATATCACAGGGAACTCTACTCAGTACTGTGTAATGACCTATATGGGAAAAGAATCTATAAAAGAGTGGAGATATATATATATATATATATATATATATATATATATATATATATATATATATACACACACACACACACACACACACACACGTATATGTGTGTATATATATATATCTGATTCACTTTGCTGTACAGCAGAAACACAGCATTGTAAATCAACTATACTCCAATAAAAATTTAAAAAATAACATAATATAATCATAGGAGTGAAATTCTATCATATTCACAGTTTTCACCAAGGGCATGGGTCATTGGAGATCATTTTATTTTATATTATTTTCACTTTCTATTGTGGTAAGAACACTTTACATGATATCTACTTTCTTAAAAAAATTTAAGTGTACAGTACAGTGTTAACCATAGGCATGATATTGTATGGGAGATCTCTGCAACATAATCATCTTGCACTTGCATTTTTAATTTTTTTAATTAATTTTTTAAATTGAAGTATAGTTGATTTTCAATGTTGTGTTAGTTTCTGCTGTACAGCAAAGTGAGTCCGTTATACATACACACAAATCCACTCTTTTTAAGATTCTATTCCCATATAGGTCATTACAGAGTATTGAATAGAGTTCCCTGTGCTATTCAGTAGGTTTTTATTAGTTACTTATTCTACATATAGTAGTGTGTATATATCAATCCCAATCTCCCAATTTATCCCTCACCCACCGCTTCCCCCTGGTAACCACAAGTTTGTTTTCTACATCTGTGACTCAGCTTCTGTTTTCTAAATATGCTCATTTGTACCATTTGTTTAGATCATTGGAGATCATTTTAGAATTCTGCCTTTCACTTATATTTCTTCTTCTAGCCTTCCATTAAGCTTGTTTTTATATAATTGTAATAATGTAGTATATTTAAATATGTATACCCTCCTTTCAACTCTATCATATCACAAGCATTTTCCATTATTATATAGGCTTCATAACCATAATTTTAATAGGCTCACAATGCATTAAAGTTAAATTTGACAAAATTTTCTACACATTTTCATGTCTAATCCTGGGGAGATTAAGATATTTAACTTTGAAATGAGATGAGTTTCTAAACTTTTTTCTATTTATAAATCAGAGGTAGTAAAACAACTTATTTCATGATATTCTTAAGATTAAATGAAATGATACATATAAAATGCTTAACATAATGTCAGGTACATAGTAAGCTTTTAAATAGCATCAACATCGTTAGAATCATTGTCATTTATTCTGACCTCATTCTCATTTTACTCCAGATTCTTGTAGACCTATTTGATACAAAGATTTCTTTTTGATGTCAGTCAGAATGCAGAAATATTTGGGATATGAAAAATCAAATGGTGGGGACTTTCCTGGTGGTCCAGGGGTAAAGAATCCCCCTTCCAATGCAGGGACCGTGGGTTCGATCCCTGGTCAGGGAACTAAGATCCCATATGCCGCGGGGCAACTAAATCTGCCTGCCACAACTACAGAGCCCACGTGCCCTGGAGCCCTGGAGCCCGCGCGCTACAACTAGAGAAGAGAAAACCCTTATGCCACAACTAGAGAGAAGCCCGAGCACCACAACAAAAGATCCCACATGCCTCAACTAAGATCCTATGTGCTGCAATTAAGACCCAACGCAGCCAAAAATAAATTAAATTAAAAAAAAAAAAAAATAAATCTTTTAAGAAAAAGAATCAAATAGTAATTTGAGTTTTTATTTACTAGTTGTGCGACTTTGGGTGGGTCACTTAGCTTTCTCATCTGGAAATAGCAAAATACATCCCATAGCTTCTTTGATAATGTATATAAAAGGACAAATAGTATAATTATCACATGATTAGTACTAAATAATTTAGTTTATTCATCTTGAAAACTTGTTAAGATATTCCAGGTACTTTGTACACATATTTATAGTCAAAATTCTTATTAAATGATCTGTATTTCTCTTACATTCAGAGTTTATGGAAATAACAAAACAGTTCATAAAAGATGGATTATAAAAATAAAGAGCGTTTGAAAGGAATAAGAAAATGAGCTGTTTTAAAGTACTTTTTTTTCTTTTATTCTGAACAAGATCTGTAAATAAGTACAGAATGTCATAGTTCCCATGTTTCTTATGGATAACTTAAATAATAGTAAACACACATATACTCTTAAAAAATAGTCCTGTCTTTAATGAATAATATATTTTACTCAACCATTTTCCTTATAGATTTCTTGAAGTAGACATAAAAATATTCTCATTCTGTTCAAAAAGATCTTTTGTTATTATTTACCATGTTTAAATCAATTAATTGCTATATTTTCAGTACATTCATCTTTATTTTTCATTGCGGTTTTGTCACATTCCAGTCTGAAACATTCAAATAGAAACTGTGTGAGCTAAAATGCTGAAATGTTCTGTAAATCACTGCATGCTAATGAAATTCAGTGTTACTGGGATCTTTTAGTTTCCTTTTTACAGGACGATATCTAAAGACGATTGATGGAAATACTATATTTGGAGAAACATTTAGGCTTATGTGCATTATAAAAACAAAACAAAACACCGTAACTTTCAGCACTGAGGCTGAATTTGTGAGAGAAAAGCTGTTACTGATATTTGAAAAGCTTGTAAATGTAATTAAAAGTATTTTAGGAAAACCATTCATAAAACAGGAATATCTGAAACTATCTTTTGCATTGATGATAATGTTCTTTTACATTAGACAGTGATCACTTCAGAAGCCAGGATTCTATAGGTTGCTGAGCACGCAGCACGGTGGGTTGCCATCCATGTGGTGGCTAAAATCAGAGGGTCAGATTGGCTATGTGTGAACCTGCCTCTTGGTGCCTCAGCTTCCCCCCTATAAGATGGGAAATACATTGGCACTTACCTTAAAAGAATTTTGTGAGGAAACAATGCGATCATCTGTATAGAATGCTGAGGCCCAGTGTATTATAAATACTCAATCAAAGTTAATTTTATTCCATTACTATAATTTATGGTACCATTTTCATAAACAACTTCTGAAATGCTAACCCATTGCTTTTCTAATGCCTCCCTAATGGCATTTCTTTGAAGAAAACCTGATGATATTTAGGCATTAAATTGAACTGTGGCTGCCAGGCCTCAATTCTGATGGGCTTTCTCTGTGTTTCAGTGCCACTCCTCATTCTAGATAAGCATGGGCAAGGGCTTAGTTGGCCAGGGAAGGGAATTTAAATCTGTTTCTTTTTAAAAGTTAATGAATCTAAATTTCCCCAAAACCATCCATGAAAAATTTTAAAAACTATTGTGATGTCCATTATGCAGAGGAAACTACGGGGTACATAGACTGATGTTATCTTTTGCCCTATAAAACCAGATGAAATATATTTAACTTAGACCAAAATGCTGTTGTTCCAATGTGTGGAGTGTTTGTAACAACTTCTTCTTCCCCCACAGGAAATGTCTCTGGCACCCCATAAAGTCCTGTAGTTGTCATCCCATACCTCTGGGAATCACTCCTGGCTCTGCCTTCCACTTTCCATTGGTCATATGCTTGCTCTGCTTTATGGTTCCAGTTTCTTATCTAACTATCCTGATCACGTGTACTAGATAGTCTTTCTGATTCTGGTTTTACCCTTAGACAGTCTCTCTTTCAGTTTTTCCTCCTTGGTTCTATATTCTACAGCCCATGGACCAGCATTGTTCTACTCAGTCCCTAGTCCTGTCACCTAGAACCTTGGCTCTGGTAAATTATACCAGACCCTTGCCTGTCCAGAGACAGAGTCAGTAAGTGCCCTAACTCTTGAGCATTCCAGGCTAGATATTCCTGGAGAACTAGGAATTCATGTTTGTTTTTATGCAGAGAGACCCAAGGTTGTGTGAATAAGGCCTTCAGGGTCAGTGTAGCCTCCCATCCTAGGAGAAAATGAGATGACCCTGGAATGCCAGTTACCTTCAATTGATGGTAACAAGATTATAACAAATTTCACGAATGTCTCAAGTTAACCCAGCGATGCTTTTGGAGCCTTGGAACTGCATAAGCCTCTTGATAATGGTGAAACAAAGTATTGATGGATATTTCTGAAGATCAGACTCTCAAGAGTTGAGGAATCATCCAAAGATGATACCCTTGCCTAGAATTGTTTTTTCTCCCAAAACTTTAGATGAGTTTTTTTTTTTTTCTTTTTGAGCCGTGCAATTCCTCTGACCCAGCCCTCATGCATCCAAAAGTATTCATGGTTTAGAGGTACACTTTTAGAGAATTTTCCAGCCCAATGGAAGCTGGCTTCTGTGGGATATGAAACTATGCTCCCTAAGACAATACCAATGCCACAGTTAAGAACTCTGTAGCCCCAGTCTAAATTACCAACACCAACTTCTAAAGTGGCAGAATCTTTTGGAATACATTTCTTCCTCCATGTATTTCATTGTTAGGTTTGTTAGGTGGGAAATACAAAAGATGTATGGATAGTTCTTATTCTTGGGCATATTATGACCTATGAAAAGTCACAGAAACAATTAAATGATAAAACATGTTTTTGTGCTTAAGATATCAGAGGAGAAAATTATCACTTCAGGTTGGTGGCATATGGTTCCATGGGTGAGGTAGACTCAAGCTGGGGCTTGAACAATGTTGAAGGTTTACACATATGGAAAATATTGGATGGGGGCTATTCAGAAAGAGCCACATTGTAACGGGAACAAAGCCTGTTATGTCATTCTCATGCTTAAAATTTTTCAGTGTTTTCCAGTTGTGCTTCTTAAATTTGAATGTGCACACAATTAAACTGTTAAATGATTCAGATTCAGTGGGCCTGCAGTGATGTCTGAGATTCTGCATTTCTAACAAATTGTCAGCTGCTACTGCTGGACCTCAGATAAAACTTTGAGAAATAAGAATCTATACTGGGAGTGCAGGTAGGGCAAACTATAGTCCATGGACTAAATCTAGCCCACTACCAGTTTTTAAACACAGTTTTATTGGAACACAAGCACATCCATTTGTTTACCTATTGTCTGTGACTGCTTGTGCACTGCAATGGCAGCATTACATGGTTGTGGCAGAGACCATATGGCCCACAAAGCATAAAATTTTTACTCTCTTATCCTTTACAGAACAGGTTTGCCAACCTCTGGTCTATACTATAGGATAAAATCCAAATTCCTTAGGAATGTATGCTAGGACCAGCAAAATTCCCCTTCAGCCTATCTGTCCAAGTTTATTGCTCTGTACTTGCCCCCTGAGGGTACATTACTGCCATATGATCAACTTGCTGGTACCCAATCCTACATGGTCTTTCTCACTTCTTTGCACATAGCCTTTGTCTGGAACAATGTTTGCAGTTATCCCCCCTTGCTCATTCACTCATCTTTATTCAGTTCTGATGATAACTCTTCTGGGAAACTTTCTCAAAGCTGGGCTAGATGTTTGCTTGTACCTGCTGTTGGACCCAGTACTCCCCTCTGTCAGAGTACTCATCATTATGCATGGCTCTTTCTGTTTGTCTCTCTCACTGGAAGTCAGTGGTTGCATTTCATGGTACATAATATATAATAGATGTTCCATAAATATTTATTTAGTGAATGAATAAAGCATTAATAAGTGTAGCATATTTGGGGTAGAGCGAGGCGATAGGTTTAATGCAGGATTTATTTAGCAGAGTGGTGGGAACTAAGGTTGTACAGAGCAGGATGGCTAAGATAATGTAAGTAAAGTGCTTAGCCTGGCACCTGGCACATTGCAACTGCTGATAGATACTGCTTTTTATTAAAATACTATTTTTTTAACATCTCTTTTGGAGTATAATTGCTTTACAATGGTGTGTTAGTTTCTGCTTTATAACAAAGTGAATCAGCTATACATATACATATATCCCCCTACCTAAGGAGACAAAAGACCTGTATGCAGAAAACCATAAGCCACTGATGAAAGAATTTAAAGTTGATACAAACAGATGGAGAGATATACCATGTTCTTGGACTGGAAGAATCAACACTGTGAAAATGACTATACTACCCAAAGCAATCTACAGATTCAATGCAATCCCTATCAAACTACAATGCCATTTTTCACAGAATTAGAACAAAAAATTTCACAATTTGTATGGAAACACAAAAGACCCTGAACAGCCAAAGCAATCTTGAGAAAGAAAAACAGAACTGGAGGAATCAGGCTCCCAGACTTCAGACTATACTACAAACCTACAGTAATCAAGACAGTATGGTACTGGCACAAAAACAGAAATATAGATCAATGGAACAAGACAGAAAGCCCAGAGATAAACCCATGCATATATGGTCACATTATCTTTGATAAAGGAGGCAAGAATATACAATGGAGAAAAGACAGCCTCTTCAATAAGTGGTGCTGGGAAAACTGGACAGCTACATGTAAAAGAATGAAATTAGAACACTCCTTAACACCATACACAAAAATAAACTCAAAATGGATTAAAGACCTAAATGGAAGGCCAGACACTATAAAACTCTCAGAGGAAAACAGGCAGAACACTCTATGACATAAATCACAGAAAGATCCTTTTTAACCCACCTCCTAGAGGAATGGAAATAAAAACAAAAATAAACAAATGGGACCTAATGAAACGTGAAAGCTTTTGCACAGCAAAGGAAACCATAAAATACTACTATTACCACAACTTGCATCTACTGTTGACTTTATCACCATCAAAGCTTGCTATTGTCCATTTTTTTCTTGCCTTGTGCTGTGACTTTCAAAAAGCCTAGAACACACATCCTGGCTTATTAGGTACTGATATAGATCACTGTGTGTAAAATCAACTTTAATGTTAAATAGGATAATAATTTATCCTATAATTTCAAAATATTATGTTTCAGTAAATTTTAGAAGTATTTCTCATATAATTGTGATGTAGTAGCTGAACTTATTAATGTAGTCTTCTGAGATCCATGAGACAAAGAAGTAATTTCTCATTTCATGAAAAGATGACATGAATATTTCTTAAATTTATTCCCTGAAATTTATTACTGTAAAATGACAGAGAACTACACATTTCCAGAAGAGGTAGAAAAAATTTCTTGTTATTCATATAGTCAATGTCGTCAGAATGTTAGGAAACAAAAGCATTCTTGGAAAAATGTAGTGTGGTATAGGCCTCTAGGAATTGAAGAAAAACTTACCCTTGCACAGATCTTAATACTAATATCAATAATAGAGTAAAATTGTTCATATTTACTTTTTAAAACTCTTTTAATGACCTCATTTGATAATCAAGTGTATCCTTCCCCTGGTAACCCTAGATTTGGAAGTTGTACGTAGATTTTTTTCTATAAATCTGTGCATATGAGGAATGTATAAGCTCAGAATGTAGCAAAAATCTGTGTAGGTTACATCCTTAAGTATCTTTTATGATTGAAATTAGAAGGAAATGCAAATCAAGACTTAGCAGAAGAGACCACTATATCACCCCTCAAACCTAGATGGCCCAAACTAAAACTCAAATGAAAAATAAAGAGCAATTAAAACCTATAGTTAAAAAATTACAGGTGAATTATATTTTATCATTTACAAATAACTGAAACCTAAATACAATTTTTTTTCTTTCTTTTTTTTCCTCTATGTGACATCGGTATTTCTCAACTTGAGAATATTCATTTTCTTTGGAATCACAATAGCAACAAACTGGGCCAGGAAGGAATGCCTGTCAAAGCCCATCTACCAATCCTGTCTTTGGCAGGCCCTTAGACCTCTCTGAAACCTAGTTACTCATCTGCAAAATAGGTCAAATAATGTCGACTGTATTTTTTCCACAGTATTATTGTGATGATAAAAAAAAAATCAATGTATGTGAAACAGAAGTGAAAACTGTAGATGACAATATAAATGTTAAGGGTTATTGTGTATCTGAACCATCTACATTGTTCTTGGCCCCCAGATCTTTGCAAGGTTGGCTTCTTCTCATCATTTAGGTTTTAATTTAAATGTCACCTCCTCAGAGAGGGCTTTCCTGAGCAATTAATCTTAAGTAGAAAGCCACAAACTCTACCGGTCACTCTTTGTCCTGCTACCCTTTTCATACCACTCATAACTATGTGAAATCAGCCAATTTATTGTTTAGGTGTTGTTTTCTGCATCCCTATCCTGTAATGTGATCTCCACGTGGCAGGGACTGTTGTCTGTTGCATTCATTGCAGACCTGCAGACCACCCCACACTCAGTGTGTCTGGGATGGTGTACAAAGAAGGGATATGTTCTCTACAATCACTTCTGTCTCCAGGCACGTCTGTTCTAATGGATTTAGGTCTTAGATTTGTGTCAAGCTGAATATTTTCATGTAACTATAACTTTCCACGTACTTGGTAACAAAAGGTTTCAGAAGAAATTCATGCATCCTCCCAACCCAATGATAAATTCTATTCTAAAGAGAATTGCTTTCTCTGTGGAATCATTTTAACCTCAGATAAAGTCACTTTACTCAAAATGCTGCAAAGAATTTGTCTATCTCCAGAAAACCAGAAGAGAGATTTATTTTTTGATTCTCCCTGTTACAGTAGTTAAGATCGTATAGACTACTCTCTTGGTATCCCTCTCTCCAGGGCCAGCCTGGAATTATGATCATAAAGCTGCCTTATCAAACGATACAATTGTACTTCATATGTTGGTTAAAAGGCTAGGCCATTTATTCCTATCAAATAAAGAATCTCAAAGTTTATGTGATTGGAGAAATAAATTATCCACAACTTACAAAACTAATGAATAAACCCCCAAGTCTTCACAATCACTTGTAAAGTCTTAAACCATCTAGCTTCCTGTTAGTCTCTCTGACTTTATGCCTATGGCTCGGCTCTTCCCATCATTCTTTCAGCTCTAGTCACACTGGCCTCCTTGCCATTCCTATAATCCTCTAAGATCTCCCTTCCCCCAGGTATCCACAAGGCTTGCTCCCATAGAGCCGTCAGGTGTTTGCTCAAATGGCACGTTAGTAGAGTTGCCTTTCTGTCCACCCTATTTAAAATCACAAAGCCCCCTCTATACTCCCTATCACCTTCCCTGCCTCTTTATTTTTTTCCCATAGCACTTATCACCATCTGACATATGTCCTACCTTATTTATTTAACTGTTCATTGTCTGTTTCCTCTCGCCACAATCTAAGTTCTACAAATGCAGGGATTTTTGTATTTTCATTGCTATGTACTGTCTGGCACATGGTAAACAGTGAATAATAAATATTTATTGAATGAATGAATGAATGAAGAAATTAATATGCAAAAGAGCAGCATAATTTGAATAAAGTTCAAACAATTCATTAAAGTTGATTATATGCAGTTCTCCAACACTTAAAGCTGATTGTTAATTAGATTGCTGCAAGGAACAGAAACTGCAGGGTTATTCCTAGATAACTCCTAGGCTTTTATCTTAAAGGATTTAGGTAAAGTTAAGTAAGGAAGCAAGGAATTGGAATGTCATTCTGACCAACGTTCAGGGTACAGTCGCTGGCCTAGTTTCATGGTTCTTGAACTTTATGGTACATCAGAGTCATCTGGGGTGCTTATTAAAAAACATAGTTTTCTGGGCCCTACCCTTAGTAAGTCTGTGTGGGGCCTGAAAATTTGCGCTTCTAACCCGTTCCCAAGTGATTCTACTGCACCCTGACCTAGTGGTATAAAAGCCACTGTGTTGACCTCAGGGCATTCTAGGGCTAGTGATTTGGTCCCTTCGACTCTGCTTCCATATTCCTGTTTGATCTTATTCTGATAGCAGTTCTCATTTTTATCTCAAGTCCTTGAAGCCACGGACTCGAATCTAGTGCTTCATGACTTCTGCTTTTGTTTTTTCTCTCTGTGACCCTCTGCGTTTGTACCTGCCAACTGTGCCTGGGAGTTAATGGTTTGATTGGATATTCCAGTCACTCTTCAGTAGAGAGTACCTCTGTAGGGCACAGCTCTTATATTAGACACATTACATGCACCTTTGGTCATGCAAAGATCCTGGACTAGCGAAGTCATGTGAAATAAAGCATAATCGCCTGTGTATAAGGTATTCTGTCTATTTTTGTTCAGAAGGGGTCTGCGAGAATGAAGGCACTTGAGGATTTTCAGAAGAGGGCTCCGTACATGATAACTTGTATAGATTATCTGCTTCAAGCTGATTAGGGATATTTTGAAATAGTGTGGGAGAAATTACCTGTATTTTACTGCCAAGTCAGCCATAAATTAGCCTAATAATACAAGACAAATTTTTTGTTTTTCTCTGGGACTCATTTTCTTCAGTGATAAAGTAAAGGAATTTGACAAGATGAGCTGCAAGTTCCTTTCTGTATGCAGTGTGCTATGATTTGGTGAATCTAATTCATTAGTGTACATACATAGGTGCATGACTAGGTCAGCCTCAATCTCCAGGTTGCTATGATCCAATCTATTATGGTTGAATATTATATTCTGTTTTCTCCTGTTTTTCTTAAAAGAATGAATACATAACAAACTTGCTTGCATTTAATTCTGGTTATGCCATTTACTAGCTTTTTGCCTTGGGCAAATTACTTTGCTTGATCCCCAATTTCTTCATCCATAAAATTAGGATCATAGTAATTTCCTTATAGTTTTGTTGAATTAAATGAGTTATTACATGTAAAATTATTTATAATAGTAGGGGATGAAATGATTTAATATATGTGAAAGTATTTAGAAAGGTAACTGGCACATAGAAGAGACTATATAAGTGTTATTAAAATTATTTTTAGGCTTCCCTGGTGGCGCAGTGGTTGAGAGTCTGCCCGCCAGTGCAGGGGACACGGGTTCGAGCCCTGGTCTGGGAAGATCCCACATGCCGCAGGGCAACTGGGCCCGTGAGCCACAGCTGCTGAGCCTGCGCGTCTGGAGCTTGTGCTCCGCAACAAGAGAGGCCGCGATGGTGAGGGGCCTGCGCACTGCAATGAAGAGTGGCCCCCGCTTGCCGCAACTAGAGAGGGCCCTTGCACAGAGGCGAAGACCCAACACAGCCAAAATAAATAAATAAATAAATAAATAATAAAAATAAAGGAATTCCTTTAAAAAAATTATTTTTATATTTTTTCATCTGTGTAAATTTTGTCTGCTTTAATACACGTGACTATACTGTGCATGGAATTTTTACTTAGAATTGTGGTTAGAATATGAAGTTGTTAGAGATTCCTATGATAAAATGCTATTGTAGTGAGTAAACTTTGAAGTGTTTTAGAAATACTAGACTCTTTTAAAATATATTTCTGGAAACAAAGAGGTATATGACATTCCATAAAAGACAAAACTCTAAGAACATAAAATACATAAATCTTTGCCACAGGCTAGAGTGGAGGGGACAGGACTGACTACAAATAGGCACAAAGCTTTTGAGGATGATGCCAATATTCTCCATCCCAACTGTGGCGGTGGTTACATGACCGAATGTGTTTGTCAAGATGCATATACAAAGGGAGTCAATTTTATTGCATTTATGTTGTAGCTAAATAAACCTGAATTTATTTAAAAAAATTTTTCTTGGTGTAATCTTTTGATCTGGGAGATCTTGTAGAACATGCAGTTGTGTTCTAATCTTGCAAATTGATTCCTAAACTTGCATTCATTTTTATTTCAAGTACTTGAAATATAACATAAAATGTCAGTAGAGACACTGTCACAGCTGCCGCCATATTTGCAGCACCTGCTCTCCTGTTTGGTTAGTCAGTCTGTAGAATTTTCTCCTTAAATAGCTCTTACCTCCCTCGCACGTCTTTGCCTTAAATGCCATCCGTACTCCACTTCCATATCCTCCTCCTCATTTCTCCTGGGGCGCCTTAGGCTTTCCCTCACCCAGCAAATTGGAACAAACATGCTTATTTGATATTTGTTGATGCTATTTTGAGTAGTACTATTTTATAAAGGTTATTTTCTAAATTATTGTTGCTGGTATTCTGAAAAAATGGCTTTTTTGAATTTTTCATACTCATTAACCTAGATAAATTTATTTATTATCTTGTAAATTATTTTTATTTATAAATCATATTAAACAAACTCCTAGTTTGCTGAGTGCTTTTTAATTATTATAAATGGATGTCAAATTTTATGACATCTTTTTTTTCTGCATCTGCTGAAATCCCATGCTTTTTCTTTTTCATTTGGTTAATGTGGTGAATTATGCTAATTGATTTTCAAGTGTGAAAACAACCTTGCTTTCCTGGAGTAAATCATCTTGATTATTAGATTTTATTCATTTTATATCTGTTGAATATGATTTGCTAGCTAACGTCTTGTTTAGGATTTTTCTGTCCATGTCTATGGGTGGAGTTGGATTTAATTTTCTTTCACTGTGGTTTCCTTATCAGGTTTTGATATCAAGACTATGATAACTTCACAAAACAAACAGAGCAATATTCACTTTTCCCCTTAATTCTAAGGTTTTTTTTTTTTTTAATTATTTATTTATTTAGTTTTGGCTGTGTTGGGTCTTCGTTTCTGTGCGAGGGCTTTCTCTAGTTGTGGCAAGCGGGGGCCACTCTTCATCGCGGTGCGCGGGCCTTCTCACTATCGCGGCCTCTTTTGTTGTGGAGCACAGGCTCCAGTCGCGCAGGCTCAGTAGTTGTGGCTCAGGGGCCCAGTTGCTCCACGGCATGTGGGATCCTCCCAGACCAGGGCTCGAACCCGTGTCCCCTGCATTGGCAGGCAGATTCTCAACCACTGCGCCACCAGGGAAGCCATTTTTTTTTTTTTAAGATTCCATATATATGTGTTAGCATACGGTATTTGTTTTTCTCTTTCTGACTTACTTCACTCTGTATGACAGACTCTAGGTCCATCTACCTCACTACAAGTAACTCAATTTCATTTCTTTTTATGTCTGAGTAATATTCCATTGTATATATGTACCACATCTTCTTTACCCATTCATCTGTTAATGGACACTTAGGTTGCTTCCATGTCCTGGCTATTGTAAATAGAGCTGCAGTGAACAGTGTGGTACATGACTCTTTTTGAATTATGGCTTTCTCAGGGTATATGCCCAGTAGTGGGAGTGCTGGGTGGTATGGTAGTTCTAGTTTTAGTTTTTTAAGGAACCTCCATACTGTTCTCCATAGTGGCTGTATCAATTTACATTCCCACCAACAGTGCAAGAGTGTTCCCTTTTCTCCACACCCTCTCCAGGATTAACTGTTTGTAGATTTTTTGATGATGGCCATTCTGACTGATGTGAGGTGATACCTCATTGTAGTTTTGATTTGCATTTCTCTAATGATTTCTACTCTTACTTTTTTTTCATTTTCTTTGGGTTTCTTTTTCTTATTTCTTGAAATGAATGCTTAATCCACTAATTTTCAACACTTCTTTTCAAATTTATGCATTTAATTTTAATGGCTGTAAATTTCCTTCAACTTTTAAAAAATCTGTACCACAAAAATGTTGATGCTTAAACTTCTGTGATAATTTTATTATAATTCAAATAAAAAACTTTTCTAATTTTTATTTTAATTTGTTATTTGACACATTTAGTATTTCTTAATTTTTAAATAGAGAGATATTATCTGGTTATCTTATTACTGATTTCTAGTTTAATTTCACTGAGGTCAGATTTTAATCACTTGAAATTTGCTTTTGTCCCAGCATAAGGCCAATATTTTGTTTGAATTTTATTTTTTTTATACAGTAGGTTCTTATTAGTTATCTATTTTATACATATTAATGTATGTATGTCAATCCCAATCTCCCAATTCATCCCACTACCACCACCACCTCCCATCCCTGTTTCCCCCACTTGGTGTCCATATGTTTGTTCTCTACATCTGTGTCTCTATTTCTGCCTTGCAAACTGGATCATCTGTACCATTTTTCTAGATTCCACATATATGCATTAATATACGATATTTATTCTTCTCTTTCTGACTTACCTCACTCTGTATGACAGTCTCTAGGTCCATCCACGTCTCTACAAATGACCCAATTTTGTTCTTTTTGTGGCTGAGTAATATTTCATTGTATATATGTGCCATATCTTCTTTATCCATTCATCTGTCAATGGGCAATTAGGTTGCTTCCATGACCTGGCTATTGTAAATAGTGCTGCAATGAACATTGGGGTGCATGTGTCTTTTTGAATTATGGTTTTCTCTGGGTACATGCCCAGTAGTGGGATTGCTGAGTCATATGGTAATTCTATTTTTAATTTTTTAAGGAACCTCCACCATACTGTTCCCCATAGTGACTGTATCAATTTACATTCCCACCAACAGTGCAAGAGGGTTCCCTTTTCTCCATACCCTCTCCAGCATTTGTTGTTTATAGATTTTCTGATGATGTCCATTCTAACTGGTGTCAGGTGATACCTCACTGTAGTTTTGATTTGCATTTCTCTAATAATTAGTGATGTTGAGCAGCTTTTCATGTGCCTCTTGGCCATCTGTATGTTTTCTTTGGAGAAATGTCTATTTAGGTCTTCTGCCCATTTTTGGATTGGGTTGTTTTTTTTTTTTAATATTGAGCTGCATGAGCTGTTTATATATTTTGGAGATTAATCCTTTATCCGTTGTTTCATTTGCAAATATTTTCTCCCATTCCAAGGGTTGTCTTTATGTCTTGTTTATAGTTTCCTTTGCTGTGCAAAAGCTTGTAAGTTTCATTAGGTTCCCATTTATTTTTGTTTTTATTTCCATTACTCTAGGAGGTGGGTCAAAAATGATCTTGCTGTGATGTATGTCAAAGAGTGTTCTTCCTATGTTTTCCTCTAAATGTCTGGTCTTACATTTAGCTCTTTAATCCATTTTGAGTTTATTTTTGTGTATGGTGTTAGGGAGTGTTCTAATTTCATTCTTCTCCATGTAGCTGTCCAATTTTCCCAGCACCACTTATTGAAGAGACTGTCTTTTCTCCATTGCATATCCTTGCCTCCTTTATAAGTTGACCATAGGTGTGCAGGTTTATCTCTGGGCTTTCTATCTTGTTTCACTGATCTATATTTCTGTTTTTGTGCCAGTACCATATTGTCTTGATTACTGTAGCTTTGTAGTATAGTCTGAAGTCAGGGAGTCTGATTCCTCCAGCTCCATTTTTTTCCCTCAAGATTGCTTTAGCTATTTGGGGTCTTTTGTGTCTCCATACAAATTTTAAGATGTTTTTGTTCTAGTTCTGTAAAAATGCCATTGGTAATTTGATAGGGATTGCATTGAATCTGTAGATTGCTTTGGGTAGTATAGTCATTTTCACAATATTGATTCTTCCAATCCACAAACATGGTATCTCTCTCTATCTGTTTGTATCATCTTTGATTTCTTTCATCAGTGTCTTATAGTTTTCTGAGTACAGGTCTTTTACCTCCTTAGGTAGGCTTATTCCTAGGTATTTTATTCTTTTTGTTGCAATGGTGAATGGGATTGTTTCCTTAATTTCTTTTTCTGATCTTTCATTGTTAGTATATAGGAATGCGAGAGATTTCTGTACATAAATTTTGTATCCTGCAACTTTACCAAATTCACTGATTAGCTCTAGCTAAGAGAATTCAGCACCACCAAACCAGCTCTACAACAAAAGCTAAAGGAACTTCTCCAAGTGGAAAACACAAGAGAAGAAAAGGACCTACATAAACAAACCCAAAACAATTAAGAAAATGGTAATAGGAACATACATATCAATAATTACCTTAAATGTAAATGGATTAAATGCTCCAACCAAAAGACACAGACTGGCTGAATGGATACAAAAACAAGACCCTTATATATGCTGTCTACAAGAGACCCACTTCTGACCTAGGGAAACACAGAGACTGAAAGTGAGGGGATGGAAAAAGATATTCCATGCGAATGGAAATCAAAAGAAACCTGGAGCAGCAATACTCATAGATAAAATAGACTTTAAAATAAAGAATGTTACAAGAGACAAGGAAGAACACTACATAATGATCAAGGGATCAATCCAATTTTTGTACAAGTGGAAGGGTTGGCTTTATCTCAGGTTTTAAATCTGGTATCCACCAACTTCCAAGAAGACCACAGGAGAATTCAGACGGTTTGTGAACTTGAATGGGCAAAAGACTACATCCTTATTTTTATTAATCTTTGATTGAAATTTAATATTTCCTTCAATAATGAATGTAATCAACAAATCAGAATTGGGTACTAATACAGATATTTTCAAATCACATAACTATTGGAAATATCTTAAAATATAACTTCCTCTCTTCACTACACTAAAATATGGTAGTTGTTAGACCACCTGCTAGATCTTCTTACGTAATGCATTAATAAAGAAACATATATTACTATAACACAAGTCTTTAAACATTTTGAGAGTTAAATTTTAATATTTTTTTGTATTCCTAGTCATTTTATTGTATGCATTCAAGAACATTATTCTGAAAAGAGTTTATAGGCTTTGCCAGACTGCTAAAAGTTCTCACAACACACATACACAAAATGTTAAGAATATATATTGTAACAGGAATGAAAGTAGAGTATATGGGAACAGAAGCAGGGGGTTTAGCAGATATGGTATTGGAAGTTGGAGAAGTATTTTTGCTATTACTTCTAATTTTCTGAGTGATAAAAGAGTCAAGGTCATCAGGACAGAGTGAGAAAGAAGGGAGGAGATAATGGAAATTTGAGTAT
Organism: Balaenoptera physalus; assembly: GCF_965194825.1. Classification (NCBI taxonomy): domain Eukaryota; kingdom Metazoa; phylum Chordata; class Mammalia; order Artiodactyla; family Balaenopteridae; genus Balaenoptera; species Balaenoptera physalus. The sequence continues at coordinate 36,045,043 of NC_138891.1, forward strand.
AAGAAATAAGATGTGAATTAGTTTTCTAAGAGAAGAAGAAAGTTAATTTATTAGGAGAATGCAACTAGATTGCAGAGCAGTGCCAAGTGCCCACTTGTATTTTCAAACTTAAAGGGGCACCACAATTGTGTGTCTTTCTCCTGCTCTGTTCAGCTGCAGAATGAGTAAAGAGTTGAGTTAACCAGAGTCAAGATTTCTCAAAAGAGTAAGGTGAACAGAGAGAGGAGCAAGGGAATGAATGATCTACATAGGAGAGTGATACTAGCGATGGATTCCCGTTGCCCAGGTGGATAAAGAAGGAAGTGAGAACATGAGGGGCATTATCATCAAGTGGCAAGGTCAATGGATAGGAGGTTTCCATGAGGTGGTTGGATTGGCAGAGTTGGGACCGCACAGTAAATAAACTGGAGATGGAGGAGATGGACTAGAGAGAATGAAAAAAATATGTTCTAAAACATACTAACAGAAATTATAGCTTAAGGGAGTGAGAAGCAAGTGAATATTTTAGGGAGGTTTACCAGCTTACAACTCTAAAATTTTGAAATTGAAATCAGCGCCTCTTTTCTTGACTCTCTTCTTCCTAGGTTTCCATGCCTAACACATCATGCACACTCTCATCTTCTCTGCTTCTGATTCCTCCTGAAGAGAGAAAGTTGGCTTTCCACTCAGGACTCAAGAGGCTCAAGGGTTATGGAGTAGCAGCCATGCCAATGAGTAAATCAATGGCTGAAAATTAACATATACTTAGTGTTTGCTATGCACTCTGCACTATTAGGCAATTTCTGTGTGTCTTTCACATATAATCTTATGAAATATACTGAAGCATTATGAATAAACTGAAACTTGAAGAGGGAAATTAGCAAGATTAATGTACTATAGGCAGCACATAATAGAACTAGAATTTTTAAAAAGGTCTGACTATAAACCCTGGATTTTCTCATGCTGTTACCTTGGCCAGGAGTCTTATTTTACCACCATTTGTAGCATATGTTTATACACAAGCCTAACTATGGTCATTGTTGATGACTCCCTGGAGAAATCCATTCATGCTGTTAAATAACATGAAAACATAAATCTCATTGTAATTTTGCCATAGTTCATTAAATCAGCTGACACTTAATTTTTCTTTTCTTTTTTTTTCTTCTGTGTCTATTTTCCCTGAACCAACAATCTGAGTTTTAAGCAAATCTGAGACTATCTAAATAAAATATTCCCTTACATTGTAAATCAACTATAGTTTGATTTAAAAATTTTTTAAAAAAGATAAAGTTCCCAAATTCTCCTGAAATTAAAAGTTATTTGTGTCTTCCTTTTTCTCTCTGCCACTATACTGTTCTCAGGGTTTTAATTTCTGTAAGTTGTGATTTAAGTTGTACTGACCTAAAACAAATAGACTGCCAGTTATTTCTCCAGCAAAAATAGGTTTATTTGTGATCAACACAGAATTGCAGTTTGGAGGCTGCAACCATGGCGAGCCACTTGCAAGTCACTCCACAGCAAGAAGAGAACTCTTTTAAAAAGAAGAAAGGGAAGCTGGGAAGGCTATAGTAAACAAAAAGTCCATTGGAGGAATTGACAGTTTGAAGTCTAGTGGCTTTTTATTGGCTGAGTTGTGACAGTATCTCATTGGCTAAGCTCTTACCAAGCAGGAAGAAGGAGATGTCTTTGCTATTGTCATAGGGTATGAGAGTTTCCCCTTCTGGCCTCCTGACTCTATTTTAATTTAGGTTTCTGTTTATTAATTTTTACAGTTGTTTTTATACAATGCCAAAATGACCAACTTATTATGAAATCCTTGGAGGGAAAATCAATTTATTTGTTTAATAGTATTATATCTAGTATGTTGATAGAGTGACTAGAGTTTGAAACTATCATTGGGTTGATTTTGTGCCATCTAGATTTAACCCATGTATTATGAAGATAAAGTAGCTTAGTACAAAACTGCTGGTTCAGATGAATATATTCATTCATTCACATGTTCATTCACCCACCCACTTATCTATTAATACATACATTCATTCAGAAATTTTTACTGAATTCACACAAAGCACTGTGATAGGCAGTGTGGATCCAATGCAGGACAGACTCAATTTTGTCCTTCTGGAGTATGCTATACATTTCATGACAGACAAAGGCAACAAAGACAACCGAAGTGGAAGGGGCTTCTGTGTAATAACAGGCAATACTGAACTCGGAAGACATCTCTCACAGCTTACACTCTGATTCCTATGTATTGAAAGGATGTTTGTACGAGAAATAGTGCTATTTCTAAAATTGCCCTTAGCCATGGAGAGTCCTTAGGAATCACTAGGGGATTTAAAAAATAAAAAGTGATGGGGGTCCACTCCTATATATTTGCTTTTAGTGGCCTTAGGATAAGGCACCCCTCTGAGACTGCCGCCAGTTGGAGGCGTGGCTTGCCTATTAGAAGGCAGTCCCATGCAAGGGTGTGGGGCTTGGTGAGCAGAGCACAGGATGGATCCTAGCTCTCTTTATCTCCTTGGTCATTCATTTTTGCAGGGCCCAGAACAGCAGCACTGGGGCTTGGCATCTGAAAACGCTCTCCTTCTATCATTGTTAGGGGTGCTTTCGTACTAAATGCTCTCCTTAAGTGAATGTTGGCTGTGGGTCTCTATCTCTCTGATCATTGTGTACATTTGTATTGGGATACTAGAACTTCTGAGTTATTTTTTCCATATGTTCTAATGATGTACAGAATTGACTCCCCTCCATCATCTGTGTCTGTGTGATGCTCTGTATTAAAACAAAGTAAATATATTACCTACTTATAAACCATCTATGTGTTTCTAAGTTCCAGATTTATTCTAAAGTTTTCATGGCTGAGTAGTTAATAGCTTTAATTTGCTAATAATTATGAAGTTGGTAAATTTGTTGCCTATTCTGAATTGACCACTATACTGAGTTCTACATGGGACAATATTCTGTGATCACCAACACAAGGGTATGAAAAAATGATCCTGCTGGCAATATTAGCACCCAGGACTAGGAAAGCTTATAATTATAAACTTAAACTTTAAAACAGCTTTGTATTTTTGGAATTTTCCAAGCTATTTCTAGGAGGAATGGTATAAATTTGCCAAATCTTAGAAAAAAATAATGTCAGAAACAGCAAAATAGAATTGACCAGGGAGATATTATCTAGGGCATAGGATAAAAATGGCTTTGAATTCTCAAGGAAAAAAAAAAATCAAGGATAATTGCTTTTTAGATACTTTGGCTATTCTGAAGTTTCTCTGTCCAAGACACAGGTAATGATTTTTGAAAGTAAATGCAACAGCTCAAAATAGCTCTCCTTTTAAAAAGATCTAAATGTAATTGTCATATTTAGGAAACAGAGATAGATTTTGCACTTTAAAAAATGAAATCAGAGTTCTAAAGAGAAAGAACAAAGGAGAGAAAAAAGTGTAGAAAGCAGTTAAATAACCATGATGAAAGTTACTAAGAGACTCTCAGGTCATAATTAAAAATGAATCTATATCTGAAATAGATCCTAAGGTTTGAACATCAAACTAAATAACCGTAAGCACAAATTATTTTTCTTGAAAGCTTCAGACTGGTTATCATGTTTCTACTTTATAAAATCTTGATGTGCATTTTCTGGTGATAAGTGTAATATTACTCCTATTGTAGGCCCTATTCTCCAACTAAAATTTAATTTTTTAATGTCAAATATCATGGGCATTATATTTATATAATGCTACCCACCATTCCTTTACTTTCCTATATATATATATATATATTTTACTTGTAACTAAAACCTTTTTTAGTCGACTTTTCTTTTTCTAGCATCATTGCTCTAAAAATTTGGGGCACATATCTACAGGATTTGGAGGGACAATTCAATTTTACAGCCAGATACATAAATATTATTAAATTTATGAATGACTGTAATTTAATTTGTCTGACTTTCTAAAACTTCCCATATGAATAAATTCTCACATCTGAAAACAAGCAACTTTTGTTTAATTTATATAAGAATTTTATCTCTTTTAAATTTAATTTTATTCTTTTAATTTTTAAAAATCTTTATAATTATATTTTTAAAGGGATTAAAATAGGAAAATTTTCATATAAGAAAACAAGATTTGTACTTCTTATTCAAATGATTAGGATTTCTTGTTAAAAAATAAAATTGTCCTCAGATTAATGGTGAGATTACAAAGAATGAGCTGGCTTTATGATGCGATAGTAGTGTTCTCTTATGAAGGCTGGCAAATGAACAAGTGTCTGTTTTCAAGAGATTTAAAATTCAAGACCAAATGTGCAATCTGAAAAGCAGCCATTATTTTTTCAGCGAATATTATTGTCTGTTTACTACATGCCAGGCTGTAGGATTATCAACATGAAGCAGGATATCACCAATGGGGGAAGTCCTTGCTCATTGAAATTGTTCTCAAATGTCAGATAATGAATTAACTCAAAACTAGAGTCACAGAGGATTCATGGCTTCATTATAAAAGTTATTTAAATACTCAAAATAACAAAATATGCTGTTTCCTCCTAGAACAGTTACATGTTGTACTGGATTTTTATAAAACCATTTTATTTAAAAGTAAAACACAGATACAGAAAATCTTTACAAACAGATGGATATTAAAGCAGGTCAAGAAATAGAACTTTGCTAGCTTCTCCGGGAGTCCTTCCATGTATGCAGTACCCCAAAATTAACCACTATCCTGACTCCTAAAGTAATCATTTCCTTTTTTTTAAAAATAGTTTTATCACCCAAGTGTGAATCCCTAGAAAATATAGTTTAGTCTTGCTATTTAAAATTTTTTTGGAAATGTTTTTAAAGTCTCCTTCAATTTACAATTTTCCCCTTTTATTTCCCCCCTCCTCCCACCCACTCATACCCTTACATTGTATCTATTGAAAGACCCATACATTTGACTAGTACAGTTTCCAACTGTCTGGATTTGGCTGATTGCATTTTCATGGTGAATGTCATTTATGTACCTCTGTCCTTTGTAAATTGGTAGCAGGAACATGGAGTTTAATCCATTAATTAAATTCAGATGGGATCTCTTTAGCAAGACTCTGCCTAGGTCATGGTGTGTTCCTTCATCAGAAGGCATTTAGTGTCTGCTTATCTCTCATTTGTGATGTTAAAAGATGTTAACGCCCAAAGATCTTCAAGTTGTTCCTTTTGGCATGACCCTAGAAGTCTTTTTATAGCTTTCTCACTATAAATTGGACAAGCTTTTTAGGTTCATCATGTACATTTCCTGCCTCAGGCCTGAATCAGCCATTTCTCCAGGAAACTGTTTTTCTTTACTAGAGAATGGCATGTGAGGACTACAATCTGCGTGGTAGGAATGCTCATTGCTACTGTTTCTGGGCTCCTCAGTAGACAGAAAATATACATCATTTTTAAAGATAAAATACCTCATGATTTCATACTTATATTTGCAATTCAAATTCAGGACTACAGGATTTTCACATACCCTCATCCCTATTATTTGTACTCCCAGTTCTCAAAGGCACAGGAGGTGGTAAAATTAGAATGGCTCATTAACTTTATCTCCCATCATACACACATCTGTTGTAGAATAACAATATTAATACTATCATCACCACTATAATTAATTAAAATATTTTTTGCATATGTTCTCCTTACTCTCCACCATCTTTTATAGTTATACTGTATCTACCTTGCCTCATCTTATCACCATAACATACAGTACGCTCTCTTGTCTAACTCTCATTTAATCATTGTTTTAAAAGTGACTACATATTATACATGTTTAATTCTCTTTAGTCGTTTTGGTTGCTCATTCTCTAGTAAGTTCCTTAGGAAAGGCTCAAGAGAACAATATTTCCTGCATTTTGCATATTGGTAATAGTTTGTCTGTATCTAAAATCCTTGGCTCATTTTATTTTCTTGAATGTCTTCCATTTTATTATGAAAGTGTGATTGTGACTCTTGAAAAGTCTGTTAACAATTTAGTATCTATAGGTCATTTGCTTTTTTTTTTTTGCCTAGCTGATCAAAGGATTTTTTCTTTTTATTTAAAATCCAACAGTTTTAATAAAATATGAGCTGGCATTAGTTTATCCAAGTGATAATCTAAAGTACATGGACTGAACTTTCAATATATAGATTCCATTTTTAAAAAAATTTAACTGAAGTTTTTCTGACTTACAGAGTTTTAGTATTTGTCCTGTTCCCTCACTTTGGTTTTTTTCTTCAAGGATTCCTTTCATTCATACACTGGATTTTTTAACCTATCTTAAATATTTATCACTTTATCTCAAATTCTTTTGTGTCTTCTTCATTATTTCTATTTACTTAAAATATTTTCCCTCCTTTTCACCATGTATTTCTCTTAAAGAGATTTTCTCATCATCTCTGGTATTTACTCAGTTTTGTGTTCTGGTTTAGTCTTCATTTCCTTTTAACTCTTTTTTTTACCCCTGAGCTCTGTCATTTAATTTCTAAGGTTTTCTAATACTGATTTATATTATTCTTTCATTGTTTATATATCATTTTCTTAATGTCTTTTAGCTCTGTCTCAAGTAGAAGCTTACTCTTTTGGTCTGTTCAATGAGCATCTTCCCAGCATTTAACAAAATTATTTATAAGGACGTTATCCTGCTCTTTATTTTCTTTTTTGGAATATAATAGCTTTGTATGAGAACTGATCTCACTACTTAATCTCTGTGCATTTTTATATAAAATTTGTTTTCCCTCAATTTTTGAAGGAGGCTTTGCCAGATGGCTTTTCTCCTTTGACAGTGCTCTCTCCTTTCTTGGTTATTTGTAATGTTCAAAGAGATGGCAACTTACTTTCTGAGATTTCCTAGCTCTCTTCTCCTTCCCAACTTTTATCTGGACCTTCTATTTCCACCGTCTCTATTTCACATGTCCTGCTTGATTGTGATTCTGCTCCCAGCAGTTTCTCCTCAATGTGGGCTCTCTCCTAAAAGAGAACCATGGCAAGTTGGTTTCAAGAGTGCATGGAGTCTTCGGGCTAGACTCCTCAACTTTTTTAGCTCCCCTCATGGACTCCTTTCATTTATCCAATATTGAACTGAGCAAAACCTCTCCCAATTTTAACTGCTGCTTCCAAATTAGTCTGCTGTGCTTTCCAGTGATTAGCTGTTAGCTCTTTTGGGGTTTTCCTATTCCCAGATCCATCAGATTCCCTGTTTTTTTCCTCTGCTTTCTCCTGCTCAAATGCTAATAACATCAAGTGTTGTGGCTATAGTTTGTCTTCACCTGCTTGTATTTTGCGGTTCATGAGGGTAGTCTATCACCTAATTTTGTCCAAGGTTTGTTCTGTGTGGTTGTTCTGTCTCTTTTTACACTGGAATTCAAAGCTTGTTGCTGTCACCATCTTCCCAGAATCCTTTTACACTAGACTTTGATATAGATAATTTGTAGCAGGTAACAAATTTTAATAAATATGTATGGAAGAAAATTAAGATTGAGAAGATTCTATTCATTACTTATTAGTAGTATTTTGAAAACTTGGAAAAGTGAATTTCACTTGATTTATATCAACAAGCAACTTTTGATACTGGATACTGGTATCAGATAACCACTTGTGGTGCTGAGATAGTAATACAAAGAGAATAGCTACAGAAAATAGAATAATACGTTAAAACTTCCATGGCAAATAATCTACCTATAGTCATAAAATAGACTCCATGATATTTTTGTCATGCAAATACTGTAATATGATGATTTGATTATCTGATGAGGACCTACTTCTGAATGCTTAACTATTACTTTTGAAACAATATCTATTTCTAACATAGTTGTGGAATACTTTTAAGGGAAGGGGAGACAAAACTATTTCAAGGTTGTTCTTTTTAAAAATAAAATCCCAGTAAAGATAGCAAGCTCTGGGAAATTGAAATTGCCTTGCAGGATGAGTGGATTGAATAGCTCGGAAGGCAGCATCATCTCTGTCAGGTCATCAGAACATCATTTAGAAAATCACTGATAATACTACTAAAGATATTATCCCTGTGGCTCATAAGAGTTAATGCACCTTCCAGGGAAGGGAGGCAGAGCACAATAAGCAATGGTTTTAGAAACATAAGATCTTGCTTCAGTCTTGGTGTCACCATTTATGACCTATGTCATCTTGGGCAAGTCATTTAATTTCTTAAAGCCTTGAACGTTTCACCTGTAAAATGTATATACTATGTAACCGGTGGCAAAGTAAAGAAACTTGAGACAATTTTAAACAACTATAGATGTTGTTATTATGAAAAAACCAATTTTATTTCCAGGGAGTGTCTTATATACATAAAAACTGCATCTCTTCCTCCGTTTCCAATATTCAGTAGGTGCACAGCACCTATCCAGTTGCCCAAGCCAGAAGTCCTGATCATTCCTTGTCCTTCCTGCTGGCATCCAACCAATCATCAGAGCCTACAAAGTCTACTTCTTAAATATCTTTCAAATCAATCTATTTTTCACTATACTTATCACCACTACTCTAGTTCAGGCCACCATTGTCTTTTGTCTGAATTATTGCTACAGCATCCTTATGGATTTCCTTGCCTTGTCTTACATTTTCCAAGAGTAGTCTCCATGGTACCAACCAGAAGCAATTGTTCAAAAGTGCACAAGATTATGATACTTTCTTCCTAAAACCCCCTTAATGAATTATTTAGATAGGTTTCCAACTGTTTAACATGATTTGTAAAGACCTCGCCTTTCCAGCCCCATTGGTTACCAGACTATAGTCCTTGATCATTACTCTGCAGCCCATCAGAACTAGTTTCAGTTCCCCAAAGGTGCTGTACTTTCTTTTGCCTCTGCAACAATGTCCTTGCCTGGAATATATTTTTAGCTCCTCCATGTCTCACAAAGCCAACTGCTAGCCTTCCCTGAATCCCAAAGACTGGGTTGGCTGTCCCTCCTATGTATTCCCCTATACCCTAATTTGTGCTTATTTTGCATTACACTTGCCTGTTTAGTTAACTGCCTTCCACATTTGAGCTCAATCTCCAAGAGGTCAAAGACCATGAAATTTTAACTTTTATATCCCTTTGCCTCACAACAATATTTGTTCGATGAATGATTTACCATGTTGTTAGCAGAAAACTCACGCTCCGTAGCCATAATGGTGAGCTGCCATTCTCTATGCAGGCTTGGTTAGGAGAGTATTTTGAATTACATCACAAAAACAGCTCCAATTTTGAAGGATAGAAACACATTTTTCCCTCTCATATACAGATGTTAAAATTGCATTCTAATATTTTAAGAAAATCTCTTACAGACATAATGATGATCTTCCCTGGAATTGTTTTGTTTCCTTTCTAGATATTAGGTGGAATCTGTATGCATTAATATATATGCCATGCTTGTTGTCTTTCCTTCACATGTATGACTGAAGCTCTTGAAAACACACAGCCATCCACGAATCATTCTCTTGTGTCCTACTGTTACTAAACAACTATCAGTCATCATTATACTGGTCTAAGTAGGTTACTGAAAAGAAATCAAATAGAAAGCCAATGTGAACCCTTGATACTTCTAAGGTGGAAAAACTCCAAAAAACTCCAAAAAGTCAAAAATAAAAATCAAGACATTAGTTGGGGAAAATATCAGTTGGAGTAACCATTTATTCAAAACCTCTGTGCTGGCTCTTTGCAAGGGAAAGCTACTACTCACAAGGGAAAATTTTACTTACTATAACAGTGTCACGCTATAGGCTTTTTCTCCATTTACCACACCCCTGAATATTCCTTTTCAGGAATATAGAAATATGCCTGATTGGAAGAAAGCCCACCTAATGCACTCACTCGTGTTGTGCAGCCCTTAATACAGACAGTGTTTCCTGACCTGTTTCACAACAGTATTTCTTTCCACTGTAGGGTTATCTGAAAACATAGGAAATAAAAAGAGCTTATTACTGTTTATATTGCCAAAGAGGCCTCTCGTCCCACTCTGAAAATGTAGTGGATCTTTTTGGTAATGTATATATTGAAGAGACTTAGGACATAACTCATCTAAGCATGTGGATGTCAGGTTCATCCTCACATGTTTCAGATTGTACGGGTGTATTGTTTCAGTAGAGATATCATCAAATGAACATCAGTTTGACAAGAAAATCAGTATCATCGTATTCAAGGCAAGAGCAATATATTGATGTTAGCACTGATAATTTTTAAAATGGAATGTCTAGGAGGGACCAAGGAAGTTCACAGGTGTAAAGAGAACTGACTTGAAAGTTAGGAGTCTTGGATATTAAGTCAAACTGCCACTAGCTGTGTGATTCCTCCAAAAACTCATGAATATATGATTCAGTTTCCTCTCTGAAATGTTATTTCGTATGTAGAAGGAGGTCAAATAAAATTTAAAAAGGCAATGGATAACATTGAGAAGTTAAAAGTGCTTAATTGGTGCAGTTGAAGCACTGCTAGAATATAGGAGACTTGAACTCCTGTTCAGTTACTGGGTAACACCCTTAGTAGGACTGCAGTCAGCCAGGCACCTGAGGCCCTTATCTCTTCTTACTGAGTCCACTGTGCCCTCCTGGAGCACCTGAAGCAGGCTCAGAGTGTTGCGATATTACCGCAGCCCCCACCCCAGGAAAGCTTTCAACAAATTACTGACTGGAGTTGGTGTATAAATACCCCAGCTCCCTTGCCCCTCAAGGAAAATTCTTAGGCATGTGTTTTACACTGACTAAATTTCTTGAAAAGATTAACCTCCAATTGCCTTCCCTTCCCTTTCTTACTTCCCCTCTCCCTTACCAATACTTCCTGTACCTCCCAAATAACTTTGGTGTTTGAATTCTTGTCTCAAGGTTTTCTCTAGGAGAACCCAAATTAAGAAAATAAAATTATACATTGATATTTCTAGTTATATTATTAAATGATGCTCCTGGAGTCCCGTTCCTTCACTTTGTGAAGGGGAAGGAGCCCCCTGCACTTCTACCCTGTGGGAGGGTGAGGGTGAGCTGATGGAAATAGACTCTTTTAAAAAATGATGAATTACTCAAAAAGAGAGTCCATTCCTTTCAAATGTCTTGAACTGTGTGTGCAGTCCTGGTTGGCATAAGGACATAGTCTTTGAACGGACACCTCCAAATAGTCCTTGCAGTGAAATCGATGGCATAGCCTTTGATGGTTCTCTGAGCTCAGAATGTGGGACCCTTAGCTGGACTGCAGGAACGTCCCACTGAGCCTCCTGTAACAGGTCTCTGGGTTAGGTTCTCTCCAACTTCGAGGCGAGAGGCTCTCAGAAATTGATAGGGATGTGGGAGGAGATTGTCGAGACAAGGACAGCAATCTTGTGACAAGGGTGAGCGAGGACAGCTGGGGAATGGAAACACAAGTGATAGGGCAGCATGTCCTGAGGGAGGTGTAGAACAGCTTCTGTCAGTTGGACAGTGGAGAATTAGCTTCTAGCAAGTCCATGGAGAGGAGACTAGTGGAGCCTTGGTCTTGAGTAGTAAGTACTTCACTGGCCAACAACAAGGTAAGGAGTTGTGGGGAGAGGAGGAGGACTTTATGTAGACAAAATGGAGTATGCAAAGGTGAAGAGGCTTAAAATAGCTCATGTATTTACTTTGGGGAAACTGTTTCCACAGTCCTTGTTTAATGCCATTAAACACTTACAGCACTGTGTATTTTAATTTTTAGTTAATAAATTGGAAAATAATTCTAGATACCAATGGTGTGGCAGGACTTATAATTATTTCTTAAAAATTTGAGAAGTAAAATATCCACCTCATTAAAATGACTGGACTCGAAACCTGCCATCTGATGGTTATTTAAGCCACAGCTTCTTGGCTGGCTTTTCTGACCTTTAACAAGACTTGTGGTGATGTCAGTGCTTGTCATCTTCGTCATCACTCATCTCTTCTCCCTGCGGGCCATCCACACTCTGGATGTCAAGGCAGGGCAGCTGCCTGGCAATGTCAGGATGGCTTTCCTTCTGTTCTGAATGAGGAGGAATTGCCATATTTGAAATGACTCACTACCTTCTGCAGTGTTCCTGCTGACAAAGATAACCTTAAATTCATTAAGCATTTTGATTTGGATCATATTAAGACAGTAAGTTATCTTTTTAGTTATTTTTGCTTTTGTTTTTCATCACGACATAAGGAGTCACATTTTCCAGCCAGCTGGCAGGCTGGGTGTTAGTTCTTAAGGACATATTAGTAAATCTTCCAGCTTTATGGAACCCTGTTCTTCAAGCAAGTATCCATCTGTCAAGAATCTCAAAAGAATTCTTACTCCAGAGTTGAAAATCCTTCTGTGAGAAAATGTCATTTTGCCTTCTGACCTCCAAAATCAAGATTATATTTTAATTTCTACTTTATATAAGTCTACCTCTCCTTTAAGCTGGAAATAACTTGAATATCCAACAGGAGAGAAAATGTTAAATTATATCACTCAATTGTACAATGGAAACAACTGTGAAAAGTTTCTAACTGAAAACTTATGTTTTAATTACTATGTTAGGTAAAACCGTTATTCCCAATTGTACAATTGTTGATTAATTACTTATAGATTCATAGAAAAGGCCTAAACCTGAAAATCAAAGAACATGTTTTATATTTAGCATTAACAATCACCAAAGAGAGTTGTAAATGGCTGTTTATGTGAGGCAAGAAATGGGGTGGGAGAGAGAGAGTTTTTCCCCCACAAGCCTTGTAAAACTATTTGACTCTAAATTATATACATATCTTTATGAAAATTAAAGAGGGCTATAAAGAGATTTGGAAGTCTAGAAGAAAACATTTTTAAAAAGTATGTATTTGGTTTTTAATTAAAATTATATAAGAATTTAGCTCTATTGAATTTGAAGAGAATTGGTAGATAAGTGGTAACTTAATAATTAGTCTCTTTCAAAGATTAATATAAGAAAGTAGGAAAATATATCTTATTCCCTTAATTGTTTTGGTTTAATTCTTATATTGATGTCATACTTAATGAGTTTTATATAGTTGTTTATAGTATTGCATCTGCAGGAGTAAAGCTTCATCCATATGCATAGAAGGTAAAGCTATAAATGGGGTCTGTTTGATTCCTCTGGCCTGAGAGGATTTCCTAGTCCTACCAGGGTCTGCAAAACTTGGGGAGAAAGCAGAAACAATTCTTACCATCCTCATTATTTAAAGCTTGGGAGAAAAACTAGGTCAGAACCATGAAATATTGCTGAGGATGTGGCTAGAGGAATGTGTCTGAAATGGATTCCCAGTGTAAGGCTTCTAGGATGAATACTAGGAGCCAAAATCAGAATTCAAGGAGGATCAGAACTGGAAAGATAGAGAATAAAAGAGCAAACAAGAGTCTGGTCAAATACTGGCAACAATCCCCCTAAACATTAGATGTCATTGCTGCCATATTCTCTGGGTAGGCCTGTTCTGTTTATAGGGTTCTAGACAGAAGGGACTTCTATTTTCCCCAAGCCTCCATCTTGGGTTTACCTCTATAAAACTTGATGGGTTTCTGTTCTTGCTGGGTGGGAAGTGAGTTTTGAGGAACTGCTGTTCAATAACATTCCCAGTGAATCATGTCCTAGAGAAGTCCTTGGTATTTCCAAGGGTTCTTGGTATTGCCACATGCCTCTTCAATGGTGGAATCTTCTCATCTTCTTCATTTTGGAATGTCATGTGCTATGGAGTGGGGCCAGATGTGTAACTGTCACGGAAGCAGCCAGTTGAAGTTGGCAGGTCATCTCAATATGCCTGAGGTAATGGGTCACTCATATCTGGCACAGATGGGCGATACATATTTGTCAGGAGGAAAGGTAGGTATCATTTCTTCTTGGATAGTCTCCTTGGTGCTTGGCCCTGGATGTGCTGGAATGTGCTTCTAAGTCTCTTAACAGAGGGAAAAATTCCTTAATTCTGTTAGATAACAGACAGTTATTCCATGTTGTTATGAAAAATGTTCAAAGAAGCAAATATGGAAATGACTGTGATAAAAGATGTAAATTTACATCTCATAATGATTTCGGAGATAGATCAATTGCATTTTATGCAAAAGCAGTGTAAGAGAAGAAATATTTGTTGCCCTAATGCATGTATCAGCTGGCCATCCATATTTGAATAATGAATAGCAGACAGGGGGATTGCAAAAATGGAGAGCTTAAAATGGCACCCTATGAAACCAAGATGCAAATTGGGATAGGGTAAAGGCCAGGTAACTGGACAACCCACTGAGCAAAGATCTTCTTAACAAAGGGGCAATGACTGGTGTGAGTAGGTCTAAATAATGACTTTACAAATGGTTCTGATGAGTTTCAACTGTAGATAAAAACTTTTAGGTATAACTGGAGAAAGAACTGATAGAAGTGGTGACTGATGCTGGAATTTGATGCCAAGGAAATTTATCAAATCTCCATCTATAAATATTATACACTAATAATAATGAATCAGCAGGTTAATTGCTATGTACTAAGCACTATGATTAAACATCTTAGGTGCAACCAGGTAAGGATCAGTATTATCCCATTTTTACAAATGAGGAAACACAGAAACACTGTTACATGGTTATTCAGTAAGTAGTAAAGTTGTACATAAAAAGTTCTGTAGGCCAAAGGAGGACGAGAAAATGGCTTGATGGAGGCCTGACTAGGCTGGACTAGGGGAGTTTTAGCTCTGGCATTCCCGTTTCACACACTTAAACAGAAATAAATAAATGAACACTCATTTCCTTTCCCATTAGTATGCACAGTTAAACTATTGTATATTTTGTCCATGTGTATTTCCATTTGCTTTTCTGCCATTTTTCCCTTTAAAATATTAAACACATGAATAAAAATTATGTTTCACTTTTAAACAGCTCTTTCCTTCTTCCAGCTGTTTGTGTCAGTGCTAGCCCTCATTAATAAAGTAAGATGGACTAGTTAAATGCTAATGTCAAATGGTGAGTGCTAGGGACCCTTCCCCTTGTGAGATACTGAAACACGAGGTCTGGATGAGTAGCAATGACTGATTTTGTTCTTGGAGGAATTAAGACCTCTGAAAATTGTGGGAATGATTAATGGTTTCTTCATCTTCTGTTTACATGGCAGAGTTTACACTTTATTATTCTAGGCTTTTTAAATATAGGCTATATTTAACCAGATCCTTTCAATTTAAAAAATGATACTGTTATGATACATACATTATTCTCTCACAGATTCATATTGCTTGTTGTGTGCTAGGTGCTGTACTAGGTTCTGGGCATAAAGACTGAATAAGATGACATAATCCTTATATTTTTAGGTGAATGTGAGTCTGAAAGGGACAAATATAAAACATAATTTTTCAAATATTTGTTTAATTATAATGATGATAAACTGTCAAGGGATGATGCAGATTTATGAGATATCAGGGACACTAATTCTAATATGAAGTTTAGGGAAGGGAGGTAACTGCCAGATCATGCAAAGTTTTGTAGGCTTTCAGTCAATTTTATTTTGAGAGCAATGAAAAGTCATCAAGTAGAGAAATTTAAAAGATAAACATTTCTAACTGGAGACCACTGGAATAGTGAAACCATCAGACTGTAGGGTCTTGTCTTAGTGTGGTGGTCTCTCAAAGAAAATGAAACTACGAGTTAGAAAGTTAAGTATGTGTCAGAACAGCTTGGTCATTGATAAATTACTGCAATCTTACAATTAGAAAGAAAAGGCCATTTGGATGGAAAGAATTAATTTTGATTTGACATGTCAAATCCCATATAATCTTATAGGATTCATAGGATTCCCTTAGAGGTAATCCAGGCCTGGTATCCTGGCTAGAAATGTAGAATTGGGAACCATTCACAGGTCTTCTGTATATGGTTTGTGTACCTGGCTGAGTCCAAGGAAGGTGAAAATCTTTCAAATTTGAACAAAAGTGTCTTGTATTCACAATCTGTGCATCTGCAGAGCTGTGTCTGCCTAGAAAGTTTGCCTTTTTTGCATTTACACAGGCACTCTGTGAGATAGTAGAAGGTCTGATCCATAAAATTAATTTAAACTGCAAATTGGATGAACTCTTGAGAAATGAGTGTAAAGAAAAAAACCTAGGAGATCAATATAACTGAGTGGGAGGAAGATAAGGAACAGAACAATAGGATGGAAACATAACATGAAGAGAAGGGATTAAAACAAACACAAGATGAAGATGTCAAGGATGCCAGTGGTACCAAATGCAGCAAAAATGTTCAACAGGGGTTAGGATTGAAAAATAATTATTGAATTTGATTATGGGGATGTTAATTAGGGAATTTAGGGAAAGTTGAGAAAAGATTCCAGATTTATTTCACTTACATGAAATAAAGTGAATCCCTTCTATGTTCCAGGCATGTGCTGATATGAGAAGTCTGTTTAGTGAGTGCCTGATAAAGACACTCAAGGAGCTTAGCCAAGAGAAAAACATGGTGGGGGCTGGAGGAAGCCCCCTCATGAAGATTCATTCAAGAAAAGCAAAATCTAATTACCTTTAAGATAGAAGTAAGAAAAGCACTGTACAGGGGGAGGTTAAGAATACTAAGGATATTAGGACGAAAAGGAAAAAGTATGGGAATAGGTAGGGACTTTAGAGATTTGAGAAGGAAGAGAAGATAGTTATAAAATTAGAAAGATGTTTAAGAGGAGATATATAAATTTTTTCATAAACACTGGATTTATTAATCAGTTTTTGTGTCTTACAAATATATTTCATAAACTAGCTTAAAATACTTTTTTTTTTAACCTCTAACATGAATTTGAACATAGACTAACTACTAGATTAAAAGATTAGATTAAGTTAGGGCTTCACTGGTGGCGCAGTGGTTGAGAATCCGCCTGCCAATGCAGGGAACACGGGTTCGAGCCCTGGTCCGGGAAGATCCCACATGACGCGGAGCAACTAAGCCCGTGTGCCACAACTACTGAGCCTGTGCTCTAGAGCCCGTGAGCCACAACTACTGAAGCCCTCGCACCTAGAGCCCGTGCTCCGCAACAAGAGAAGCCAGTGCAATGAGAAGCACACGCACTGCAAGGAAGAGTAGCCCCCGCTTGCCGCAACTAGAGAAAGCCTGCATGCAGCAACGAAGACCCAACGCAGCCAAAAATAAATAAATAAATACATTTATTAAAAATAAATAAATAAAGTGTACAATTCAATGTTTTTTAAACAAAGATTAGATTAAGTTAAAATTTACTAGATTAAGGCTTGGTTGGTAAGCCTAGGGCAGAGAACATAGAAACTGAGGCATTTAAATGAATTCTTTTGAGTTTTTATTTCTGGTGCCATCTGTCACATTCCCCCTAATAGTTTTATTATGGATGAAAAAAAATCAATTTATGAAGTCATTATCGGGAAATAAATTCCGAAAAAAGCAATTTTATCTGTAAGTAAACTATATTTGGTTTATATTTCTCATAAACTTATTGATTTGCTTTTTAAATATTTAAAAAAATTTTTTCACATGGTAAATCTAAAACAGTAGAAATATTGGTGTTTCCATGTATTAGCAACAAACATTTGGAAAATGGAACTTTAAAATAGTATGCTTTATAATAGCATTAAAACAATTTCATACTTATAAATAAACTTAATGAAAGTGTGCACGACTTCTTCAGAGTAAAATAAAAATATTTCTAAGAGAAATTTCAAGAAACTTAAATAAATGGAAGATCAAACCATTTTTATGGATGGGCTCATTCAATATTTTTAAGATGTAAATCCTCCCAAATTGACATAGAGATTCAGTGCAATCCCACTTAAAATAGCAATGGGCCATTTTTTCTTTTGGGTGGATACCAACAAGGTGATTCTAAAATTTATTCTGAAATAAAAGAACCTAGAATAAACAAAATAATATTGAAAAAGAACAAGGTTTCTTTTACACTACTTGATTTCAAGACTTACTATACAGCTAGAGTAATTAAGATAGTGTGATATTAGTATAAGGACAAAAAAAATCAGTGGAACAGAGTAGAATTCAGAAACAGACTCAAGCTTCATGGTCAACAGATTTTTAACAAGGATATAAAGAATTTCAATGGAAAAAGGAAGTTTTTTCAACAATTGGTTCTGGAACAACTGGATAAATGTATGAAAGATAATTAACCCTGATCATTACCTTGTATCATTCACTAACATTATTTTGAGATGAATCATAGACTCAAACATAAAAGCTAAAACTATAAATATTCTAAAGAAAATGGATAAATTGGACTTAATAAAAATTTAAAACTCTGCTCTTTAAAAGATACCATAAAGAAAAATGAAAGGTAAGCCATAGGCTGAGCAACAATACTTGCAACACATATATCATATAAAGCACTTGAGTTCAGTAAATATAAAGAACTCCCACAAATCAATATTAAGAAGACAATCAACCCAATTAAAATGGGTAAAATATCTGAACAGAAACTTTACAAAAGAAGATATATGAATAGCTAGTAAGCATGTGAAAAACTGCTCAGCATCATTATTCATAAGGGAAATGCAAATTAAAGCTACAATGAGGTTATCATTTTGCCCCCACTAGAAGCAGTTGATGAAAATGAGAAGGAATTGAAACAATGTGGTTAGGAGTATAAAATGGTAATATTTCTCTGGAAAATTGCTTGGCAATTCCTACTCTATGACCTAGCGATTGTATTCCCAGGTATTTACCCGAAAGAGATGGAAATATATGTCTAAAAAAAGGACACGTAAAAATTTTCATAGCAGCTTTATTCATAATAGCCAAAAACTGGAAACAATTTAAGTGTCCATCAACAAGAAAATGGATAAACAAATTGTGGTGTAGTCATACAATGGAGTACAAAAAAGAATGAACTTGATACATGCTACAACATGGATGAAACTTAAAAACATTGAGTGAAAGAATCTAGACACAAAAGACTACAAACTGTATGATTCTATTCACATAAAGTTAAAGGATAGACAAAACTAATCTATGGTGACAGAAAAACAATGGTTGCCTATGGCAGGGTGTTATCAAAACTGCAGGGTATATAACAAAATATACAAAATATAACAAAATAAAGTAGTTGCTTCTATGAAAAACAACAGTTTAGGCTTTCTGTAGATCAGGTCATTGTTTCACTGGGGAGGCTGTGTGCTATATAGGTTAAGAGCACAAGCTCAGGAGTCAGACTGTCTTGAGTTTGAATTCTGACTCCAGTACTGTATGCTAGGCAGATATTTAACATCTCTGAGACTCCATTTGTTCATCTGTAAAAATGGTAGGTTTTATTTGCATTTTGTATTCAACCTTCTCTTGTATATTTTTGTTTGTTTGCCTTCACCGGATCTGTGGCTCAGAAACTGGTGGCTTGAGATTCTCATTAAATATTTCATCCCATGGTGATGTTAGGGATAGTTACAGATTTAGTCTGAAAAGGACTTGACCCAGGTGCTCCCTGCTCCTACCACAACTCAAGGCAAAGAGCCCTGGACAATGGTTACAGCTTGTTGGAGGTTGCATTCCTGGCCAAAAAAGTCCTCCACTCCACTCACAGAGGGCCTGTATGCAGCATCCATAACTCCAGAAGACTGAGGACCCCTGCCTCTTAACGATCCTGAGCTCTGTAGGTTCAAGGGCCAGCTCTACCTCTTACTGTCTGCTTCTGTTCTGTTCATGGCCCATGTACTTTTAAGCAGACATTCGTATTTTTAAGTTAAAACATTTATTTATCTCTATTGATCTTTGTTGGAGGGTGTTTTGTGGGGAGATAATTCTGTATCGTACTGATGAGAAGACATGCTTCTTAAGATTTTAATATAAATATAAAATATTACCAATATTACTGTTATAGAGAATGACACTCTCTCTTAAAACTAAAATTTAAGGGCTACTACATGTAAAAGTTATCAAGAAAGCAAATTGGTGTCTGGGTACTTGGACAGGTGCTGTCAACAATAGCTCTGCTCTCAAGGTCAAATCATTTACTTTTCGAGACTAAATGTTCTCATTTATAAGATTACTGGTCTGAATCAGATAATCTCTAATATCCTTTTTCACTCCAAAAATACAAGTTTATACTCTGGCTTAGAGGTTGTGAACTGGCAACCCAGGACCTGCTTTGATTTACCAATACAAGTTATTTAAATATTTTTTTAATTAATAAACTTTATTTTTTAGAGCAGTTTTAGGTTCACAGCAAAACTGAGTGGAAAGTAAAGAGAGATCTCATATATCCCGTTGCCCCTCCCCAAACCTTTCCCACTATCAATATCCTGCATCACAGTGGTACATTTCTTACGGCTTATGAATCTATATTGACATATCATCATCTAAAGTCTACAGTTTACATTAGGGTTCACTCTTGGTGTCATATGTTCCATGAGTTTTGAAAATGTGTTATGACATGCATCCACCTTTGTAGTTTCATACAGAATAGTTTCTCTGACCTAAAAATCCTCTGTGCTCTGCCTATCTCTCCCTCTCCCCCACCCCAACCCGGTCCTGCCACTCAACCTCTCTAACCCATGGCAAACACTAATCCTTTTACTGTCTCCACAGTTTTGCCTTTTCCAGGATGTCATATGGTTGGAATCATACAGTATGTAGCCTTTTCAGATTGGCTTCTTTCACTTAGTAATATGCATTTAAGGTTCCTCTGTGTCTTTTCGTGACTTGAGAGCTCATTTCTTTTTAGTATTGAATAATATTCCATTGTCTGGATGTACCATACTATTTATCTTTTCATCTACTGAACAACATCTTGGTTGCTTCCAAGTTTTGGCAATTATTAAGAAAGCGGCTATAAATATTTTTGTGCAGGTTCTTGTGTGGACATATATTTTCAAATCATTTGGATAAACACCAAGGAACACAATTGCTGGATTGTGTGGTAGGAGTATGTTTGTAAGACACTGCAAACTGTCTTCGAAAGTGGCTGTACCATTTTGCATTCCCACCAGCAATGAATGAGAATTTCTGTTGCTCCGCATCCTCATCAGCATTTAGTGTGGTCAGTGTTCTGGATTTTGGCCATTCTAATAAGTGTGTAGTGGTATCTCATTGTCGTTTTAATTTGCAATTCCGTAATGTTGAACATCTTCTCGTATGCTTACTTGTCATCTGTATATTCTTCAGTGAGGTATCTGTTCAGGTCTTTTGCTCATTTTTTAATTGGGTTTTTAATTTTCATTTTGGATAATACTCTTTTATCAGATGTGTCTTTTGCAAATATTTTCTCTCAGTCTGTGGCTTGTCTTCTCATTCTCTTGGCATTTTCTTTCATAGAACAGAAGTTTTTAATTTTAATGAAGCCCAGCTTATCAGTTATTTCTTTCTTGTATAGTACCTTTGGTGTTGCATCTAAAAAGCCATACCCAAGGTCAGTTAGGTTTTCTCCTATGTTATCCTGTAGAAGCTTTATAGTTTTATGTTTTACACATCTATGATCCATTTTGAATTAATTACTTCATTTTGAACAATTATGCCTTTATGTGAAAGGCATGAAGTCTGTATCTAGATTCATATTTTTGCATATGGATGTCTAGTTGTTTCAGAACCATTTGTTAAAAAGTTTTCCTTTAAATATTTTTTCAGCTTTGTTGAGGTATAACTGACATATAACATTGTATATGAATAAGGTGTACAATGTGATGATTTGAGATACATATGTGTTGTGAAATAATGACCACAGAAAGTTAGTTAACACCTCCATCACCTCACATAGTTACTTTTTTTTTTGTAGTGAAACATTTAAGATCTACTCTCTTAGCAATTTTCAAGCATACAATATAATATTGTTAACCATAGTCACCTACTGTACATTAGATCCCAGAATTTATTCATCTTATAACTCGAAGTCTGTACCCTTTAAACAACATCTTCCCATTTTCCCCAGCCCTTAGCTCATGGAACTCCCAATCTATTCTCTGCTTCTATGAGTTCATTTTTCATAGATTCCATATATAAGTGAGATCATGCAGTATTGGTCTTTCTCTGTAAGACTTACTTCACTTAGCATAACACCCTCAAGCTTCATCCATGTTGTTGCAAATGGCAGGATTTCCTAGCTATCTCAGTTATAAAATCCACCGTCTTGGTATCGCAGTAACTGTGTTCAAGAAACCCTTATTTTACTTAATAATGGCCCCAACATACAAGAGTAGCGATGTTGGCAATTCAGATATGCCAAAGAGAAGCCGTAAAGTGATTCCTTTGAGTGAAAACGTGAAAGTTCTTGATTTAATAAGGAAAGAAAAAAAATTGTATGCTGCGGTTGCTAAGACTTATGGTAAGAATGAATCTTCTATTGTTGAAATTGTGAAAAAGAAATTTACGCTCGTTTTGCTGTCACACTTCAAACTGCAAAAGTTACAGCCACAGTGAGTGATAAGTGCTTAGTTAAGATGGATAAGGCATCAAATTTGTACAATAAGATATTTGAGAGAGAGGGAGAGAAAGACCCCATTCACATAACTTTTATTACAGTATGTTGTTATAATTGTTCTATTTTATTATTAATTATTATTGTTAATCTCTTACTGTGCCTAATTTATAAATTAAACTTCATCACATATATGCATACATAGGAAAAAAAACATAGTATATATAGGGTTCGGTGCTATTGGCAGTTTCAGGCATCCACTGAGAGTCTTAAAACATAACCCCTGGAGATAAAGGGGAACTACTGTACATATATACACACACACAGACACACATGCACACACACACATGCATTTTCTTTCTTTCTTTTTTTCACATCTTTATTGGAGTATAATTGCTTTACAATGGCGTGTTAGTTTCTGCTGTATAACAAAGTGATTCAGCTATACGTATACATATATCCCCATATCCCCTCCCTCTTGTGTCTCCCTCCCACCCTCCATATCCCACCCCTCTAGGTGGTCACAAAGCACCAAGCTGATCTCCCTGTGCTATGTGGCTGCTTCCCACTAGCTATCTATTTTACATTTGGTAGTGTATATATGTGCATGCCACTCTCTCACTTCATCCCAGCTTACCCTTCCCCCTCCCCGTGTCCTCAAGTCCATTCTCTACGGCTGAGTCTTTATTCCTGTCCTGCCCCTAGATTCTTCAGAACCTTTTTTTTTTTTTTAGATTCCACATATATGCATTAATATACAATATTTGTTTTTCTCTTTCTGACGTACTTCACTCTGTATGACAGTCTCTAGTTACATCCACCTCACTACAAATGACTCAATTTCATTTCTTTTTATGGCTGAGTAATATTCCATTGTGTATATGTGCCATACATTTCTTTATCCATTCATCCACTAATGAATACAAGTTTTTTCTCTGTTTCAGCTATTGTGAATCATGCTGCAGTGAACATGGAGGTACAGATATCTCTTCAAGATAGTGATTTCATTTCCTTCAGATATATTCCCAGAAGTGGAATTGCTGGATTGTATGGTGGTTCCTTTAAATATTTTAAAACTAGTTGCCAGCCATTAGAAATCAGGAGATTTTACATAAAAATCTGATGTTCATCTTCCCTTGAAAAAAGTGAAAAGAATTGGAAATGCAGGGTCAACATAAGCAAGCACTGAGTAGTGTCTATCTCCTTGAGCTAGGTCATATGTCCCACTGTCTCCCATTTCCTATTGCATTATATATATTCAGTGTATTCACTTACTTGTGTTACTTCCTGACCTCCATAAGCATGTGAGTTTGTGCCATTGGTTCTCTAACTTTAGTATGTGTAAGAATCACTAATGGAAAGGAAAACTCTTGAGCACTTTCCCTAGAGATTCTGATTCAGGTCTCTGGATCTGTGTGTTCCAGAAGCAGCATCACAGATATGTATATAACAGATACCATGGACCACACTTTGACAGGCATTGCTTTAGGCTATTATACATAATTGAGACAGGAGGGAAAGGGGCAGGACACTAATGTTAGATAATGAAGAAGGGGCGCAGCTGTTTGGATGCAATAAAGACCGCTTGGAACCAGCTGAAACCAGGGTAGCTTTGAGAATAGTCCGGTCTTTGACCTCTGGCTCATTATACTTTCATTGTAATACTAAAAAATCACTCCCCCTTACACTTGACAGTTCCCAGGGGGACCATAAATGGCCAAAAAGTGGGCAGCGGCCCAATCCCTGGGAAATCCCCACCCTACCCCAAAAGAGCAAGAATATTCTTGCCACTCATTAGCCTATGAAATTACTTAACCCATTAGAACCTACAACCCCATGTTCTGGGGTCACTCTCACTTTCTGAGAAGGTCTGCATTCTGCCCATGGAATGTGTATGTCTGTAACTAAACTTGTTTTCCCTTTACTCTGGCTCGTCTTGAATTCTCTCCTGCGCAAAACTAAGAATCCTCACTTGGCGGTCTGTCCTAAGGATTCCTGCGGGTCCCGGAATGTGACGTTTCCCTCTCCCGCAACACAATTATCATCCTACCACCTTAAGGTTAAAACATTAAGTTCCAATCTACAGACCACCAACAGTTTTAATAAATAGGAAATCACTTGCTGCCTTACCTGTGGGTTGTCCTTCAAATCAACGATTGTTAACCTGGAGTTGTTACGGACCCTTTCCAGTCGGGCTCGAACAAGGGTCCTCTTGCTCAGTGTCACTGGAGCCAAGAGAATGCAACTGAGTTTGGCTCAGAAGCAAAGGAAAGCTTTCTCCTTTGACCAAAGACGAATACGTGCGAGCTCGGGCTCTAGAGCACAGGCTCTCCTAACAGGCCGCGGGCTTCTCATGGGGAGGGGCGGGGAGGGGGCGGAGTTCTCCTGCATCCGGCACAGCTGCGCAGCTCACGCTCCAAATCGCAGAGCGGGGCGCAGCGTCTCTGCACACGGCCCGCCGCCGCCGCCGCCATCTTGAATTGAGCGTCCCCCACAGTGCTTCTGCGCTCTGCTCGCCAAGCTGAGGTGTCCGACGCAGCGGTTCTGTCCTAGGAACCCTAATCTGACGTGTTAGGTCCAAGGCCTCTGCATGAGGCCCCCTGTGGGCAAGTGAAACTAGACGAAGCACAGAGGAGAAGGTTAGACCTTATCACCTGGATTCCATCTCATTTTCCTCCCGGGGGCCTGGTGGACTTTTCTGGTGAAAGGATATCCTGAAAGGAGTTACGCATTTTGTATATGGGCATTTGGCAGACACCACTGGATTTTGTTGGAGGGCAACGATGTGCCCGGCTAAAAATCTACATTTCTCGGCATCTCCTGCAGCCCGCAGTGCCCATGTGAGACAATTCTGACCAGCAGGATGTAAGCAGAAGTTACTGGATGAAGCATCTGGGAAAATCCTGTAAGACTCAAATAGACTCTTACTCAGAGTGACTCAAATGGCGGAAGTTTTTGCCGTTTATCCTTCTCCTTCCCTTGCCTGAAGCGCAGACTCAGTTTTGGAAGTGGAGCATCCGCCTTGCTAAAGACGGCTGCGCAGAAAAGGGGAAGGACCTCAGGTCTGCTTGTGTTGCTGAATCGCTATCGTGGATTGCTTAACTCTGGAAAAAAAAAATCCCCTGCTTGGCTCAAGGTACCAGCCTGGTTTTCTTTTTCGTTTTTTTTCATAGCCCAATTCTATCTTAACTGATACAATGCGTAAAACCGTTTTTCCTCTGTCCTCTTGTATCCTATTTTCAAAGGGGTCCATAATCCTCACCATAAAGAGAGACTTATTTTCTAGCCTTTATTCATTAGGACATCAAATTGGAACTCACAAAACAGGTTAATCATGGTACTGTGGCTTTTACTTTTTTTTTTTTAAACAGTTAATTTATTTGAGAAGGGAAGAAATGAGACTTTAACATGCTTTTATTCCAGTGTCTGAAGTACCAAAACAGCAGGGAGACTTCCTCCCAGTGGTACAGGAAATACTAATGATTTACTGTATTATATCACACTTTGTGTTTTTCAAGACACTTGCAGACTGATAAAAACGTGAACCTGTGCCTTAGTGACAATATTCAAGTGAATTGTGCTACCTAACAGTAGTTCTTATTTAAAAGAAAATTCACTGGTCAATATGTTCTACTAGAACAAAAGTCAAACTATTTCATAGTCTTAAGGTTAGAAGGGGCAATAACAGTCATCTACTGTCTAGACTGCTGACTTGCTGTAAAATTTGGTTGCAACCAAGTGTACTTTTAACCAAAAGGATCAAGAGTCAAGACCAGGGTTAGTGAAAGTTTAAATATCATGGGGCTTGGGGAGGGGTGCAAGGAGCAGAGCAGTTCAGAGCACACAGGAATCCAGAGTGGATGAATCCAAAATGAAAAGGAGAGGACATTTGTCAGGAAGACAGCCAAATCCCTGCCTCAGTAGCCTTGATGAAGATGAAAGTGGAAAGACAGGGAGCTTTCAGCACCAGCTGGGAAGATTGCCTTCTCTTTTTCCTGTTCGTTTCTGCTTAGTCTCTGAGGGGCACTGCCTCACTTTCTTAGAATAACCGGATGGCTCAGAGCTCTGGCTGGGGGCAGTGGTCACCTGGGAGGGCTCTTACAGTCAGAGAGTACATGATAGCTCCCATTCTGGCCATGCTGTTGGGCCGACTCTCTTGTGATTGTTTCCTTGTTAGTTACATAGGTGCTGAAAAATTACAGTGTTTCAGAACATTACAGCTAGAAGGGACTTTTTACATTCTGTAAAAAGAATGAAGGCATTTTGTGAATAAAAGGTTATGTCATGAAGTAACTTAGCTATTATCATAGCTAAACAAGTTTCTTAGTATGGGACTTCTCACAGCTTTCAGTATGTTTAATACACATTGTGAATTTCCAAGAGAGGGGGGATATAGTATGCAGGGATTCTCAAAATTGCTTGATCATGGACCTTATTATTTACAAATTATTTCATGGGACTGGTGCACCATAGAACACACTTTGGGAATGCTGATCTGGTAGAACTCATTTAGTATACTCTGTAGTCAGTATCAAGTCATTTTGACTTTGTATGAAATAATGTGAAAATTTTAGCTTTAACCACCAGCACATGGATTTCTTTTAGAGTGCATTCAGATTCTTTGGGGATGGAAAGTAAGACCCTCAAGAACACTGGGGTCAGTAGGATCTTAGGAGACAACTAAATAAAAATGGTTAAGTTGTTTGGCATGACAAAGCAAGGGGGATCTGTTTTTCTCTTGAGAGGTAAAGAGACTCAGGGGAGAAAGGGAGCGGTGAGGCATGTGAGGAAGAAAACCAGATGAGGTGAAGGGCCACCAAAATTTCCCAGAAGTGGTTACTAAAAGACAGTAAGCTGCCTATTATGTACTTTGAAATTATTCCTGATGCCGTAATTTAAACCTCCTCTGTCATTCTCAAATCTTCAGGCAATTTTTCCATATCCACAAGTGTTGTGTAAAGGAATTTTTGGTAGAAATCACTGAAAAATCTAGATTTCATATCTGAGTCAAGGCAGCGAAGAATGGCAGTAGCATGTGTGAAAGCAGAAATTAAGCATGGAGAAGACTATGAGAATATAAGAACCCTGGGAGGGCTTCCCTGGTGGCGCAGTGGTTGAGAATCCGCCTGCCAATGCAGGGGACACGGGTTTGAGCCCTGGTCTGGGAAGATCCCACATACCGCGGAACAACTGGGCCCGTGAGCCACAATTACTGAGCCTGCGCGTCTGGAGCCTGTGCTCTGCAACAAGAGAGGCCGCGATAGTGAGAGGCCCGCGCACCGCGATGAAGATGTACTAGATGTACACCCCCGCTTGCCACAACTAGAGACAGCCCTCACACAGAAATGAAGACCCAACACAGCCATAAAAATAAATTAAAAAAATAAATAAATTAATTTTAAAAAAAACTTGCTAAAAAAAAAAAGAACTCTGGGAATTTGCAGACCTCTCTGGGGCATAAAATAGGGAGTTTGGGTAAATCTTATCTGGAACTCAGTGGGCACAGGGAATCTTAGCTGACAGTCTAAATATATATGCACACACGTTACCACCACCCAGTCCAGGGGAAACGGTGACCAGGGGTAAGATGCATTGCTGCCAGGAGTAATAAAACCATAAATTAAAAGAAATAATCTGTAAGAGGGACTGACTAGCTGGTCACCAAAACCATTTCTTCTTTGTCTTGCACACCACCTCAACTACATTTTCTAGTCTGTCTTGTAGTTAGGTGTGACCTAACTCAGACCATATGAATGAGTTCTCGCCAATGGAATGTAAGCTGAAAGGTATGTGCCACGTCCAGACCTTGCCCTTAGAAAACTTTCTTATGAAATTCTACATGCTCTTTCCCCTTTGACTAATTTGATATAACCAAGTGCTGTGACATTGAACACTGCATGTAGAAGATGGAAAAACCACAAAGAAGAAAAAGCCAGAGCCTTCAAATAACCAGTTAGAGGAACACTGCACACAAATCAGGACAGCCATGTGAACTTGACCTGAACAAGTGTAATGGATATTGATTGCCTCTCACCTCCAAATTCACATTTCTATATTACTCTATGAAAATGGATTTAGGCCCCTTACCTATTTTTCCATTGCCACCAACCATTGAGGCTTTGCAAGTAGATGATGGAGAGACATTGAATGAGGAAAGGGCCATGCCTTCTGGTTCCAATGTGTGCTCATTCAGCAGGCTCCTGTGCACTTGCAGCTTCTCCATGTTCTGTCTCCTTCTGGTGCATGATGGTCAGCAGCACCCAGCCGCCGGCAGCTTCCCCTGGTGGTTTTAGAGTGGAGTGCTTCTGGGGAGACATCTCCCCATGAATAGCTTTTTCCGGCACCCTAGATGGAAGATTTCTGCAGAGTTCTGCTGACACCGTACCATAGTGACTTCTCTGCCATTCAATGAGGCATGACCATGCCATCTCCAGTGAGGTCAAGGTCTCAGTCATAGGAGAAGGAGCCTCTTCTTTGGGTGCCCTATCTCAGTCCTGAAATCAGTGGCTGCTCCTTATATCTGCCATTCGTATATTCTTTAGTGTTCTTTTTACTTCTTATTAGACAATCTCTTGTTACTCCAATCCTCTTTTATAGTTAATAATTCTTTATATTAAGCTTTCCATGTTCACATCACCGTGTGGTTTTTCT
Organism: Balaenoptera physalus; assembly: GCF_965194825.1. Classification (NCBI taxonomy): domain Eukaryota; kingdom Metazoa; phylum Chordata; class Mammalia; order Artiodactyla; family Balaenopteridae; genus Balaenoptera; species Balaenoptera physalus. Next base: position 36,073,946 of record NC_138891.1, read on the forward strand.
CTCCTGATTAGACCTAGACTGCTACAGTAAGAAACAAAGTAAGATTTGAGTCATTAGGCACTTCGGGGTTTAGTTATTATTATTTTTTTTTAATTTTATTTACTTATTTATTTTATTTATGGTTGTGTTAGGTCTTCGTTTCTGTGCGAGGGCTTTCTCTAGTTGGCGGCAAGCGGGGGCCACTCTTCATCACGGTGCGCGGGCCTCTCATTATCGTGGTCTCTCTTGTTGCGGAGCACAGGGTCCAGATGCGCAGGCTCAGCAATTGTGGCTCACGGGCCTAGTTGCTCCACGGCATGTGGGATCTTCCCAGACCAGGGCTCGAACCCGTGTCCCCTGCATTGGCAGGCAGATTCTCAACCACTGCGCCACCAGGGAAGCCCGGGGTTTAGTTATTATTGTTTCTAGTGTCGCCTTAACTAGTACATCAAATATTTAACAAAGATCTTTAAAAGCACTTATTCTAAAGCATTTTAGAGGTATTTGTTTAAAACCTTTTTGGGAATAAGGCAAATTTCCATTTATAGTATATATGAATCCTGATTATACATTGTGCTTTGAAAGAATTCCATTTTTTCTTTTTTTAAGGGAAAAAGGATTGTTAATACATTTATTCAGAGCCAGTACTCATTATCATTATCACTTAGTAGTCGCACATCTTTTTAAATAACTACAGAAATACCTTTACTTAATGCCGTCAGGGTTTTAGACTAAGCAAGAAAGAATTATATTTTGGGGGGTACATTCAATACTGAGATCACTTTTTTTTGATAAGTATTCCATCTTAGGTTTATTCACAAAGAGTTTGCAAAATCTTTGGATAAATATGGAATGTTCAGAAGTAGATGTTTAATTTATTTTGCCTCATTCTTATAGGAAATATGATTGAATTTTTTTGCCTCCAGGGGAATATTTCACATTTTATTTCCTCTACATATCAAATAACAATGATTCTATAGTAACAGATTATAGTAATAAATATATCTACTTGAATTTTCTTACTCTAATACTAGTGACTAGTATAATTTCTCTTTATCACAACAGTTTTCACAGAACTATCGAATATTTTGTGACATAAGATTAAAACCTCTTGATATTAAACCCATAATATATTTTAAAAATTTAGGCCTATATGAGTACATTTCCAAGCCAAAAAGTCATATAAATTAACTCAAATGGCTCTGAGTATACAATATAATTTTATTCCTAAGCTATGTAAGTAATTTTTCTACTATGAAGCGGGAATATTGATATTTAGGAACCAATAATGCATGGGCATATTATACATTTAAATGTGCTTTCACGAAAAACAGTGATTTAAATTTAGGAAGTTGATCATATGACTTGTATTGAAATTCTTATATTATCAGTATGATTTTAACATTTCCATGAATCATTTATGTAACTTCATAATAGAAACAGAAGTTTATAATTTTTATTAGAAAATTTAAGAGATTATAAATAAGTGCAATGGACCAATTAAGAAATTAAACTAATAGAACTATAGTCATTCATGCTTTTATTTAATATCATAAGTTGTGTACTACCTGATATTAACTGGTATAGAAATCTAGATTTACTAGATTTATTAAAATGGATATAACTAAGATTTCTAACAAACCTGAATATGATCTATGATTTATCAGCCCATTTGCCCGAAGCAGTAGTCTCCATATTATTATTATAATTTAAAATTTTGGTTTCTGCTCTGTTAGATTCTTTTTTTAAAAATTAATTAATTAATTAATTAATTTTTGGCTGCATTGGGTTTTCGTTGCTGCGCGCGGGCTTTTCTCTAGTTGCGGCGAGCGGGGGCTACTCTTTGTTGTGGTGCGCAGGCTTCTCATTGCGGTGGCTTCTCTTGTGGAGCACAGGCTCTAGGCCCACGGGCTTCAGTAGTTGTGGCATGCGGGCTCAGTAGTTGTGGCTTGTGGGCTCTAGAGCGCAGGCTCAGTAGTTGTGGCACCCAGGCTTAGTTGCTCTGAAGCATGCGGGATCTTCCCGGACCAGGGCTTGAACCCGTGTCTCCTGCATTGACAGGCGGATTCTTAACCACTGCGCCACCAGGGAAGCCCTCCATATTATTTTGATGGCTTACTCCTTCATTCAAAATTTGAGTTTGCACCCGCATGTATGCACTTACTAAAAACATATATTTTGTATAAATATACCAATTATTAGTTAATGTCTCAAACAACAGCATATTCTTAGATTATGTTCATCTTCAAGTATAGTGAACAAAAATTTGTATTCTAAGCAGTATTTTTTATAGTTTTTGAGACTGGCATACTTCTTGTCAGATCTGATTAAATATTTGTTTGTTTACTTTTTACGTCTTATGTTACTGGTGACATCATACCTCATGCTAGAATTGGGAAGTTTCAGCTCCATCATTTTCTTGTTTCTGTCCTATGCTTGCATTGTTAGTGTCATCGTCAATCTGCAGTTTCTTTTTATGCCACTCAATCATGTTGTGAGAGTAGTTTAATATAATCCGGGCATTCAGACACTTATTTGGGTGCATATAAATTGGTATAAATTGCATCCACTGAAGGAGTGAAGGAGCTGCTGTGACTCCTGGGTGTTGTGGAATTCTCCTCCAGGGTATCTAGCATACTGAACTGACTCATAACCGCCTGTGTACAGGCCAAGCAAGGACCCTCCCTCCCCTGCTCACCTCCTCTCCCCTTTCCTCTGTTTCCTCCCACCCCCCTCCTCCCCTTTTCCTCTCTTCTCATTTCTTTTCTCTTTATTAAAGTGCCTAACTGTTTAATTTGATGGGAACTTCGAGTAGATGATGAGTATTAAGACAGCATTTTTTTCCATTAAAAAATTAAATTGTGGTAAAATACACATAACATAAAAATTACCATCTTGAACATTTTAAGTATATGTTTTAGTGGCATTAAGTACATTCACGTGTGTAACCATCACCACCATCCGTCTCCAGAACTGTTTTCATCTTGCAAAAGAGTCCATTCCCACTAACCTCAGCCCCTGGCCACCACCATACTACTTTGTAATCTATGAATTTGACTACTCTAGATACCTTCTATAAGTGAAATCATACAGTATTTGTATTTGTCTGGTTTATTTCACTTAGCATAATGTCCTTGAGAATCATCCATGTTGTAGCATCTGTCAGAATTTTCTTCCTTTTTAAGGCCAAATAATATTATATTGCATGTGTATATCACATTTGTTTATCAATCGTCATCATCCATCAGTGGACACTTGGGTTGCTTCTACATTTTGGCTATCGTGAATAATGGTGCTATGAAAATAGTTGTATAAATATTTCTTTGAGTCTGTTTTCAGTTCTTTTGGGTATATACCCAGAAGTAGAATTGCTGGATGATATGGTAATTCTATTTTTAACTTTTTAATGAACTAAAACAGCATATTCCAACTCATCTAGTTAATGTAGGGTTCATCTGGGTCAGTAAATGATCGCTAATGCCTTTAGGAAAAATTCGAAAGATTTGAAGTAAACAGCTATCTAATTGCGAAACTTAAGGTGAAAGGCACTTTTCTGTACCTTCTCCAGAATAGGACATTATCAATTTCACATTCTAATGGTGCTTGTCTCAGAAGGACTCTTTTCATTGCACTGTAGTGTTAATTCACTAAGGTATAAACATATGAATAGAATTGAAGTTTTCTACTTATTTCTTTGTCAACAACACCTTGTCAACCCACTCTTTAACTGCTAAATCTGGGACATTTAAACTTTGTCCATTCATCTTGAGACTCATTCTCACCCAAGACCATGGAACCAATGCTATTACTAGTTAGGTGTACATCAAATAACACCTGCTTAGTAGTTGGCTCAGTACCAAGACTTTATTCATGGCCATTTTATTCATATTACCTGTCTATAAGACCACCAGAGTGGGTATCAGTTTTAGATTATTCAAACTCATAAAACAGAATAGGCTTATTCAGCACAAAGCTTATAATTTTAAGAAAGTACAGAGTACAGGGAGCACAGAATCATGCATAAAATAGCATCATGGGGCTGCAGATTCCCAGTTGCAGCTTCACTATCCTAGTTACCATGTGGGATGTGTTTTGGTCATTAGGGATGACAACTGGTGTGTGTTTGGGTTGCATCAACACAGGACAGCTTCAAGGTCTTGGATCTTTTCAACTTAAATACTTTGTCAGTTCTCTAGCACCCAGAGGGATGTGGATTTAGCTTTCATTCATAGCTTAGCTGTGGTCCATAATTTACCAAGCTACACAATAAACAGTCCTGACAACCAGGTTCAGTATGCTCAGGGACATCTGTTTCCAATGGATACATTGCTGCAGTTGGTATTGAAAGAAGTTTGATTAAGGGTCCAGCTTTACTTAAGTGTGCTTGTGGCTGGGAGGGAGGATACGCCAGTGGTTAACCCATTCCTTCCTGGGTAATATCCCAAGGAGATGGACTTGCCTTTTTTCTGTGACAAAATTTCTTTCCCATGCTGTAATTCCAGTCACTTTACTCTGATTTGTGTTCATGCATTTACAACCTAAGTTCAGTTCCTAGAAAAGTGGAACTATGTTTGTTTTCACCAATTTCCCCAAGACTTGTATTCTGATCACTGAGCTTCAGACTTGCATTAAGGGCTTTATGTCTTCTGACCTTACAGTTGTATCTACCTTACTACCTGCCCTCAGTAAATCCATGCTTGTTCTAGGAGAACCTTGGTCAAAGTCTCCTTTCTAGATTGAATTCCCCTAACACTCACCATAGTCTGTTTGAGGGAAGTCATCACTGCTCTGGCACACATGCATGGTGGCATTCCCATAGCCATTCCTTCTTTCTTCCTTGCTGGTAAAACCCAGTTTTATTTGTGTGTCTACTTTTCCTCCTATGTCTCAAAGTTGTAAATAATTCTATTCCTCTTGATGATGGTTGGTTCAGCTGTGCACGTGAACCCTTTCTGGATAATGAGAATGAAACTGAGAAATGTTTTTCTACTGACATCTAAACTAAGGATAAGCTGATAGGTATGATATCATTTAACCCTCACATTACCACCAGTTAGATCCTGTTAGCAGCCTCTTTTATACATGGAGATACTGAGGTTCAAGAAGTTAAATAATCTCACCACTCAATAAATGTTTGTTAAAATGAATTGCACAGATAATCTCCATGGAATAATTAATATACTAAAAATATAGCAAATCTGACATTACATTAGGAAACTTAAAGACATTTTTATAAGATCTATTCTCAAGTTACATGAAGCTTCACATTAATACATGTCAGATTCCTGGAATAATATCAGGTGGTGAGTTTACCTTTTCAATTATTGAACCCTATGCATACCACGTTCTCTTTCAGAGCAGGGAGCATATTCTATACCCAATTCCTAGCACACATAATTGAATGTCTGCCCTCAATAAATATTGATTAACTGAATAAAAGAATATATTTTAAATGTTTGGTTTTGCTTATTTCTACATACATCAGGCTGTTGTGCAGTTGAGTTCTTAAGCAACATACAAAAAGTATAATGAAACAAAATATTTAATCATTAAATAAAACTGGTCGGCATTAAGGAAATAAGAATAGTAAATTAGCATCACCACTATGGAAAACAGTATGGAAGTTCCTCAAAAAATTAAAAATAGAACTACCGTAAGATCCAGAAATCCATTTCTAGTTATTTATCCAAAGAAAATGAAAACACTAACTCGAAGAGATATAGGTACCCCCATGTTCACCTCAGTATTGTTTACAATAGCCAAGATATGGAAACAACCTAAGTGTACATTGATGAATGGATAAAGAAATGATGGTGTATATATATTACAGTGGAATATTATTCCGCCATAAAAAGAATAGACTCTTGCCATTTGCAACAATATCGATGGACCTCTAGGGCATTATGCTATGTGGAATAAATCAGACAGAAAAAGACAAATACCATATTATCTGTCTTATATGTAGACCTTAAAAACAAGCAAACAAAAAATCAAGCTTACAGATATGGAGGACAGAGTGGTGGTTGCCAGAGGTAGGGGGTTGGGAGTGGGAGAAATGGGCGAAGGGGGTCAAAAGGTAAAAAGAAAAAAAAGACTGGTGTTATTTGAATAAAGCTATTTTCTGTTCCTGAGAGAAATTTATGTTAGTAAATAATACTTGGATTACTATTTTAGTTTATATTGTCAAAAATTATATTTCTCTTGATTCTTCCTCCAATTCTCATCTTCCCTAATCAAATGTTGCCAAGGTTAGGAAGGAGAAATATTAACATTTGTGTGCCAGATATTTTCTAAATTTTAAATGTAATTATATAAATACAAAAATTTATGTAAATATTATTAGCACCCATTTTATAGCCTTGGAATTTGATAAACCAAGCACAAAAGTATTTACAATAATGTTTACTTTCCATTATTCTAGCTACATCATAAATTATAATTTCTCATTATGCTTGGAAAAGAACTATCAAATTTTCTAATGTTCTGTAACACTTGTAAAGATTTTAGAATTGAGGTTATGCTTTAAATTTCTCTTTTTATAATTCTTTTCTCCAAACTTTAGCAAAAATTGAATCTTAGTATAAATATCTATTTTTATACCTTACCAGTTATATAATATATACATAGATAGCATTTTAAAAATCAACATAATAAATTGTCATGGCTTTAATATTTTGTTAACTTAGAATATTCCCTAATATTGAATTCATTTTTTAAATCGACTTTTTTCCTTACAGTTTTGGTAATGCTAAGAGGTAAGCTTCAATTGAATGGATTTCCTTACATTTTAAGAATGGATAGACAATGAATATTCTATTAAATTGCATGGGTCATCAAATTGAGGTTTTTTTGGGGGTTTTTTTTCTGTTTGTTTTTTGTATAGACATATTGGCAGTGGGAGGACTCACAAAGCAGTTTTCAAAAGAAATTATATTCTGGGAGATTTCCAGTGAATTTGCCAACTGAGAAACTGCTTGTTATGTTACGAAACTGTTGTTTGTACTCATTAAAAGAATCTTGAATTATATCAAAAATTATTTAAAGTAAACCGAGATAAAAATCTAAATCCAATGCAAATAGGGAAGTTATTGGCTTTCTGTTCCAGCTTATGACAGCCTGCCTGCATGTGTACAGTCAATGAGTTATATCCTACTTTGCAGCTTGCACATTATAGGGACATAGCCTCCTGGTCACTCTGAAAGAGAAGCAGCCTTGAGAGCATCAGGTGCCTAATTCCAAACTGAACCATCCCTCTACCTATCTTTCTCTTACTGTATATCCTTCAGCAAAACATTGTCTCTCTAAGTAAAACTGAGATTTGTCATATGTTTGGTCAATTTATCCATCTGGGGAACTGAGACATGTGTTCATGCAGTTATATGCAGTATTGTGAATACCAGAATCTCCTTACACAAGTCTCTTGCATTAATTTAATAATAAAACAACTCTAAAGTTAATTGATTTCTATTGAGCTAGCCTTGAATTACACACAAGCATATAAAAGGTTGCCTGGCAGATGTGATTTCAGGAACCTGGGGAAAACCACTTTCCCAGAAAAACAACACTACAGTTACAAAGATGCAACCACCTGTTCTCTGATATTTGTAATGTTTGGAAAGTACATATGGATATAGATTCAACAATTAGATAATTAGATATCTCTGAGAGTAATAAGCTGCTTTAATTTACACTAAATACCAATGGCAGATGTTAGATTTCTTTCTGCAAGTTGCTATGGGGAAGGAGACAATATGGGGTACCTCTCAGGAAAGTGGGACCATACAGAAGGAAAGGGATGCAGGAAAGGGCTTTGGGGAGTCAGTATAAAGTTAAAACTTTGACTAAGAATCATACAAAAATTTGCATATTTCCAGAATTTTAAAACATGTTGACATTTTGTCGTGTTTATTTCAGGTATTTTTTTCAAATGATGAAAATTAAAGTTGAAATCCCATTGTTTCCCTTCTAGTGTATGGGCTTCCTCTTCTCTCTGGAGGCGATCCTTGTGATGTTACTGTGTATCCAGTTCATATTTTAATGTTTTCATTACATATATATGTATCTGAAACAAATATGTAGTCATTGTTGTATTTATTTTTTAAAATTTACTTAAGTGGTTTCACATACTGATGTATTTTTCTACAACTTGCTTTTTTCACTCAACATATTTTGAACTGTATCCATTTTACTGCTGCATTATGTTAATTTGCTTGAATGCATCACAAGGTATTTATTTATCCCCCTCCCATAAAATTTAGATTACTTACAAATCTTCACTATTGCAAGTATTGCTGCAGTGAATATTCACGATCATGGCTCCGTATGCTCTTGTGGGAAAGCCTCTGTAGGGATTTGCTAGGTAATAGGTTATGCCCAACAGCCACTTTTCTAGACACTGGTAAAGTTGCTCTTCCTGGCAGTTGTGAATGTTTTATTGAGGGCTGCCAACTTAAATAGATATAAACATAAAAATGTTTTGTTTTGTTTTTCTTATCAGTGCTTACAACTATGCTCTTTTGAATCCCCTCATGGAATTCCTTTTTTAATAATACAAGTTTTCCAACTTCTTTATTATAATAAGTTTATTCAAATTTTTGACTTATTCTTAAGGTCAAATTTAGTAATTTTATCTTTTGCTAGGAAATCATCCTCATCAAGAAGTTTATAAACTTATAGAGTTAACATACAATATTTTTCTTTTTTATTGAAATATAGTTGATAGTACATTATTTTGTTAGTTTTATGTGTACTACATAATGATGTGACATTTGCATACATTATGGAATGATGAACATGATAAGTCTACTAACCGTCTGTCCCCTTGCAAACTTATTACAATGTAATTGACCATATTCCTTATGCTGTATATTCATTCTTGTGACTTATTATATGCACCTTAATCCTCTATAACTATTCACCCACCCAGTCATGCCTCACCTTCTAGCAACCACCCATTTGTTCCCTGTATCTATGATGTGTTTTTGTTTTGTTTTGTTTTTGCTCTTTAGATTCCACATGTAAGTGAAATCATGCGGTATTTGTCTCTGTCTGGCTTATTTTACATAGCTTGATACACTCTAGATCCATTCATGTTGTCCCAAATGACAAGATTTCACTTTTTAATGGTTGAGTATTATACTATTTTGTGTGTCTGTGTATACATACATATATATATGTGTCTGTATCATCTATCTATCTATCTATCTCACAGCTTCTTTATCCATATGTCTATTGATAGACACTTAGGTTGCTTCCATATCTTGGCTATTATAAATAATGCTGCAGTGAACATGGAATGCATATATCTTTTCAAATTAATGTTTTTGTTTTCTTCTGATAAATACCAGGAAGTGAAATTACTGAATCATATGGCAGTTCTATTTTTAACTTTTTGAGGAAACTCCATATTGTTTTCCATAATGTTTGCACCAATTTACAATCCCACCAATAGTGCAAGAGGGCCCCTTTTTCTCCACATCCTTGCCAACACTTGTTATTTGTTGTCTTTTTGATGATAGACATTCAGACAGGTATGAGGTGGTATCTTACTGTGGTCTTAATCTACATTTTCCTGATGATTAGTGATGTCGAGCATCTTTTAATGTGTCGGTTGGCTGTCTGTATGTCTTTCTTGGAAAAATGTCTTGGATATTAACCTCTGATTAAATATATCTTTTACACATATCTTCTCCCATTCAGTAGGTTGCCTTTTGGTTTTGTAAATGGTTTCCTGCACTATGCAAAAGCTTTTTGTTTTGACTAGGTCCCATTTGTTTATTTTTGCTTTTGTTTCCCTTGCCTGAAAACACAGATCCAAAAAAACGTTGCTAATACCAATGTCAAAGAGCATACTGCCCATATTTTTATCTAGGAGTTTTATGGTTTCAGGTCTCACATTTAAGTCATTAATTCATTTGGAGTTTCTTTTTGTATATGGCGTGAAAAAGTCATCCAGTTTAGTTCTTATGCATGTAGCTGTCCAGCTTTCCAAACACCATTTATTGAAGAGGCTTTCTTTTCCCCATTATATTCTTGCCTCCTTTGTCATAGATTAATTGACCATATGAAGTGTGGGGTCATTTCTGGATTCTATTCTATTCCATTGATCTATGTGTCTGTTTTTGTGCCAGTACCATACTGCTTTGATTACTATAGCTTTGTAGTATGGCTTGAACCAGGGAGCTTGATACTTGCAGCTTTGTTCTTCTTTCTCAAGATTGTTTTGGCTATTTGGGGTCTTTTGTATTTCCATACAAATTTTAGAATTATTTGTTCTAGTTCTGTGAAAAATGCCATTGCTATTTTGATTGAGATTGTGCTGAATATGTAGATTGCCTTGGTAGCATGGTCATTTTTAATAATATTATTTTTCCAATCTATGAGCATGTTACATCTTTTCATTTGTTTATGTTGTCTATAATTTCCTTCATCAGTGTCTTATAGTTTTCTGAGTAGAAGTCTTTTACCTCCTTCATTAACTCTATTTGTAGGTATTTTATCATTTTTAATGCAACTGTAAATGAGATTATTTTCTTATTCTTTCTGACAGTTCATTATTAGTATACAGAAATGCAATAGATTTCTGTATAATAATTTTGCATCTGCAACTTTACTGACTTCATTGATGAGTTCTAATAGGTTTTTTGTTGTTGTTGGCATCTTTAGGATTTTCATATCATCTGCAAACAGTGACAGTTTTACCTCTTCCTTTACAATTTAGATACTTTTTATTTCTTCTTCTTGTCTGATTGCTGTGGCTAGGACTTCCAATACTCTGTTGAATAAAAGTGGTGAGAATAGGCATCCTTGTCTTGTTCCTGATCTTAGAGGAAATGTTTTGGCTATTCACCATTGAGAATATGTTAGCTGTGGGCTTATCATATTAGGTCTTTATTACATTGAAGTGTATATTTCCTCTATACCTACTTTGTTGAGAGTTTTTATCAAAAATGAATAGAATTTAATCAAAAGCTTTCCTCACATCTATTGAGATGATAATATGACTTTTATTCTTTAATTTGTTAATGTGGTGTATCACATTGATTAATTTGTGGATATTGAACAATCTTTATATCTCTAGGATAAATGCCACTTGATCATAGTGTATGATCCTTTTAATGTGTTGCTGAATTCAGGTTGCTAATATTTTACTGAGGATTTTTTCATCTGTGTTCATCAGCAATATTTGCCTGTAATTTTCTTTTTTTGTGTGATATCTTTGTCTGGTTTTGGTATCAGTGTGATATTGGCCCTGTAGAATAAGTTTGGATGTGTTCCTTCTTCTTCAATTTTTTGGAGTAGTTTGAGAATAGATGTTAACTTTTTTATAAATGTTTAGTGGAATTCACTTGTGAAACTCTCTGTTCCTGGAATTTTGATTTTTGGGAATTTTTAAATTACTGATTCAATTTCATTACTGGTAATCTGTCTGTTCATATATTCTATTTCTTCCTGATTCAGTCTTGGGAGACTGTACATTTCTAAGAATTTGTTCATTTCTTCCTGGTTGTACATTTTATTGGCTTATAGTTGTTTGAAGTAATCTCATATGATCCTTTTTATTTCTGTGGTGTAAGTTGTAACATCTTTTTTATTTCTGATTTTATTGATCTGGGCCCTATTTTGTTCTTGATGAGCCTCGCTAAAGGTTTATCAGTTTTGTTTATCTTTTCAAAGAACAAGCTCTTAGTTTTGTTGATCTTTTCTATTGTTTTCTTAGTCTGTATTTCATTTATTTCTTCTCTGGTCTTTATGATTTCTCTCCTACTAACTTTGGGTTTTGTTTGTTCTTCATTTCTAATTCCTTTAGGTATAAGGTCAGGTTGTTTATGTGAGATTTTTCTTGTTTTCTGAGGTAGGCTTGTATCACTGTAAACTCCTCAAGTCCCTTAGAACTGCTTTTGCTGCATCCTGTAGATTTTGGATCATTGTGTTTAGATTTTCATTTGTCTCCAGGTACTTTTTGATTTCTTCAGTGATCCATTAGCTATTTAGTAGCATATTTTTTTTAGCCTCCATATGTTTATGAGTGTTGCAGTTTTTTCTTGTAGTTGATTTCTAGTCTCATAGCATTGTGGTCAGAAAAGATGCTTGATATGATTTCAGTTTTCTTAAATTAACTGTGATTTGTTTTGTGTTCTAGCATGTGATCTATCCTGGAGAATGTTCCACATGCTTTTGGACGGAATGTTCTATGTATATATCTATTAAGTCCATCTGCTCTAATGTGTCATTTAATGACAGTGTTTCATTATTGATTTTCTGTCTGGGTGATCTGTCCATTGATATAAGTGGGGTGTTAAAGTTCCCTTACTATTATTGTGTTACTGTCAATTTATGTTACTGTCAATTTATGTTCCTTTATATATGTTAATATTTGCTTTATGTATTTAGGTGCTCCTATGTTGGGTTCCTATGTATTTACAATTGTTACATCTTCTTGAGTTGATCCCTCTATCATATGTAATGTCTTTCTTTGTCTCTTATTATAGTCTTTGTTTTAAAGTCTATTTTGTTTGATGTAAATATTGCTATTCCAGCTTTCTCTTGATTTCCATTTGCATGGAATACCCTTTTCCATGCCCTCACTTTCAGTCTCTGTTTATCTTTAGATTTGAAGTGACTCTTGTAGGTAACATATCTGTGGATTTTGTTTTTTTAATCCTTTCATTTATTCTGTGTGTTTTGATTGGAGCATTTAGTCCATATATATTTAAGTATTGATATGTATGTACTTATTGCCATTTTAATTGATTTAGGGTTGTTTTTGTAGTTTCTTTTGGTTCCTTTCTTCTTCTTTTGTTCTATTCCCTCATGATTTGATGACTATCTTTAGTGTTATATTTGGATTCTTTCCTTTTTTTAGTGTGTGTATCTATTACAGATTTTTGTTTGTGGTTACCATGAGGTTTATAAATAGCAATCTATATATAGGTGTGCTTATTTTAAGTTGCTGATTGCTTAATTTTCCTGCATTTTTATTCCCTTCTCCCATGATTACTGTTTTTGACATCATATTTTACATTTTTGTTTTGTGTATCTCTTAACTGCTTATAGCAGATATAAATGATTTTACTACTTTTATCTTTTAACTTTTCCACTAGCTTTGTACATGGTTGATTTACTACCTTAACTGTGTATTTGCTTTTACCAATGAGATTTTTCCTTTCATAATTTTCATGTTTATAGTTCTGGCTTTTTGTTTTTCACTTTGAGAAGTCCCTTGAACATCTCTTGTAAAGCTCATTTGGTGGTTCTGAACTCTTTTCGCTTTTGCTTGTCTCTAAAACCTACAACCAAGAATACTCTACCCAGCAAGGCTTTCATTCAGATTTGATAGCAAGATCAAAAGTTTTAGAGACAAGCAAAAGACAAAAGCAGTAAAATCATTGTACTTTCAAAACTTATCTCTGCACTATTTCTTTCTGGGACTCCAATTACAGTGATATTAGAATTTTCACTGTGTGCCATATATACATATGGCTTGTACCTTCTCTTTCTGTAATAATTCTTAAATAACTTTCTGATGCTTTAGTATGTTGTATTTATTCACTCTTGTGTTCATCCTTAGTCTTCATTTATGAAATAATTTTTGGTTCATTTCTAATTCTTCCCAGAGTCTGTCACCTCTCTTTTCAAATTTTTCCTTTCTCTAATCACTTTGTTTTTGACTTAAAAAAATTTTAATCTATATTTTTCTTTTATAATTTTGATAATTTTTAAAAAATTTCTTTATTCTCATTTTGAAATATTAGGCTATAAGTTTACTTATAGTTTTCATCTGTTTTGTGGGTATGTATGTAGAAACATTATTCTGTTCCTTATTCTTTTTTTTTTCCTCAAAACTGCTTTGCCTTGATTATTTCATATTGCTTACCTTTCATCTACTTTTAGGAGGAAGAGTAGTCAACATAGCATTTATAGCTCCATTCTGCTAGAGCAGGGGTTGGCAAAAGTTTTATATAAAGGGCCACATAGTAAATATGTTATGCTTTGCTGACTACATAAGGCCTTTGTCTCCTCCTCCTTCTCCTCCTCCCTCTCCTTCTTCTCACCCCCTTCTTCTTCTTCCTCTTCCTCTTCTTTTTCTTCTCCTTCTCCTCACCCCTTCTTCTTCTTCTTCTTCTTTTTCTTATTCTTCTTCTTTTCCTGCTTCTCCTTCTTCACTTCATCCCTTCCTCCTCCTCCTCTTCCTTCTTCTTCTTCTCCTCCTTCCCTTCATCTCCTCCTCCTCCTCCTCCTTCTTCTTCCCACTCTTACCTTGTGGGACCATACAAAAAACAGTCCACAGAATACATTCACCCACTGGGCTATAGTTTTCTGACCCCTTGTTAAAATATTTCTTCTGTCATTTTTGCAAAGTGATTAAAATATGCCCTCATATTTTCAGAGCTCTACCTCCTTTGTGTCCCTCCTACAGTTGTATGGATCTCTTTCTTTGTCCATATTTCCCTGTCTTGTCTCTTTGTCCATTTTTACCTGTCCTGTTCAATTTGTATCCTACTAAAAGCAATTTTTCTATAGTGTAGGGTTCTCTATTGAAAAGAAGTTTTGATTTGTCAGTATCAAACGTTTATAGGCTCAGACTGTTCCGGCACCATTATAGTACAGTCCGTTGTAGTTTTCTTCACTCTCTGTGAATTAAAAAAGTTTTCACTGTAACTCTTAGATTGGTCCCTTGCACTTCCTAGAAGGTACTTATTCATGATTTTAGGGGTTCCCTGCTCAGGGCTAACAGAAGCCTATGTGCTTTCTCTCCACTTCTTCCCACGTAAATGCTGATACCACATGAATTTCAGTGGTTTTTATCACCTCCCTATACTTTGTGATTTGTGGATGTCTTGTCATCTAGTTTTATTATATACATTATCTGTGGGTCTTTGTTTTTGCTTTCCTAGTTGCTCTCTCTGTTTTTATGAGGGGTCTTGGGAGATTCACAAACCAACCCTGTGCGGCCAAAATCTTCCACAATGTCTCCTCTCTGGCTTGCTTTTTCAATAAAAAATCTAGCTTCTGTGTGAAGAAGAGACAATAAGGAGAACAATAGGAGGTATTGCAATAACACTGACAAGAGAGGATGGTGGCCTAGAATATGGTAATTGTGGTGGAGGTAGTGAGAAGTACTCAAATTTTGGAATCTCTTTTGGTGCTCTTATTATTACTTTTTAATTCAGGGTTACTTTGTCTCCTCCAGCAGTTCTGTTTCATTGGGAACTTGTTAAGTGATGCTTTTGGCTGATGGCCTCTTTTAGATGTAATTTTTCTTTGTTGGCTTACTACAGCTCAGGTCTTGCTGTGCGGATATTTTAAACTGTGGGATCCAGAGGTGATGGGATGTGGCTGATTCATTTCCATCCCTGTGGTCTTCCATTTTAGGGGTAGGCAGGCTGTCAATTGCCTATTGAGGGACCTGGCAGAGCCTCCTTGATTGTTGTTTTCCACCAAACCTCAAGTGCAAGAAAAATTCAGTTCTCCTATTAACTCCTTATTGGTCTTTCTAAGGTCAGGAACACCCACCACAGTCTTAAGGGGCTCATGGCAACTTTGCCTTTGGAACTCTAAGTGGCAAAATCTTCCCAGTACCTGTCACTTTCCATTCTTTGTCCTTGGCCTGACACTTGGATTAAGTCCCACATTATTTCCTTATGCAGAGTGAGCTCAAAGTCTCACTTAAACCTGTAGATCCAAGGAGGTATTTGGCCAGAAAGACATATAGCTTAACGTTGAGAGTGGAGGGGGAAGGAACTCTATTTAGGTCACTATGCTCCAAGAATTTCCTCTTGAAAATGATCTTTCTATCTCCAAATAGCTTTAAAATCATAAGACCCTGATTAATCTTATCTTGATATTCATGTGAATTCAGTAGATTTAGTTAATAAATTGCCCTTATTGTAAGTGTTCAAATTCATTAATGAAATTATAAGATTATAAGAGAATAAGTATACTTTGGGAAGAAAGTAGAACTTTATGTTTCAATCTGAGTTTATTTATTGAACTTTGTGCTTTATAAGAATGTTTGGGATTATAAAGAAACATATGACAGAGCTCCTATTCTCCAGGTGTTTAGAGTCTCTTTAAACAGATGACATATATCAGATTTAAAAAGAAAGGAAAGAGAAGAAAAAAAAAGAAAAAAGTATCTAATTTGAGGCAGTACAAAGTTTCATATGTGTTTTCTAGACAAGTGCTATAGAAATTCAGAGGAAGGGCAGGTAGCAGTAACATTAACTTCAGAACTCAGGATATTCTTCATATTTTATGTTGATATGGGTAACCAATGGTTACGTTTTATTCTACAAACATCTGTTTATCAAAACTATGTGCCAGGCACTGGGGATTCAACAAAAAAGGCAACAGTGTTCCTCCTTGCCAGGAATTCATGATATAGTAGGCTCTAATCAGGAGGGCATCTGTCTTAAGTTGATTTTCTTTAAGGCTTTGTCATAGATTTAGTTTATGACCAACAGCATACATATAGATATTATTGGTCATGTTTAAGTTGTAATGAGGGAACAGAGCAACAAAACTGGTCCCTATGTAATAATGAAAGAAACACAAAATAAAACCTTTGGTGTTATAAGCAGGTGCTTTGACCACTCTATGGAAAACAGTGTCCCAATGGCTGGTGCTTCCAATGAAATCAGCAAATGCAAAAGCCCAGATTTGTCAGTGATTCTTCATGAACGTGTTAGTATTAAAACGTAAATTTCTCAGTGTTTGGCAGTACTAGATATAGAGATAGAACTTCCACTCACTCATTTTTAGAGCTGATCTTGTTGTTAGAGAGTATGTGGGAAATGAGTTAAAAGTCATGATTCATGCTTCACTAGTACTTAGACATTTTATTTAGATGCAGCCTCAATCATGTTTCAACTGAATCATTTTCTAAACTTATTTCAAGCAATTGATTTTCCAGTAATAATACATTAATCATTGTGATGTCAAAATCATTAATTATAATAAAATCTTTGTACAAAGTGCTCTGAACAATATATAATTCCATTACAGAGCTAGATGACATGCATACATTTTGGCTGTTGATAAAAAACATAAAGACAAATATGTGTTTTTTTCCCTTTTCTTTTTTTAAAGATAAATGAATTCTGTCTTTTTATTCTGTTTAAGAATTTACTCTTATTCTCCTTCAGATGTGAATAAATATGACAAGAAAGGTCACTGAACTAATATTAAGCAGTAAGTTATTAAATACTAGAGAAAAGATGTACAGAAAGGAAATTTATTTCATTTTTTAGTTTCAGTCATGAAAGCATAATACTGCTGCTTCTAAATAGATTAGTGAATCCTGAAAAATGTTTTTCAGTAAACTCATGGAGCTGTTTTGAGGCCATTGGCCATGGTCTGTAAAAATCAAGGACTGAAAAATCCAGATATTATTTTCAGAGAGGTAAAAATCTATTCATTAATGTGGTGATTTGTCTTATTCATGGCTTATATAAAGGTATGGAATAAAATTAAGTATAATGTTGTCTTTACCTTTCAACATAATAAATTTTATGAGTTTTTTATATGTGCAAATTCAGAATACCAGACACTAAAAAAAATATGTCAAGAAATCAAACCTTCTATTTCTACAATTGTTTCATGGTTGCCATGGCTTTAAAAGAAATATTAAAGTATTTCAAATCCCTTCTGCCAGTGGTCTGTGGCTTTTCTAAGAAGCCAGTGTTGCTGCTATAATGGAACCAGGGGCTCTCGGTGGTTGTAGGAGCTTCGTTATTCCTGCCACAGCACATAGCAAATGAAGGTCATGTCTGAATTTATTTACAGAATCCTATCTGCAACAGATCAACTATTGAATATTTATTCACAGAAAGTGTTGGGAACTCAGAAAAGATTTCTCTGGGGCTTACTTTGGAATTGATGTTTTCCCCAATTTGCTCAATTTTAAATTCCCAAAGTATAATTCATGGATATTTGCTTCAGGAAGACTGTTCTGACTGCCCTCTTTCTTGGGCCTCACTGCATCATAACCCCTGTGCCACTTGGATGCATGCCCATCGCCACTGACTAGTCAGAAAGGTCCTCCAGGCAAGAAGCCCTGTCACATTTATCTTTGTACTTTCACTGCCTGGTCATTGCCTGTATTATAGTGAGGGAAAACATATCTATAGAATAAATCAATCCCAGGTTTATATTCAGGAGGGACAACAAGCAGATTAAAAAGAGGAGTAAGATAATCTTTTGTGTAATCATATACTGTATCAGCTTACTTGGATGTATCAATTACTTGTCCTCCATTTGCTCTTACAACTATTTTCATTCCCTTTATGGATTACAGTTTTCTACCAATGTTCTAGAAATACAGAAGAATGAACAAAAGTCCCTAGGGGCTGGAAGCTTAGGCTGAAAATTGCAATATTTTTATATTTCTTATTTTAAAAATGTGAAAATTCCTTTCTATTATACATGTTTATTTTATTACATTGTATATAAACATATAATCTCTCCATATTTATTTGATTATAAATATGAATTTTTTTCCTCAAAATCTTTAATTAGATAGTCCAGGCCTATTAATTATATTTATCCTATGGTTTTTTTTATAACCTTTGACTGATAAATGTGGCCCTGGTATATCTCTCTTCAAAAACTGGCCATTTCTAGAAACAAAGGTCACTTTCCAACTGTGAGCATCTTGAATGCTTCCTCACACAACACATCTATACCCTTAGGCTTTTTCTGAGTTTAAAGTTGTACAGAAATATTATATTAAAATGAAATTTAAATGACAATAAATCAATTTAGATTTCTTGATTTATCAGTGAGGATCAGGAATATTCTATTTGGAAGACACAAATTATTAAAAATATAAAACAGCTGAGGGAAAAACAGAAGTATTCTTTCTATTGCATTTGTTAAGTGATTCCTTTGTTGTTTACCTCATTCATTCATCATATTATCAGGCATCTAAGGAGCTTATGACTCATTAGGAAAGATAGGCAAGGAAATGGCTTACCATGGTGTAAAACAGAATGTCTATGCTGTGACAGGGGTGAAAATCCTAGTGTGGGTGTGCAGGGGGAGTTGAACATAGAGATGGAGAATGGGTAGGCCTTATGGAGGGAGGTGTGTATGCATACAGCTAATTGGAATGCCAGGATTTAAAAGTTCGGGGTAAAATAATTGCCACCAATCTGCTAGTGAAGGTCTACCAAACCAGTTTATGACAGCAGATAAAGGATATGAAATTAGAAAGAAGTGTCTACCATATGTGGGTCCTAACATTATGAAAAATGGAATATTGCAGAGTTTGAGCAGCCTTCAACAGAGCAGTTCAGTATTTAGCTGTCTGGGCCTCTTTTAAAGCAGCAGTTTTATTATACCATACCTCAAACTTGCGTATTTAATCTTAAGAGGTACAGGCCTTGGCTGGAAGAAATAAAATAAAATATTGCTTCTGCAGAAGCAATAGTACTCAGATAGAGACTGGTTATACAAAGTAAAGGAGGAAAATAAGTGGAACATAATTCAGGAATTTATCCTTTTGTAAATTAGTTTAGGAGAGAATTAGAGATGATTCACATTTTAAACATCAGTTAATGATTAAAATAGGGCCTAAAGCCCCATTTGGCAAGACATAAAGTAATAGAATTTATTTAAATCTCTCAGCAATGTCCCACTGTAACTCTTCCTCTTTTTATTTTTTAATGTCTGAAACATTTATATTAACATATCTCCATACAAATAACCCAAAGAAAGTTTACTATTAGGTGTTTTGTTTGTTTGTTTGTTTTTTTATATGCAGGTTCTTATTAGTCATCAGTTTTATACACATCAGTGTATACATGTCAATCCCAGTCGCCCAATTCAGCACACCACCATCCCCACCCCACCGCGGTTTTCCCCCCTTGGTGTCCATACGTTTGTTCTCTACATCTGTGTCTCAACTTCTGCCCTGCAAACCGGTTCATCTGTACCATTTTTCTAGGTTCCACATACATGCGTTAATATACAATATTTGTTTTTCTCTTTCTGACTTACTTCACTCTGTATGACAGTCTCTAGATCCATCCACGTCTCAACAAATGACTCAATTTCGTTTTTTTTATGGCTGAGTAATATTCCATTGTATATATGTACGTCATCTTCTTTATCCATTCGTCTGTTGATGGGCATTTAGGTTGCTTCCATGACCTGGCTATTGTAAATAGTGCTGCAATGAACATTCGGGTGCATGTGTCTTTTTGAATTATGGTTTTCTCTGGGTATATGCCCAGTAGTGGGATTGTTGGATCATATGGTAATTCTGTTTTTAGTTTTTTAAGGAACCTCCATACTGTTCTCCATAGTGGCTGTATCAATTTACATTCCCACCAAAAGTGCAAGAGGGTTCCCTTTTGTCCACACCCTCTCCAGCATTTGTTGTTTGTAGATTTTCTGATAATGCCCATTCTAACTGATGTGAGGTGATACCTCATTGTAGTTTTGATTTGCATTTCTCTAATAATTGGTGATGTTGAGCAGCTTTTCATGTGCTTCTTGGCCATC
This sequence comes from Balaenoptera physalus, assembly GCF_965194825.1. Taxonomy (NCBI): domain Eukaryota; kingdom Metazoa; phylum Chordata; class Mammalia; order Artiodactyla; family Balaenopteridae; genus Balaenoptera; species Balaenoptera physalus. Next base: position 36,094,433 of record NC_138891.1, read on the forward strand.
TGTATGTCTTCTTTTTAGAGAAGACAGTTTGTATTCCTTTTATTTCTTTTTCTTCTCTGATTGCCGTGGCTAGGACTTCCAAAACTATGTTGAATAATAGTGGTGAGAGTGGACATCCTTGTCTCGTTCCTGATCTTAGAGGAAATGCTTTCAGTTTTTCACCATTGAGAATGATGTTTGCTGTGGGTTTGTCGTATATGGCCTTTATTATGTTGAGGTAGGTTCCCTCTATGCCCACTTTCTGGAGAGTTTTTATCATAAATGGGTGTTGAATTTTGTCAAAAGCTTTTTCTGCATCTATTGAGATGATCATATGGTTTTTTTCCTTCAATTTGTTAATATGGTGTATCACATTGATTGATTTGCATATATTGAAGAATCCTTGCATCCCTGGGATAAATCCCACTTGATCATGGTGTATGATCCTTTTACTGTGTTGTTGGATTCTGTTTGCTAGTATTTTGTTGAGGATTTTTGCATCTATATTCATCAGTGATATTGGTCTGTAATTTTATTTTTCTGTAGTATCTTTGTCTGGTTTTGGTATCAGGGTGATGGTGGCCTCATAGAATGAGTTTGGGAGTGTTCCTTCCTCTGCAATTTTTTGGAAGAGTTTGAGAAGGATGGGTGTTAGCTCTTCTCTAAATGTTTGATAGAATTCACCTGTGAAGCCATCTGGACCTGGACTTTTGTTTGTTGGAAGATTTTTAATCACAGTTTCAATTTCATTCCTTGTGATTGGTCTGTTCATATTTTCTGTTTCTTCCTTGTTCAGTCTTGGAAGTTTTTACCTTTCTAAGAATCTGTCCATTTCTTCCAGGTTGTCCATTTTATTGTTATAGAGTTGCTTGTAGTAGTCTCTTAGGATGCTTTGTATTTCTGCGGTGTCTGTTGTAACTTCTCCTTTTTCATTTCTAATTTTATTGATTTGAGTCCTCTCCCTCTTTTTCTTGATGAGTCTGGATAATGATTTATCAATTTTGTTTATCTTCTCAAAGAACCAGCTTTTAGTTTTATTGATCTTTGCTATCGTTTTCTTTGTTTCTATTTCATTTATTTCTGCTCTGATCTTTATGATTTCTTTCCTTCTGCTAACTTTGGGTTTTGTTTGTTCTCTTTTCTCTAGTTCCTTTAGGTGTAAGGTTAGATTGTTTACTTGAGATTTTTCTTGTTTCTTTAGGTAGGCTTGTATAGCTATAAACTTCCCTCTTAGAACTGCTTTCGCTGCATCCCATAGGTTTTGGATCGTCGTGTTTTCATTGTCATTTGTCTCTAGGTATTTTTTGATTTCCTCTTTGATTTCTTCAGTGATCTCTTGGTTATTTAGTAACGTATTGTTTAGCCTCCATGTGTTTGTGTTTTTTACGTTTTTTCCCCTGCAATTCATTTCTAATCTCATAGCGTTGTGGTCAGAAAAGATGCTTGATATGATTTCAATTTTCTTAAATTTTACTGAGGCTTGATTTGTGACCCAAGATGTGATCTTTCCTGGAGAATGTTCTGTGTGCACTTGAGAAGAACGTGTAATCTGCTGTTTTTGGATGGAATGTCCTATAAATATCAATTAAATCTATCTGGTCTATTGTGTCATTTAAAGGTTCTGTTTCCTTATTTATTTTCATTTTGGATGATCTGTCCATTGGTTTAAGTGAGATGTTAAAGTCCCCCACTATTATTGTGTTACTGTCAATTTCCTCTTTTATAGCTGTTAGCATTTGCCTTATGTATTGAGGTGCTCCTATGTTGGGTGCATATATATTTATAATTGTTATATCTTCTTCTTGGATTGATCCCTTGATCATTATGTAGTGTCCTTCCTTGTCTCTTGTAACCTTCTTTATTTTAAAGTCTATTTTATCTGATACGAGTATAGCTACTCCAGCTTTCTATTGATTTCCATTTGCATGGAATATCTTTTTCCATCCCCTCATTTTCAGTCTGTATGTGTCCCTAGGTCTGAAGTGGGTCTCTTGTAGACAGCATATAGATAGGTCTTGTTTTTGTATCCATTCAGCAAGCCTGTGTCTTTTGGTTGGAGCATTTAATCCATTCATGTTTAAGGTAATTATCGCTATGTATGTTCCTATGACCATTTTCTTAATTGTTTTGGGTTTGTTTTTGTAGGTCCTTTTCTTCTCTTGTGTTTCCCACTTAGAGAAGTTCCTTTAGCATTTGCTATAGAGTTGGTTTGGTGGTGCTGAATTCTCTTAGCTTTTGCTTGTCTGAAAAGCTTTTGACTTCTCCATCGAATCTGAATGAGATCCTTGCCGGGTAGAGTAATCTTGGTTGTAGGTTCTTCCCTTTCATCACTTTAAGTATATCATGCTACTCCCTTCTGGCTTGTAGAGTTTCTGCTGAGAAATCAGCTGTTAACCTTATGGGAGTTCCCTTGTATGTTATTTGTCATTTTTCCCTTGCTGCTTTCAATAATTTTTCTTTGTCTTTAATTTTTGCCAATTTGATTACTATTTGTCTTGGTGTGTTTCCCCTTGGGTTTATCCTGTATGGGACTCACTGCGCTTCCTGGACTTAGGTGGCTATTTCCTTTCCCATGTTAGGGAAGTTTTCGACTATAGTCTCTTCAGATATTTTCTCTGGTCCTTTCTCTCTCTCTTCTCTTTCTGAGACCTCTATAATGCGAATGTTGTTGCGTTTAATGTTGTCCCAGAGGTCTCTTAGGCTGTCTTCATTTCTTTTCATTCTTTTTTCTTTATTCTGTTCCATGGCAGTGAATTCCACCATTCTGTCTTCCAGGTCACTTATCCGTTCTTCTGCCTCAGTTATTCTGCTATTGATTCCTTCTAGTGTAGTTTTCATTTCAGTTATTGTATTGTTCATCTCTGTTTGTTTGTTCTTTAATTCTTCTATGTCTTTGTTAAACATTTCTTGTATCCTCTCGATCTTTACCTCTATTGTTTTTCTGAGGTCCTGGATCATCCTCACTATCATTATTCTGAATTCTTTTTCTGGAAGGTTGCCTATCTCCACTTCATGTTTTTCTGGGGTTTTATCTTGTTGCTTCATCTGGTACATAGCTCTCTACCTTTTCATCTTGTCTATCTTTCTGTGAATGTGGTTTTTGTTCCACAGGCTGCAGGATAATAGTTCTTCTTTCTTCTGCTCTCTTTTCTCTCGTGGATGAGGCTATGGAAGAGGCTTGATGGGAGGGACTGGTGGTGGGTTGAGCTGACTGTTGCTCTGGTGTGCAGAGCTCAGTAAAACTTTAGTCCACTTAACTGTTGATAGGTGGGGCTGGGCTCCCTCCCTGTTGGTTGTTTGGCCTGAGGCAACCCAACACTGGAGCCTACCTGGGCTCTTTTGTGGGGCTAATGACAGACTCTGGGAGGGCTCATGCCAAGGAGTACTTCCCAGAACTTCTGCTGTCACTGTCCTTGTCCCCACGGTGAGCCACAGCCCCCCCCTCCGCCTCTGCAGGAGACCCTCCAACACTAGCAGGTATGTCTGGTTCAGTCTCCCCTGGGGTCACTGCTCCTTCCCCTGGGTCCCAGTGCGCACACTACTTTGTGTGTGCCCTGCAAGAGTGGAGTCTTTGTTTCCCCGAGTCCTGTTGAAGTCCTGCAATCAATTCCCACTAGGCTTCAAAGTCTGATTCTGTATGAATTCCTCCTCCCATTGCCAGAACCCCAGGTTGGGAAGCCTGATGTGGGGCTCAGAACCTTCACTCCAGTGGGTGGACTTCTGTGGTATAAGTGTTCTCCAGTCTGTGAGTCACCCACCCACCAGTTATGGGATTTGATTTTACTGTGATTGTGCCCCTCCTATCGTCTCATTGTGGCTTCTCCTTTGTTTTTGGATGTGGGGTATCTTTTTTGGTGCGTTCCAGTGTCTTCCTCTTGATGATTGTCCAGCAGCTAGTTGTGATTCTGGTGTTCTCACAAGAGGGAGTGAGAGCACGTCCTTCTACTCCGCCATCTTCCCATATATCACCTGTAACTCTTCCTCTTGATTCCAAACTTCTGGAATGATTTTTTTCAATTTTCATCTATATGTACCTGCACATACACACACACATACATATTTTGACAACTCTGCAAAACATATTTTATCCTTGGCTTATTGTGATTCTTTCATTCAAATATAGAAAAAGTATTGTAACTATTGTACCATAATCACTGAGAAATTGTCTGCTTCTGTTAATTTTTCAGGGCTTGCTTTTGCAGCCTTCTCTAACCAGTGACTTCAAGGACAGCAGCTCCAAGGACAGTTGCCAGCTGCTATTTAAATGAGTTTAGCACTACCCTGAATTGAATGACTAAAATGCATGGTCTTTACCAGTAAATATTGTGGATCTCAAGGGCTTCAGTCTTCTAAATCTCAGTTTACATGGCAACCATTTGAAGGAGAGGCTGTGGAAGAAAAATGTATATAAATATTTGTGTAGTAATTTAAACACTATTAATTATAAACTGTTAAATTTTTTCTTCTTAGTGTGTCATCCCTTTACCTGTGTGATTCCCATACCCTTTCTAATCCACTGTCATGGAATAACCAGTGCTATGGAATGAATGTTTGTGTCCTCCCCCACCGGCCCCATCATTTGGTGAGAGATCCTAGCCCATAAAAGTGATGGTATTAGTTGTAGGGCCTTTGGGAGGTTATTAGGTCATAAGATAAAGGTCGAGTCCTCATAAATGGGATTAGTATTATTTATAAAAGAGTTACCACAGAACTCCCTAGACCCTTCCACCACATGATGTTACAGAGAGAGGTCGGCACTCTGTAACCCAGGAGAGGACCCTCACCCAACTATGCTGGCACCTTGATCTTGGACTTTCAGCTTCCAGAACTGTAAGAAATAAATTTCTGTTGTTTATAAGCCACCTAGTCTGTGGTATTTTATAGCAGCCTGAATGAACTAACACAACTAGTAATCATTAATTCTGAAAGCAATTGGGATGGCGGAGGTGATAAAAATGCTACTAATTTGTAGTTTTCTTTTTATTAAAAATACAAATTTAAGGCATTTATAAAACTACTTTGTAGGAAAAATTAAATACACCCATATAGTCCTTATTTCTGGAGTTCCAGAAGAAAAACTCTTCCTGGTAAACCAACTTATCTTTTTGTTTTATTCCTGATAAATCTTTTTGGCAATTCATTCAATCCATGGCCAGAATGCTGGCAGCCTAATCATAACCAAAGCAAAATTCCCATGCCTTTCTTGTTTCAGCACCACCCCTGCCGCCTTGCTGCTGGTCTCCTGGCTATCCCCCAAGGTCTAAATAAAAGTTGGTTAATGGGGTACTAGGTCTGAAAGCTTCTTCAGAAATCACTTGGAAAATCCATTGTGCTGGCAAATGCATCTGTCTATATCTATTTCTAAGGCAGTAAATCCAATTCTGGGCCTTCCAAATGAAAATGCTCTATTTCTGGTACCAACTGAGAACATCTGTGATAAAATCTTACTCCCCAGGGACATCACATTGAATGCTAGATAACAATACCTAGCTAGACAACAGGTAAAATTATTTCCCCAAGCTATCCATGCAAAGTTTATTTTAAAAACTAGGTTTCCTAGGCCATGCATACCAAACTTGGTGATGCTGTATGGTAATTAGGACAGTGCCTGTAAAGTGTTATTCATATAAGGATAGCTTCGGGAAAAAAAATCCAGTGACATTCAACTGAATTTCTTTTATGTTGAGGTTGAGAAGTGAAACATAGGTTAATCTGAAAGGGGGAACTCGTTGTGACTGGCAAAGTGGCTTGTCCACTATAGAAGGACTTTAATAAGTTTTAGCCTTTTTCAGTATAGAGTTTTTTTTCTCATAGAAATTTAGATTGAACTTTACAGGTCAACACAAAAGATTTAAAAAAAAATTCTCTATTTTCCTGGCAAAAATTGATTATCTTTTATCCACAAAGCATGATTTTTCATTGAAACGAGTGCTTTTCTCCACATTTCCTAAAGGAAATATCCAAAAGAGTTCATGTCTCCCTTTTATTAACTTACCAACTTGAGGAAAAAATTATTTCCTCCAAAATCTTTGTGACTGAGATCGGTGGCTATGGAATGAGAATTTAAATCAGGGCAACTTTCTTAGAAGTTGTCTTGAGGTCAGACCTCCATGTCAGGAAGCAAGTACCTGATATTATAATTTTACATGCGACACAGGGGGCGGAGATATTGGATTATCAATCTAGAGATGTGAGAAAATTATTCTGTAGTGTGTTATCTGAATATAACCCCTGTAATAATTCTAAGGGTATTTAAAATGAAGGGATCTGGAATGCCAGAAAAGAGATGTGTTTAACATGTTAGAGCTTGCATTCTGAAAGGCTGGCTTTTGTGCCAAAAGAGGATTGACCTGGGGATTTAGACAGCTGACTCAGGTGAAAACAGAGTAAAAAATTCCAGTGGCCAAAAAGATAACCTCTTCTTCTCTCTCTATTTCACTGCCTTTCTTCTCTGTTTTCTTTTTTCACTGTTCCTGACTGCCCTACCTTATTCCATAAAAGATTGAAATATTTGACAATGATCATAAAGCATGTGCTCTTTAAGAAAAATATAGTTCACATTCTTTCAACAAACCCTTTTTGAGAGTTCTATCAGTCAGGGTCCCAGTGGGAAAGACATAACACACTCCAAAGAGCAATTGAAATAATTTTAATGAAGAAGTTTACAAAGAGTAGGTAGGGCTGAGGGAAGCAATCAAAAACAGTGAAAAACCAGGGACTGGCTAGCAAGAGCAGGAAGCTATTATCATCCTTAGGCTTGAAAGGACAAGGAAAAAGAACTGTTACTGGAATCCAGTGGGTGGCAATAGGTACAGGAGCTTAGCAGGAGCTGAGGCCTCAGGAGCTTCTCCTAAGGGAGAAAGCTAGTACCAAACTTTGGACAAGCAGACAAAACACAGAGAATAAATGCCATGACCTCTCTGTCTCCTTCTACCCTCTCTCTCCCCTACTGGCATCTCTCATTGACTGAATCCCACTAGAAATCAGAATGTAATAGAGCCTGGCTGAAGCCAGTGCGCAGAGCAGAACAGAAAAGGCTGCAGAATTAATTTGGAAGGGCAAAGAATATCCAGCACATGAGTGTGCCAGACAATATGTTAAACAGCATCATTTTTTTCTTGATAGTCTAATTAAAGGAGTAGATTAGGAGGTCATAGAGAGAGTAGACTCTAGTTTCAGGAAAGAATTTACAAATTTTTGTGAATAGAGGTGTCCACACTCTCTCCATCTCCTCATCTTCATTGTCTGTTCCACCTATTTTAAATGGGTGTGAGCGGGCCTCACTCCCTTACTCTACCCTAGTCAGCCAAGACTACCAGCGACTCTCATCTCACCAGACCAAATGGCCATTTCTTTATCTCCTATTGGGATTACACACAACTGATCATTTCCATCTTCTTGGAACCCTCTCCTTTCTTGTCTTTTGTGACACTTCACACTTCTGGTTTTCTTCATACTTAACTATCCACTTCTTCTCATGCCCTTTGGCTCATGCCTCCTTCCTACCTGATTTCTAAAGACTAAAGGAAGCAGAACTTGGTTTTTGGTCTTCTTCCTTCCCCTAGGTGATATTTTCTGGTTTGCTGCTATAAATATTCTAATTCATATCTGCATCCAAAACTTTTTCCCGAGAACTCTAATGCCTGACACCCACACTTGGGGGTCTGATAGGCATCACACACACACACAAAATATATCCAATACCAAACTCTTGATTTTATTCTCTAAACCTGTACCATCCTCAATTTCCCCATCTCAGTAAAAGATACCACCATTGTTCAAGCCAAATTCCTAAGAATCTTGATTTTGTTTTTCACTTTCCTTTCCTCATCCATTGGCAAGTCCTGTCAATTCTACCTCTAAAAAGGTTTTTGAATTTAGCTACTTCTCTCTGACTCCATTTGCCGCCACTACCTTAGTCCAAGCTGCCATCCTTGTTCAGCTGAATGACTGCATTATCCTCTAATGGGTCTTCCTGCTTCCACTCATTCTTTTGGAGTCTATGTTCTACGTAGCTGCCAGAGTGGTCATTTAAAAATCTTCATCAGAGAACAGCCTTTTTCTACTCAGACCCCTCATAGAATACGTGCCAAATTCCTCGCTCCAGTCCCCAAAGACCCAATGATCTGGCTTTTTCTTATGACTTCAACCGTGTCTTTAACCATTCTCCATGCTGATGACTCCTGCAGAATGGTTTTCTTTTTGTTCTGGGAACATATCAAACTCCTTCCCACTATAGAGTCTTTGTACTTGGTGTCGTGTCTGCTAGAAAAACTCATTAATTAAGCAGCTAAAATTTCACCTTCATGTGAAACTTTTTTGTTTCACTCTGAGTCAGGCTTAGTTACTCTATCTTTTGTACTCCCACTGCTCTCTGTTCTGATCTAGCATTAAAGAGCGTCTTTAGTCACTCTTTTATACAGTGTTCTCCTATTCTAGAATGTAAGTTATTAGGGAACAGTAACTTCCTTATTTTTTTTTCCTGTTGTTTCTTTAGTGCCTGGAGCACAGAATATACTCACTAAACAGATTCAGCATTTATGAAAGAACTTTAAAGATATTTAGTGTGAAGAAAAAGTTACAGAGAAATACTCAAGATAGTTATTTTGAATGATCTATGTGCCTTTATATAGAAGAGATAGTACATTTGTTTCCTTTTAGGACACACCTAGGTTTAATGGGCAGAAGTTACATGGAAGAGGGGGATTTGTGCAACTTAAGAAACTTCTAAAGATTAGAACTCTCCAGCTGGAGTTGGAAGGGTATGTGAAATAGGAATGACTCTGTCAGTGGAAATATACAAGAAAACAGGCTGGCTGTATGCAAATATCTTTAGGGAAGAGATCCCTGCATTGGGTATGAGGTTTTGTTTTGTTTTGGTTTTAATTTACCATTTGATTCTATGTGACTTGTATCACGCTTATTGCTATGTAAACTTCTTTTTAAAAAAATTTTATTGGAGTATAGTTGATTTACAATGTTGTGTTAGTTTCAGGTGTACAGCAGAGTGAATCAGTTACACATATATATATGTATATATCCATTCTTTTTCAGATTCTTTTCCCATATAGGTCATCATAGAATATTGAGTATAGTTCACTGTGTTATACAGTAGGTACTTGTTAGTTATCTATTTTATATATAGTAGTGTGTATATGTTAGTCCCAATCTCCTAATTTATCACTTCCCCTCCACATTTCCCCTTTGGTAACCATAAATTGCATTTCAAGATTGGGTTAGTCTGTTTCCATTTTGTAATGTAAATAAGTTCATTTCTATAATTTTTTATTAGATTCCACAACTTGTTCAGTCTACTATTATTTTAATTTCTGACAGCCTACTTCCTATGTACTCATGTAGCAGCTTTATTTTTTCCTTGATTTCCTCGAATTTACCCTTCAATTCTATACTGATGTCTTTACCTATGGAAATAGTTTTGAACTATTCTGTATGTCAAAGCATTTATATTAATAGCTATTTTATCACTGAAGTATATTCATAATTATAAATTTCTGCCTGATTTGGCTATTCAAACCTCATCTAAAATTTTAAAATCAATATACAATGTGATTACTAACAATTAAACAATGGATTCTTTCCCATTTTCAAATAGGTCTTATTATTTCATTTAGCATTTTCAGTGTGAGTCTCTAGGTTTTCTACATGTTATATTCCCAAATCACTGTTGGGCTGGCAACCCTCAACACAAAATCTAAAATGTGGTATCCATTTCTAACATGAAAGTGAATTTCTAGTTAAGATTTTAAAATATTTTTATGCCATCCTTTGAGGTTATTTTAAGTACAACTGAGATGATACATGATCATAGCTGGGACCCAGCTTCAGACCTTTCTGTTTGTTGATGCATGTGGAAGGTGAAATGTAAATTACAAATGCTGTTGAAATTCAGATACACTGCATTTCTGCTCTCTCTGTCTGACTGGGGCAGCTAGCCACTGGAGGCAAATTTTGTTGTATTTAAGTCTTTGGAAATGCAAGTTGATCTTTACAAATCTAGAAGACTGTAAAATGGTTCCTGGATGAAATAGGTTTCATTTGTCCCTGTTCTTGCTTTGAGCATATCAAATCTTATATTCTTAACACTTTAAATTCAAATATAAAGTCAAATATCACTTTGATGCATAGGCCAATTAAATCTATTTAAAAGCATCTTTGAGTAGAATAAAATTATTCTCAAGGACTTTGTGCAGTTCATAATTTTGGTTATCATACCATTGGATCTTTCTTTTTATTTTCACTTTGACCTTTTTATTATTCTTTAGTTGTGATTATTCAACTTCTGAATTCATTTGAATTGCCAAAAAAATTCAAGTTTCCTTAAACCATATTTTTTAATAAAGAATAGGCATTGAATATACTAGGAAGAGCCAAAAACTTTATACTTTCACAATTATAATCAGACATGAACTTAACAAAGACTTGTTGAGTTTTTACTAGGTGTTGGGGGGGTGGTCCAGAAGTGAAATAAATTTCTTCCTTTTAAGGGATTGAGAATGAGGGAAGAAAGATAGTTATGATAACATGTAATGAGTTCTCTACCAGAGATTTGCCTAAGGTTTGATTGCAGCCTAGGAGACTATCTGATTCAGCATCAGGACTCAGAGGGCTGGGCCATGAAAAGTGTACATGGTATGAAAAGTATATAGAGTGATAAAGCTGTACGAAAAGATAACATTTCATTCCTGAAAAATCTTGTATGATGTTGCATTTCTTTCCTCCTGAAATTAAAGCATAGCCATGAAAGATGTTAAGCAGTAGAATGATGTGATCCGGTTTGTGCATTTGGATATCACTCTGTCAGAATTGTAGAGGACTGATGAAGAGGGAGCTAGGACATTGTGTAGCAATTCAGTCAAGAGCTGAGAATGGCTGAATTCCTATGTTGGCTATAGGAATGGAACTTTGGGAGTAGGTTTGAGAGGTATTAAAGAAATAGTAAAGTTAGGATTTAGTGACTAATTGGTTGTAGGGGGGTCAGAGCAAGAAAGGAGATAAAGGTGGCATCCAGATTTCTCACTTGGGCAACTGGATAAATGATGAGCTGTATTCGGAAATATGGAACACAAAAATAGAGCAGATTGATAGGGATGATGACAAATTCAGATTGAATATGCTGAGTTTGAGATATCAGTCAAACATTCAGGGAAGGTGTTTTGTAGGAAGCTGGCAATATGGATTTGATAGTCAAAAGAAATTTGGGGTAGAAGAATATATTCTGGAGATGTAGATGACATAGTGATCTATATTTTGGTGGTGGTTGAAACCATAAGTGGGAATGAAATGACCAAGGAAGAAAGGGTAGAGTAAGAGGAAAAGAGTGTTGAGAAGGAAGACTGGAAGATGTCAATACTTATAAGTTTGGTAAAGGAGCAGAAGTTTGCAAAGCAGGCTGTAAAGGAGTCACTAAAGAGATGGGAAGAATATTGTAAGAAAGTGATTTCATAAAGGGGGGAAAGGAGGGTGGGATGAATTGAGAGATTGGGACTGACATATATACACTACTATGTATAAAATAGATAATTAATGAGAATCTACTGTATAGCACAGGGAACTCTACTCAGTGCCCTGTGAACTAAATGGGAAAGAAATCTAAAAAAGAGTGGATATATTTATACGTATGACTGATTCTCTTTGCTGTACAACAAGAAACTAACACAACATTGTAAACCAGCTATACTCCAGTAAAAATTAATTAAAAATACACACAAAGAAAGTGATTTCATAGACTTAAAACTGAGAACTGAAATTTATCAATTGAATTGCTTATATTGGAGGTCATGGCCAGCTTGGTGAGAACAATTTTTTGGAGTAGTGGGGTTGGACACTAAATAGACCGGACTTCAGAGGTTATGGGGATGAAACAATTAGTAATGAATTATCTCTTCAGGATGTCTGTGCAGTACTGATGTTTCCATGGAGGCTGAAGATCATTAATTTGAAATGCTATCAAATTGCAGGTTTAAAAATTTTTTTAAGTAATCTTCAGTCTCCAAGGTTAGGAGTAGAGAAATGTGGTAGGGAATTTGTGGCATAAGCGCATCAAAAATATGTCTGTAAGGAAGTTGAGGACACTGGCATTTTAGATACTAAATGAAACAGAAAACAGTAACCTAATATTGGCATAAATGCCCCTCCCCTCAAGTTAGACTAGGACAGGATGAAACCACATTATTTGGGTTCCAGACCTATGCCTTAGACAGAAAGACTTTTTAAATTCTATATACAGCCTTTGGTAAATGCACAAATTCTCAGAAGGTAATGAGGAGGTGCTCTCGGTATGTCAAGGACACCAATACAGTTGACAGCATAAAGGATCCATGGTGTGCTTGCTGAATGATTAAAGTGTGTTCTTCCTCTTTACTCTTGTGTTTTATCCAGAGAAGCAGACCGCTCAATGTGACTTAGGGGTTTTCTGCCTCACTGTTAGATGGGAAACCTCATCTGTTAGAACATAAATGTCAAGGCAAGCATGTCAAATATCAGTGATGTGTACAAGAGGAGTCACTGTCTATAAATTACAAGGCTCTGGGGCTTTTGTCACAACATAAGACTCTGAAATTTAGCGGCAGAAACAGCTTTCAATTTATTAGCATTTCTTTGAGAGAGGAAGAATGAACCTACATGAGACACACCAATAATCAAACTATGGATTCAGATTGATGAAAATAACCTACAGGAAGATAGGCAAGCAGCCAGTACCTAATTTAAGAATGGGGAAGCATCTGAATAACTGAAGGTAGCTAGCAAGTGAATGCAGAAACACCATTTCAGCAGGACTAAATTGATGGGATGGAAAAGATCTCTCTGCTATATGAGACAGATATGGCCAAATCTGGATTTGAGATAAATATCTTCTTCATTTTTTTTCTTTAGAACATTCTTTTTCAGTATGAACAAAAACCCTGATAGCTTTCTTTACTCCAGAGTTCTGTTGTGACAAGCTTTATTACAGCTTATTAAGCAACTCCAGGGAAAGGGAAAAGGGAATATTCATTAGTGGTGAAAAAATTATATATATAATAAACCCAACAGCAAATGCACAGTAAATTGAAAGCCAAGGGTTTAAAAACTACTATAACTATAATATATGATATTCTCTTTTGGTTACTTGGACAATTACAGGAGTAATCTGGTACCTATAATTCTGTTTTGTTTAAGTTCATAAATTACAGGTAACTTATCTGTTCATCCCTGTTGGTTAAAACAAAATAGCATCACCAAAGCGCAATAGTAATTGTTACCGTAAGGCCTGAATGGTAGAGATGAGAAATTTTATAGTGCAGAATAAATTAGCAAAGAATTATGAGACCATACGAAATACATGAAAATTAGAAACTGAGAAAAAGAATATAGCTGAAGGCTGCTACATTTATGTATAGGATGTACATTTGGCATCTGCAGTCATTTAGAAAATAGCTAGAGATGAAGAAATAACTAAAAGAAAATCCATTAAGGGGACTAAATAGAAAACTCAAGTCAATACATTAAAGCTCATGTGTTGAATTCAGTTAAAAGCAGTACTCTTATTTATACATGATTGTGTATCTCTTTCCCAGCCAGCAGAAAAATTAGAAGTATTAAATATAAAGGAAAGATGTCTGTTGAAGCATTAAATTTTGGTAGAAAAATAGAGAGCAAGACATGGTTGGGAGTAGGCAATAGAGAGGAATAATTCACACACATGTAGTCAATAAGGATAACTTGAGATTAAAAGGAGTTAAGCCCAATGTTACATCTATTGAGTACCACCAGATGTGGGATCTGAAACACAGCATTTTGTGAGACCTAGGTTTGAGCCCTGGCTTGACCACTTACTGGTAGTGTGATTTTATGGTCAATAAGAGATTTACAGATTCTAATTTCCTACCCATAATGTGATGATACTAATGCTACATTTTGTTGATTCCAAGGAGCATTTGTCTACATTTTAACACCTCTGAAATGAAGATGGGTGTCTCAGTTGACGACATCTTGCCACTGCAGCGAGCCAGGCAGCTTTTGTGACATAGTTGTTATTACCTGCCTATGCACAAACTTGGTTCCTGCTCTCATGATTAGACAACTACAACACATCAATGATTCAGGCAACAAACCACTTAAGGATCACATAAAGAAGAAACATGCATTCTGATTGTTTGTCTAAAACCTGTTATTATCATCTTCTTGTAAGATTAAAAAAACACCCGCATTAAAACTTACAAAATGGGGGGCTTCCCTGGTGGCGCAGTGGTTAAGAATCCGCCTGCCAATGCAGGGGACACGGGTTCTAGCCCTGGTTCGGGAAGATCCCACATGCCACAGAGCAACTAAGCCCATGCGCCACAACTACTGAGCCTATGCTCTAGAGCCCGCAAGCCACAGCTGCTGAAGCCCACGCGCCTAGAGCCCGAGCTCCGCAACAAGAGAAGCCACCGCGATAAGAAGCCCGAGCACAGAAACAAAGAGTAGCCCCCGCTCGCCACAACTAGAGAAAGCCGCATGCAGCAACAAAGACCCAACACAGCCAAAAATAAATAATAAATAAATAAATAAATTTATATTAAAAAAAAAAACCAACCTTACAAAATGGGTGTCAATGGCTAGGAAGAAAATTCTAAAGACAGAAAGAAGACATGCCTCTATGACATGCTACATCACCTATGCTCATGGTGGCACAAAGGACACATCGAGTGGAAAAACAGGGGTATTTACAGTACTGAGTTGAAAAGTGATTCAGAATAGTCAAGCATAGCACAGGTAGATCAGCTCTGTGCTTTGTGACCACCTAAAGGGGTGGGATAGGGAGGGTGGGAGGGAGGGAGATGCAAGAGGGAAGAGATATAGGAACATATGTTTATGTATAACTGATTTACTTTGTTATAAAGCAGAAACTAACACACACCAAAAAAAAAAAAAGTTAAGCCAATCATGAAAATAATTGAAAAAATGCTTTAGCTGATTTACCTAACTTTTATTATCCTTTTAAAATATGCACAGGAATGATATATGTGATAGAAATTTATGCATAAATAAGTCTATAGAAACCCTTTGAATAAAAATTGTAAGCGATAAATTATTGTTAGTTTAACTGTCACCTTTTGTTTCTTAGTGCTACATGGAATAGTAGTTTCTTAAAATCAGTGGCATTTTATATTTAATAAAATATGGCATTTGAGAGATTTGAAGAGATTATAAGAAAAGAAAAAGCGGTTTGCAGGACTGAAAAACAATGAAAACATCTGGGGCAATTACAGTGAAAAGAGGTGGTTAAAAGTAATTAAGTGCTCTGGGCCTCCCAGGACACAGGAACCGTGTGAAATGAGAACATTATTTTAGGACAAAACAGGTGGGGAAAGACCTTATTAAATTAAAAAAAATACAGGATCTGTCTCTCTTGCTGTGCTTATAGAGCAGATTCATTCTGGATAGCTCATCCTGAGCTATTCAGTGCTTAACTCAAAAGTTTTTTCTAATCTTTCAGAAATACAGCTTTTTAATCACAAAGGATAGGAATGCCCAAAGCTTATAAAATATCATAGTGCTCTTTTAAAATCTTTAGGATATAAATTTGTTGTAGAAAATGAATTTGTTTACTTTAGCTGTAAAAGAATTTGACTTTGATCCATCACAATATAAATTGTGTAGGTGGAGTTTTTCGTTGTTTGTTTTGCTTTGTTTTTGGTTTTGTTTTTGCTTTGATATTCAGAAAACCTCAGGTCACTCCCAAATCTTATTTTCACCTGTGCCCTGCTTGAAATAAATAGTGCTTCTGGCGAATTTAAGTGCAAGCGTGACTTAAAGCCTCCTTCTGCGATATGAAAGTTCTTCTTTGCCCACACCCTCATAAAATCTTGTTAATTATAGAGTAGTGGTTAAAAGTGCAGTTCTAAAATCAGATTGCCTTCGGTCAGACATTGTGTAATCTTTCTGTGCCTCACTTTCTGTGTTGAAAGTTTCAAGGATAATACTAGAATTACCTCAGAGGACTGCTGTCAAGAAGCAGGCTTGTGCTTGTCACGTAGAAAGCACTCAATACCTGTTTGTTATCATTATCATTATTATAGTTATCTGTGGTGGTTTTACAGTGTATCAGCTGAACTGAAAATAACACTGCCTAGAATCCCCTTCCCTGCATCATGTGGGTTCTCTTGGAAATCTGCAAGCCTTTTGAAAAGGGAAGGTGAAGCAGCAAGCGTGTTTGAGACAGAGGCTTTTGCCGTGCATGCACATGGTCAGGACTCTGCTGGCTCACTTTTTTGGAGCAGGGCACCTGCCTTGCCTGTAACCCCTCCAGCTCTGGCTTATATGACTCCTGGGCCCACTGCCAGGTGTATGTTTAGCCCCACGAGGAAATGTGCTAACGTTTTTTCTGTCACGCCATCATCGAAGTCAGAGGTTTGGAAGCAGTTAAAGACCTACATGAGTTCTATACTAGTTGTAGAGAGAGCCACGTGTTCCTGCATGTCCTCATGGATTCCAGTTTTCCTACTGTCACATCCATCTTCCTTCTGACTGATAGCCCTGCTGACTGCAGACTCTGAAACAGATTTGGGGCAACTCACTCAGCCTCTTTAACCAGCTTGCATAATTACGAGTCCAATCCCTTGTAATAAATTCCTTATAACTCTCATAGAGATTCTGCTTCTTTGATCAAACCCAATACACTGTTCATGTAATTTTACTATTGTGATGGGTAAAAATCAAAAACCTAAGACCCCTTTTGTTTTAGTTCATACTTCTTATTAGAAACTCTTGAATATCTTTTGGAGTGTTCACTGGTCATTAGCATATCATCTATAATTTGCTTATTTGTATTTGACAAATTTTCTATTAGACTGTTCCTTTTATATAGCTTTCTAGGAATGCATTATAAAAATGCAGACTATCAAAACTTTGTAATGTGTATTGTATGTGTTATTTTTCTTTTAATTTTATTTATATTTTTTGCCATACAGAGTTTAAAATTTTTTGTAATTAAATTTATCATATTATTTGACTTCGTAAGTTCTAGCCTTGATATTGTGCCTTCCCCCAAAAATGGGGAAATATTTATATATTTTCTTTTTTCCACCAGTCTTACTGTGATATAATTGACATATAACATTGTATTAGTTTAAGGTGTACAACATAATTATTAGATATATGTATACATTGTGAAATGATCACCACAGTAAGTTTAGTTAACATCCGTCACCTCACACAGTTACAATTTTTTTTTCTTGTGATGAGAACTTTTAAGATCTATTTTCTTAGCAACTTTCAAATACAGTATTGTTGACTATTGTCACCATGCTATTCATTATATCTCTAGAACTTATTTATTTTATCACCACAAGTTTGTGCCTTTTGACCACCGTCACCCATTTTGCCCATCCTTCACTCCCCACCTCTGGCAACCTCCAATCTGTTCTCTTACATCTATGATTTCATATTGGCTATTGTAAATAATGCTGCAATGAGCATGGGAGTGCATATATCTTTTAGATAGTGATTTTGTTTCCTTCAGATAAATACTCAGATGTGGAATTGCTGGATTATATGATAGTTCTATTTTAAATTTTTTTGAGGAAACTCCATACTGTTTTCCACAGTGGCTACACCAATTTACATTCCCACCAACAGTGCACAAAGGTTTCCCTTTTCTCCACATTGGTGCCAACACTTGTTATTTCTTTTCTTTTTGGTAATAGCCTTTCTAACAGGTGTAAAGTGATATATCATTGTGGCTTTCGTTTGCATTTCCCTGATGACTAATGATGTTGAGCACCTTTTCATAAATCTGTTGCCCATTTGTAAATCTTCTCTGGAAAAATGTCTTTTCAGGTCCTCTGCCCACTTAAAAAATCAGATTGTTTGATTTTGCCTGTTGAGTTGTATGGGTTCTCTGTGTCTTTTGGATATTAACCCCTTATGAGTTATGTGATTGGCAAATATTTTCTCCCGTTCAGTAGGTTGCCTTATGTTGCTGATGATTTCCTTTGCTGTGCAGAAGCTTTTTAGTTTTATATAGTCCCACTTGTTTATTTTTGCTTTTCTTGCCTTTGCTTTTGGTGTCAAATCCAAAAATATCATTGCCCAGACTAATGTCTAGAAGCTTAACCCTTGTGCCTTCTTCCAGGAGTTTTATGATTTCAGGTCTTATGTTCAAGTCTTTAATCCATGTTGAGTTGATCTTTATGTAAGTTGTAATATAGGGGTCTAATCTCATTCTTTTGCATGTGCTGTCCAGTTTTCCCAGTACCATTTATTGAAGAGACTATCCTTTTCCCATTGTATATTCTTGACTACTTTGTCATAAATTAATTGACCATATCTGTGTGGGTTTATTTCTGGACTCTCAATTCTGTTACATTTATCTCCGTGTCTGTTTTCATGCCAATACAAAACTTTTGATTACTATAGCTTTGTAGTATAGTTTGAAATCAGGAAGTGTGATGCCTCCAGCTTTCATTTTCTTGCACAAGATTGCTTTGGCTACTTAGGGTCTTTTGTGGTTCCATACAAATTTTAGCATTGTTTGTTCTATTTCTGTAAAAAAAAGTCATTGGAGTTTTGATAAGGATTGCATTGAATTTGTAATATATATTTTCTAATTTGGAGAAAATTCATCACCAAGCCTTTGATGTGTGAGTTATATTATTGTAGGAACTCTTATTATTTGGATAAAATAGTTAGATATATTGTTTACTAGATGTTTTGTTTACTATATTATTAGATGGATTTCACTCATAATGAATTTACACAGTTCTGAAAATGATAGATGAAGACTACACAAGTACTGCCAGCTTTGCAAAATTAGAACAGCAGGTTTAGTAATCATCTGAAAAAATACTGGGAAACAGATTTATTCTTTGAATTTATGGAGTCAAGTTTGGAAAAAATATTGAAAGTCATATAATCTAAACTCTCAGTCAAAAAAGGAAACTTCTGATTTCTTGATAGTTCATTCTAACTTTATTTATTAGAGATTCTTCTGTAATTCCTATCTGTTGCTTCTAGTTTTGCTGTCTGAAGTTCTGCACGATATGTCTGATATTTTCTCTTTCACCTCATAGCTTTTAAATCTTTGAAGATAGCTTTCGTAGTCCTGTTAAGTTATAACTTTTCTAGTTCTTAATTCATATTCATTTGTTAACTTATGCAACATATATTTGTTGAGTACTTGATACATGCCAAGTAATGTTCTAGACATTGAGTACACTATCATGAAAAATATAGCCCATGTCATTATGGGGCTTACATTCAAATCATTAAAAATTCATCATATTACATAATTTTTTCACTCTTTATCACTTTACTGAGACTTCCATTTTTGTCAGTTTCCTCTTTTAGTGCTTTGTTTAGAATAAGCACAACATGATAGATACATGATCTAACCAGTGTAGCTATGGTCATGATCCATGTATTCTTTGTTCACATAGAAACATTTTTTTATTGAAATCAGTTACATTCCAGCAATTAAATTCAAATATAGTAGCATGATCATGATGGGTTTAAATTTTTAAGCAGCAGCATGAAAAAATGTCTGATAACAATTCATATTGTGTCAGGAATTTGCCTAGGAAAAGAATTTGATATCAGAAGTTATAACATAAGAGAGATGGTTAAACTGCAGAACTTTCTGGAATATTTTTTAGCAAACCAGTTATTAACAGAACTACTGTCTAAATCTTCAAGTACATATAATCTTCAAGAGCCTAGGACAATTACTGGAGGGGACTTGTAAATTGGATGTCTTCTTACCTTACAGTTGACCTGTTTTCTGTCCATGTTTTATGTGCCATTTATATAACATCATGCTGTTTGAGGTTGTAGCCTTTGCGTTAAAATAATTCACACAGGTAGGATAGGAGGCCATGGTCTTACCTATTAAAAATTAAAGTGATAATGATTGAGAAATTATGAATGTGATGTCTTCAGTGACTTGGGTGTGAATGCTTATCAATAAATAAATAATGGGCAGTTGTAGTACGAATGGAATTTCCCATTCCATATTGCAACTAGGGCTGCAATTACATATTGTATTACAAAATTTTTCATACCTTATTTTCCTCTGATTATGATATTGAAATTAAATTTTAAAAGTCATTAGTTTAGAATGAGTTAAAATGAGAGGCTCATTGGATAAGATTTTGGATGCCTGCTGCCTATCTCTGAAGAGGAAAATAGAGGGCAGTTAACCATAATTGGCAGTTCACTGACTTAGGTGGTAGCTTTTTTGTAATAAGAAACTTCCTTGGGAAACAAATGAAAGCTCCCTCGTGTCTACACAGATTCACGACATGCTGATGGAATCTGCTCATATTTCTATAGAAAGGCTGTGTAATAGAGCAAGCAGTGCTTAGTATTCCATCAAGAGGCTGTTTTTTATCTCTTGAGCCAGTAACTCCTTTAAATTTCTTATGAAGGAAGCAAAAAAATTGTCCTCTATAAAACTGAATAGGCAGTGGTTTTGTTCAATTATGCAGTTATATAAATGTCCATACCACACACATTTTATATTTTATGTGCCAAAATAAGTTATCCTGAAACTGTTAAGCTTGTTTTACAAAGAATAAAATTGTACATTCTCTTAGTAATAGATTCTTAATAAGAATATGTTACTATTTTTTTATATTTTTAAACCTATTTAAAAATATAACATTAGGATGATCATTTTAACATTTATTTCCCATTCTTTATTATTGTAAAATTATATTTTTCAATCCTTCATTTTTTATATTTGAATTTAAATTGTTAATTTTTACAATGGCTTGTCTTGTTTATAAAGATAGCCATTTTTGCTCATTCATTTATTCTTTCATTTATTTAACAATTACCTATTGAACACTTATGTGCCTAGAACAGTGTTAGGCACCATGGATGCAATGGAAATTTCCAAGTAGGAATAAATAGAAAAGTATGCAAAGTGTAGAATGCATTGGTAACAGATGGAGTTGTTAAGATCTGGAACTGGAGAGTTTAACAGGAGCTAGATCATGATGGGGCAACTAAGAGTTTGTGCTTCATCTTGAGGGCAATAGGGAATTCTTAAGGGCTTAATCAAAAGATTGACATGATTAGGTTAGTATTTTAGAAAGATCACTTTTGGCTACCATGCAGAGAATGGATTGCAAAGAAACTGGAAGTATAGCAACTAGTTATGAAGATGTTATAATAATTCAAGCAAAGATGATGGTGTCCACAGTAGGTAGAGGCAGCTTATAGATGAGTCAGCTCATCAGAGAATATGTGTAGAGTTAGAGGGGAGAGAATCTGAAATTCATAGCAAAATAACATTTGAAATTTAGGTTGAGGAGAGAGAACCCAAAGTGAAGAGTAGAAGGAGTGGCTAGAGAGATGGGAGTAAAACTGGGAGATGGTTTTGAGGGAGCCCAAAGCTAAATGATGCACACATTACTTTTGTGCCTGGGGAGAAAAATGTTTTGACATTTGTATTAGGTGAAAATAGACGAGTGGTTCCCTTTTTAAAACAAAGCAAAAGCATAGCATCTAATAAGTTATCACTGCTACTTGGTCAATTGTCAATAGGTTGATAGATTTTTCAGGAAAGGGAATTGGAGCAAACCTCCTTGATGGGAGACTCTCTATGAGACTTCTTGGGATTTGAATGGGTAATGAGGCTAATCTATCAGCATCATTATGCTATTTCAGGGATGCAGTGATGATAAATGTGAATATGGGGTAGTTCCAGAGACTCTCTAAATTAATTACCACCTTACAGTTATCTTCAGACATTTATTAACAACATTTAGATTTAGTTTTAACAATCTATCATAGTCCTTTTAAGTAAGAGGCTTCTAAATCCCAGCAGTTGTTTTTATTAGCTGCCAAATAAAGAGGAATATGACCATGAGCTCTGTGCAAGTCAGAAAAGCTAACAGCACTTCTGCTTTCCCACATATTCCCTTAACTGCAGGGAAAAACAACAATAACAAAATTCAAAAAGGACTACTTTTCATTCAGATCTGTATTTCAAAGAACATTTAAGATATCATCTTTACATTGTTTATTAATAATATCTAATTGGTATGATCAGATTTTGATTTTTACAGTATATATATAGTGAAATTACAACAATTTTATGAAGTCGGTATTTGCAGTAGCTCCAATTAACCACTAAGGGGCCAGAAGCCCCAAGTTGTTCCCTTTACATATCTACAAGTGGAAGGACTGGTATTCAAACTGGTATTCAAATTGGTATTCATATGGTCTAGTCTTTTGTCATTCGACTTTTCCAATGGTTTTAAAATGTACTTGTTTGTCTTTCGAATCCAGCTTCCTGTCTATAAAAAGCCTAGTGTGTAATAGCTCCTGTTTTCATTCCAGGGCCTCTGATGTGCCTTCTCAGATTCTTACAGCTTCACAAAGCTAATTTAAATTATGTGCCAGCAACAAGCCAGCCTCCTAGTTAGAGGAATTGGGGCTCTAGTGCAGGAAAGATGGACAGAAGAAAAAAAATTAACTTGATATTTGGATGATTTTTAAAAATGATTTCTCTTTATTGGATACAGTTCAGTATCCAATACTGGAAATTTTTTGAAAAATATGATACTTCTGCCATCACTTTAAAAAATAACATTTAATATTGAAATAATTTTAGACCTAAAGAAAAGTTGCAAAAATAGATCAGAAAGCTCCTATATTCTCTCACCTGTGTTAAAATCTCTCATAACCATAGTGTATTAGTTGAAACCAGGAAGTTAACATTTCTGATAACTATTAAGTAAACTATAGACTGTAGTTTTGCACGTTTTACCCATCGACATACTTTTTCTGTTCCATAATCCAGACCCACATCCCACAGTGCATTTACTTGTTTGGTTTCCTCACTTTCCTCCGGTCTGTGATGGTTCTTCAGTCTTCCCCTGTCTTTCATCATCTTGATATTACAGAAAGGACTGGTCAGTTATTTTGTAGAATATCCCTCAATTTGGGTTCGTGTAATGTTTCTCATGATTAGACTGATGTAATTTCTTTTGGCAAGAACACCACTGAAATGATATTGTGCCCTTCTCAGTGAGTCACGTCAAGGAGTGCATAATGCCACTGTCTTATTGGTGATATTGACTTTAGCCACTTAGTTAAGGTGGTGTCTGCCAAGTTTCTCCACTGTAAAGTTACTATTTTTTCCTTTATAACAGTAAATATCTTGGAAGGGGGAGCACCTTGAGACTATGCAAATATCCTATTTCTGCTGAAACTTTCATCTACTAATTTTAGCATCCATTGGTAGACGTTTCTTGAAACAATATTACTGTGTTGGCTTTAGATGATTTGTATTACCCCTCTACATTTATTAATTAGAATTCTTCTGTATGGAATAGGTGGCTTTATTTATTTATCCAATTATTTATATTTATCAGTATAGATTCATGTATATGTATTTTATTCTATAAGTTATAATCTGATATCACTGTTATTGATTTTATTGGTCAGATTGTTCTAGCTTTGGTCATTGGGGGCTTTTTCAGGTTGACTCCTGTGTCCTTTTGATATGCCCTCATTCCTTTCCTTTTTGAGCACTTTTTTATTTCCTGAAACCACAAAATGCCCCAGGCTTGTTTTTCATTTTCCCAGCGTCAGTCCTGGACTCAACCCATTATCCAGAGAGTTCTGGTTCCTTTATTGGAGAATGGTATTTAGAAACCAGGATCTGGGTGACAGGTGTGTGTCATTGTTCCTCGGCCCTCTCAATGGACAAAGCTTGGAAATACATGTATGTGTGCTAATCCACGTATGCACACATCTGTATTTCTTTGTGTATCTATCCATTGAACAAACAAGCAAACACAAGTTTATACTGATACCTCAACCATCTGGTGGGCTGAACTGATCATAAAACTGTCCTAATTGAAGTCCTTGAAAAATTAAAATTTCAAGTTTTCCAGCTCTAAGAACACTAGGCCCTAAATGAAGAATTTGTGTTTTGTTTCCAAATTTGCCAGAAAGCAGTTGTATCACCTTGATTTCTCATTTCTGCCTCCTGACTTGGAAAAGTGGAATAACAATGCCTACCCTACCAGGTTACCCATTGGTTGCAAGGATTTTATGAAAGTCTTGATTTTGTCTCAATTCTTTGTTGGTGTCTCTCTGCTTTCCTTCATGGCCAGTCTTCCACCCTGCCTCCAGGCTTGTTCCTCGGAAAGCCCTTCACACTGCAGTTAGAATGACCAATCAGAAATAAAAATTGGGCCCCATTTCTCTTCATGTTTAAACTTTCAATGGCTTTTTATCTGCTAAAAAGTAAGATCTAAGGACATGACATGGCAAACAAGACCCTGTATGGGTCTGTCATATCTATGAGTCTCATCTCTTATTTTCTATCCTCTAATATTACAAGATTGCTTGATATCATCTTCCCTTGCCAACAGAAGTTTTTCTTCCAACTCTTTGCTTTTGTGATACTATTTGGCCAGATTGGGATTGGCATGTTCTTGACAATTTCTTCTAGCTAACTCTTATGTAAATTTCAAGGATCAGTTTGGTGTCATATACCCATCTACTGTGTCATGTGCTTGGTACCTGATACTTGGTCAATACTTGATGAGCTTGAAGAGTTGTCTGCTTTTTCTGTTACCACTTCCTTATTACTTCTGATGCCTGATACCTGAGGCCACTGTAGTGTGCTTTCTGCCTTCGTTAGTTATCTAAAATTGCTCTTGATAAGGTACTAATTGCCAAATTCATAGGCACCTTTTAGATCTTATCTAACTTAACACCTAAAGAGTACTGGATATTAGGAGTTACTCATTGTGATTGCCATGCAGAGGGTTATAATAGTGATGAATGAGTGGAGGTGGATTAGTTGGGAGAAGATCAGTACTGAGAAATAAGGCTGGAGAGGTAAACCAGGGCCGCTTGTTATAAAAGTCAGTAGGCCATGTTAAGGAGGTCAAATTTATCCTGAAATCAATGGAGAGCCCTGTAAAAGGTTTAAATAAGGAAGGTCGTATTGTAGAAACATAACTGTGAATGAATTTGTCAAGACCGGAGAGCATGTCAAAATGAAATAGGACAATCCTGGAAAGAAGGGAAATTAGGTTGTTGCATACTACTCGAATAATATCATGGTTTAAATAAACTATGGTAGCCAAAGTATGAGAAATTGGAAGTATTCAAAAGATATAGTAGATAGAATCACCATGATCTGATGATGAATTGGAAGTGGAGGGTGAGTGGGAAGAAGAAATAATAGATTTTTAGTTTCTTATTAAATGATAGAGGAATTCCCTGCGATTGGGATTTCAGAGTAGGCATGGCTTTGGGAGAAGAAGATGGTGAGTTTACTGGGAAATTTTGAATTCAAGATGCCTGTGAAACATCTAAATGGAACTGTCCCATTGGACATATGTGTCTAAAGCCTGAAGTACACGTGGGCAAAAGATGCAGGTTTTGAAATCAATAGCATGTTCATGGTAAATGAACTGATGATTGTAGATAAGATATCCCAGGATATCTGTGAAGTGAAAAGGGACTGAGCACCTTCCATTGCCTTTCCCTTTTCACCTTAGTGAATAGATCCACCACTCACCCATTCACCCAGCTGGAAACCGTGGAATAATGTTCAATGACATCCTCTCTATCACCTATCCAGCTCATGCTTAAGTCACTCTCCTGCTTACATCCTCCTTATTCTGACCATCTCTGCCTTTGCTCAGGCTCTTGAATTTCTATTATGGACTAATTATTATTGTTCTTACTGATCTTCAGGCTGTCAGCTTAACTTCTTCAAAACCATCTATTTTATGCACTGTGTACCCCTAGAATCTACACATGATTTATAAAATATTTGAGTGAATGAAGATATTTTTGAAAAGTATAGAGTGATAAAGAAATAGAAACTAATAGATTTTAACTGAGGGTGAAATCTCAATTATCTTTAGAAACTCTGTTCTATAACAATTTATAGGTGAGACTAAACAAAAATATTAATATTTATTTCCTTTGTGGGTACTTAATACCACCTATCACAGGTAAAAGGAAAACTATCTTTCAGAGTAATTTTCAAGAAACATATAATTATTTTGTGGGGGTGTAATATGGAAAGTGATCTGGATAAGGGAATAAAAGCTATTGTCTTAAGGCAAGAGGAATAAAGGAAGAAAGTCAAAGAAAACCTATCAGATTAATTTTGTATCTCACCCCAAATTTCTGACATGATCTTAAAGGTTCTAAGCCAAGGAGTTATGATGGCCAGTTTGTGTCCTCTTTAGCTTGCAGCCACTGAAAGATGGTAGGGAGCCTCTGGTACATACCACTTTGCCACAAACTAGTACCGGTGATGACACTCACAGTAGTCTTTTGATGATATTAATGGCTGATGGTTTTAAGAGAATGGATTAAGCAATAAATGTAGATATTCTTAGATACTTAACATTATGCATAGAGAAGGCCAAAGAAGGCCTTCTACCATAGAGAAGATAAACTCTAAAATGGTATACCTGAATCCTTTTGAGACTTTGTTGAAAAGCAGGACCAAAACAAAGGTAAGGGCAAAGAAAATATCAAAACTGATTTTTATTTGAAAACATTTTTTGTGAATAAAATTTCTTAACCAATTGAATAGATTTTCATTTTTCCTGCTACTTTACTCCTTTTCTTTGTGTCAAATGCCCAGAGACAATTTGTTGTTTTTCTCTTATACTGAGAGTTTAGTTTTCATACCATCAGAGAGAGAATACTCTGGAAAGCAGTAGAAGATGGACATTTAATTCAGTCTCTAAATTGCAATAATACAGTGAGTTTTACAATGCTGAGACCAGTAAACCACCACAGTAGAGTAGTGAATTTGAAGTAAAGAACCATAATGTTTTCCATAAAAGTAGTATTTGTTCGCTTAATGAATAACATATATTTATTGAGAAATAAATATGCACTGATACTATTACTGATGGAGGAATACAGCAGTGAATAAAGCAAAGTCCCTGTACTTCAATAAGCTTGCATTCTACAGAGGGAGCTTGAAAATAAGGAAGTAAACAAATATAATGTCAACTAGTGATGGGTGCGAGGATGAAAATGAAGCTAGCTTCTGACATAAAGAGTAAAAAGGGAATTATTTTGGAATGGAGTCAGTGTAATTCCCTGGAACATCTAAGACCATTTAAAATTCTCATGTATTTTATCTATATACATGGAGGGGATATCATTTGGCTGGTGACACTGTATTTGGGAATCTATGTAAAAATGAGATACCTTAAAATGCACATTCTAAGATAGTTGAGTTGGTCCCTGATTTTTCAGAGACCTCATAATTATCCTTTTTGATCTAAACATAATATAAAAGGACAGAAATTCATTCCTTGTATCTTGGAAAAGTCTCGAAGAGTTCATGATAACTATATAAATTACTCATGGAGTTATGTCGTTTTTATTAGTAGTAGTAGAAAGACTTTAGCCCAAGGATTAAAATGCTAAGTGCACCCTTAGGGGAAGAAGGGCTAAGACAGGATTTTGTCCCCATGTTGACTGCTTCAGGAGAGGCTGAGTAGAGAGTTCTAAATTCAGTATGCATACTCAGCTTGGCTACATTTTCCAGCACTTTGCATTTGTAATCATTTAAT
Organism: Balaenoptera physalus; assembly: GCF_965194825.1. Lineage (NCBI taxonomy): Eukaryota > Metazoa > Chordata > Mammalia > Artiodactyla > Balaenopteridae > Balaenoptera > Balaenoptera physalus. The sequence continues at coordinate 36,121,978 of NC_138891.1, forward strand.
AGCTATACTAAGGAAGTCTTAGGACTCAGTAAGAGCAGTCCATTTTTCCTTTAAATAAGATTATATCCTTCCACAGAGCCTAAGAGGCAGACTAGGCTGTTCAACAGAAAGATAATGTGAGCCTGGGCCTTATAAGTAATTTTAAGTTTTCTAGTGGCCATATTCAAAAAGTAAAAAACAAACAAAAACCAGGAAAAATTAATTTTAATGACATATTTTGTATAATCCAACATATCCAATACATTATCATTTCAGTATGAAATCAATATAAAAATTATTGGGACTTTTTCCATACTAAGTGTTTGAAACCTGGGGTGTATTTTATACTAACAGTACATAATTTAAATCAGCCACACTTCAAGTGCTCAATAACTACAGGTGGCTAGTGGCTACGCTACTGGACAACACAGGGCTAGAAGTGTACAAAAAACACAACTGAGATTTGTATGTTTATCTTGTGCCCTGCTACTTTGCTAGTTTGTTTATTAGCTCTAATAAATTTTTTGGTTGATTCTTTGTGATGTCCTATGTATGGAAACATGATATCTGTGAATAGAGATATTTTACTTCTTCCTTTCCAATTAGGGTACCTTTTATTTCTTTTTCTTGCCTAATTGCCTTAGCTAGGACTTCCAGGCTGATGTTGAATAGTAATGGCAAAAGTAAGCATTCTTGTCTTATTACTGATCTAAGGGAGAAAGCTTTCAGTCTTTGGCCATTTAATATGATGTTATCAGTGGCAAAATCAAGCAATATAAAAGATTCCCACTAGTTTAAATTAGAAAGTGAAGTTTTTTGAATAATACTAGGGTATCTCCTGGAACCAAAAAAGAGATGGATAATGAAGAATCATGAAGTACATTACCTTACAGACCCTATCTGAACAATTGTCATTTAAAATGACTCAGCTGTAACACTGTTCTGCTTCTGGATCCCTTTATTATGAATATCATAGTCCTGAGAAAGAAAAATGAATCTAATTGGCTCGGTTCACATCAGGTGTCCACTGCTGGCCCATTCAGCTAAAGTAAGGTATAGTGTGATGTAGTAAGGCAGAGCTATTAGCAGTCCAGCCCTGTTTGCCAGGAATTGTTCTCAGAGAAGGAAGAATTACTGTGGGCTAACAACTTTCTGCCCCAAAGAACAAGAGCTATAGGAAATGCTAACATAGAAACAATGTTTGTATTGCTAAATTCATCCTTCAAATTTTATTTACTATGCCACTAGCCTTTGCCTCATCATCTGTGTTGTCAAGAGTACTAAAAATGGTAGCATTTTTTGTGTTGAAGTCTCTTAGCATTGACTTATTAGACTTAATTCCTCTAAAGGTGTTGAGCTAATTACATTTCAGAATAATTCAAGTGGAAACTCCATTTAAAAACAGATGCAAGAAGCTAAAGAACTGGTATAACTCTAAATAATAAACAAAAATCTCAGGCTATAACAAGTGTAAAATTTGAAAGACTATAGAAATAATATAGATTAAAAATTATTCTAAAAAAAGAGATGTTTGAGATATATTGGAGTAGATTCTTACTTTCTCCTTATCCTGCTAAATATTTTTAGTAGTGATTATGCAACTTGACATTATAGTTATATTAATTTGTGTATTTATTGTCTTCCTACTCCATTAGCACTTAAACTCTATAACAGTAAAGCCTGCTGGTTATTGCCATAACCTCTGCACCTAGAACAGTGTCTGGCACACAGCAGGAACTAAATAAATGTTTGTTAAATGTCCTACGTGGTGAAAGAAAACGTTAAACTCTCTGACTACTTTCTTGTTGCCAGGACCAAATAAAAATGATGTGTGGAGACTTAGATCTGAAAATGACCTTGGGAATTATTTCAGGTTTTGTTTTTTTTTTAATTTACAACTGAAATCATTGAGGTCCTTATAGATGTATCCTTGACCTAGGAGTCTACAGGAAAAGAATTCAGAGAGTCACCTATGATTGGATTTCCTTTAAAATGTACTATGCTAATGTCAAATGAATCATAAGACATCTATTCATTGGCAAGAAAATTGAATAAGCACTACTTCCGTGGCTTCAACTCCCCACAAAGCACAGTTCTGCTCCCAACCCCCCTGAAGTTCTGAATATAAATGTAAAATATAAATATAAAATGTTCACCAAAAATTAAAATTTGTAGTATCTGAAATGTACTCTATAGAGACTTCAAATATATATTAAAATATTAAATATATACATCAGCATTTTATATGCCTAAGTTTTATTCAGTGCAATATTATGTGAAGCTTCCAAAAGATCAAGAGATGATATCATCCTGGACATTGGGTCCATCTGGATAATCTGGGCTAATTAATCTTCCCATCTCTTAATTTAGTCATGTCTGCAATGTGACTAAAATGGAAAGTAATATATACCAGGTTTCAGGGAAGGTAATATATACCAGGTTTCAGGGATTAGGACGTGGCCATCTTTGGGGGCTGAGGGGCATTATACTGTATATTTCACATCTCTACTGGGCAAAAGTCCACAGATTAACCTCTTTCTCTACAGATTTGTAAATGGCTCAGTCAATAGAAAGTCTAGCCTCAGTACTGTGTTTAAAGAATACTTAGCAATCTCTTTCATCTATTTCTGAGTTTCAGATAATTTGTCTAGTCATTTAGAATCAAGTGGGTTTCTTTTTTTTAGGGAAAGGCTGCAAAAGTCACTGAAAACAACAGAAAAGAGATACATTTTTGGAGGATAAGACTATCACTTGGAAGAGGAGCTCTGGCTTTAATTTACTAAATAATTTCGTTTAAAAGACCTCATGTGATTCTGCTATGGAGATTTTGTAGCTACCTTTGTTTTACTCCAACTTCAAAAGATATGATAAATGAGCAAAAAGAGTGAGCAGTGCATATACAATCCCATGTCTCACACCATCTGAAAAATTGTCAGCATATCACAAAGAGAATGCTCATAACAAGTGCTCAAAATCATAAAAGGAGTAGATCATACTAGATATTTTTAAAAAGCTTTCTATATTTGAAAGATTTCTTTTAAAAAGTTTTTTTTTTAAAGTTAAGCAGTTGTGATATAAAGATCCACTATCAATTAAAGGGTTCATTACTCAGTGCTGGGTGAAAATTTGGCAATTGTTTTGGAAAACTACTACTAAATTTCTAGGATGTGTGACTTTATTTGTGACCTGGCTTGGAATGTTGGCCTTGATTTATATGGTTTATTAACTGATTATTAGAACATGAGCCATTTGTTAGGTGGAAACTATTCTGTATTTGCACACATAAATATTTGTAAATTGGAATTAAATGATTATGAAAACTGGGCATTTTATAGTGAGGTTTTATGGATGATAACAATAAAAACCTCATGGGGCAGCAATGTGTCCTAGTACTTTGTATGTATGTTGTTGGTTTACTGTATTCATTGTTAAAGCCAGTCTTGTGGATCCTGCTACATGTTGCATCTACTTATTTATTAATAATTTTCAGCTGATGCTTGTTCTAGTGGTCCCAGGTGTGAGCTTTGCTGCTTTCTCTGATTCTGCTGGAAGTGAGAGAAATTAGACCGGATCTAGGATAGCAGAAGGAACCAGTGGAACTAGTCTCTTTCTTTTTTATGATATTCCAGAATCCAATGTGCAGGATTGTGTGCCCAGCCTTTATGCATGCTTCTAGAGCTCTTGTTAATGGCTGCTGAATATCAGACACTCTAAATCCCCCTAACATTCCTACAAAAAGTAGCTTGTTAGCAATGTAACTGTTCAGGGAGCCATGAAGTAAGTACACAGGGCACTGGGTTTTCAGGCATTTGTTCATTTCAGCTGATGAATATTTAATACTATTGAGCACTTGGAAAAAATGTAAAAGCTTTGCTAAAAATCCAGTTTTAACAATTAGGGCTTCTTGTGCATTCTTATCCTGAAAGTCTGAAATTTATAATATTGAATGGCTGAAGAGGGAAAATAGGTTTTAAGTCTGTTACTGGAAATTACTTGGGAGTTTTTTGGAAGGTGGTGAATAATAAGTGAATAATAAGTCTTGTCTCTGTGGAAACAAGAGCCTCTTGGGTCTGCCACTGGCCACTGGCAAAAAGTGCTCTAATGTTCTTATTTTATCCCCAAGTATCTGATAGTGATGGTAATGGAGATTTTGTAATGAACAGACTAAATGACATCTCTTAATCTTCACAATTCTTTTTCTTACTCACAAGAATCTTACAAATCTGTTAGTCAGAATTACCAAAATGGTGGACATATAATGGTAAAGATATTTTATTGAGTAGATGTGGGGAGTGCTTTCACTTTCTCTTCTCCAAAATATCCCTGAGCAGTTACCCAATTCAACCACATGAATGTGTATGCAGTAGTTTTCCCCTTCTCTGTTTTACATTTCATTATTCTTCACTCTGGCTCTCTAGTCAAGTGATCATCATTTCCAAATTTCCTGTCTTTTTCAATGATACTTGGAATGATCTTACCCATTTAGTACTTGTGTCATGCTCTGTTCTCATATAAAGAATGGAGAATGGTGAGAAGGAAGTAAATGTTTTTCAATAATTTTAGGAAATGGAAAAAGACTGAGAGAAAGAAAAGGGAATGACAACTTAGCTGATCTGATACTTATGTGTATTAAAAAGCACTCTTTTGTGTTGGGATAATTATTTTCATTCTTTTTACAAAAGGTAAGGGAAGATTTGGGAGGAAATGAGAAAGCACATTTGGAGATCCTGAAACTGGGGAGATCCTGAAAGCACTGACTGGACAGAACTGGGTCCAGCTTGATTTTGTTCTGAATTTGTACATTTACTCTCTACAACTTCTAAATCTTTTCTCAAAATGCCCAAGGAATGGAAGAAAGTGCTAGGGGGTCCAAATGGGAGACCAGAAGGAAAACTAAAGCCTCTCTGATTATATTTTCATATATCACTCTTATTTTATGCTGCATTAAACATTTCATCTTCCTATTCAATAAATCTTTCCCAGAAAAATTCATTAAAATGGAACAGATGGCCTCAGACCTTGGACAAGATTTGCCAGAAACCAGTAGAAACTTCAAGGGAGAATTCACCCAAAATAAGGATTGCTTCTTGAAAACATTTCTTGGGGACAAAAGGAGTAAATTATGCCAAGAAGAAATGATGCATTTTCTCAGCTCTGTTCACATCAGTACTGTTCCTGCATACTAGGACAAAACTGAAAATAAGTTATCTTTTCATTGAGGCCACAAGCTTTCATAGCTTGATATAAATCAACCTATATAATAGTGACATTAAAGCCAGTAAAAGCAGAGTGAACTAACAAAGTCATTTCTCAGGATTTTCTTACCAAACCAATTGTCAATTATTATTCATTGCAATAAAACTATTGCCCTATACCATATGCTATAGTCTGGAGTAGAAGTAAACATTCTTTTTAGATAATTCAGTCAAATTTATTCAGTCAGTAATCAATACACATATGAAGTAGATTCGAATCTCTGGAATCCTAATAAAACATACTGGAAGGCTGCTTGCTCTTCACAGTCGGTGTTCTTAAAGGAACAAAATAGTCTAGCTGTTAAAGAGAGCAATCAACGCAAAATTGATCTAAATAAATAACTCCCTAGGTAATAATTTTTAATGTTTTTATAACAGAAGAATTTCTAAACTATTCTTAGTTACTTTAAAATAAAACAATTATTAACATTAGCCTATTTGTATTATGGTTCTTCTTTACATTTGTGGTATTATATAAATATCTTAAATTTTCAATTCTTGACACTCAAATATATATATATATCAGAAAGAAATTTATTTTAAGAAATTGGCTCATGTAATTATAGAGGTTGGCAACTGCAAAATTTGCAAGGTGGGTAGGCAGGCTGGAAACACAGGGAAGAGTAGATGATGCAGTTCAAGTCTAAAGGCCATCTGCTGGCAGAATTCCCTCTTGCTTGGGGAGATCAATCTTTTGTTTTATTGAGGACAACAGCTGATTGGATGAGGCTTCACATAATGAAGGGCAATGTGCTTTACTTAAAGTCCACTGATTTAAATATTAATCTCACCCAAAACACACTCACAGAAACATCCAGAATAATACGTGACCAAATATCAGAGCACCATGGCCCAGCCAAGTTGACACATTAAACTAAACATCACATGAGGTGGTGAAAAAGTTCTGAAACTAGAGAGAGGTAGTGGTTGCACAACATTGTAAATGCACTAAATACCACTGAACTATACACTTTAATATGGTTACTTGTGAATGGAAAGGAGACGAAGATGGCAGAGTAGGAGGATGCTGAGCTAATCTCCCCCCACAAACACATCAAAAAAACATCTACCTATGGAGCAACTCTCACTGGAAACAAACTGGAGACTGGCAGGAAGATTCTGCTATAACCAAGGCTGCAAAGAAACACTCACATGGAATCGGGTAGGAAAGGAGGAGAAGCAATCAGGTTGAGACCTTTAACTCTAGCAGGGAACACAGAAGAGGAGGGAGATATCAGAGGCTTGGAGCTCCTCCCTGGGGAGTGAGGGATTGGAGCCACATATTGGACATCCCACTCCTGAGGTTCAACACCAGGAAGATGAGTCCCCTTAGCTGGTTTGAAAACCAGTACGACTTACAGGATAGCTGTTAGAAGCTAAGACCCCACTTGTGAAGAATGTATGCACATGCTTACTCCTGGGAATGGGGTGGAGGAAGCAGATTGACATTGTCTGAGGCTCTGGCCAGTTTCCCATGAATGCCCCAGCAAGGGTCCCAGCCCACATTGGGCACCTACTCCAACCCCTCTTGTTCCATTGCAGCTCCCCACTAGGGCAAAAGCTGCTGTTGCTGAGGAAAGTGTGCACTTACGGAGGACATAGCTGACTTGGATCCAGCCCTGCCTGTGAACATTGCTAGTGCTTGTGGAGGTGGTGGATTGGGATCTGTCTGGAGCTCTGATTGGCATGCTGGGACCATCCCAGTGTGTGCCCTGGCCCATCCCAGTGTGTGCCCCTTCCAGCCTCTCTTGCTCTGGGACTGCTCCCTACTGGGGTGAAAGTGCCATTGCTGGGATGGGGGAGAACACACACTTAGAAGGAATGGAACCAGCTCAGACCCAACCCTCAGGGCTTCTGTACCATCAGCTTGGGACCCAACTCCACTCCCAATAGGGTGGTGATGGCCACTGAGCATAGGAAAATCCCTGGCTCATACCTGGCTCTGGCTCTAGGCCCTCCATCTCCAGCCCCACCTCCCATCCAGGTGATAGCTGCCGGCAAACCCAGGGAAAGATGTGACCTGTGCTCATATCACATCCAGCTCTCTCACCAAAGCCACTGGGCACACGCAGACTGCATGGGGATGCTCCCATACAAGGAAACCCCTTTAAGACTGGGATGGGTAACTGTTTCACCTAATTTCATAGAGATGGAGAAAGTTAAACAAAATGAGAAGACAGAGGAATTTGTTTCAAATGAAAGAACAACAACCCCCCCTGAAAAAACAACTAATGAAACAGGTACATAATTTACCAGATAAAGATTTCAAAACATTAGCAATAGAAATGCTAACTGAACATGGGAAAAGAATAGATGAACACAGGGAGAATTTTGACAAGAAACTAGAAAATATAAAAAAGAACCAGTCAGAGCTAAAGAACACAATAACTGAAATGAAAAACACACTAGAAGGAATTAACAGCAGACTGGGTGGTATAGAAGAATGCAAAAGTGTTCTGGAAGATAGAATAATGGAAATCACCCAATCAGAACAGCAAAAAGTAAAACAAATATAAAAATAAGGACAGTTTATGGGACCGCTAGGGCAACATCAAGCGTACTAACATTCACATTGTAGGGGTCGGAGAAGGAGAAGAGAAAAAGGGGTAGAAAATGTATGTGATAAAATTATGACTCAAAACTTTCTGAAGAAAGAAAGATATCCAGGTACAGGATGCACAGAGTCCCAAACAAGATGAACTCAAAGAGACCCACACAAAGACATATCTTAATTAAAATGGCAAAAATTAAAGATAGAGAATTTTAAAGGCAGCAAGAGAAAAACAGAGTCACATACAAGGGAACCCCCATAAAACTATCAACTGATTTTTCTGCAGAAACTTTGCAGACCAGAAAGGAGTGGCATAATATGTTTAAAATATTGAAAGGGAAAAACCTGCAACCTAGGATACTCTACCAGCAAGATTATCATTCAGAATTGAAAGAGAGATAAAGAACTTCTCAGACAAGCAAAAACTAAAAGAGTTCATCAATACTAAATCTACCCCGAAAGAAATGTTAAAGGTTTTTTTCCTAAGCAGAAAAGAAAAGGCTACAACAAGAAGTAAGAATTTATAGGAAAGGAAAAATCCCACTAGTAAAGGCATATATATTGTAAAGTCTGTGGATAACCACTTAAATAAGCTAATATGAAGATTAAAAGACAAAAATTATAAAATGAGCTATAACTACAATAAACAGTTAAGGGATAGACAAGAAGATGTAAAATACGACATCAAAAGTACAAAACATGGGGGAGAGGAGTAAAAAATGCAGATCTTTTAGAATGTATCTGAACTTAAATGAGCATCAGTTTAAAACAAGTAGATGTAATTAATAGGTCAACAAATATGAATCCCTTGGCAGCCACAAGTCAAAAACCTACAATAGATACACAAAAACTAGAGAGAAAAGAACACAAACGTAACACTAAAAAATCATCAAACCATAAGAGGAGAGACTAAAAGAAGAAGAAAAGAACAAAGAACTACAAAAACAACCAGAAAACAAGTAACAAAATAGCAATAAATACATACCTATCAGTGATCACTTTAAATGTCAATAGATTAATATAGGATCCCCCAAAGCCTTCAGAGTCAAAGGTTTTACCCAAGATAGGTTTTTTTTCTTTTAATTTTAGTTTTAAAACAATTTTAGATTCACAGAAAGTTGCAAAAAAAAATGTGTATGAGTATGGGGAGTTTCTGTTTACCCTTCTTCCAATTTTCTCCAGTGAAAACATCTCGTATCATTATAGTGCACTATCAAAACCAGGCAGTTGGCATTGGTGAAATCTGTAGAGTTTATTCAGATCTCACTGATTTTACATGCACTTGTGTGTGTGTGTGTGTTTCTGTGAAATTTTATCTCGTGTAGGTTCTTGTAGCCACAGCCAAACAAGATAAAGAACTGATCCATCACTACAACATACTCCCATGAACTACCCCTTTACAGCCACAATTGCCTCCTCTCTTACCCTCCATAAACTTTGGTAACAGCCAATCTATTCTCCACCTCTATAATTTTGATATTTCAACAGTGTTATATAAATGGCATCATACAGTATGCAACATTTTGAAGTTAGCTTTTTCCCCTCAGCGTAATTCTCTTAATTTGTGTTCAAGTTGTTTCATGTACCAAGTTTGTTCTTCTTTATTGCTGAGTAGTATTCCATGGTATGGATATACCAGTTTGTTTAACCATTCCCCATTGAAGGATATATCTGGACTGTTTCCAGGTTTTGGCTATTACAAATAAAGGGGCTATGAACAATTGTGTATAGGTTTTTGTGAGAAAATACATTTTCATTTCTCTGGGATAAATGCACAGGAGTGCAATGGCTAGGTCATATGATAGTTGCTTAGTTTTATAAGAAACTGCCAAAATGTTTTCCAGAGTGGCTGTACCATTTTATATTCCCAGCAGCAATGTATCTGTGATACAGTTTTTCTACATCCTCACCAGAATTTAGTACTACCATTATTTTTTATTAGCCTTTCTGATAGGGATATAGTAACATCTCATTGTTATTTGAATTTACATTTCCTTGATGGTTAATATTATTTTCCATCTGCATATCCTCTTAATGTCTTTTTTTCCATTTTCTAACTGGAGTTTTGAGAGTTCTTCATATATTCTCGATTCAAGGCCTTTGTCAGATATATGGCTTGCAAATATTTTCTCCAGGCTGCAGCTTGTCTTTTCCTTCTCTGCACATAATCTTTCACAGAGCAAAAGTTTTTCATTTTGTTGAGGTGCAAATGGTCAATTTTTCATTTTATGTATTGTGTTTTTGGTGTTATAGGAAAGTTTTTAATGTTAAGTGTATAATTTATTTATAATCCTCTGAAAAATGGAAAAATCCATGTGAGACGTAGATGGACACTGGATGAATAGCAGATTAACCAGAATGCACTATTACCTCACTATCTTGAGTAGGTGGGAACATATGAAGAAATATTTTAAATTATAGAAGTTTAGTATGATATTGTGCTCATTCTTTTTAAAATTTTTTTTCTTGAAGTATAGTTGATCTACAACATTGTGTTAATTTCTGCTGTACACCAAAGAAATTCAGTTATATATATATATATATATATACACACATATATATCTGTGTATATATATTCTTTTTTTAATATTCTTTTCCATTATGGTTCATCACAGGATATTGCATATAGTTCTCTGAGCTATACAGTAGGCATTCTTAACTGAATCTTTCAGGAGCATAAAGGAAGAAGAATTTAGATGTTATTAAATAATATCTGCAAAATCACTATGCTGATTCACTGGCAAAAATGGTAAAAGACTATTTTACAAAAGTATGATTTTTCTCTAATTGTCTATTGAAGAATTATAATAAACTGGTTGAAAAAGTATTAGTTAGGGTACCTGATAAAATATGGAATTCTCAGTTAAACTTGAATTTCAGGTAAACGGCAAATACTTTTTTAGTATAAGCATGTTCCAAACACTGCATAGAGACATACTAATACTAAAAAGTTATTTGATGTTTATCTGAAATTCAAGTTCAACTGAATGTCTTGTATTTTTATTTGCTAAATTTGGCAGCCTTAAATGTAGTACACATTCTTTAATAAAATAGATAGTAATGAACTATTTAATGAAAGCCTCACAAATTAGATATGTTGAATAAATAATACCCTTTCTATGAATTTAACTTTTCTTTTTCTTATTACATTTTGGGTTTACTCAATTGAAGTGGCATCTAAAAAGCATTTACCTGAGAGTCAAAGAATAATAAAACTGGAATGAACCATAGAGATCACCTAGTTCAGTCCTTTCAATTTATAGATGAGAAAACTGAGACCTATAGGGCTACTGTAATTCCAGGGAGAGAAGTGAGAATAGATGTCCCCTTCATAACTTCCATCAGAGTTTCACAATTCCCCATAATATCAGAATATATTAAAAGGACAAGAATTTTACAACCCATGCCACTTAGGGACCTAATAATTTGAAACAAAAGGAAATTTTTCAAGAGTTGACATAACTCATTGTGTGTTTATAGGCATCTTCATTAACACATTAAGTAGAAAAAATACAAATACTAGCCTACATGAAGTTAATGTTTGTTTTACAAGGGGGATAGATATCTAATTGAGAAGAGTTGAAGAAATTACTTGGGGGTTCCAAATATGAGGGCAGAAAACTAAAGCCTTTTTAGTTAGTTTTCACCTATTACTATCAGTAAATGGGAGCCCAAATCACCAGAAATAAGGATTCAAGGAAGAATACATACTAAAGATATTTTTTATAGCCAGGGGTATTCTGGGTGGCATATCTACATCATGCTTTGTTACGGGTTTGTCTCTTCTTTTCTTTCTCTTCATCTAATATCTGTTCATTCTTTCTTAAATATTAAAAAATCTCTCCATTCTCATGAGAAGCATATTATCAGAGGACTTCAGAGACATACACAAAATCTCTAAGAAGCACACATATTCTTTTAATATATACTTTAATTATTAAGTCCACCAAGTCTCAGTTCATTAAATGTTCTTTGAAAATATACATAGGTTCACAGCTATGTGGATAATTGGAGAAAGTATCAATTATGTGCAAGAAGAATGCAGTTTGATGGAATGTAGAACTATAAAATAAAGGCAGCCAGACACTGGAGAATAAGAGATGATAAAAGAAGCAAAGCTGTAAAGGTCAGATCAGATTGTGAGATGAAGTAATGATGGGTTATTGAGCCTGTGTAATTGTGCAGAGGAAAAGCTCTGGCTGTCTAGTGTGGGAGGCAATGTTTTCTGCACTTAGCACTCAAAAGAAATGTAAACGTTTACCTCACAGCAAATGCTGAACTCATTTGTATTTATTCACATGATCTTCCCCTGTGTATTTCTATTTTGCATTTACATTCTTTGCAAAGAAAATAAAGAACTGTGCTCTCTCTGTGTCATTCAGTGTCCCCTCTCTCCCCCTTTATTTAAGGTAGGAATTTAGCTTTTCCAGCACTTTGGGGAATATATATTGTCCTTGCAGACCGCGACCTAGGTAGCTGAAGGAGCAGTCAGGATTTTGCCTTTGGCTGATGAAAGGGCAATTGAAACACTCAGCAGTTACACTTCTGTCTCTGGGGAGCTGCTTCTCATTCCAATCCATCCTCTCTTCCTCTGTGTTTTGATTTTTTAAAATTGGAGATTCAGGGGGCACAGAGAAACAAAGTTGTCAGGTTTCCCAACTCTACAGGGCTTTGGCTATCTGGTCCTTCATCATCTGGATGTTTAATTCCAAAAATGAGACTGGAAAGGATCCTAAAAAAGTCACCTTTCAAATTTGCGTATCGCCTCTCTCTCGTCTATTCCTCAGTTAATATGAAGCCCTGGGCAAAGCCACCTTTTATTTATTTCAGTGGCAAGAAAGAAATGACTTTATTTAACTCTATCACTAATTTTTCTATCCTGTGGAAAGTCACTGTGTGTTTTTAAATGTGGGTGCTGAACATGAAAAGAAAACAGAAAAAAATACTCTCATTAGTCCTCCTTTTTCTTTAACTTTCAACATCATGTTTGTTGCCCTCACCACTGCTAAATTGAGAATAAAATTATCAGGAGGGAAGGGAAGGGATTCTGCAAGTAAAAGTTATTTTTGTTTAAAATGATTTTGAAAATTTATTTGACTCTAAAACTCATTAAGCATAATATAAAATGGATTAGCCATAGAAACCACTGGCATGCCTACTTTTCCAGTCTAAAATCCATTTTTTGAAAAAATCAAAATTGTACAAAATTATTGCAAAAGAAATATATCTGGGAGCAGAACATGATTATATTGAAAAGGTAATAAATGATGAAGAACAAGGGTCAAGAATCCCCTGAAATATGTTTATCTACATGTAGCCACATTAATTAAAATACTAATTATATATCAGCTGAAGTCTCAATTTTGTCTTAATAGGCAAGTAGTACATGATTCAGCTGATTGATGCTCAAAGCACTTATAATAAAACACTGTTATTCTGCTGGCTATATCTAATTTTCTGTTATTTCAAATAAATAGATAAAAATTAAAAATAATATGATTATTAGCATAAAAATGTGAAAGAGTCCTATCTGGACAAGATATAATCTTATTTTACTAAATTTAGAGTGGCTAGTGGGAGAGAAGAGTCATCTAACCCAGTCTTTCTCAATGTTTACTGTGTATACAAATCTCTAGGGATCTTGTTAAAACACAGATTTTGATTCAGTCTGGGGTGGGACCTGAGATTCTGAATTTCTGAAAAGCTCCCCGCTGATGTCTACACTTCTGGTCCCTGGACCATGCTTTGAGTGTCAAGAATCGAAAATTTAAGATATTTATGTAATACCACAAATGTAAAGAAGAACCATAATACAAATAGGCTAACGTTAATAATTGTTTTATTTTAAAGTAACTAAGAATAGTTTAGAAATTCTTCTGTTATAAAAACATTAAAAATTATTACCTAGGGAGTTATTTATTTGGATCAATTTTGCATTGATTGCTCTCTTTAACAGCTAGAATATTTTGTTCCTTTAAGAACACCGACTGTGAAGAGCAAGCAGCCTTCCAGTATGTTTTATTAGGATTCCAGAGATCCGAATCTACTTCATATGTGTATTGATTATTGACTGAATAAATTTGACTGAATTATCTAAAAAGAATGTTTGCTTCTACTCCAGACTATAGCATACGGTATAGGGCAATAGTTTTTAACCAGGAGTGATTTTTGTCCCCCAAAGGACATTAGGCAATGTCTAAAGATGTTCTTGGTTGTCACAACTTGGAGGGCTGTGGGGTGGGAAGATTTGCTACCGGCACCGAATAGTTAGAGGCCAGGGATTCTGCTGAACATGGTACAGTGCACAGGAAAGCCCCTCACAACAAATAATAATCCAGCCAAAATGTCAGTAGTGCCAAGGTTAAGAAATCCTATTGTACAGGATAAGAGAGGTATGAATATGTCTCCTGCTTAAGGTGTACAGATATACGAGGATGAAAGATTAACCTAAATGAAATAACTAGTGAATAAGTCTTGAACAGTGTTGTAGATAGGAAAGTAGGAACAGGATAGTGGAAGACATCCATTTGCTGTACTACTGTCAGAACAATTTGTGGAAGAGGCAGCTCAGGATGAAAAGTGGGCAGGATTTAGTTTAATAAAGACTAATGGAAAAATAAAACAAATCGGTGGATATAACAAAAAAGAAACAGACTCACAGATATAGAGAAAAAAACTAGTGGTTACCAGCAGGGGAGAGGAGAAGGAAGGGGGAGAGGCATGAAAGGGATAGGGGACTAAAATGTATAAACTACTATGTATAAAATGAGCTACAAGGATATACTGTACAACACAGGAAATAGAGCCAATATTTTATAATAACTATAAATTGTGAAACACTATGTTGTCCACCTGAAACTTATATAATATTGTACAACAACTATACCTCAATAAAAAAAAAAAGACTACTGGAACAAAAGATTTATACTTTTTCTTTTTCTAACAAAGTAAAGATGCTTCTCATCTTTAAAACTGAAATTGTTAGCTTACTTGATAGGCAGTTTTGGAAATAAGCTTTTATAGAATTTTTTACTTGAAGGCAATTGAAGTCCCAACTTAATGAGCATGAAGTTACTGACTACGACTGTGTCACGGACACATTCAAAGCATTTAACAATATTGCAACTTTCTAAAGAATGTTATTCATAGCAGAAACACCAAAGCAAAATATTTACTAGAAGTAGAAGACTGAAGTTTTTAAAATTATACATGTAATTGATTAGTTTTTCATTTTATTTCTAATACCTCCATGGAGGTATGAAGATCCCAGGAGGAAAAAGAAAAAAAAAAACTGATCATGGTGAATGGGTGGGTTGGTAAAGTTGTACTTTCTTTTTATGTAGTAATTTGTTATTCCTGGGAGATATCATATTGTTCATAATATTTATAAATATTATAAGTAATGCATATTACATAGGATATATAAAAATGAAAAATCCATTTAAAGTAATAGATTCATATTGTGATATTATACATTACTCTCTAAGATATTTCCAAAACATGGTGTGCACTAAGAAGTACATTTAAAGGAATACAGTTGGTCCTCATTATTCACAGATTCCATATTTGCTAATTCACCTACTCACTAAAACTTATTATACCCTGAATCAGTACTCACAGTCCTGGTCATTTGTGGGTGTGTGCAGAGGAGCAAAAAATTTGAGTCACCCACCACACACGTTCCCTTCCTAGTCTATTTAGTGTCATGTTTGTTGAGATGTTTTGCTTTTTGTTGGTTATTTCACCACTTAAAATGTCCCCCAACATAGTGCTGAGGTGATGCTGGGCAGGCTTCTAAGCACAGGAAGGCTGTGATGTGCTTTGCGGATAAAATACGTGTCTTTGTTAAGCAGATTTCAGGCATGTGTTATAGCACTGCTGGCGGTGAGTTCAATGCTAATGAATCAACAATATATATTAAATTAAGTACCTATAAACAGAAACACAACGTTAGATACTGCTCAGTTGATGAAAATGTTATGAACAGAGGCTCAAAGAAATCTAACCCTGTATTTCCTCAAGGGGCAAAGTTTCATTACTCACTAATTCAGTACTTGACAATCTTCATTGAGACTTTATAGAATATAACTAACCACAAATAAGAATTAACACTATTAATATTATCTATAACAACCATTTTAGCCAACTCAGTATTTTTACTTGATGTTTTCTTTTCATAGAATAAATGACAAGCTCCATCACGTCCATCATGGACCAGATGATATCATCTTTTGACTGGGTTATTGCAGTAGCCTCCACCCTGGTTCCATATGCCTGTTCTCTACACAGCAGATTGTAAGTCATATTATTTCTTTCTTTTTCTTTTTTTTTTTTTTTTTTTTTATTCCCTTTCAGTATATCCAGACTTGGGTTTGCTGGATCATGTGGATGTTTTATGTTAAATTTTTTGCAGAAACTCCGTACTCTTTTCCAATATTTATTTATTTTTTAAAAACATCTTTATTGGAGTATAATTGCTTTACAATGGTGTGTTAGTTTCTGCTTTATAACAAAGTGAATCAGTTATACATATACATATATCCCCATATCTCCTCCCTCTTGCGTATCCCTCCCACCCTCCCTATCCCACCCCTCTAGGTGGTCACAAAGCACCGAGCTGCTCTCCCTGTGCTATGCGGTTGCTTCCCACTAGCTATCTGTTTTACATTTGGTAGTGTATATATGTCCATGCCACTCTCTCACTTTGTCCCAACGTACCCTTCCCCCTCCCCACATCCTCAAGTCCATTCTCTAGGAGGTCTGCATCTTTATTCCTGTCTTGCCCCTAGGTTCCTCATGACAATTTTTTCTTTTTAGATTCCATATATATGTGTTAGCATATGGTATTTGTTTTTCTCTTTCTGACTTACTTCACTCTGTATGACAGACTCTGGGTCCATCCACCTCACTACAAATAACTCCATTTCGTTTCTTTTTATGGCTGAGTAATATTCCATTGTATATAAGTGCCACATCTTCTTTATCCATTCACCTGTTGCTGGACACTTAGGTTGCTTCCATGTCCTGGTTATTGTAAATAGAGCTGCAATGAACATTGTGGTACATGAATTTTTTGAATTATGGTTTTCTCAGGCTATATGCCCAGTAGTGGGATTGCTGGGTCATATGGTAGTTCTATTTTTAGTTTTTTAAGGAACCTCCATACTGTTATCCATAGTGGCTGTATCAATTTACATTCCCACCAACAGTGCAAGAGGGTTCCCTTTTCTCCACTCCCTCTCCAGCATTTATTGTTTGTAGATTTTTTGATGATGGCCATTCTGACCGGTGTGAGATGATATCTCATTGTAATTTTGATTTACATTTCTCTAATGATTAATGATGTTGAGCATTCTTTCATGTGTTTGCTGGCAATCTGTATTTCTTCTTTGGAGAAATGTCTATTTAGGTCTTCTGCCCATTTTTGGATTGGGTTGTTTGTTTTTTTGATATTGAGCTGCATGAACTGCTTGTAAATTTTGGACATTTAATCCTTTGTCATTTTCTTCGTTTACAAATATTTTCTCCCATTCTGAGGATGGTCTTTTCATCTTGTTTATGGTTTCCTTTGCTGTGCAAAAGCTTTTAAGTTTCATTAGGTCCCATTTGTTTATTTTTGTTTTTATTTCCATTTCTCTAGGTGGTGGGTCAAAAAGGATCTTGCTGTGATTTATGTCAAAGAATGTTCTACCTATGGTATCCTCTAAGAGTTTAATAGTGCCTGGCCTTCCATTTAGGTCTTTAATCCAATTTGAGTTTACTTTTGTGTATGGTGTTAGGGAGTGTTCTAATTTCATTCTTTTACATGTAGCTGTCCAGTTTTCCCAGCACCACTTATTAAAGAGGCTATCTTTTCTCCATGGTGTATTCTTGCCTCCTTCATCAAAGATAAGGTGACCATATGTGCATGGGTTTATCTCTGGGCTTTCTATCCTGTTCCATTGATCTATATTTCTGTTTTTGTGCCAGTACCAAACTGTCTTGATTACTGTAGCTTTGTAGTAGTCTGAAGTCAGGGAGCCTGATTCCTCCAGCTCCATTTTTCCTTCTCAAGATTGCTTTGGCTATTCGGGGTCTTTTGTGTTTCCATACAAATTGTGAGATTTTTTTGTTCTAGTTCTGTGAAAAATGCCAGTGGTAGTTTGATAGGGATTGCACTGAATCTGTAGATTGCTTTGGGTAGTAGAGTCATTTTCACAATGTTGATTCTTCCAATCCAAGAACATGGTCTAACTGTCCATCTATTTGTATCATCTTTAATTTCTTTCATCAGCGTCTTATAATTTTCTGCATACAGGTCTTTTGTCTCCTTAGGTAGGTTTATTCCTAGATATTTTATTCTTTTTGTTGCAATGGTAAACGGGAGTGTTTTCCTAATTTCACTTTCAGATTTTTCATCATTAGTATATAGGAATGCAAGAGATTTCTGTGCATTAATTTTGTATCCTGCTACTTTACCAAATTCATTGATTAGCTCTAGTAGTTTTCTGGTGGCAGTTTTAGGATTCTCTATGTATAGTATCATGTCATCTGCAAACAGTGACAGCTTTACTTCTTCTTTTCCAATTTGGATTCCTTTTATTTCTTTTTCTTCTCTGATTGCTGTGGCTAACACTTCCAAAACTATGTTGAATAATAGTGGTGAGAGTGGGCAACCTTGTCTTGTTCCTGATCTTAGTGGGAATGGTTTCAGTTTTTCACCATTGAGGATGATATTGGCTGTGGGTTGTCACATATGGCCTTTATTATGTTGAGGAAAGTTCCCTCTATGCGTACTTTCTGCAGGGCTTTTATCATAAATGGGTGTTGAATTTTGTTGAAAGCTTTCTCTGCATCTATTGAGATTATCATATGGTTTTTCTCCTTCAGTTTGTCAATATGGTGTATCACATTGATTGATTTGCGTATATTGAAGAATCCTTGCGTTCCTGGGATAAACCCCACTTGATCATGGTGTATGATCCTTTTAATGTGCTGTTGAATTCTGTTT
The DNA here is from genome assembly GCF_965194825.1 of Balaenoptera physalus. Classification (NCBI taxonomy): domain Eukaryota; kingdom Metazoa; phylum Chordata; class Mammalia; order Artiodactyla; family Balaenopteridae; genus Balaenoptera; species Balaenoptera physalus. The sequence goes on from NC_138891.1 coordinate 36,140,753, forward strand.
GCTAGTATTTTATTGAGGATTTTTGCATATTCATCAGTGATATTGGCCTGTAGTTTTCTTTTTTTGTGGCATCTTTGTCTGGTTTTGGTATCAGGGTGATGGTGGCCTCGTAGAATGAGTTTGGGAGTGTTCCTCCCTCTGCTATATTCTGGAAAAGTTTGAGAAGGATAGGTGTTAGCTCTTCTCTAAATGTTTGGTAGAATTCACCTGGGAAGCCATCTGGTCCTGGGCTTTTGTTTGTTGGAACATTTTTAATCACAGTTTCAATTTCAGTGCTTATGATTGGTCTGTTCATATTTTCTATTTCTTCCTGGTTCAGTTTCGGAAGGTTGTGCATTTCTAAGAATTTGTCCATTTCTTCCAGGTTGTCCATTTTATTGGCATAGAGTTGCTTGTAGTAATCTCTCTTGATCCTTTGTATTTCTGCAGTGTCAGTTGTTACTTCTTTTTCATTTCTAATTCTATTGATTTGTGTTTTCTCCCTTTTTCCCCTGATGAGTCTGGCTAATGGTTTATCAATTTTGTTTATCTTCTCAAAGAACCAGCTTTTAGTTTTATTAATCTTTGCTATCGTTTCCTTCCTTTCTTTTTCATTTATTTCTGATCTGATCTATATGATTTCTTTCCTTCTGCTAATTTTGCGGTTTTTTTGTTCTCCTTTCTCTAATTGCTTTAGGTGTAAGGTTAGTTTGTTTATTTGAGATGTTTCTTGTTTCTTGTGGTAGGATTGTATTGCTATAAACTTCCCTCTTAGAACAGCATTTGCTGCATCCCATAGGTTTTGGGTCATTGTGTTTTCATTGTCATTTGTTTCTAGGTATTTTTTGATTTCCTCTTTGATTTCTTCAGTGATTTCTTGGTTATTAAGTAGTATATTGTTTAGCCTCCATGTGTTTGTATATTTTACGGATTTTTTCCTGTAATTGATATCTAGTCTCACAGTGTTGTGGTCGGAAAAGATACTTGATACGATTTCAATTTTCTTAAATTTACCAAGGCTTGATTTGTGACCCAAGATATGATCTATCCTGGAGAATGTTCCATGAGCACTTGAGAAGAAAGTGTATTCTGTTGCTTTTTGATGGAATGTCCTATAAATATCAATTAAGTCCATCTTGTTTAATGTATCATTTAAAGCTTGTTTTTCCTTATTTATTTTCATTTTGGATGATCTGTCCATTGGTGAGAGTGGGGTGTTAAAGTCCCCTACTATGATTGTGTTACTGTTGATTTCCCCTTTTATGGCTGTTAGTATTTGCCTTATGTATTGAGGTGCTCCTATGTTGGGTGCATAAATATTTACAATTGTTATATCTTTTTCTTGGATTGATCCCTTGATCATTTTGTAGTGTCCTTCTTTGTCTCTTGTAATAGTCTTTATTTTAAAGTCTATTTTGTCTGATATGAGAATTTCTACTCCAGCTTTCTTTTGATTTCCATTTGCATGGAATATCTTTTTCCATCCCCTCACTTTCAGTCTGTATGTGTCCCCAGGTCTGAAGTGGGTCTCTTGTAGACAGCATATGTACGGGTCTTGTTTTTGTATACATTCAGCCAGTGTATGTCTTTTGGTTGGAGCATTTAATCCATTTACATTTAAGGTAATTATTGATATGTATGTTCCTATTACCATTTTCTTAATTGTTTTGGGTTTGCTATTGTAGGTCTTTTCCTTCTCTTCTGTTTCCTGCCTAGAGAAGTTCCTTTAGCATTTGTTGTAAAGCTGGTTTGGTGTCGCTGAATTCTCTTAGCTTTTGCTTGTCTGTAAAGGTTTTAATTTCTCCGTCAAATCTGAATGAGATCCTTGCTGGGTGGAGTAATCTTGGTTGTAGGTTTTCCCCCTTCATCGCTTTAAATATGTCCTGCCACTCCCTTCTGGCTTGCAGAGTTTCTGCTGAAAGATCAGCTGTTAATCTTATGGGGATTCCCTTGTTTGTTATTTGTTGTTTCTCCCTTGCTGCTTTTAATATTTTTTCTTTGTATTTAATTTTTGATAGTTTGATCAATATGTGTCTTGGCATGTTTCTCCTTGGATGTATCCTGTATGGGGCTCTCTGTGCTCCTGGACTTGATTAACTATTTCCTTGGCCATATTAGGGAAGTTTTCAACTATAACCTCTTCAAATATTTTCTCAGTCCCTTTCTTTTTCTCCTCTTCTGGGACCCCTATAATTCGAAATTTGATGTGTTTAATGTTGTCCCAGAGGTCTCTGAGACTCTCCTCAATTCTTTTCATTTTTTTTCTTTATTCTGCTCTGCAGTAGTTATTTCCACTATTTTATCTTCCAGGTCACTTATCCATTCTTCTCCCCTCAGTTATTCTGCTATTGATCCCGTCTAGAGAATTTTTAATTTCATTTATTGTGTTGTTCATCACTGTTTGTTTGCTCTTTAGTTCTTCTAGGTCCTTGTTAAATATTTCTTTTATTTTCTCCATTCTATTTACAAGATTTTGGATCATCTTTACTATCATTATTCTGAATTCTTTTTCAGGTAGACTGCCTATTTCCTCTTCATTTCTTAAGTCTGGTGGGTTTTTACCTTGCTCGTTCATGTGCTGTGTGTTTCTCTGTCTTTTCATTTTGCTTAACTTACTGTGTTTGGGGTCTCCTTTTCACAGGCTGCAGGTTCGTAGTTCCCATTGTTTTTGGTGTCTGCACCCAGTAGCTAAGGTTGGCTCAGTGGGTTGTGTAGGCTTCCTGGTGGAGGGGACTAGTGCCTGTGTTCTGTTGGATGAGGCTGGATCTTGTCTTTCCGGTGGGCAGGTCCACGTCTGGTGGTGTGTTTTGGGGTGTCTTTGGCCTTATTATGATTTTAGGCAGCCTCTCTGCTAATGGGTGGGGCTGTGTTCCTGTCTTGCTAGTTGTTTGGCATAGGGTGTCCAGCACTGGAGCTTGCTGGTCATTGAGTGGAGCTGGGTCTTTTCGTTGAGATGGAGATCTCTGGGAGATTTTCACCATTTGGTATTACGTGGAGCTGGGAGGTCTCTTGTGGACCAATGTCCTGAACTTAGCTCTCCCACCTCAGAGGCACAGCCCTGCCACCTGGCTGGAGCACCAGAAGCCTGTCATCCACATGGCTCAGAATAAAAGGGAGAAAAAAAGAGAAAGAATGAAAGAAGATAAAATAAAATAAAGTTATTAAAATAAAAAATAATTATTAAAATAATTTTTTAAAAAGTAATAAAATGTAGAAAGACTTAAAGAAAGAAGAGAGCAAACAAATCAGAAAACAAATCTACCAGTGATAACAAGCACTAAAAACTATACTAAAAAAAAAAAAAAAAAACAGAACCCTAGGACAAATGCTAAAAGCAAAGCTATACAGACAAAATCACACACAGAAGCATACATATACACAGTCACAAAAAGCGAAAAAGGGGGAAAAATATATATATCATTGCTCCCAAAGTCCGCCTCCTCAATTTGGGATGATTCATTGCCTATTCAGGTAGTCCACAGATGCAGGGTACATCAAGTTGATTGTGGAGATTTAATCCTCTGCTCCTGAGGCTGCTGGGAGAGATTTCCCTTTCTCTTCTTTGTTCACACAGCTCCTGCCGTTCAGCTTTGGGTTTGGCCCCACCTCTGTGTGTAGGTCACTTGAGGGCATCTGTTCTTCCCCGAGACAGGAGGGGGTTAAAGGAGCAGCTGATTCGGGGGCTCTGGCTCACTCAGGCCGGGGGGAGGGAGGGGTACGGATGCGGGGCGAGTCTGCAGCGGCAGAGGCCAGCGTGACTTTGCACCAGCCTGAGGCACACCATGCGTTCTCCCGGGGAAGTTGTCCATGGATCACGGGACCCTGGCAGTGGCAGGCTGCACAGGCTCCAGGGAGGGCAGGTGTGGATAGTGACCTGTGCTTGCACACAGGATTCTTGGTGGCGGCAGCAGCAGCCTTAGTGTCTCATGCCCGTCTCTGGGGTCCGTACTAATAGCCGCAGCTCACACCCGTCTCTGGAGCTCCTTTAAGCGGTGCTCTTAATCCCCTCTCCTCACGCACCAGGAAATAAAGAGGGAAGAAAAAGTCTCTTGCCTCTTCGGCAGCTGCAGACTTTTTCCCGGACTCCCTCCCAGCTAGCTGTGATGCGCTAACCCCTTCAGGCTGTGTTCACGCCGCCAACCCCAGTCCTCTCCCTGAGATCCGACCGAAGCCTGAGCCTCAGCTCCCAGCCCCGCTCGCCCCGGCGGGTGAGCAGACAAGCCTCTCGGGCTGGTGAGTGCTGGTCAGCACCGCTCCTCTGTGCGGGAATCTCTCCGCTTTGCCCTCCGCACCCCTGTGGCTGCGCTCTCCTCCGTGGCTCCGAAGCTTCCCCCTTCTGCCACCCCCAGTCTCCGCATGCGAAGGGGCTTCCTAGTGTGTGGAAACCTTTCCTCCTTCACAGCTCCCTCCCACTGGTGCAGGTCCCGTCCCTATTCTTTTGTCTCTGTTTTTTCTTTTATCTTTTGCCCTACCCAGGTGCATGGGAAGTTTCTTGCCTTTTGGGAGGTCTGACGTCTTCTGCCAGCGTTCAGTGGGTGTTCTGTAGGAGCAGTTCCACATGTAGATGTATGTGTGGTGTATCTGTGGGGAGGAAGGTGATCTCCGCTTCTTACTCTTCCGCCATCTTTAAGCTCTCCCCCATATTACTTCTTGATTCAAAGCCCTACAATGGTTTTATCATTTTATTCAGAGTAAAACCCAAATTCCTTAGAATGAACTCTGAAGCCACACACCATTGCCCATCCCCCCTCCACTCTACCTATCTGACTTTATCGCCTATTATTTTCCCCCTTGCTATGCTATCTCTGCTCCAACCTTACTGATTTCCTTGCTTTGTGTCTGGAAACATCTAACCCTGATATCTACATGGCTCACTCCCCCACCTCCGTGAAATCTTTGCTTGAAAATCTTCTAAATAAGACCTCCTCTGACCACTGTATTCAAAATTACAACCCCTCCTCTCCTACCCCACATTCCTACTCTCTTTCTCTACTTTTTAAATAGCACTTAGCATCTTCTAATGTTGCAAGCTTTTAAAATTTGTTTACTATCTGCAGCTGAAATATAGAAAGAATATATCTCTGAAAAGAAAATAACTTTTAGTGTTTTCTTAAATTTTAGTTTTCTTAATTTTTGCCCAGTTTTGGTAATCTGAGAAAAATTAGACTCTTTAATGTACCAGCTGTAGCTCTAGCAACAATCACAAATAATTGTTGCAGTATTCAAATAACAAATATTTATTGCTCAAATTATACTTTTGTACTAACTATATTTAAAATACCATATTGTTGTAATGCACAAAACATAATAGATTTTTGCCTTCCTAAAATAATCAAATGATTTTTGATTGGTGAATAGAATAATCACCAGACGTATATTAAACACGCCCAAATCCCTATTTCTAGCTAAGTGATCTCTGTTGAACACTAGACCTGTATATTAAGCTGTTTAATGGATGTTGTCATTTGGAACCGCAGACTCCATACCACATTCCTAACCACTCTATTTTTTACTCTTGCCACCTTGAACGAGACATGGGCTTTCTTGACCACACACCTCTGCCTGGAACACACATTTTCCTTTACCTGGAATACAATCCAGAAATCCCTCAACACAGATTGTTATCTCCTACTTATCCTGCAGGTCTCAGCTTCAATGTAGCCTGATTTTCCTAGAGTAAGTTAGGTGGGCCACTGTTTCCATAGCATCCTATAGCACTCGTTGCACTTTACCTGCACCATTTGTTGAATGTAAGCTCTCTGCAAGAGCAAGTACTTCATGAGACTGGGTCTAGTGCTTAACGTATTATCTAGCTTATAGTAGGTACTCAGTATATATTTGATCAGCTGAAAACAGTAGAAAAATGGTAACACAAATGCAGTAAAACACATCTTCAGAAATGTTTAATGACATGGGAAAATGGTCAGATATGGTAAGTAAAAAGTATATGCTATGAGATTATATATAATGTAATTTCAATTTTGTAAAATAAGAAATATGCACATTTTTACACTGAAAAAAGTTAGAAATATACCAAAATGTTTTGTTGGCAAAAAATTTTGTGATTAAAAAAATACTTCATTTTTATAATGAATATATATTTGGTTTATGATCAGATAAAAACAAATTCTTCAAAAAGGGAAATAAGTATTATTTTGTATATTCCTGTTAAAAACATAAAGGATTAAAAAACATTATTTTACAATTCCTTTTAGTTATTTTTGGTGGAAGGTTTTGACATTTTTATATTCTTTGTGGCACATGAAATATTTTTCAAATCAAATCCAGCAATCCTAAGCTAATATAGATTCTCCTAGGTTTGGAGACACTCATGAACACTAATGTAATTCTATAATTCTATATTACATTATATATTGTATGTAGTTCTGTAATGTAATGTAACTCCATTCTATCAGATCTGTGGGTTTTTTTAAAAGAACTGTTTCTCTCCTAAGTAATTACTTCTGAAAATGTTGTCATCTTTCTTACTAATTAGGATCTCGAAGGGTTTAGCATTCTTTAACAGTCTAATTTAAAGAATGTAAATGTGAATTACTTCACAGGGGAAGAATGCACAAAATATATCCATTTTGCTATTTCACAGCTTAGTAATTCTCGCTGGCTTATTAATATTCAGCCTTCTTATTTTTTTTTAAATAAATAAATTTATTTATTTATTTATTTATTTATTTATTTATTTATTTATTTATTTATTATTTTTGGCTGTGTTGGGTCTTCGTTTCTGTGCGAGGGCTTTCTCTAGTTGTGGCAAGCGGGGGCCACTCTTCCTCGCGGTGTGCGGGCCTCTCACTATCGCGACCTCTCTTGTTGTGGAGCACAGGCTCCAGACGCGCAGGCTCAGTAGTTGTGGCTCACGGGCCCAGTTGCTCCGCGGCATGTGGGATCTTCCCAGACCAGGGCTCGAACCCGTGTCCCCTGCATTGGCAGGCAGATTCTCAACCACTGTGCCACCAGGGAAGCCCCTTCTTATATTTTTTACCTCTCAATTACATATTAAAAATTATTCTGAAATGAAAAATACATTGTTCATTGAGATTAATTTTAACTTGTTTATTTCACAATAGTTTATAGAATACCCTCAGATGCTTGGCAGAATGCTTTGAGAGTAAAAAATGAATGAGATATGGTCCCTGTCTTTGAGGTGCTCACAGTCTATTGAGGGAGAAATATTACAAAAATATATATGATAATACAGCACAGAAAATCATGTTATTTAGAGAGAACAAAGTACTTGAGGCTCAAAGGGATCTGAAAGAGTGTCATTGAAGTCAGTACCTTTTACATCATTTCTGGTTCAAGCCATCATTTCTTACCTTGTTTGGTATAATAGCCCCCAGCTGGTCACCCTGCTTCTATCCCTGCCTTCCTGTAATCTATTCTCAACACAGTGGCCAGAAGATACTTTCAAAAATATCTTAGACAATGTCATGCTTTGCTCAAAACTCTCCAATGGCTCCCCCTTTTACTAAGAAGGAAACCAGAGTCCTTCCAAGTCCCTTCTGATTGCCTCCCCCTTCCCCATCCCCAAATTGCCTCTTTATCTCTTTTATGCTCCCCTTTGCTGAATCTTCTGTAGCCACATTAATCCTGTGATGTTTTTCAAATCTACCAGGATGTTTACACTTTGGGGACCTTACACTTGCCTTTTCTCTGCGGGAAACTCTAGACCCAGCATGATTCCCTCCTTACTTCCTGTAAGTCGTGATCGCACGTTACCTCCTGTATGAGGCCTACCCTGGCCAGACCATCTAAAATTACAACTTGTGCATTCAGACACTCCTAATTCCCATTTCCTGTCCTCATTTTTCTTATTTGTCTTGTACTTAGCACTATCCAGCATTCTTATTATCTCTCTCACTCAGTCACAGATTATTTTATTCAATAACATACTGAATACATTTACAGAAGGGTATATTAAATGTTCAATAAACAATGAAGGAATGACTGAATCTTGTTTTTATTCTAGTAAAATCTTAGTTGTTATGAATTCAGAATTTGTGATGATTCTTCTTGGATTCATTTGAAATTTATGTTTACATTTTCTGTTAAAAACTGTGGTTCCTTTGTAACTAAATACCTTTTAAGTTAAAAAGAGAGAGAAAAGAGGGAGAAAATAAATTATAGCCTTTATAGGAAATCTGTTTTCAATCAATTTTTACTGAATTCATGCAGTCAATAAAAAAAAAGCTGATTTCTAGCTGAAAAGCCCTGCCTAAGATTTTGACAGTTATTTGTTGGTATAATTATATGTTACTAAAGTAATAAAATTTCATTTTTAAAAATTGGTGAATTCTTTAGATGAACTAATTTTGGACTAGTCTCAGCTAATTGCTCTGCATTCAAGATAATTACAATAATATTAAAAGAAATCATATAAAATGGAATGTTACAAGGATGTAGTCTTTAGTTTCATAAACTTCTGACATTCTAGAAATCTTTGGTTCCTGATGGAAGGCACTAGTAAGAGCCTTTAGTCTCACTAATAGCTAAAGCATGTTCTGTTGGAAAGATACATTAGAGACACATTAATTATTTGAGGCAACTGGAGCACCATTATTTCACTGAAACATTTCAGTGACCTTAAAAAAGGGAAATGGAAACAATGGACTAGTAACAAAACCCTGTGGCATTAAATGATTTCTGCAAAGTCTGGAAGAATTAATGAGTGCGTAAGTGTTCAGTAGTCATATAAATTTGGTCCCTTCTCCAGTTAATTCAATGTGCTGCATCCACCAAGTATGATCCTGAGCTCTCTACCAAGGAATCAGCATTCATGTTCAAGATGGCCGTAGCTCTATCTCTCAGTGACACTTAAAGAAGTTAACTTTGTTAAGGAAAAAAAGACATGATGATAATAAAGATCTATTTGGAATTTTAAAAGACCCAGGGCTCCTCCCACTCTTCCCTGGAGGAATTATCCAACTGCTAATGTGATTTGCAGAGGAGTCTTTCAAACTGCCTGCTGCCTAATTAGCTTTATGAAAAATTCACATCAAACTTGTTTTGAGTGGTGGGTTTATTGTGTGGAAAATGATACAAACACACAACTACTGAATGAAAACAAGTAAACTTATCATCAAAGATGTTAGAATTAATCCAAAGAGCAGATGAGTAAGCTGGTCTTTCTTCTCAAATTGCCAAGCAGGTGGGAGGTATGAATTGGTGTCTTTTATGAGCGCTTGGTTGAAATGAAGAGAGTGTGAGCTTTTCTCCGCCCCCGATTATTTTATGTTCGTTTTAATTTTCAGTTCTCAAAGATATTTCAAAGTGAGATACTGTTCTTTCCTTTCCTCTTTCAAAGTTTCATCAATTAGTGTTTGACGTGTGTATGAAATGATAAGCATTAGCTAGCATAATAAAGAAGCAGGAAAGCAATTTGTCTTTTACAGCCATATATTTGAAAAAGTAATCAGTGCTTATAAGTTCTTCCCAACTCCTTTTTTTCCCGAACAAATGAGTTTTTGTTCTGAAATTGTGAGATTAAAGAATAATTGGAGTATAAACTGAAAATGGTGCATATGGAAGGGTTTGGCTGAATTGATTCTATTTAGCATTTGGCCTCCTGTTTCCATCATTGCTAATTAAATGAACTCAATCTAGGCTGGAGATGAGCTAGTGTATGCAACATTGCTGTGAAATCTTTAAGAGGCTCTAAATTGGAGGGAACCTATACAGTAGGAAGATCCCCTCTGGAGAGACTGGGGATCAAATGCCAATTTTGTCACTTTTTGTGTGGCATTGGATAAACAACTTACCTTTTCTGAATCTCAGTTTCCTCATTGTAGCATGGATATGATATAACATTAGAAATGACTGGAAGGATTATGGAGTATTGTTGCATGATGCTCCAGAATATTAGGACTTCATCTTGATCTTCTCCTCTTCTGTATCTGTTTCATCCTCCAAAGGACCAACATTGACCTTTTGATGCAGAGACCAGGACATATAACAGCTTCTCTCTAGTGTAATTGTCAGATAAAAAGTATAAATGCTGGTGTCTGATAAATGCAAAATGTGCAGTTTTTATGTGGTTATATCTTTGAAAACTCTGTTTCTTTTGTCTCTATGGGATTATTCTTACATAGATCTGAGTTCACTTGAGGAAAGTTTTCAAAAAGCAACAGGAATATTTTTCGATTTAAGGTAGTCAAAGCTCTGACTAAATCTTAAAAACAGAATAATTTTCTTCCCTAAGATATTAGTGTGATCGGAAAGGTTGGTTGGACTACTTGGATGAATATGAAAAAGCTTAAATGAAAATATGAGGAGAAAACACTGTCATACATATGTATTCTAGTTTACTTATAAAATGTTAGCCTTCCCTAGCTTCATAAAGAATAAATCCTCTAAACTGAGAGTAAGTTAGCACAAAATCCAAACAACAAATACCATTGCTTCATTAATATCACAGTTCTCTCATTCTTCCTGTATGTTCACAAGTCCTTCATACAACCCCAAAGTAAAGCAAAGAAAAACAAAACAAAACAAACAACAAACTAACCTCCAATGTAAATAACGAAAAAAAAACCCAAACTACTACCAACATCATCACCACCAACTACACCAAAAAGCCAAGTCCAAACCATAACTAGCAGATATTTAGAAATAATTGAGATCATTAACATTACCATGTTTCAACAGCATAAAGACTCAGTTCAACTCCCTAACACCATACACAAAAATAAAATCAAAATGGATTAAAGACCTAAATGTAAGACCAGGCACTATTAAACTCTTAGAGGAAAACATAGGCAGAACACTCTATGACATCAATCACAGCAAGATCCTTTTTGACCCACCTCCTAGAGAAATGGAAATAAAAACAAAAATAAACAAATGGGACCTAATGAAACTTAAAAGCTTTTGCACAGCGAAGGAAACCATAAACAAGATGAAAAGACCACCCTCAGAATGGGAGAAAATATTTGTAAATGAAGAAACTGACAAAGGGTTAATGTCCAAAATTTACAAGCAGCTCATGCAGCTCAATATCAAAAAAAACAAACAACCCAATTCAAAAATGGGCAGAAGACCTAAAGAGACATTTCTCCAAAGAAGAGATACAGATTGCCAACAAACACATGAAAGAATGCTCAACATCATTAATCATTAGAGAAATGCAAATCAAAACTACGATGAAATACCATCTCACACCGGTCAGAATGGCCATCATCAAAAAATCTACAAACAATAAATGCTGGAGAGGGTGTGGAGAAAAGGGAACCCTCTTGCACTGTTGGTGGGAATGTAAATTCATACAGCCACTATGGAGAACAGTATGGAGGTTCCTTAAAAAACTAAAGATAGAATTACCATATGATCCAGCAATCCCACTACTGGGCATATACCCTGAGAAAACCATAATTCAAAAAGAGTCATGTACCGCAATGTTCATTGCAGCTCTATTTACAATAGCCAGGATATGGAAGCAACCTAAGTGTCCATTGACAGATGAATGGATAAAGAAGATGTGGCACATATATACAATGGAATATTACTCAGCCATAAAAAGAAACGAAATTGAGTTATTTGTAGTTAGGTGGATAGACCTAGAGACTGTCATACAGACTGAAGTAAGTCAGAAAGAGAAAAACACCATATGCTAACACATATATGGAATCTAAAAAAAAAAAAGAAAGGTTCTGAAGAACCTAGGGGCCGGACAGGAATAAAGACGCAGACATAGAGAATGGACTTGACATGGGGAGGGGGAAGGGTAAGCTGGGATGAAGTGAGAGATTGTCATGGACTTAGATATAGTACCAAATGTAAAATAGATAGCTAGTGGGAAGCAGCCGCATAGAACAGGGAGATCAGCTGGGTGCTTGTGACCACCTAGAGGGGTGGGATAGGGAGGTTGGGAGGGAGACGCAAGAGGGAGGAGATATGGGGATATATGTATATGTATAGCTGATTCACTTTGTTATAAAGCAGAAACTAGCACACCATTGTAAAGCAATTATCCTCCAATAAAGATGTTAAAAAAAAAAGACTCAGTTCGTATGTAATTAGACAATATTAGAAGAAAAATAAGAATAAAATTCTAAATGCCAAGATTTAAATTTTTAATACACTTCTGCTATGGCTTTCATATACTACTGAAAGTTTTGAGGGCTCCAACATTCATTCCGTAACTGAAAATTGCATTTATTGAGAACTGTTATTTAAAATTCTTCAGCACATCCTTATAAGTCAACTAACATTTTGAAGAATATCTTTACTTTATTCTTATAACATCCTATAAAAAGGCATACTTATCTTTGTTTGACCAATGAAGAAATCTAGTTTCAGAGAATTTAAGTTATATGCCCAAGGAGTCAAGTTGATAAATGGTAGGACCAGCTTCGAACCCTAATTTTAAAACTGGTGTTCATTTCATTCCACTATGGATTTCTCCCAATAATTACTACCTTGCTTACCCTATAGGATTATTGTAAATAATGCGTTTTAAAGCATTTTACAAAACTGTGAAATTCTGTCCATATATGTTAAGTATATATGAGATCTCTCTGTTTTGGGGAGATTCGATGAGAAACTAAGCCACATGTAAACAGTGTGGTATAAAGGAAAGAACTTGATTTTTAGGATCAAATAGGGGGTTAAAATGTCCTTCTGGGATGTTATTTTACACCTTATATCACACTGGAAAGGGATTCATGGCTTTGCCTTTGGCATTTTCTTCATTTACAACATAATCTATGACAGCTGTTTCCTCTTCGTGATTTATATCCCAGCCCTAAATTCTCAGAGATCCCTTCCCTGAATACACTATTTAATATCCTCATTTGCATTAGACTACTCCCTACCATCTCCTCCAATTTCGACCTTTTAATCACGTTATTATTTAAATTACTGATTTTTGCTATTGTTGTTTGTTTGCTTATCGTCTTCTTCTGGGAATCTTGTCTTTCTTTACAACACTGTAACCCTTGGTATACAGTTGGTGTTTAATAAGTATGTGTTAGAAGAGTATTAGGGTATAGGAGGTCTTCGTTCCATTTTAAGGCTGGCCACCAGCTAGCTATGTGACATAGCAAGTTACTTAACTCTTGTGGACCTCAGAATTCTCATCTTTTAAAATAATAGCAAAACTATAGAATCCACAAAGTTTTCAGATACATTATTGTCTTAAAATAAGGAAATGAGAGAGTCAGACTAAAAAAAAACATTTAAATTCTTTTCAATTCTAAAGTTTGATGTATCTAAGTCTTTGATGTATAGCTTATAATCAATTGGCCTACATGTAATCACATAGAAATATGTACAAATATGTACAAAAATATATTGGGATTTGGAAAACTTATACGTTGTTTCTTTTCTTCTACTGACTATTCATACTATTTATGATCTAGGTATTCCATGACTATTATATCTGTATATTTGCTAGACATTGCAAATTTTTAAAGTTGAACAATATAATATTTTTTAAATAGCATTTTTTCTTAGAATTTTAGTCAAGACCTTAATTGGAATTATGATCAGTGCTCAACAGTGTAAGCCTCTGAAGAATTCTGCCCTTTGGCTGCCTTTGTCATTGCATTTCATATTTCTCATGACTTCGAGTCTATTCAGATAGTAATCATCCACTCCTCACTATTTCTTTCAGTCAGAATCATTTGCATATCACCCTCCCTTTCTTTTTTTTCTTTTTTTTCTAAAATAGCAAGTTAGGCTTCTGTAAGGATAACACTGTGTATAAAACTAATTAAATAAAGTGAAGAACATGAGATTTTTGGTGATGACCCTGCTGAAATGATTGCTAAAATGTATTTCATTATTGAATTAAAGGATCATGCCCTAGAAGAACAGAAGGACCAGACAGGAAACTCAGTGAATCTAATTTCATTAATATTTATTTTTCAAGTTTCCACTGCTAAATTATTTTAGGACTTAGAATGTTATCAAATAGCCTTTGGAGTAAACTCAACTTTTTCTCCTTTAGGTGCTGCAACAATTTATCTAAAAGAAGTCCTTGGAGGGGTTAGTTGAATAGAAAATCGCTTTTTTGTTTTCAGTCATTTCCTAATTTAAAATTTTCTTTACAATTCCTACCTCTCCAAAAATACTATTTATTTTAAGTGTACAAAATTAGGATAATCACAGTTCTTGTTTCATCACACATTTGCATCACTGGTCTATGACTTAAGGTGTTTATTTATTTATTTGTTTGTTTGTTTTTTTATTGGGTTCGGCCAAAAGTTTCATTTGTTTTTTTCTGTATGATGGCTCCAGTAGCACTTAGTTGTCTTTAGCTTCATTCGAAACAATTTTGTTAGATTGTATGTGATAGCTGTCATATCAGCATGCATTTAAAAAAAGACTTATCAAAATTGGTGAATTTTTGTGTAGCCATTTTAATATTGAAGATGGAAGAAAAAAGCAACATTTTAGCCATACTATGCATTATTTCAAAAAAGGTAAAAACGCAACTGAAACGCAAAAAAAAGATTTATGCAGTTATGGAGAAGGTGCTGTGACTGATCAAATGTGTCAAAAGTGGTTTGCAAAGTTTCATGCTGGAGATTTCTTGTTGGACGATGCTCCGCGGTCTGGTAGACCAGTTGAAGCTGATAGCGATCAAATTGAGACATTAATTGAGAACAATCAATGTTATACCATGCAGGAGATAGCCAACATACTCAAAATATCCAAATCAAGCATTGAAAATCATTTGTACCAGCTTCGTTATGTTCATCGCTTTGATGCTTGGGTTCCACATAAGTTAGGCCAAAAAGAAACCTTCTTGACCGCATTTCCGCATGCGATTCTCTACTTAAATGTAATGAAAATGTTCCATTTTTCAAACAAGTTGTGACAGGCGATGAAAAATGATACTGTACAATAACGTGGAACGGAAGAGATCGTGGAGCAAGGGAAATGAACCACCACCAACCACACCAAAGGCCGGTCTTCATCCAAAGAAGGTGATATTGTGTATAAGGTGGGATTGGAAGGGAGTCCTCTATCATGAGCTCCTTCTGCAAAACGAAACGAGTAATTCCAACAAGTACTGCTCCCAATTAGACCAACTGAAAGCAGCACTCGACGAGAAGCGTCCAGAATTAGTCAACAGAAAACACCTAATCTTCCATCAGGATAATGCAAGACTGCATGTTTCTTTGATGACCAGGTCAAAACTGTTACAGCTTGGCTGGGAAGTTCTGATTCATCTGCCATATTCACCAGACATTGCACCTTCAGATTTCCATTTATTTTGGTCTTTACAAAATTGTCTTAATAGAAAAAATTTCAATTCCCTGGAAGTCTGTAAAAGGCACATGGAACAGTTCCTTGCTCAAAAAGATAAAAAGTTTTGGGAAGATGTAATTTTGAAGTTGCCTGAAAGATGGCAGAAGGTAGTGGAACAAAAGGGTGAATATGTTGTTCAATAAAGTTCTTGGTGAAAATGAAAAATGTGTGCTTTACTTTTACTTAAAAACCGAAAGCACTTTTTGGCCAACTCAATATTTATGTTGTATTTACTTATGTATGTATGTATGTACTTATTTTAAAATAAGCATCCAAGAACCCATCATCCAACACAAAAACTAGAATATTGATAATAACTAACATCCACCTATAAAGTCATCCCCTAGCCTGTCCCAAATGATCTCGAACCTGCTTATATCATAAATTTATCTAACTCCTCTACCCACCTACTCTTTGTTACCCTGAGTTTTAGCCTTACCATAAACTTCAGTCTCATCCACTACCCTTGGTCTACAAGCTGTGTCTTGCTAAAATGAATGATCTTTTAAGGTTCTTTGGTTCCAAACAATGGAAATAGATGCTAGTTAATCAGAATTAACTAGAATTAAGCAGATTTAATAGAATTTAATGGAATTAAACAGAATTAACTAGAATTAACATCTAGTCAATCAGAAAAAATATTGTTTTGAATATGAGAGAGTTTAAGCAATGGAAGGAGAGTTTAGGAATCAAGCTTTAAAGGACAGGAACTAAAGTAACAACTGCAGAAACGCATAGACAAGTTTTGTTGGGGGTGGGGTGGGGCATGAATCAACTCCAGTGCTTTCAAATGTGTGACTGGTCTGGCTTGAATCATGTACCACCCTTCTCTGGGAAGAGAGAAAAAACATCTTAATGAACTGTCCCACCAGACTGTATCCAATGGAAGAACAGATCTCCCAATGCAAATTTAGGTTATTTCATAAAGAAGGAGTTAAACATTGGGGCCAAAGGTAACATAGGTTCATACCAGAAATACTTTCTTCACTCCAGACTTTGGGTCTAGTCATTTTAATACATGTTTATAACCCCCAGCTGAATTTAACATTGCAATCTTTGACCTAGAACTCAGGTCCCCTTATTCCACCCTATTAATGTTGAATTATATGTCATTACCTATATCTATTTGTGACCTTAAAAAATGGACATTTCACATGGTTTAACTAAACATAGCTACATAAGGAGCAGAAGTGACTCCCACACAGAAAGTTTCCTCTTTCTAGTTACTACAAGAAGAGCTCATTGTTATTTTTTTTTTTTTAATTTTTGAATTTGTAACTTCTGTGGTTAGTGTTTCCATTATGATGTACAGCAAACAACCTGAGATAATAGGATAGCATGGGCTATTAGGCAGAAAGATTTGGATCTCAGTGCCCAGAATGTTTACTAAGTGTGTGACCTCAGGGAAATTACTTAACTTCTCTGAAACTTGATTTCTTTATCTACTAAGCAGGAACAGCTAATGTTTCTTTTCTCACATTGTCCTGCTGACTGAATGGAGAATATGCATTTAAAATGCTTAGCATAGAGCCTGGCGCAGAGAAAGCATGACATCAATGTTAGTTATTGCCATTGAATAATGACACATAACTGCTGCAATTTGAAAATTCCCATATTGAAGCTTCAGTCAGCTCAGCTAATCTAGGTTAGACAATAGAATTTATTTTGGGGACAGACATTCTCTTTTCTTCAGGTGAGTACAGTTGTGTTGAAAGTATAAACTATAAACACTGCTTTGGGGAATCCTCCTTCAGACTGAGAATTTAAATATTTTGTTAAAGAAGAAGAATAGTTCTATTCACAGGGCAGTGCCCTTGTAAAATTAGGGAAATGTGTGCACCTGTGTGAGACACCTGAGAGACAGCATTTTCTAGTTGAGAGTTTATAAGGGACCAGCTCTGAAAATTATTGATTGTGGTTGGGAGCTGTGCCTGTGCTCTGGTCAAATAATGCCCTTAGGAGATCAGGGACAGAGACCCCATTACTTTATTAATCCCATACATCTTTTATTTTGCCTCACGTGTGGAATATTTTTTCTTGCCTTTGCTTATCTAAAAATTCAAAACTTTTTAACTGTAACACAGAAATAACATGGTCATGTGTAATTCACAGAGTAGTTGTAAAAGTCTGCAATAAGGGAATGAATATAGAGTGACATTTTGTGCACCATAAGTCACTTTATACAACTAAGGCACTATTATTTTAATTATGTTTATATTGTTTAGGGCTAAGGCAACATCGAGCAGTAGTTAACAGCATGAACTCCAGAGCCACACTGCTTGAATTCAAATCCCAACTCTACCACCATGGGCAAGTGACTTGAACTTTAAGTGGCTTATTTTCCTGACCTATAAATTGAGGATAATAATGGTGCCTTTCTCACTATTGTTTCTAGAATTAAATATGTTCATATATGAAAGGCACTTAGAACAATGCCTAGCACAAAATAAATGACACAAAGTAATGATAACTATTATTATTATTTTGTCTTCCTTGTTAAAGCTGAGGCAAGTTCTACTTTTCACATTTATTTCCAGACTTGTAAGTACAGCTCTAATCACACTGCTATGGCTTATTTATAAGTTGTTCTGGAATTATATTGTTGAGTGAATTATTCATATCTTTATGTCTTGTTTTTGCATCTGGATTATGTGGTCCTTTGCGGGTAGGGCACGTTGTCTGCACTTCGTTATTTCCCGAAGGGACTAATAACTCTCACATGAATTAAGTCCCTCTTCCATTCTTTTTCACTTACATATTGGTTTCTCTCAACCATTTTGCATATTTTATTTTGGCAGAAGAGCATGGAAAGCTGCTGGATTACACTGAAAGCACTTTTGGTATCACTTCCCAGTTCAGTTTCTTTGCACAGTGAATAATAGCTAGGGCTGTTGGGCCAACATGAAAAGGTACTCAAATTTGGTTCTGTTAGGACGAAGTTGTCTACTGCTTTCATGGATGAGATTATCAGAACATATTTAAAAAGTCTGTACCTCAAACGTTCACTGTGAGGGGGGCTCAGTTCTTGGCAACATACAGTCTCTCTCTCTGCCTCTCTGTCTCCCTCCCTCTCTCTCTCTTTCCCCTTCTTTCTCTCTCTCTCTCACACACAAACACACACACAACCAAGAACAAAAAGATATATAAATGAATTTTCAAACAATTATTTCCAAATAATAGCTAAAAAATTTGGCCTGAAGCGTTTGTCATTAATAAGGCATATTATCAAGCTAGAAAGGTATGTTATATACTAACATTGTTAGCTTGTTTAATAACTCTTAAATGTTTAGACATATGACAAGTCATCCTCCATTTGTACTCTTTTATTGTGTTTAAAATGCTTTAATTCTTTAATGACAGATAAATGGGTTATACTTAATGTAGATATAATTTGTAGGGAACTGATTTCAGAGAGAAATGTCATGCTACATCTGTAGTTGGAGTTTCATAAGTATTAATAAGTGTTTCTATTTACAACAATGAATTCATTCATCTAACAAATATTTATCGAGTTTCAACTGTGTCCAGGTATTCTTATAGGTACTGAAGTCAGAGTAGTGAGCAAAATAGACAAAAAGTCCTTGCTTTGGAGGAGTTTATGTTCTAATGGGGGAGGAAGATAATAAATAATAGATAAATATATTATGGGATCATTTAGTAATAAGTGCTATGGAGAAAAATAAAGCAGTGAAGGAGAATATAGGGCTGGCAGAGAGTGTTGCTAGTTTATATGGTAGCCAGGGAAGACCTTCATGGGAAGATATCATTTGAGCAGAAGCCTGAAGGAAATGAGGGAAAACTGCAGATATCTGGGCAAAGAGCATTCCAGGCAGGTAGAGGCAGTGGTGAGTGCAAAGGTCCTGAGATGAGAGTGGAAGAGGCATATTCAAGGAACAAGGTGCTGGAGAAGAGTAGGTAAGGGGGAGAGAGGTAGGAGTTGAGGTCAGCAAGGGGTTGTGAGCAACAAGACTCCAGTGGTCTTGGTAGGGCATTCTAAAGACTTTGGCCTTTATTATGATTGAGATGAGAAGTTACTGGTGTTTTGAGCAGAGGAGTGACATAATCTGAATCAGGTTTAAACAATACCTCTGGCTAATATTGCATTGAAGGATGGGAAATCTACAGGCTGAACTATCTGAATGGTGGAGTTGGGCAGGGATTCAATCTGGAGACATTAGTCCAAGCAAGAATCATCATTTTAGACAAATCTTAAGGAAAAGCAAAATCTTTCGTAAAGGGCAAACATTTAGATATTAGAGTATGAGCTACGGCTCCTCAAAGTATTTCATATTATATCAACATCCTTATAAAAAATTATATTTTCCCTCAAGGAGAAAAGATGTTGGATATAAAAGGTTTGAAATAAAGGTTTCCTGATGTTCTAAAACACAGTAGTAACATATCGAGTCACATAAATTATCACATTTAATTTTTCTGATGAAACACAAACTGCATATACTCTAGCTTTTAGAGAACAGATATATTCTGTCATAGAAGCCAAGAAATAAAATATTAATGAAAACACTTTAAATATGGATTTTGTAAAAACATAATTGTGAAATTGGGACAGATTTAAATCCAAAATTAAAATGACGGTTCTGTGGTTTTTATAATGTCAGTATCACAATATAAAAAAGAATATTCAAGTTAAATCAATAAAGAGTGAATCACTGGTAGCTGTAAATATAACTTTGGCTTACACTGTTGGTAAATCCGAATCAATATGAAAGACTTCTGACAAAATCAGAATTCCCTTTTCCTGCCCATTCTTACCCCAACCCTTTCTTTTTGCATTTTGAGAATATATACTGACATATTCATTTACTACCATATGCCATAAACACTGCAGTCTCTTGAGCAGATTTCAGTTTCTCTATTATGATCCTAGAGACTGTGGCTCATTGATTCTGTATGTTATTGTCTGTTATGTATAAAAATTGTGATGCTATTTAAGATAATAATGCACTAAATAAACAGAAGTCCTAATTATATGCTCTTGTATAGTGGATGCTGACCTATAATTCTTCAGGTATATATCTGCTTAGCTGAGTAAACAGATTACTATTTGCCTTGAAAAATAGAATGATTTTAGATACATACTCTTTTTCTCATATTTAATAGCATTTAATTCTGTTTCTTATTGTGCATCCATGGGCCAAAAAATAAACTTTTATTAAATTTCTACTGTCAGACACAATGCTGGGTGCTTAAGAGAAAAAACATGACTCAAAGGTCCTTGCTCTTAGGGTTATTGTATAATTTTTTTAATCTTTATTGAAGTATAATTGCTTTACAATGTTATGTTAGTTTCTGCTGTACAACAAAGTGAATCAGCTATATGTATACATATATCCTCATATCCTCTCGGGTTATTGTATAATTTGGAGGAACCATTTTTCTGACAAGATTTAAGGTTTTTCTCCTTACTCTTTATAAGTTATAAATATATTTATAATTTAGAAACTCTGTTGTAGAATTAAATTTAATTAGCATTAATAAGAACCCATTTTTGCTCAGGGACATGCGAGGTGCTAGTTATAAAGACAGGAGATTCCTGCTCTCATGAAGGTTACCATGACTGACTAGAGAACCACATAGGGCAACTATACCAGAGTTTGTGAGTGGGTTGTCTGATTCTACTGTAGGAGCTCAGAAAGGGGTGAGACAATTATGGACTTGGTTTGGTCAGGAGTCATGAGGACATGGTTCTGGAACCATGGCCTGAGGTATGAGAAGTCTGTGAAATGCAGGAAAAGTGTTTCAGAGATTCAGTCTACTGAGAATAAGAAACTATGGCTTATGAATTAGAATTAAGGATTTGAGGAGAACAGAGAAAAATGCACTTGGACTTAGGTTGCTTTTGAAAAGAAAACAACAACGAAGAATCAATACATTCGCAGGAGCAGTAACTGACTATTGACTGGAACACTGGATGCGGGCGCCTTATGAGGATTTGTACTCCAAAACAAATATTTTTTTTTTAAACTGCACATTGATAAATATTGAGTGTTTTCGAGTAATATCTTACAGAATGTATTTAGTGTCTTCATTGCGGAAATTTCTTAAATGTTCTTCAGAAGACAATGAGGTCATTCAACCAGGTTTCATCAGCCCCAGGCGGGGCAAGCAAAGGTGGTGGAGAAGAGCCCGGGAAGCTGCCAGAGCAGGCAGAGGAGGAATCCCAGATTTTGCCCAGAACTGGTCACTGTAAGTGGTTCAACCTGTGAATGGGATTTGGATTCATCTCCATGATAAACCGAGAGGGAAGCCCCGTGGATATTCTAGTTGATGTATTTGTACACCAAAGCAAATTATTCATGGAAGGATTTAGAAGCCTAAAAGAAGGAGAACCAGTGGAATTCCCATTTTAAAAAATCTTCCAAAGGCCTTGAATCAATATGGGTAACAGGACCTGGTAGGAGCCCCTGTTTAGGAAGTGAAAGAAGACCCAAAGGGAAGACACTACAAAGAAGAAAACCAAAGAGAGACCGATGCTACAACGGTGGTGGCCTTGATCGTCATGCTAAGGAATGTAGTCTACCTCCTCATCCAGAGAAGTGCCATTGCTGTCAGAGCATCACGCGCATGGTGGCGAACTGCCCTCACAGAACTGGGTGCAGCCGCCCGCCCGTTCTCAGGGAAGACAGGAAGCAGAGCCCCAGCCGTGCACTTCAACGTTCCCTCGAGAGGTGGGGGGAGGGCACGGCTATCCGTCACCACCGTTTCCTCAGGAGGCGAGGTCCGAGGTCTCAGAGTGGCCCGGCACGTCACCTCCGGAAGCTTCCTCCACAAAGTCATCTGCAGCACCAGAAGATCAAAGCAAAACGGGGCCTTCCGTGCAAAAAAGGAAAAAGACATAACCCTTTTTCTTAACGTATCGTTTTCTCGCCCCGGTTGGGAAGTCTACCTCATGCAAGTACAGGGGAACAGTATTGCACAAACAGCAGCTGACCTGGGATTTTTAACTCCTGTTGAGGAAGTGTGAATTTTTTTAAACAGACAAATCACTCTAAGCAAATTACCTTTGAGCAGGGTGTCATGTGTCACGTGACTCAGAGGATGCGATGCTCTGTGTATCTGTATGTGCATGTGTGAGAGGGAGAGAGCCTGAGTCTGTGTGTGTGTGTGTGTGTGTGTAGGAGGATTTTCTATAGAATGTAGACATATATATAAAGAGGGTTTGTCTTTATATATGTGTGTAGAGAGATGTAAGCACACACCCTCCCTCACAGAATTGGACATCCCCAAGAATTGAAAATTCAGGTGAAGCATTTTAGATGGTTTTGAAAATAACCCTTGGAGTTTTTCTTGAAATACCATTCCCGTTATACAGCATTAGGAAAAAAAAAAAAAGACTGTTAACCTTCTGTGTGAACCAAAGGATACTTCAGATCTCAGAGCTGCCAATCATATGGTACTAAAGGTTTTTAAGACATCAATTCTCCCGAATTTGGGATTGCCTCTTTTTCTTGATATCTGTAGTGTGTCCTCCACTCCCCCCCACCCCACCCCACCCCACCCCACCCCCTTTGAAGGCAGTACCTTAACTCCATATTCCTTTGACTGCCATTAGCTTTTTTGAATCTGGTATACATAACTCCAGAAAAGACAATGAATGTGTAATTTCTGTGCCAATATTTCAGTATGTTTTTTTTTTTTTTTTTTGGCTGTGTTGGGTCTTCGTTTCTGTGCGACGGCTTTCTCTAGTTGCGGCAAGTGGGGGCCACTCTTCATCGCAGTGCGCGGGCCTCTCACTATCGTGGCCTCTCTTGTTGCGGAGCACAGGCTCCAGACGCGCAGGCTCAGTAGTTGTGGCTCATGGGCCCAGTTGCTCCGCGGCATGTGGGATCTTCCCAGACCAGGGCTCGAACCCGTGTCCCCTGCATTAGCAGGCAGATTCTCAACCACTGCGCCACCAGGGAAGCCCTATTTCAGTGTTTTTAATTCATATGTTTTGATTGTAAATTAGATGCCTATTCAGAGAAATGAAGGGGAGGGCAATGTATAAAGGTAGTGACTTGATTGTTTTCAATGGTATTTTGATACTCATTATAATCTTTTACCTGTTGTGAGGTTTTTGAAGGACTGTGGCAACAGCAGCTTTCCTTGACTGAGTCAATCCTTCTAACCATCGCTTTGAGCGGAGGCCTCCTTGTTTACTGCTGAAGACCTTGGAGGAAAACTGCAGTTGTTTGGTGTACGTTTTTGGTGGCTGTTTTTATTCTCCCTGGAGAGTTACCTAACTTGTTTCTAAAACAAACAAACAAAACAGCACAGATGTGAGTAAAATGCCAGGGTTGAGAATGGAAATTAAGTGGATGCTCACAATTGCCCAATTACATATGACCTTGAATAATATTAAAAAGCACTGTGTTTGATGGCGGGTGACTTGAATGGTGAGCCTGGGGCAGGAGGTTCCCAAACCTCTCCTACCAGAGAGCTAGGAGTATTTTATACAATACAGTTCATCTTAAGGGAATTCCCTCAGTACTGCTACTGAAGAGACCTATGTGGGAGATTCAGGATGAACATTCAGTGATGGGGACAGAGGCGCTTCTCAGGTTGGTCCTCAGTTATATTAATAAACTGGCTGGGGGCCAATCATAGTATTGGTCCCTTCAGGTTTCAGTCATGAAAAACATTCATTCTGGTGTCATCCTGGTTCTAGATGTTATGGACACTTTCGGAAACATCTCTAAGAAGGTACCAGTTAGTGGCGATGCTTAACATTGGCAATAAATATAGTTTTGTATGAGCCTGTTGGTGTAAGCTCAGATAATCAGAAACAGAAATAGCATGATTCAAATGAGACACGTTCTGCTGAACAGTTTCTGCTCCCTCCCCGACTTGTCCTGCCGAGGGCGGCTTGTTGTACGGTTGCTGCCATTTCAGCAAGCAAGCCACACAGAAGGAGAGCGAGCCTCGGGCTGGGCCGCCATATCACTGTCAACTCACCTTGAGTTGACAGTGTCTGTGAGAATCTCCATGGGACATACTGAAATATCAGTGTGCTGTGATGCAAAGCTTACCTTTGATGATATTGAATGTGATAAAGAAGTACTTCCTTGCCTTATGTGAGGATCGTAAGCTTATTTAAATTATGTAGACAAATCAAAGTGGCGTTGCTTAATTTTTAGCAGGTATAATAAGCAGGTTAACAGTAAAAATACAAAACGTAAGCCACGTTGAAAATTCAAACCAAAGTTCCTTGACCTTATTAGAAATAGGAAATTATGGACTTGAGAATTGGACATTCCCTGTTTACATATAAAAAGTTCAGAGCTGAGATCATGGTTTAAGAAAAGACAGACAGAAAGAAACATGTTATAACTATGGACCTTATGGGTGCAACTTGAAATCATTTTTCAGCATCTCACCAGACTGAACTAAGCACATACCAAACCTATCTTATGATTAAAAGTTGGGGTTTATTTTTTATATAAGAATATTATCACTATTACATAACACACTCAGGACAAAGAACTTTGCTCAGGGAACATACCATATAGTATTTTTGTTTCTTTACAGAATAGTCTACAGTCCTGCTTACTCAAAACAAACCAAATAACTTAGACCTTTATATAAGTATTATGTACTGATGTTAGTAATAACTAACCTCTGAGTTTGACATAGATCAAAATTTCTGAATATCAGATATCAGTTCTCCTATTTTTATTTCATGTGAAAAGTACTCTAAAGGAGACTTCCTCACCTCCTTGCACATGTGAATATCACTGACGTAAGCACAGTGTCCATTTACATGGGTGAAATATTATTCTGTTTACAGCAGAAGGCTACCTCATAGTTGATGCATAGCACACCTCTATGCTGCTCCAGCCTTACAATGGCTGATAATGCTCTGGTACAGACCTTGTTATCTATAGTACAGATAGCAATTCACAACTGCATGTTTCTGACAAACACTTGTGAATAATGAAGCATCTCATCTAGTTAGCCGTCTCCCAGCATTTCCTTCAAGTTATCATGTATTTTGTTTAAAGACTTATAGGGTCTCTTCCACTGAAGCAAAACAGAACACACAAGCAATCTTGGAAATAGCTACTTTGCCCAGAGGTCGGTCGGTAGCGGGAAGAGGTTGGGAAGAGAGGTTGGTTGTATGAGTGTTTTTGTGCTGGGCAAAAGTATCAGAGATGCCAACCTCCTTCATTTGTGTCTGTGCTGCCCTGAGGCCAAGTGTATTGCAGCATTATTGCCCAGGCACATAATTAACTAGCACTGGCTGCCAAGGAGTGAACATAAAGTAGATGTGCAATGCCATTTCTAGCTACTGAGGGGTAGGGTCTGTGTGAAGCGTCAGTTTACAGGAGTTGCTGATGGGTTGGGCAGAGGGTCTGTGAATTAGTTGCCCCTTGACCTCACCCCCCCATGTCAACACAATTGTAATTCCTAAGAAAGATGCATTACCGGTCTCTTAGCCCTGTGAGCGGTTCATTGCTACATGGCAGATTATAGTAGATATACTTGCATTTCTAGTCTTTACTAGAAGCCTTTGGATGTAGTTTTACAATTGAAAGATTTAGAAGGATTTTCACCTGCTTATAACTTGGAAGTTTGGCATGCAATGTACGGGAAAAGATCAAGAAACATCATGTTATTAGCACTGGTCCATCTACAAATAAATATAGGGTGTTTTTATTGCTGATATTTTTTCATATTCTGGCCCAGTTTTATTTTGCACCAGTGTGACCCCAAGTTACTGCTAGTTCTATTTGGTTTGTGAATAGAAGCCCATAAGTGTTAATAGACTTTGTAACATTCACTGTAAGATGAATTATACAGGACATGGGAGATCTCATTAAGTCTTAAAGTTAATTTAATTTAACTGTTTTCTCTAAGAAATGTTTATCATAAAATATATATGTGTATTTCCCCTTTGGTTATAAAATTTGGGGAAGTATGTACAAGTGCAGCTGCACAGACTTTAATTTTCCAGCTGTCTTAATGAGGTTTATTTGTTTTAGGGAAGAACAACTTGTTAAAAGCATCGAATTCTGTCTTACATTGCTGTCAGCAGCCTCTTTCAGATGTGGTGGTTGTGTGATCTGTGTCATAGTTGTTCAGTTAGTGAGAGGTTGACCTCTGAATCGTTGTTAAATTGTCTACTTGGAGCCAAGCTGCAAAGTTATGGTTAAGTGCTGTACTGTGAGAAACTATTAGGACATTTAATACATCTGTGGCTTCACACCGTGTGAGAGTTACCAGCTTGAAAATGATGGTGTTGATTACCTCCTGAATTACAGCTACCAACCACTGGCATGCACCACCAGCTGGCTTTAATTAGTGTGTGTTGCTTTTTGGTATTAACAACTTTAACCATAATAGAGACCAAAGTGAACGCTGATTTCTATATGTCTTTAATATGGTGTTTTATCTAGTGCTTTAAAATTATCCTGTGTAGTACTTAGATGACCTCATTGTCCATTTTGGCTCATGTTGTTTACAAGTGAAAATAAAAAACACTTGAACTGTATGTTTTTAAAGGACAAAAAAGGAGTAGATGGTCGGAATGGCATTTCACTCATGTACGGCCATCCTGACGGGCTAAAAGTACTGTTTGCCTTTCTGCAGACCGTGGATTTTATATTCTCATCTCATGCCTAATGTCTTATTCTGCCAACTATGGTTATTTTGAGGTTTAAAGAAATTACTTGATTAAAAATAAAACATATAATGTTGGCATTAAAAAAACAAACCAAAACTATGGCTTACACATGGATGTAGTAAAAATTGATGGGGTTATATAAGCCGCATAATGAGTAACAAGTGGCTTGATATTACTGCTACCCCATTCCAGCCTCCCAGCCTGGGAGCAAACTGATTTTTCTTTTCTGGTACCAAGTCAAATAGTTATTTTTGGATTCAGGTAGTCATTGCAGAAGTTTTGACTCTTACCTTTTGTCACTTTCCTGTGACTTAAAAATATGGAGCACAAGTTATCCTGACTGCTTTTCATTTAATAACACTTTGTAAAAGCACTTTGCCCCAAGCCACCGCTAAGATGCAGAACATAGTCTCAGGCAACCCACTTCTGGCAGAAACTTAAGAGAAGCCAAGAGAAAACTCAATCACAAATATTCTGAAGCGAAGGTTCACAATGTTCTCTTCACATTTTTATCTATGACCTCCCTGAGAGCACTGACAATGTCTTACCTTTGATTCCCTCGGTGCCCAGCACTGTGTCCTGCAAAAACATGACGTAAATGTTCACTAAATAAATACACAAATAATAAGTAAACTTTGACATTTATGCCAGGAAATCCAAACATTTGTCCTTTTACTCACTAACTATATCTGATATTTTCCTCCCATGTAGTTTGAAGTATATTAATGTATGAAGTCTTCATAATTTTTTTGTGTATCCTACAAAGTAAAAGCTGAAATAAAAGCTCTGTTCACAGGATTGATTTAAAACTTCAGATTTCTATCCCACATACTCTGAAATATACTAAGGTGGCTGGCTGCTCTGTAAACAAATTCATTCCCTGAGGGAAGTTGCTAAAAGAGAACTTTGCCTGAGGTTACCCTTTGGAGTAATCTGGAATGTCTTCTGGAGGTGACCTTTGGAATCGCAAAGTGAGAACACTCACCCATCGGGCAAAGAGGGGACTCCACCACAGAGTCCTCACGTTCTGACAGACACATACCTTTCTTGCTTCAGGCAGTAGCTAGGACTGCTGCGCTTAGGCGGCTGTCCTTGTTATTCATGAGAGTAGCTGACCTCCCAGAGGTTTTGCCTACACCTTCCTTAAGAAGAATTTCAGTCACTAAAATTATCTTTGTACAAGAATGCCAATTTGCCAAAGTCGGGAAATAATATGTTTTAGTAAATAGAATTCCATGTGGGGATTTCTGACATTTGAGGAAGTGGAATACATAAAATGTACTTTAAACTTCAACTAGGTGAAAGCGATTTACCCCTCTGATAATTGAGAAAATTTTTCATATTTTTGCATTCCTTCAGGATCCTGAAACATCTAATTCATTATCATTTTACTTATATATGCATGAAGAAAGTGCAGGAGGTTACACTGAATCCATAATAATTCTGTGACATAACCGCAAAAAAAAAGTTATTTAAAATAATAATTGCCATAAGCTATTTACTGACTTTTTCCTCTGGAAATATGTAACTGCTTAACTTTAACCCTATTAGTTGAAATTCACTCCTAGTTGATAGATTATTGAATAAGCCTGGATGTTAAAAGAAAGACCATATTTCTTTGTTCTTCCATGCTTCCTGCCTTCTACTCCACAACCATGTAAGGACTTGAGGATATAATACAGAAAAAAAGTCATATAGAAAGATTATGTCTGAACAGTGAGAAAAATGAACAGTGAATGAAATTTAGAAATGAAAGTAACATCTGCAAAACCAACTTGATCACTTGGGGTGACCATAAGAAAATAAGTGAAAGCACAGCTACTCAGTGTAGCACCTTGTTTCAGAGGTAGTACTTTCATCAGACTTTTTTGTTGGAGAATGAGAATCAGCTCATTCTCAGCTGAAATTTATAGTTAGTGAGCCTTTTCACCTGGATTAAGGGACGGTCTCTCCTGAAAGGGTTTGCATTTGTTCTGCCTGGAGTTCTAGGAGTATCATTGGTCCTAGAATGTATTTTGTATTAAACCCTCCGCTAGTTAAACTTCACTAACCAGATGAGTGCTGTAAATTTGAACCCAGGCCTGAGATGGCTCATTCTTCAGTTGTTTTCCTTTGACCCCTGGACTTTTTCTTACTTTTTGCAAGCTCACCTATGCATTTAAAAGGATGTTTATTATATTGTATTCAGTGCATTTACCTTTTCTATAATTTTTCTGGAAATGAACATTGATGCTTTTTATTTCATAAATAAATGCTTTACCATTTTACATTTGGGCCTTATCTTCTCATTTGTATAATAATTTAAGATTCTCAGATATTGAAAAAACTTTCTGAATGCTACTAAGGTCTCAATTTTGGACATGAATTATTTCTTGTGATCCTCCGAAGTTTACAAATACATTTATATTTAACTTGCTGGAGTATGTGCATTTTTGAATGTTGGTTAAGTATCTTAATAAATACTTAATAAATACCTTCCATGGACACATATTACTCTATTCACTTTGGTTTGATCATGTGTTTTCTTAAAGGTCCTAGATATCATATGCCTGCTGATGGTATTACTATACGAATGCTGGTAAATTCAGTGGGTAAAAATTTCCAGGTTCCCTTCAAAAGTTGCATCTGTAAATCTATGGAAAAGTAAGGAAAGTCAATTGATGATGTATACCATGATGACAACTATCTACAGGGAAGTGTCCTAGGAGTAACTCATCCTTCAATTTGATTTGGAATGAACTCACAGGAAAGATGTAAATGATACTAGATTGAAAGAGGATTACTTTTCATCTCTGAGAAATGAACTAAGATTTGTGTAAACTCACAATAACCGGTAATAAAACTATCTTAGATTGAAAAGGGATGATGATTTGATTGATTAATGGATCCAAAAAATTGAGACCAGAGAGAGTTTATCTGACATGCTACAGGAGAAAGGATGCTCTAACAGATTGACATCACATCTGCTTTAACCAGAGGCAAGGACTTTATTCTGCTATAACATGATTAAAATAAACTAGTCCCTTATTTACCTATGATTTTCAAAGATGGTATAACCCAATATAGTAATTCTCTAAATTAAAAAAAAGTATGCCCCCCAATATTTATATATATAACACATACATATGTGTATATGCATACAAACACAGTGTGTAAACCAAACATATTAAACGTAAATAAATTTGTCCTTGTTTCAGGGTCTGTATTAGGCCTTAGAGAATCTTGAGGTATGAAGGCCATTTGCCTTTAATTGAAATGACTTGTTTTTTGTTATGTCTGCGTTTTTTTTGAATGGGAGTTAGCTGTTTGTGTCTCTTTGTGTTAGCTCTGGTGTCTTGCCTCTGGCGTTGTGACTCCTTTTAGCAATCCCCTTTACTTTTAATTTGCTGTTTATAATCACCTGTGGCTTGTTTCAAACTGGGTAATCCCAATTAGAATTAGTGTTCAAAATCAGAAAACATATTTGAGTGAATAATTTTCTTTTTTCCTGAAGTTGGTAAGAATAACTCAGTTTGCCAGGTTTATAAAATCATAGGTGAATTTGCAAAACTGAGGTCCAGACTCTAAATGACAGGACTGTAAAACCCAGACTGAAATTTCCTCTTGTCTTACTCATTATATTACTTTTTATGGCATTTGTTTTAGATTAGAAAACAGTATGAGAAATAAGCAAGAAAAAAAAAAAAAGCCCAGAACAATCAAGATGATAGTTTTGCTGACTAAATATGCTGAGTCTGCATCAATCATGATGGACAACATAAACCTGACATCATTCATCCTGTTTCACTATTTGGCAGATAGTTGATAAGTTTTAAAAATTTCCTTAGATTTTATGACTGTTTTGCTGATGTGGGGATAACTGCAAAAACTGCAAGCCTAGGTGATGAAAATATAAACTTTTGAAGTGTGAATGTGTGCAGCATTGAGATCATTATAATTCCTGAAGTTTCTTGATGAACATTTATTTATTATTATCTTGGAGGCCCAGGTTTCACTTTTTAATTTAAATCCAACTATATTCAATGTTTTGAACTCAGTCTTGGGTTTAACTAATGAAGGAAGTGAGGGTTGAGTACTGTGTTTCTCAAGCTTGGCTGCACATTAGAATGACCTAATGAGCTTTTAAAATTCTTAGTACCTCCAACCGACCGATTAAATCAGGGTATTCCAGGATGTGCACTCAGGCGAAAGTGCTTTCTAAAGTGCCCCAGGTGATTTCATCATGAAACCAGAAAACCGCTGCTTAGTGATAAAGCCTTGTGGGGTTAGAGTCACCAAAGGGCCCAACAGGTGCCATTGTAAACAAATCTCGAAGCCCAGCTAGGCCATGCTGGGCTGTTAATATATTCTTATTTAACTCCTTCTCACACAATATAACAGAGGTCTGTTCTAAAACCTTTATAAATCTTCTTTATCAAATCATTTCACCCTTAATGTCTTCACTCTTAGCAGATGATTTGACTTCCTACCAAAAACAAAACAAAAACCAAAAAAGAGGCAGTCACCTGGTATGAAATAGCTTAATTTTTCCTCAGTACCTGTGGCCTCCTGCTTTGCTACTTCCTTCTCAATTGCCGGAGCCAATACCCTTGACTGCATCCTCTTTTGTCTTCTAGGACTTTGCTCAAGTCAATCCCCCATTCTCTTGTCTCCACTCCTGCTTCTATGTGCTGCTTCTCCTTTCCTTGGCCAGCCTTCCTCTCAAGCTGCCACCCTAATTCTTTCATTCTCTTCTCCTCCAGACCATTTGCATGCCTAATCTAGAGTCAACGTATCAACTTCCTCAACACGAACTCTAGTCTGGCTTCCACTCTCACACTCTACCAAAAAGACCCTCTCGAAGGTCACCATCGATGATTTCCAGTGGATAGTTCCAACGATCCCTTTCACTCTTCACCCTCCTGGTCCCCTTTCTCTTGCTAAAACTCTTGACCTCTCCACCTCTCCATTGCTTTTTATGTGCTCTCTATCCCTAGCTGCCACAACCTCACTTCTCAATCAACATCTTTCTTTTTCTCTGCCTATACTTTAAGTAGTTTTGTTCTATGGGGTTCTACCCTTAGCTAACTTCTAGTCTCTGTCTTTGGGCTTCATCTAATACTTTTACATGTTGTTGGCTGATGACCCAGCCTCTTTCCTAAGTGCTGGGCTTTTATATTCATCCACAGACATTGCAAAAATCTCAAAAATCTTTATGCTTGGAATGAACAGCTGCCACCTCTGCAAAACTAAATCCCAAACAAGCGAAGTGAATTAAAACAAAAAAATAACACAACAAAGAGACTCCTTCCTCCTCTGTTATTTGTGTAATAATTTCCCCAGTCAGCTAATCCCCAAACTGCTGTATTTTTAGTCACTCAGTGAGATGTTCTAACACTATAATGATCCTTTAAATCCAACTCTCTCTGTATTCTAATGCCTGAGCTAAAGGAACTCTTCTTCTCCCACACAAATTATTAAGGTGTCCTTTTACAGTGCCACCAAGGTGATTTAAAAAAAAACACAAATTTTATCATATTAAGTTTCTGCTAAAATTTTTCAGTGGCTGTCTGTTGCTTTCTAAGCTTCCTCATATTTTTCCCACAGCACTGACTCTTCTTTCCTTATGTGTTCTACCCATCCTTTGCAAGCTCCTTACTGGCGGAGCCCTCAACTCTTTTCACCTCACACTCTATTCTCCCCGTATCCGCCCTACCCCGGCACCACACTGCACTGATCCCTCGGTCATCCTTCTCAGATACTGCTTATTATCTCTATATTTCCTCTCGTCAAAGAATCCTACATATTCTTTAAAATTCATACCAAGTATTATTTCTTCTGTGAAGTTTTTTTTCCTGAAAGTCATTCTCTTTTTCCATTTCTGCCTGTACTATGGAGTTAGTCACTTCCTAATTTGGGTTCACGCTGAGAGGATGATAGAATTCATCACATTGTTTTGTAATTATTTTACCTTAAATTTCACTTGTGAGAATAAGTGTGCTCTCCTTCTATTGATTAAACTACAGATAATGAAAAACTCCACTTTGATTACTAACCCCAATTCCATTCTCTTTCCAAGAAGTGACCGTGCTTTTCGTTCTAATATGAAAGCTTGTAGATGCTTTACTATAATTTGCATGTATACATAGAAAAATATAGAATTAATTTTAAAAGCTTTCTTGAAATCTAATTGATTTATGATAAACTGCACATATGCTAAGTATATAACTTGATTAATTTTGACATACATGTATACCTGTAAAACTGTCCAAGTTTCCTCCTGTTACTTTATAATTGCTCTCTCCCAACCTTTCTTGACGCTTAATAGCCAGACAACCACTTTGTTGTTGTTTTCTGTCATTATGTTTACATTTCCTAAAATTTTATATGAATGGAATCATACAATGTGTAATATTTTCTTTTCTAGCCTCTTTCACTCAGCAAAATTATTTTGAGATTCATCTATATTGTTGTATTCTCTTTTACTGCTGAGTAGTATTTCATTGTATAGGTATTTATCCATTAACACGTTAATGGACATTTGGATTACTTTTGGCTTTGGCTATTACAAATAAAGCTGCTGTGAACATTTGTGTACAAGTCTGTAGGAGCACATGCTTTTATTTCCCCTGGGTAAATAGTGAGGAATGGAACGGCTGGGTCATGTGGGTCACATGAGTCTTTTTAAGTTTGTTTTACATATAATCTCCAGAGTTTTTAGTTGTGTTGAGTGAAAAGGATGGGTAAATTACATGTACTTCATCTTCCTGGAAGTGGAAGTTGAGCCCCGAATTCAGTTTTTATATCTGTGGTATCATAGAAAGGTACTTGGTCTTTGTCCCTGGTTCCTGGTACAGACCTCCTAAAACCTTGGAATTTCTAAGTGAATAGGAGTAGAAGGAGTACTTTCTGTGCTGTTGAGATGACTATTGGTGAGCACCTAGATAATTTCCAGATGGGCACTGGTTGCCAGAGAAACTAAGACTTAATTAGAATCCTGGAACTTTCAGTCTCATCCTCCTCCCCACTCTCTGGAGAGGGGAGAGGGACTGAAGAGTATTAGTAATCGATCATGCGTACATGACAAAACCTCCATAAAAACCCCTAAAAGTTTCTGGGTTGGTGAATACTTTGAGGTACTGGGAGGGTGATGCACCTAAAAAGGATGGGGAAGCCCTGTGCCCTCCCTCCATACCCTGCCCCATGCATCTCTTCCATGTGGCTGCTTCTGAGTTGTATGCTTTATAATAAACCAGTAAAGGTAAAGTAAGTGTTTTCCTGAGTTCTGTGAGTCATTATAGTGAATTATTGAACCCAAGGTGGAGTCGTGGGAACCTCTGTAGTCAGCTGGGCAGAAATACAATACAGGTAGCTGGGCACCTCATTTGTGGCTGGCATCTGAAGTGGGGGCAGTCTTGTGGGACAGAGCCATTAACTTGTGGGGTCTGATCTAACTCCAGGTAGTTAGTGTCAGAACTGAATTGAATTATTGGACACCACTTGATGTTGGACAATCAGAGAATTGGTTGGTATCAGGAGGAAAGCCCCTGTAATATCTCTTTAGTTCTGTGAGATTGTCCAAATATCTACCGAAAGCTCTGACTCTTAGCTGCAGTTCCTCTGCTTGGTTTCTCAGTCCCGTGTTCTTTGCCTAGAATTGGCAAATGCCTTAAGAGAAAAGGTGGCTCACAAAATGTCAGTTCACCTCTCTGGAGATTCCCTTCTCTCTCTGATCTTGGCCTCCCACATACTGGTTCTCTTCTCAGCTTTCCCTTTTCAAACAGATGTGGATTTTTTATTGTTTGTTTTACATCTAGCTATATAGTACAAATATTAGTCTGCTTCAGCCTATTCCATCAGAGGCAAAAGTGGAAGTCTGAGATTAAAAAAAATTATAGTAATGTCATCTTGTATTATTAAATGAAAATATTTGCTAATCTGGTTAATTTTATGTGTAAGAACTCTGCCAGATACCACCAATGCAGCAGTTTCTTAAATAGACACAATTCTGCCTTTATGGAACTTCAGGTTGGAGAATCAGATGTTAAATAATGACATGGATAAATATAGAATTATAAACTGTGATAAATGCTAATAATATAATAGCTGACTGATGGATTTTTTTACACAAGCAGGTCTCTGCTTAAATGTCATCTTACAGGTGTGGCCTTCCTTGCCTGTCTTACCTACAGCATATCTTAGGCCCCTTACTCTGCTTTTTATCCCCCATTATTTGATAATCGATCGATCTTTCTATCTATCTATCTATTTATTTATTTTTAGATTGAAGTATAGTTGATTTACAATGTTGTGTTAGTTTCAGGTATATAGCATGGTGATTCAGGTATATATATATTTATATATATATTTATTATTCAGGTATATATGTATTCTTTTTCAGTTTTATATATATATATATATGTATATATTCTTCTGCAGATTCTTTTCCCTTGTAGGTTATTTCAGAATATTGAGTATAGTTCCCCGTGCTATACAGTAGGTCCTTGTTAGTTATCTGTTTTATATACGGTAGCATGTATATGTTAATCCCATCCTCCTAATTTATTCCCCGCTTCCCCTTTGGTAACCATAAGTGTGTTTTCCATGTCTGTGGATCTATTTCTGTTTCATAAATAAGTTCATTTGTATCTTTTTTTTTTTTTTCAGATTCCACAAATAAGTGATATCATATAATATTTGTCTTTCTTTGTCTGGCTTACTTCATTTAGTATGATCATCTCTAGGTCCATCCATGTTGCTGCAAATGGCATATCTCATTCTTTTTTATGGCTGAGTAATATTCCATTGTATACACATACCACATCTTTTTTATCCATTCATCTGTCAATAGACAGTTAGGTTGCTTCCATGTCTTGGCTATTAAATAGTGCTGCAGTGAACACTGGGGTACATGTATCTTTTTGAATCATAATTTTCTCTGGATATGTGCCCAGGAGTGGGACTGCAGGATCATATGGTAATTCTATTTAAAAAAAAAAAAATCTGTTTATTTTTGGTTGTTTGTCTCCCCCACTAAAATGAGACCTCCCTGAAGAGAAGGAGTTTGTCCATTTTTTTCACTGATGTATCTGTACATTTTTGTGCATGGTAGGTACTCAACTTTTTAAAAATGTTGAATGCATGACTTTTTACTACATGCTGACCACATTTGTGCATTTAATTTTCACCTACCCTATTGTTGTTCGCTGAATGATGGCCACCACAGATATCAGGTTCTAATCCCTGAACCCTGCAAATGTTACCTTATAAGGGAAAAGGGTGTTTGAAAATGTGATTAACTTAAGGATCTTGACATAGGAATATTATTCTGGATTATCCCAGTGAGCCCTAGTTCCAATCACAGGTATCCTTATAAGAGAGAGTCAGAGGGAGATTATGTATCACATCTGAGATTACAGAAAAGGAGGAGGCAATGTGACCATGGAAGCAGAGGTTGGAGTGATGTGGCCACAAGTCACAGAATGCTGGCAGCTACCAGAAGGTGGAAGAGAAAAGGAATGGATCCTCCCCTAGTGCTTCCAGAGGGAGAATGGCCCTGCCAACATCTCAATTTTGCAACAGTGAAACTGATTTTTGACTACCGGCCTCCACAACTGTGAGAGACTAAGTTTCTGTCGCATTAAGTCACCAAGTTTGTGAGTAATTTGTTACAACAGCCATAGGAAACTATACACCTATGACCTTGGTATTGTTAATCATGATTCCCATTTTACCAGTGAGGAAACTAAGACGTAAAAAATTTAACAACTTCCAAAAGGTAACATGTCTTTACTTGATAACATTAGTGTTCAAACCTTAACAAGTTGTTAAGTGTCTAATTGCATTGGTGGGTCATAGAAATCTTCTTAAATATGTAGCAGTTTAAGTCAAGACTTGAAGGATGAGTAGGAATTAGTCAATGAAATGTGGAAGAAGAGAGCTCATGCAGTGAGAAAGTGCTCAGTCAAGAAATTTAAGTGTAGCTCATTTGTAACCTATATAGCACAAAGTTGATGAGGAAGGCTGGATCACCTTGTAGGGTTTCTAAAGATTTTGGATATTATCCTAGTGCAGTAGGAACTAGGGTTATATAGTGGAACTGTATAATCAGATTTTTATTTTAATAATTACTATGATTTCTATATGATGAACAAAAACACCAAATCAAGGCAAGAACAAGCTAGAGAATATCATCAGGATCCATCACAGTAGTCTAGGCAGAAGGTAATTTAGTCTTGGATTGAGATGATGATAGTGGAGATATAGAGAAGTGAACATATTTGAGGGAAAAAATATGTAAGAGGTAATTTAGATGTGGGAGATGAGGGAGAGAGAACGAAGTCAAGAATGATTCCTAGGTTCCCAGCATGAGCATTTGTGTGAACAGAATTGTTAATTTATTAGAAGGGGAATATTGGGGGGAGGCCCTTTGTGTGTGGGAGGGAAATCAAAAGCTCAGGTGTAGACCTGTTAAGTTTGAAATGCCTTGGAAACAAAGAATAGAGATGGCACACAGGCAGTTGGTTAAATTGTTCCAGACTTAAGAAGAAAACTATATGTCAGAGATGTATATTTGGAAGATCAAAATCTAGGGAAAGGCTATAGAATGAGAACATGGAGAGTCTAGTCTTAGGTCCAAGTCCTGGAGAATTCCAAACCTTTGCTGTCAAGGAGAGCTAGCTAAAGAAATTGAAAAGAAGTGCCCAGAGGATGGAAGTAAAGCTAATAGAGTTTTGCATAAACTGAAATCATAGACTCATGATAATGATAATATTGTTAACTCTGTTGAATGCTGCTGAGAATTATAGAAAGATAAGGAGTAAATTCTGGTGTTTGGATTTAGTAACTTGGACCTTAGAAAGAAGAATGCATAGAAGAGTGTGGGCAGAAACCAGAAGTGAATGTGCTATGAACACCATCCGTTGCCCAACCAGCATCCTCACCCTTTTTTCCTTGATTTTGTTCTAGTCTACCATGTTCTTTCACTACCTGCAACAGCCCATGTAACTCAAGAGATGCTTACTCCATTTTCAGCCCCAGGTAAAGTTATTCAAAACAAATTGTGCTAATACTGCGTTCCCCATCTCTACGGGTTTAGAATTCAGATTTAAGCTAATCATTATATAACATTCCTCTGGTGACTGTTAACGGTCCAAGATTGGACACAGGATCTTGTTTGTCCAATCAAACTGAAGAGAACTTTTATCATTTGGTTGAAAGAGAGGCCCACCATTTTTCCTGATGGATATGAATAAGGAAGCATGTTTTCCTAGATGATGCCAGAAGCTGTCTTATGACAAAGAAGGAAGTCTGTCAAGGTCAAAGCTAAAACACAGAGGAAAGAAGAGCTCAATGGATTTTAGAGGTACTGAATTGTGGCCTATGCATGCATGAGATTATACTTTTTATTATTGTTTAAACCAAAGTCATCCTCATATAAATAATGAAGAGATGAAGATGTAGAGTCAATGTATTTGGACATTTCTTTCAAGGTGATTAGCTATGGAGGAGAATACAAAGATAGTGTCGGTGGTTGAATGCTAAAAGGAAGAAGAAAATGTTAGATGAGACAGAGAAAATAATTGAGCAAGGTCCATGAGCTGATAAGATGAGTAGATCCAAAGCGCATGGGAATGAAAAAGATGATTCCTCAATTATAGCAAGAGAGTAAAAGAATAGATGGAGATGCAGGAGGTTCTGCATATTTATTAGAGAAATCAAGAGAGATTTTGCTATTAAATAGCTTTTGTTTTCTCAGTGAAGTTAGATAACATGTTGTCTGCTGGAAGATGGAGCTGGCATGGAGTGGTGGTTTTTAGGAGCTTGAAGAAGTCATGAAATAGTAATTACAGAGAGTGTGTATATTAGATTGTATTAATGTCACCAATTCTTCACTGCTTCATATATTTACACTCTTTGTCACATAACTTTGCAGTTATTTCCACAGAAGAGGCAGATAATATATCTACTTTCTGACTTCAGGTATGACTGTGAGACTTGCTTTGGCCAAAAGAATGAGGTGGATGTGACTTTATGCCAGTTCTTAGCTTAGATCCTAAAAGGCCTTGCACATTGATGCTTGATTGCTTGTTTTGCAGCGAATGCCTTAAGAACATGTCTAGGATTGCTTCCTTATTCTAGGAGGAAGAGGAGACATATGTGGAGCAGAGCTGCCACAGCTGAGCTGTCCCAGATGGGTCTGGCCTATATTAGACAGCCCCCAACGGATTTGCAGATTTTGTATTTCTTTTTAGGTAGTAACAGGTAACTGATACTCTGAGAAAGTAAGCTTATTAGGGAAACTTAATATTAGGACTATTTGAAGGCCCAGTTAAAGCTGGAGATTATAAATTAATAGTGATATTAATCTGTCCAGTTAGGGAATTTTCTCCTGCAGAGCTGAGCTTCAGGGTTCAAGAATATGGAAGGCAGATGAATGAGTTGGAAAGTAACAAGAAGTGCCTGATGGATATTGAGAAATCAGAGATGTTAATGGGTCAGATAATGCATTGGCATTAAAAATAATGTAGCCATGGGTATACTTAAATACAGTAAACTAGTGAATATAACAAAAAATAAGTGAACTCATAGACATAGAGAACAAGCTAGTGGCTACCAGTGGGGAGAGGGAAGGGAGAAGGACAATACAGAGGTAGGAGATTAAGAAGTACAAACTATTACGTATAAAAAAGCTACAAGGATATTTTCTACAAAAAGGGGAATACAGCCAATATTTTATAATAACTATAAATGGAGTATATACTTTAAAAATTGTGAATCACTATATTGTACACCTGTAACATATATTGTACAGCAACAATACGTCAATTAAAAATAATAAAATAAATAAGTTGGAAAAAAAGAAAGTTGTGATTAGAAAAAAGGGAACATTTGAATATGTGATAATGAATATCAACAGTTCAAGGTTGTGACTACAGAAGTGGGAAGTGGGTAGCTAAGGTAGAAAAGAAGATCCAAGGGATGAAGAAGTGTAGGAACTGAGAGGTTAGGGATGGCTAATCTGTGGGATTGTCAAGTCACTCAGGATGCTTGGCAGAAGCTGCAGTAGAGAAGGAGACTTGGTTTGGAGGAGGGCATTGGAAATTGTTTTGAATTTTATAGCTCCTACTGTTATTAGGATATACTTCTGAATTATTTTAAGCAGTAGGAATCTGTGCTAACCAA
Source organism: Balaenoptera physalus (assembly GCF_965194825.1). NCBI lineage: Eukaryota > Metazoa > Chordata > Mammalia > Artiodactyla > Balaenopteridae > Balaenoptera > Balaenoptera physalus. Next base: position 36,180,789 of record NC_138891.1, read on the forward strand.
AATCTTTCATCGCTAACCTTCAGTGGCTCAGTGTTATGTCCACAGGAAATTTTAGTAGGGTTGCATATTGGTATATTTAACAATAGTTTAGTAAATTCCTAGTAGGGAAAAAAGCTTAGAAATTACTTCTGATGATAAAAGTTAATCATTTCCTAGCAATGGAGGGTCTTGTGATTGTATAAAGTCTATAACCTTCACTTAGTAATTCAACACATGCTGGAACAATACCCAACTCAACATTCTACTGAATCATATGCCAGTCCTTGGCTTTTAAAACTCTCAAGGGGTGATTTTCAAAGGCTTTGGTTACATATAACAATATCTTTTTCTTGGTAAGTGTTTCCTTGGAGAATTAGGTTCTACAAAAGTAAATTTCTAAAGTAACTGAAAGTTAAACTTTTCAAGAAAAAACTGCTTTAATTTCAGCCATATTTGATGGAAACATTTATAAAAGAAAATATATATATTATAGTATAGTCATACTTATGTCTATACATCATAGTTATGAACATCAGTTAGGTAATTGCTGTGGTAGAGTGACTCTGAAGACAACTGAATGAACTTTGTTTAGTTTCTTCTTTCATTGTCAAAATATCTCATTTCACCACTAGTATACACATCTACCTTTGGAAGTCCTCCTTTTCTTCCTAATTGTTTTTTCGCTTCTAATTTATTTCAGGACTGGGAAATCATATAGCCAAACTTATTCAATTATATGTAAAGTAGAAATAAATAATCTTTAAGTAAGTACCTGAAAGAACTTACTCATAATATTTGTTAGAAATATTTTACCTGCTAAGGGGCTTTTTAAAGGTATTTGCTGGTTCTGAACACTTGAAGTTTCTGTTACATGACTTCAAGATCAGCAAGATATTACTATACCTTTTATAAAGATTTTGATTTAAACTTTTTTTCTTATGTATACTCAAGATGAACAGAATTGCTATTAATATTAATCAACTGAAATCTTCATATCTTAGATAAGCATAGCCTCATGACATTTTAAAGCTTCAGAAGGCCTTAGAAAACATTGTTCCAAGTTAGGTTTAATATCTTATTGTCAAAAAATATTTTGAAAGAGTCATCTATAAAGGATATTGAATATCTTACTCTAAGAACGAGGGATATTAAAAAGTATGATATGAATCTCTCACTCAATCTGATTTTCTTGATTTTGGTTGAGCAGAAATTGAAACTGGAGTTTCCTAATATTAAAACTAAATATAGTTTTTATACTTCATTTATTTAAAACTCATCTTCATAATCTTCAGTAAACTGTCTTAAAGTATCATGATAATGTATAGCTAAAGAAAAAGATACCCTCAACTCACACATGAATATATTCAGTACTGTTTAATTTCAAGCATAGTTAGGAACCTACAAATGGGTCATTAAGCATTTAATATTAATGACAGATTTGGTTCCTAAATTTAGAAGACATAGTCAAACTTGTTCAAAACAAGACTGCTTTATATTTGAATTTATAAAGTAGTTTTACCGTCATAGTAATATACAAGATGAGCCACTGAACTTTAGAGGAAGAAATGATGCTGGTGATAGTCCAATCACAGACTTACTGAGCTTTGAAATCATTTAATCTTCTTTGGAGAAATTGAATCTTAGAACATTTAAGTAAATTTCCTATGGTTACATGGGGAGTATTTTCTTTCTTTCTTTGTTCATTCATTCATTTAGTCCTCACACATTTATTGTATATCTAGTGTGTTCCAGGAAGTATATGAGGCCTTTGGACTACACAATTAAAATAAAAGACTTCTAAGAAGTTCATAATCTAATGGCAAAAATGGGACTATTATCCAACATTAGAACTAGACTTCTGATGCTTGTTCTTGGTTGCTTTCCAGTATATACTGTCACACCTCATTTGCTTGTATCTACAGTTCAGAAAACCTTGGTTCTATTCTGAGGCCTCTAACTTTGGACAAATTATTTTCAGGTCTTTAGGACCTAATTTCCCATTTTTAACCTAAAAATAAGCTTCTCAGTCTATCTACCTGGGTTACTTTAATAATAATAATATAATATGTGTGAAAACATTTTGAATTGTGCATATAGAGTAACAGGGAAGGGAAGAAAAGTTAAAAGATTTATCTAAGTTCACTCAGCTAGAAAAAGATAGAATCCAGATTTCCTGACCACTGTGTCAGGAAGCTATTGTTCTTAATCCATTGCTGTTGTCCTTCTTTTGGTTACTATCTGGATAACTTGAATGAAATCTGTACAAACAATGGCTTCTGAACTTATTAAATAAAATGTTAGTGTATTAGTCAGGGATCTCCAGAGAAATAGAACCAATAAGATGTGTATATATAGAAAGATTTATCTTATGGAATTGTCTCACATGATTACAGAGGCTTAGAGAGTCCAAAATCTGCCTGGGGAAGTGGCTAGCAGGCTAGAGACTCAGGAAAGAGTGGCAATTTGAATCCAAAGGCAGTCTGCCATAGAACCATAAAGATCCTATGTTGCAGATAAATTCTGAAGGCAGGCTTTTTTTTTTTAATCTTTATTGGAGTATAATTGCTTTACAATGTTGTGTTAGTTTCTGCTGTATAACAAAGTGAATCAACTATACGTATGCATATATCCCCATAACCCCTCCCTCTTGCATCTCCCTCCCACGCTCCCTATCCCACCCCTCTAGGTAGTCACAAAGCACTGAGCTGATCTCCCTGTGCTATGCAGCTGCTTCCCACTAGCTATCTGTTTTACATTTGGTAGTGTATATATGTCCATGCCACTCTCTCACTTCGTCCCAGCTTACCCTTCCTCGCCAACCCCCCCAGGGTCCTCAAGTCCATTCTCTACGTCTGTGTCTTTGTTCCTGTCCTGCCCCTAGGTTCATCAGTACCATTTTTTTAGATTCCATATATATGTGTTAGCATACAGTATTTGTTTTTCTCTTTCTGACTTACTCCACTCTGTATGACAGACTCTAGGGAAGGCAGTCTTATAGAGAAATTTCTCTTTCTTTGCGATATCAAACTTTTGTTCTATTCGGGTCTTCAGCTGAATAGGTGAGCCCCCCGCCCCACATTATGGAGAGCAATCTGCTGTACTCAAAGTTCCTAATTTAAATGTAAATCTCATCCCAAAACACCCTCACAGAAACATCCAGAATAGTTTTTGACCAAATATCTGGGCACTGTGCATACAGGCAAGTTGACACATAAAATCAACCTAGGTTATAAACATGTATTAATCAATTGTAAATACATGTTTATAACCTGGATTCTGGTCTAACTTACTTTGGAATAAATGTAGGAGACATTATGTTACCACTCCAGGTCAGTTTTTCAACTGAAAATTAAATGTTCTGAATAGATGGTATCATATTCTATTATTCATCTTGGACCCTGAATTAAAACTAATTGGAGTTTGATTTAAAACAGTTTAACAAGGAAATAATCATACAATTTATTCATTCAACAAATATTCATTTAATAAGTTAATTTAGTGCTTCTACTGTTAGGTGCCACCTCAAGCATTATTCCACATTATGAATTCAAATTAAACTCTTAAAAAGACTTTGACTTCTAAAAGTGAAAGTTGCAAAACTCAAGATTCCATATTTGCTCATTTCCTATTTATTTCTCTTTGTTCACCAGTCATATTCCTTTTCATTAATCTTACCTAGACTTGTTAATGTATTCAATTTAAATTCCAATTAATCAACAAATCTACTAATAAACCAGCCAAGCAACAAATACCCATCTTGCACAAGCTATTTGACGAAGGAATTCAAAGTCTTGAAATATGCCTCAGATATATGGTTCTATCTGGGGAAAAAAATGAGACTTCAGTTCTCAAAGGAACACTTCTCATTATTTTAGATCAAACAATCTTTTACTAAAAAGAAAGGGCAGAAAATGCCATCTGCCTTAAGTAAATAACTTTAAGGGAGGTTTAAAAATGTTTCAGAAGAGCAAAGCTGTGAAGTGCTATGCATAATAAATGCTCATTTGTATGATGCAATATTAATAAAGTACAAACGTTTTCATGTCTGAAATCAGGCCAGTTTCCTGAGCAGCTTTGAAGAGTGATATCTTAAGTATTTAGTTTAAAATTATTCTAATTTTATTCAAAACTATAATGTTATAAGCACAATGGCCGTGCTTGGTATTAGAACGAGAACAAGGTTAAGTAGTTTTTGTCCTGGTTACTTTACTCACTAGCTGCATGACTTTGTGCTGTCTTTTTACTCTTTTTCTAGACCTTAGAGAAGAATGAGTTTTCTGGCTATAACTTGGGGATAAAGGTAAATACCTTAATGAAAGCAAAATGCCCATTCAACACACTGAGGATTCTAAGCCAATCACACTCAAGGTATATGTCCTGAACTTGGGGTTGCCTTATAGATCATGATAACAGGCATTTACAGTAGCATAGGGTTATGGTCAATTATACTTTGTAGGAAATGACATTATAAATAGAGGTTTGGATTAAATATAATTTTAGGGATTTGACTATACATGAAATTCAGTAGTCTCATAGACATTAGATAAAAATTCTCATAAATACAAGTAAAAGAGCTACTAAGAAAACCAAATTTTATCTATAATTAAAGTTTCAAGCTTTAAAATACCTTCTTTTGTAGAGTTAACAGTACTCCCTACTACTTGGCTCCATGGCTTTAAAAAAAAAAAAAGGAAAAAAGCTCTTTTAGGTGGTTTACATTGCATGTATGACAATTTAAAAATACTTGTTTTCTTTTGTTTACAGTACATAAATTATTCACTTTCATCCCTTTCCACCACTTTAACCTATCATACACACCCCCAGGAAAGTGCATCTTGAAAGTGCATCTCTCTTTAGTTGCCCCAGATTCCTTTATTCTTTTACTTATTGTATTAGACTGAAAGTACTGTTTCTGTGTTTTTGTCTATCCTTGTCTCATTCTATACTTCCTTCCTATTCAATCTTGTTCAGTCCCAAGGCTCAAAATACAATCCTTAATTCAGTGATCCTATTTCATAGACAGGGTCTAGATTTCTTATCTGAGCTCTAAGTCTCTGACATTTCCCTTCTCCTGCACTTTTCCTTCACTGTCCCCCATCAGAGGAAACAACACCATTCTTTCATCAATAACAATAACAAAACCAGTTTTGAGTGTTTACTGCATGCAAGGCACCCTACAGAACCTATAGTGTTGAATAGGAGAGACATGGTCCCTTCTTTAGGGGAATTTGTGTTCTAGCAGGTAAGAGAGATAATAAACAACTAATTACCCAGTAATTTCTTTAATCACAATTATATGTAGCATGTATTCCTGACATTCTTTACTCAATTATGGCCAAAGAAAGGTCAGTTTATTCATATATATATCATATATATGCAGACATACCAGTAGCTGACTCCAAGTGCTGTATCCTGAGAGCTCTGATCTCTGCAGCTACTGGTGCTGATGTGCTGGAGGCTGGCCTGCCCTTGCCGCCCAATGGATTGTTGCTAAATGGCCCAGCTGACCTCAGAGAAGCTTAGGGTATGGCTTGCTCCTCTCACCGTGACATGCTGGAGGACCTGGTGTGCGTGTGTGTGTGTGTGTGTGTGTGTGTGAGTGTGAGTGTGGTATGACAGGGGCAGCCAGAAATTTGGGACATGCTTTAATTCTGGTTTCCATGAGAAACTTAAACTCCCTGCTCCTCCAGCTTTGCCTCAGGGAAAAGGGGGAAAGTTTGGGGACAGTAGTCAGCAGTGTGCCATTCACCACTTTTTATGATCCCGCCCACCCTTCAGTTGGACAGCGACACATTTGCAGTACTCACTCAGCAAACTCCAGCTGGACTGTAAAACTTTTTCCTTTGCTGCAGATGGCTCCAAACTTTGGAGTCATATGAAGAGAGAGAAGAGCAAGCAGCAAATGTGCCAGAGTCTTAGATTCCCCAATGCTCTCTCAAACTTTTTCTCATTCTGTCTCTGGCTGCATTGAACTCTTTTAGTTCCTGGAAAATACTGGACTCCCTTTTACAACATGACCTTTGCAGATGTTCCACCCTCTGTCTCAAATTTTCTTTGTAAACTCACCACACTCCCCTTCTTAATTCCTACTTATCCTTTACTTTCTAATATAAAAACCACTTCCTGGGGAAAGGTGTCCCCTCTTCCTTTCATGTGGTTTTACAACAACTCGGGTGCCATTTTTGGTGGACCTTATCTACATAACAATTTTATTATCTTTGTGTGATTTCCAAAAGTCTGTCTCCTGTACTTACCCTTGACATTAGCAGTTGAGAGTCCCCAGTAACGGAGAGGACACCAGTAGCCAGCCATATATACATATGAATACATATATACTTATGTATTTTTAAGAAAAAATGGACCCTCCTGTTTGCTCATAACTGAGTCAAAATTTTCAATAAAACATGCTACGTATACTTTTGAGGGCTGGGACATATTTATGCTAATCATTGAATATCAGTGGTGCTGGCATATAGTAGATACTCAATAAACACTTGCTGAGTGAATAAATAAATGAATACTAGCCCTAAGGAGTTTTCACTAAAACAGGGATATGTACACCTCCAATCCTGAGAGCCTGTGCAGCCCACCACTGCAGGGATCCTGTGATCCAGGGGCAACTTCCCGGGGAGAACACACGGCACACCACAGGCTGTTGCAACGTCACACTGGCCTCTGCCGCCGCAGGCTTGCCCCGCATTCTGTACCCCTCCCTCGCCCCAGTCTGAGTGAGCCAGAGCCCCCGAATCAGCTGCTACTTTAACCCCGTCCTGTCTGAGCAAAGAACAGATGCCCTTAGGGGACCTACATGCAGAGATGGGGCCAAATCCAAACTGAACCCCAGGAACTGTGCGAACAAAGAAGAGAAAGGGAAATCTCTCCCAGCAGCCTCAGGAGCAGCAGATTAAATCTCCACAATCAACTTGATGTACCCTGCATCTGTGGAATACCTGAAGAGACATAAATCATCCCAAAATTGAGGCAGTGGACTTCGGGAGCAACTGTAGACTTGGGGCTTGCCTTCTGCATCTAATTTGTTTCTGATTTTATGTTTATCTTAGTTTAGTATTTAGAGTTTATTAGCACTGGTAGATTTGTTTATTGATTTGGTTGCTCTCTTCCATTTTATTTTTTTATATATAGATATATATATATTTTTCCTTTTTCTCTTTTTGTGTGTATGTGTATGCTTCTTTGTGTGATTTTGTCTGTATAGTTTTGCTTCTACCATTTGTACTAGGGTTCTATCTGACCCTTTTTCTTTATTACTTTTTAATTTTTTAAAATTTTAATAATTTTTTATTTTAATAACTTTTATTTATTTATTTATTTATTTATTTATTTATTTATTTATTTAATTTATTGTCTCCCTTTTCTTCTGAGCCGTGTGTGACTGACAGGGTCTTGGTGCTCTGGCCAATGTCAAGCCTGTGCCTCTGAGGTGGGAGAGCCGATTTCAGGTCATTGGTCCACCAGAGACCTCCCAGCTCCATGTAATATCAAACGGCAGAAGCTCTCCCAGAGGTCTCCATCTCAACACTAAGACCCAGCTCCACTCAATGACCAGCAAGCTACAGTGCTGGACACCCTATGCCAAACAACTAGCAAGACAGGAACACAACCCCACCCATCAGCAGAGAGGCTGCCTAAAATCATAATAAGGTCACAGGCACCCCAAAACACACTACCGGACGCGGTCCTGCCCACCAGAAAGACAGGATCCAGCCTCATCCACCAGAACACAGGCACCAGTCCCCTCCACCAGGAATCCTATACAACCCACCAAACCAACCGTAGCCACTGGGAGCAGACACCAAAAACAATGGGAACTATGAACCTGCAGCTGCGAAAAGGAGACCCCCAAACACAGTAAGTTAAGCAAAATGAGGAGACAGAGAAACACACAGCAGATGAAGGAGCAAGGTAAAAACCCAACAGACCAAACAAATGAAGAGGAAATAGGCAGTCTACCTGAAAAAGAATTCAGAGTAATGATAGTAAAGATGATCCAAAATCTTGGAAATAAAATGCAGAAAATACAAGAAATGTTTAACAAGGACCTAGAAGAACTAAAGAGCAAACAAACAATGATGAACAACACAATAAATGAAATTAAAAATTAATAGCAGAGTAACTGAGGCAGAGGAACGGATAAGTGACCTGGAAGATAAAATAGTGGAAATAACTACCACTGAGCAGAATAAAGAAAAAAGATTGAAAATAATTGAGGACAGTCTCAGACACCTCTGGGACAACATTAAACGCACCAACATTCGAGTTATAGGGGTCCCAGAAGAAGAAGAGAAAAAGAAAGGGACTGAGAAAATATTTGAAGAGATTATAGTTGAAAAATTCCCTAATATGGGAAAGGAAATAGTCAATCAAGTCCAGGAGCACAGAGAGTCCCATACAGGATAAATCCAAGGAGAAACACGCCAAGACACATATTAATCAAACTATCAAAAATTAAATATAAAGAAAATATATTAAAAGCAGCAAGGGAAAAACAACAAATAACATACAAGGGAATCCCAATAAGGTCAACAGCTGATCTTTCAGCAGAAACTCTGCAAGCCAGAAGGGAGTGGCAGGACATATTTAAAGTGATGAAAGAGAAAAACCTACAACCAAGATGACTCTACCCAGCAAGGATCTCATTCAGATTTGATGGAGAAATTAAAAGCTTTACAGACAAGCAAAAGCTAAGAGAATTCATCACCACCAAACCAGCTTTACAACAAATGCTAAAGGAACTTCTTTAGGCAGGAAACACAAGAGAAGGAAAAGACCTACAATAACAAACTCAAAACAATTAAGAAAATGGTAATGGGGACATACATATCGATAATTACCTTAAATGTAAGTGGACTAAATGCTCCAACCAAAAGACATAGACTGGCTGAATGGATACAAAAATAAGACCCGTATATATGCTGTCTATAAGAGACCCACTTCAGACCTAGGGACACATACAGACTGAAAGTGAGGGGATGGAAAAACATTTTCCATGCAAATGGAAATCAAAAGAAAGCTGGAGTAGCAATTCTCATATCAGACAAAATGGATTGTAAAATAAAGACTATTACAAGAGACAAAGAAGGACACTACATAATGATCAAGGGGTCAATCCAAGAAGAAGATATAACAATTGTAAATATTTGTGCACCCAACATAGGAGCACCTCAATACATAAGGCAAATACTAACAGCCATAAAAGGGGAAATCAACAGTAACACAATCATAGTAGGGGACTTTAACACCCCACTTTCACCAATGGGCAGATCATCCAAAATGAAAATAAATAAGGAAACACAAGCTTTAAATGATACACTAAACAAGATGGACTTAATTGATATTTATAGGACATTCCATCAAAAAACAGAATACACATTCTTCTCAAGTGCTCATGGAACATTCTCCAGGATAGATCATATCTTGGGTCACAAATCAAGCCTTGGTAAATTTAAGAAAATTGAAATCGTATCAAGCATCTTTTCTGACCACAACGCTATGAGACTAGATATCAATTAGAGGAAAAATCTGTAAAAAAACAAACAAACACATGGAGGCTAAACAATACACTACTAAATAACCAAGAGATCACTGAAGAAATCAAAGAAGAAATCTTTGCAGCAAAAGCAGTTCTAAGAGGGAAGTTTATAGCAATACAACCCTACCTCAAGAAACAAGAAACATCTCAAATAAGCAACCTAACCATACACCTAAAGCAGTTAGAGAAAGAAGAACAAAGAAACCCCAAAGTTAGCAGAAGGAAAGAAATCATAAAGATCAGATCAGAAATAAATGAAAAAGAAATGAAGAAAACAATAGCAAAGATCAACAAAACTAAAAGCTGGTTGTTTGAGAAGAGCGTAGCATTCCTGGGATAAACCCCACTTGATCACGGTGTATGATCCTTTTAATGTGCTGTTGGATTCTGTTTGCTAGTATTTTGTTGAGGATTTTTGCATCTATGTTCATCAGTGATATTGGCCTGTAGTTTTCTTTTTCTGTGACATCTTTGTCTGGTTTTGGTATCAGGGTGATGGTGGCCTCGTAGAATGTATTTGGGAGTGTTCCTCCCTCTGCTATATTTTGGAAGAGTTTGAGAAGGATAGGTGTTAGCTCTTCTCTAAATGTTTGGTAGGATTCACCTGTGAAGCCATCTGGTCCTGGGCTTTTGTTTGTTGGAAGATTTTTAATCACAGTTTCAATTTCAGTGCTTGTGATTGGTCTGTTTATATTTTTTATTTCTTTGTGGTTCAGTCTCGGAAGGTTGTGTTTTTCTAAGAATTTGTCCATTTCTTCCAGGTTGTCCATTTTATTGGCGTATAGTTGCTTGTAGTATATAGTTGCTCATGATCCTTTGTATTTCTGCAGTGTCAGTTGTTACTTCTCCTTTTTCATTTCTAATTCTATTGATTTGAGTCTTCTCCCTTTTTTTCTTGATGAGTCTGACTAACGGTTTACCAATTTTGTTTATCTTCTCAAAAGAGTTTGTCAGTGTGAAATAACCATAAATCTGTGTTCTTTCTGAACTCATTAAAGTTGGGAACACTGCCACCTCATCTTAACCCTGCCCTGAGTGCACAGAATTGCAGCAAGATGGCAGGAACCTGGGCTTTGAGCCAAGAAACCTCACTAGAGAAGCTATCACTCTCTTTTCATCCTATCTCTCAGCCTGGCTTCAGACAGGGCCACACCTGAGCACTGACTTCAAACGAAGACCCTGTTCCCTTAAAGACATTCACATTATAAAAGGTGATTACACAACATTTTTAAAGTGTATTTTTATTTTTATTTTTTTAAAATTTATTTTATTTTATTTTATTTTTTTATTTTATTTTATTTTTGGCTGTGTTGGGTCTTCATTGCTGCGCGTGGGCTTTCTCTAGTTGCGGTGAGCAGGGGCTACTCTTTGTTGCAGTGCGCAGGCTTCTCATTGTGGTGGCTTCTCTTATTGTGGAGCACGGGCTCTAGGGTGTGCGGGCTTCAGTAGTTGTGGCACGCAGGCTCAGTAGTTGTGGCTCACGGGCTTAGTTGCTCTGTGGCATGTGGGATCTTCCTGGACCAGGGCTCGAACCCGTGTCCCCTGCGTTGGCAGGCGGATTCGTAACCACTGCGCCACCAGAGAAGGCCTTAAAGTGTATTTATAAATGAGTATTCAACTGAGACTGGAGACACAGAGATTACTTCTTCTGGCTCTTAGGTTATCAGTCTCTAAGTAACCATTTAGTATATATTAAAAATCATATTAAACTATACTTGGTATTTCTTTTCTAACAGAATGAATGCAGTTCTTTTCTAGTGTTTTGGTGATTTTCAGGTGTCAAGCTACCTACAATTACTTGATTAAACCAGTATTTTTTAAGCATCTACTACTACACAGGGTTTTGGGCTTTTTGGAGTAATTTGATTAAAACTGGACATTATGTGGATGAGTTCAATCGATAGAAACCTCTAAACATCAAGCAGCTGAATACATGAACAGATAAGCAGAGGATTTTTGACCTTCCAGAACTCACCTAATAGACATATATGGCAGCTGTCTTTTCAATTTCCGTTTTTCCCCATTATAACTCCTCAGAATTGAGAGGTAAAAGATGGTATCTAATTGGGAAATATGGCCCTTCCCCCCAGTGAAGCCCAGGTCCTTTATCCCCTATCTCCTTTGGCTCTATTGTTAGTGTGTGCACGTGCCCACAGTTGCACTCCCCTCCACACACGTATGCACACACAAAATAGTGACCTTGAGAAATCAAAAGTAATAACAAAATTTGGAGCAAGTAGGATCCATTATAAGTTCTTGAGCATGAGAGTAATATTATTATTTTAAGTGTTTCAGCAGATCCATATGGCAGTGAAAGCTGCATTGTGCTTGCCAGATTAATTTACCAACTTTAGATAGAGTTAATTGATGTCCTGCTATGTAGTGGGGAGAAATGGGTATAGGGAAATTTATCAGGAAGCAGCTGCAGTGAAACAAGCATGAGCGAATAAAGGTCTTTTCTGATTGATGTGATGTAGAGGTGAATGGAATTTGAAGGACAGAAAGAGGAAGAGATGTTTCTAAGTTTGTGAGAAAAGAATGGGAGGTGACGTATGGGGTAGAGGATAAAAAAGATTCCTGTTTTTAGGCATGTTAGTTTGTAATACTGGCCTATCTGAGTGAAGATGTGTGTGGGCAGCTGGAGATGAATGACTGAAACTCAGGAGAGGGAAGGCAGAAAAATGAGTGTTTGAAATACAGAGCTGTGGAATATTTTCTATCGATTTCAGCATCTTATTCAGTTGAAGGCCTCACTGCCTTTTTTTGATTCTTACCTTTCTTTCCATCATCAGTTGGTTAGAAAGCATATGAAAGTTTCTTCATTCTGCTACTAATTATGCCTTGATTGAACTATCACAATGCCTTGTAAATTTGTCTCTTCAATTTGTTCTTTACCTTGCTCCAATACATCATATATGACTTTACAAGCCTTGCTTTTCCAAACCACTCTGCACAAATAATGTTTTTGGCTTCCTATTGCCTACAAAATCCAAGCTCGACTTCCCTCAGCCTCATTTTTCAGCTCCAATCCACTCTTCGCAGCCTAATTTTTCATTATTGTCCTTCATGAAACCTGTGCTGTAGCAAATTGATCTACTCATTGGCCATCACACATACTTGATGCTTTCCCATCTCTGTGCACTGCTTATGCTGATCCTGAAGGTCTTTTTTAAGTCAGCATGCCTAAATCCTAGGCATAGGGCAAATGTTTGTTCTCCCATTATTGCCCCAACTGGAGATCCCTTTCCTCAATTACCTTGGTGTTTTACCTGTATCTCTTATGCCACTAATCTCATTTTATCTTGAATTAAATTTACTTGCCAATCTTCCTTATCTCCCTAAAAATATCTTAAGTTGCTTGAAGACAAGAACTGTATCAGAGATAAGTTTTAAATTTTTTGGTACTCGCTATTGGTTTTTGCATATAGCAGTACTCAATAGTTACTAAAGTAAATATGCTTTCTCATAATTGCATTAGATTTTCAATTTTTTAGTAAGCATTCTTTGGTTGCAAGCAAGAGAAAAGGACTCAGCATAACTTATGCCAAAAAAAGACTTTATTAAAAATCTATGATGCAACTCAAAATAGTAAAGAAAAAGTTGAAGAAACATCACTCGAAAAGCAAAGAAAGCAGGGTGTCCCAGAGATTCAGGGAGCAGGAATTAAGGGAAAATCTTCGTAGTGTGTTATTATTGACATGAACCAGCTCCAACAGTTTTGCTGTCTCAACATAATTCTGGTCAAGATTGAAATTCCCTGAAGAACTCTTGACTGGCTTAGACTAAGCCAGATGCCAGGAGCCAGTGGGGCTCCTTGGCTGACAGTTCTAACAAGATTTCATGAAGACTGTTACTTTCCAAAGCAGAATCAGAGGGAATAGATACCCAGCAGATGAGAACAACAGACTCTAATACATCCATCCAATAAAACCTCATGCATTAATAAAGCATTCATGGATTTATTCAACCAACCAGAATTTATTGGGTGCCTGTTCTATCAGGCACTGTGCTAATTGCTAGGGATACAAATATGAATCAGTTGTCATCCTATCTTTAAAGAGTTTATAGTACAGTATATTTCTATTACTTTTCTAATTCATTTAATGATTTTATTAAAATGAATGGTCAAAGAATTAAATGTACACATCTCTTGGGAGCTTTTCATTGCATCGTGCCTCACTCATGTTCTATGTGACTTCAGCCCTAGGTGAATGACCCACCCTGCATCCTGATTTCTCAGTTAATTGACTTAAGTAATAAGCATGGTAGGAGACAAAGATCAGAAAAGTCTGCAGGCAAAGATTATCTAGAGCCTTGGAGACTTTGGTAAGGAATTTAGATTTTATTTAAAGTGTTTTGGGGAGCAATTAAGAGAATACTAAACTCAGAGCACCCCACTGTGGCTTCTAGGTAGAGACAGCACTGTGAAAAGACCAGGGAGACAAGGCTGGGAGCAGGACATCTGTTAACAGGCTGTCACAGTGGTCAAATTGTACATTAGATAAGTGTGTCAGCAGAGGATAGGTGACAAGTGGACAGGCTCGGGAAATACTGCAGTTGTGGAGTTAACAAAACTTGCTTATGGAGTAGACATGGGGATACGGGAGGAATCAAGGATGATCTCTAGGTGTATTGAGGTGCCATTTCCTGAGATCCTTATTTCCTATTCAGTTTACTTTCAATATGCCAATTTTTCTATCTCATTTTGACCACGGATCCATTGACCCTTTTATTATTTCTCTATCAGTTCTATCCTGCATTCATTTCCTGTCCTTAAAGCTTGGATCAGTGGTTCATTATTTCTATCACTCTTATGAACATCTCAAACCCCTGACCTCAGTCTTCTCCCATTGTACTTGTCTGGTGAAATGTTCACAAAACTGCCCATACTTTATGAACTTTGACTGGACTTTGGAAATATCACACAGTGGACAGAAGTGGTGCCCACCAACTCTTCCATCTCTGGAGAAAGTTCGACCAGATCCATGTCCCTCTGGTATATGCCTAAACTTAGTCAATGAATCTCCTTCTCATATGGCTCAGGTGCTTTTGAAGCTGCTGCCCTGTGCTAGTACTAAGAGTGATGCAGTTTGTGCACAAACCCTTCAAGAGCAGTATCTCAGTTTCTCACAGTCTTTCAGTTCTCCTAGAAGTAAGCTCCACTGGTTTTCAAAGCCAAATATTATGGGGACTCATCTTCCCAATGCAGCTCCCCCAGGCTGGGGAGCCCAATGTGGGGCTTGGAACCCTTGCTCCTAGAGGGGGCCTCTGTGGTTGTAATATCCCTCCTGCTTGTGGGTTGGCACACCAAGGGTGTGGGTTCTGACTAGACCATGTCACTGCCCCTCCTGCCTGTCTAGATATGGCCTTTTCTTTATATCCTTAGTTACAGAAAAATCTTTTCTGTTAGTCTTCTGGTCATTCTCAGAGAGAGTTGTTCTATATGTAACTGTACTTTTGCTGTGTCCATTGAAGGAGGTGAGCTCAGGATCTTCCTACTCTCCCTTTTTGATTTGGCCATGTTTACTTTCCTGGTGCTTTTACTGCCTCCCTGACTTGTTAGTTCTTTCTTCCTTTTTTCTTTCTTCTCTCCCTCCTTTCTCTCTCTATCTCCCTCCCTCTCTGCTTCCTGACTTCCCTCCCTCCATCTCTCCCTCCCTCCCACTATTCCCTCTCCCTTCCTTGCTTTTTTTTTTCTTGAATTTCATTTTTTTCTGTCAGTTCCTTTTGTTGCTCTCTTTTTGAGTTTCTCTTCTAAGCTTTGTTCTCTTTTGGTAACAGACAAATCTTTAGTTCTTCTGTCTGGACCCATGAAGTTTCTCTAAAGAGAACTCTTCCAGTGATCTGCGATCTGCTGCTCTGTGTGTGTGTGTGTGTGTGTGTGTGTGTGTGTGAGTGTGTTGGTAATAAGCTTAGCTGCCTATATTCTTTGAGCCAGGCAAGGAAGTAAGCTGGTGGGGGTACAGGACGGGACCTACCGTTCAGCCTGCAACTGTTCAATTAATCCCCCTGTTCTTGGTCTGGCTCCTCACCTTTGCCCTCTGCCAGGCTTGGTACGCCCAAGTCCACATCCTCTTCTGTTCAGTTTGCCTCAGGAGTAAATTTTTTACCTCCTTTGGGGTAAGGGGAAGGAACTGTCTTCTGATTACTTTGGTTGAAGTGGGGTTTCTAATAACCTTTAAAAAGAGTGTCTCAGCAATATTTTTTAAAATGAAGTCAGCTTTATACTTGAACTCATTCATTAGGATGAGAAATTAAATTTTAGAAATTTAGAAAAACAAAAGATTATCTTATGAACTAATTAGTGACTATGTAAAAGAGAAGGCTTGGAGTCTTTTTTATTTAATTGCTTGATGTCTGGGAGTATTTGCCAAAGATATTGCTGTATTATTATGAAGTGATTTGGGCTCAGAATATATGAAGTTCATTGCCTACATTAGATATCAAATTATTTGTCTTACATATTAACCTTAACAAAATTGCCCTTAAAAACAGCCATGGCTTCAAATTATGCCTCCGGAGACTGTATTTTCACAATATTTATGTGTGTTAACTGAAGAATTTTCTCAAGGTTTGCATTTCCAATTTCTACACTTAACAGCTGCTCTTTCCACTACCCACCCCCCACATTTGCTTTCCTCTAATCTCTGATGAGTCAATCCTTTCTTCATTACCTACAGAAAAGTAAATTGCATTTTATTCAAAACTGTATTTTTCAGAAAGTTGGTTGCCCAGTTGAGGACCGTTAGTAACACCACACTGTGAGACTTTAGTCTCTTTTCATAACAGGTATATGTGCCTTGGAGTTCTTGTAAATGTTCCCTGTTTGTTTTTCACCTTTGCTCGATGGACTATATCCCAAAGGCTGCTAGTTAGTGTAGGATATTGTCCTTAGTCAAAACACAATTGTATATAGAGAAAATGGAAATAAAAATAGAGCTTATGCTCAATGAATGTACAGCTGCAGTAAGGTATTCTTGTTGTAAAACATAATGCTTGATTGTCAGATAAGGGAACAGATCATATAATTTTGGATTTTTTAAATTGAGGTAAAATTGGTATATAAAATTATATTAGTTTCAGGTGTACAACACAATACTTCAATATTTGAATACATACAAAGTGATCATCACAGTAAGTCAAGTTACCATCAGTCACCATATTATCGACTCCCTTTACCTTTTTTGCCTACCCTCATCTCCCTCCCCCTCTGATAACCACCAATCCATTTGCTGTATCTGTGAGTTTTGTTGTTTTGCTTGTTTGTTTGTTTTGTTTGGTAGATTTCACATATAAGTGAAATCATATGGTATTTGTCTTTCTCTACCTGACTTATTTCACGTAGCATAATGCCCTCAAAGCCCATCCATGTTGTCACAGATGGCAAGATTTCCTTCTTTTTTTATATCTGAGTAGTATTATATATAAAGTTTTACATATATGTATATATAATATTTTCCTTATCCATTCATCCATTGATGAACCCTTGTGTTATTTCCGCATCTTGGCTATTGTAAATAATGCTGCAGTGAACATGTGGGTACATATATCTTTTCAAGTTAGTGCTTTCGTTTCCTTTGAATAAATATCCAGAAATGGAATTGCGGGATCCTGTGCTAGTTCTACTTTTAATTTTTTGAGGAACTTCATACTGTTTTCCATAGTGGCTGCACCAATTTACATCCCCTAATTGTGGATTTTTAAAATGTAGAATGGGGTCTCAGTAAATTGTAAAATGCTCCTGCCATCCTTCTCCTGCCCTTGTCCTTCTCCTTATCTATTCAAATTGGTGCGAGAGTTGGTTATGTTTCAGTTGGTTAGGAACACTAGTCATTTGAGCAGCAATGTCTGTATTAATTCAACTTAAGTTCAGATCAAGTTAAGAGTGCCTGCTCTGCTCCAGACATAGTGCTCGGTACATGAGGTAGTGAGTGGTGATTAAGGCACATGAAGTCCCTGCCATAATTTCCTAGATCAGGAGGTAAAGATAAACAAGTAAACTAAGAAATTAACATGTTCATCACTGGTTGTGGTAAGTGCTATCTATGAAATAGGGTATTGAGATGGAATCCACTTTGGATTGGAAGTTTGGATGATCTTTTCTGGCAAGCTGACAATTGAGCAGAAACTTTAAGGATAATAAAAAGCCAAGCAAAGAACTGGGGGGAAGAGGATTCTAAGGCAAAGAGAACAACAAATGCAACCTTCGCATAGAGGGTAAATGTTTAGAAGAGTCAAAACAAAACTGAAGGCCAGTAGGGCAGAAGCATCACAAGCAAAAAGGAAAAGGAGATGGGCTTGGAGGGAAATGGGGGCCAGCCCTACAGAAACCCACAAGTCATGGCAGGAGACTCTGCATTTTATTTTAGGAGCAGTAGTCATTGATGTGTTCATATTAATGCATTCAACCTAATTAACAGTTTAGAGAAAAGCTAATATAAACATAAAAGAGCTCTAGTCTTGAAGGAAAAGAACTAATTAAGGTAACAAAAAAAACTACTAAAATAATTGGGTTAGTATTTTCAGAAAGATTTGTGAAAATATATTGCAGCAATAAACCAAGAGAGGACATTCAGCGTAGTAGTTAAAAGCATAGGCACTGGAGCCAGCTGTGTTCTTGGACAAGAAACTTAATTTTGTGTGTCTATTTCCTAATCTGTGAAATGGGGTTAATAATGGAACTTTTTTTTCAGAATTGTGATGAGGATAAGTGAGTTATTACACATAAAACATTTAAAATATGCCTGACACATAGTTAGTCCTATACAACTTTTAATATTATAACATCTCTGTAAAAATTATAATCATGTAACAAGAAATATATTGGAATTTAAAATATGACTGCTGAAATTTAAAAATAGTGAATGAGTTGAACAAAACAATCGACAGAGCTTAAAACTGGGTCTGGAAGATAAATAGGAGCAATTGCTTAAAATGTAGACACAAAACAGAGAGACTGAAAATATGAGTTAACATGACACGGGGAAATTAATTCAGATGCTCTGCCATCTGCTTAAAGGAGATCCAGAGGCTGGGGGCAAAGAAAATGGAGGAGAAATAACATTTTAAATAAAGGAAATGAAAAAGAAAGTAGTGTGTAGATAGAAATAGTCTACTAAGTGCCAGGCAGGACATATGAGTAGCATAGGTAGATCATGGGAATTTTAGAACACCATGAATAAAGGGGAAAAAAACCTGAAAGCATTCAGAGATAAAAATGGAGATTCACTGTGAAGGAGAGAGAACCAGAGGACATCAAACCTCTCCATTCTATTCCAAGCTCTCAAATATGTGGGAAATTAATATTTTGAAATGCGAAGGCTCAAAGTTAATCATTATTTGCCTTGCGAGAAAAAAATACTCTGTATGAAGATATTCCTATAAAATGAAACAGGAATACCAAAAAATAAAAAGTTAATGTAGAAAATTTTGGAAAAAAAAAAAACTGATGTAAAGTAGACAAAACATATTACTTTACTCTCTAACACTTGTAATATTCACATGTAAGTAGTAAGGGTTTATTGAGATAAGATTACATTTATTTCTTTTTTGTCCTATTCATACTGCTTGATTCTTGAGTGAATAAAATTTATATCATCATAGATTTGAAATACTCTTATATGTGTTTACATTTATAGAACCAAATTCTAGACAAAACAAGTATGACTAATAATTGTTGAGGAACAGAATGTAAAGATATTTATAGTGTAAAAATAGCAATATAACCAAAATATATATCTGGAGGTGGAGATAGGGAAAGGAGGAGAGGGTAGTACAAAAATACTAAATTCCTTGTCTTTTATATCAGAGAATCAAGAGATATTTCTAAAGTTGATAAAACTAGCACTGAAGTATGTATTAATATCAAATTAATTGTCTTATAAATACCAGCTTATTATTTTTTAAAAAAACTGTTAAATATGGTCATATCTTGGTAATGGGGTTGCAAAGTGAGAGGATTTTTATTTTATTTAGACATTCTGTATCTTATCGTAGACTCTTCTTTACCATAGTAATTTTTACAACTGCTCACAAGCATAACTTTAATAATTTACAAAACTGTTTTAATATTGAGAGCTATAATTATAATTATAAATAGGAGATCAAGTATATAATATGTAGAGCATCCAAATGAAGGAAGACTATGCAGCCTTAGTAAAGAATCAGGTAAGTCACAGGGACGTTTAGGGAAGCATGTCCAGGATGTAATTCTGAATGAAAAAATGAAAAGAAGGTCATGGAAAAACCTGCTTAGTACGATCCCCTTTGTGTATAGAAAGTGACATGTGTAAATGTCTATTAACAGGAAGATCTTTAAAAAAATTGTAGATTCATACTTGGCCCAAAAAAGGGAATGAATTACTGATACACGTGACAACAAGTGGTAGAAACCCAAAAGCATTATACTGAGCAAGGAAATCATAAACAAAAGGTATACAAAGTTTAAGAAAAGGCAAAACAAATCTATGATGTTTGAAATCTGAACTTTAGTTACATTTGGGGTGGTGAGGAGGGGCTGTTGGAATTGACTAGAAAGGAGCAAGAGGGAACTTTCTGGGGTGATGGTTATTCAGGAGTATACATTTGTTAAAACTCATTAAATTGTACACTTAAAATTGTGTGCATTCTATTTCATGTAAACTATAGCCCAATTTACAAAAATTATATGAGTACACAGATGTATGTATATATATACAAATGTGATTACATATTCATAAGATAATGCTGGAAAAAGACTGCATATCAAACTGTTTAGATTGGGGGAGGATGCAGGGAAAGAATTTACATTCTATATTTATTTTAATTTTTATGAGTATATTATTCTTATAATAAAATCAAGAGATAAATTTAAAATGCAATCTGAATCCTAAAAGCCACTGACTTTCAATCTTTTAAGACAGAGGTGCTCCCCACCAACATTGCACTTCTGCCTCCCAGCTCTAACATAGTTGCCTTTTCCAGGGACCTGTCACTTGGCTTTGTTTCCCCCTTCCCTTACCCCGGAGGGGCTGCGGAGGCTGTGAAGAATAGAGCAGCTACTGGGCTGGCTGTAGGTTGTCCAGAAACTGAGCATGCTGGAAAGAAAACAGCAGAGGAGAGGGGGTGGGTAAGAAAATCAGTTCTGAGTTTCAGCAGAAATGTATAAAGGGTCAAACACAGAAAGGAAAAAGTATTCTGCCAGATCTCCGTTTTCAGAGTTTTCTGCCTGTTTCTGCAGCAACCTTCCATGTGTATAAGGGTAGCTTGGAAAAATGCATATTGGGTACACATGTAAGGTCAGCAGTGAACTGCTGCCTCTGCAGGAGAATAAAAACCAAAAAAATTGAATGCAACCATGAGGCATGTTGTCAGCAAGTGTTGTTAGCTCTTTTAAAGAAGCCAAACCCAAAGGCCTTTTAGTGATTGCTTTGCTCTAAGCTCTCCTGCTGCCGCCAGCTTTTCCAGCATTCCCTTGGGTTATTTTCCCTTTTCATCCTTTCATTTAATATAAAATATCTGCAGCGCCAGCGCCAGAACTCAATTGCTAGTTCATGCTAACAAGCTTCACTTACCTGTCCTGGTATTTTGACCTTCTGACACTTATAAATTCCAGGAGTTTCTAAACTCAGGCGATTAGTGCTTTGAATTTCTAACTTTGACATGCCTTGTAGAGGGCAGAGAAAACCGGGCCTTTCATAAGAGAATGAACTTTTTGCATGCTAACTCCCTGCTATTAAACTATTTTTTGACCGCCATTGGCTCTAGGTTTTGTTGTTTTTGTGGTTGTTTTTATTTGAGCCATAGAGATTATAACTTTTAATTTCTTAGCAAACTAAAGCAGATTCAGATTTTCTGTAATTCATAGATGGGTAGATAGATAGATAGATGATAGATTTCTTAAATGTAGATTAAAGAATGGGTTATGCTGAACTATAGACCTCCACAATTTACTACTGAAAAAACACAGACTATGCATTGTTTTTGAGCAAGATAGTGGACTTTTGTATATTTTTGTTCAAGACTTGTCCTATTTTGCAAAGCATTCTGAGATATTCCCAGAGAGGAGAAAGACCTTTTAAGAGTTGCAGTTTTGTATATGATTAGCCTAGAGGCAAAATAAATGATGCATTATTTTTTACCTCTGTTTACCTGGGTATATAAGTGGGTATAGCCTATAGTTAATTTATCAATTATAATGAGGAGCAAGGACCCCAAGATGGCAGACACAACTAGAAGAAGCCTATATCTTGAGTCATCTTAGGAAGTAAATCAGTAGAAGATCCTCTTGACCCATACCATACTTTGTGAAAGGAGGAGATAAGACTCTTAACTGAGTTAAGAAACTGAAATTTGGGGGGTTATTTGCTTGCTAGCACAGGCTACACTGAGACTATCTCACTGGTGATAGTCATGACTGATTTTAACAATTTCATAAAAGGGAATAGACTTTTGTGGTCAGATGGAATCAAACGTTGTCCAGAGTTTTTGAACATACCCTGAAGTTTCAGAATTATTCTTGCAGCCATAGTTTGACTCCAAAATTTTGGAAACACTTTATCTTTCTGAGCTAATATGATAAATATTTTTCTTGTTTGAGTTGTTGAAAATCTTAGCTGGACTATATTCAAGAAGTGAGGGGAGTTTTCTTTGATATTTTTGACTACTTGTTGGCCACAAGTCTGTATTCCATAAACGAAGGAAAAAAGAGGTAGAGGAAAAACAAAAAAGGAGATACCAGATAAGAAAGAGAAGGAAGGAAATTTTATTGAACATACTTTTAAAACTCACACTGGCTATGGGGTGGGGAGGTGAGATCAGTCAGTTAAATAAGATGTTTGAGATTTTTGTGATGAACTTTCTTTATTTTTTTTTTTGAATTTTATTTACTTTTTATACAGCAGGTTCTTATTAGTTATCTATTTTATACATATTAGTGTATACATGTTAATCCCAATCGCCCAATTCATCACACACACCCCCGCCCTCCACCTGCTTTCCCCCCTTGGTGTCCATACGTTTGTTCTCGACATCTGTGACTTTATTTCTGTCTTGCAGACCAGTTCATCTGTACCATTTTTCTAGATTCCACATATATGTGTTAATATACGATATTTGTTTTTCTCTTTCTGACTTACTTCACTCATTTTCTTTCTTTTTTTTGTAAACATCTTTATTGGAGCATAATTGCTTTACAATGGTGTGTTAGTTTCTGCTTTATAACAAAGTGAATCATCTATATGTATACATATATCCCCATAACTCCTCCCTCTTGTGTCTCCCTCCCACCCTCCCTATCCCACCCCTCTAGGTGGTCACAAAGCACCGAGCTGATCTCCCTGTGCTATGTGGCTGCTTCCCGCTAGCTATCTATTTTATATTTGGTAGTGTATATATGTCCATGCCACTCTCTCACTTTGACCCAGCTTACCCTTCCCCCTCCCTGTGTCCTCAAGCCCATTCTCTACATCTGTGTCATTATTCCTGTCCTGCCCCTAGGTTCTTCATAACCATTTTTTAAAAAAATTTTAGATTCCATATATATGTGTTAGCATACGGTATTTGTTTTACACTTTCTGACTTACTTCACTCTGTATGACAGGCTCTAGGTCCATCCACCTCACTACAAAAAACTCAATTTCGTTTCTTTTTATGGCTGAGTAATATTCCATTGTATATATGTGCCACATCTTCTTTATCCATTCATCTGTCGATGGACACTTAGGTTGCTTCCATGTCCTGGCTATTGTAAATAGAGCTGCAGTGAACACTGTGGTCCATGACTCTTTTTGAATTATGGTTTTCTAAGGGTATATGCCCAGCAGTGGAATTGCTGGGTCATATGGTAGTTCTATTTTTAGTTGTTTTTTTTTAAAAATTATTTATTTATTTATTTATTGCTGTGTTGGGTCTTCGTTTCTGTGCGAGGGCTTTCTCCAGTTGCGGCAAGTGGGGGCCACTCTTCGTTGCGGTGCGCGGGCCTCTCACTATCGAGGCCTCTCTTGTTGCGGAGCACAGGCTCCAGGCGCGCAGGCTCAGTAATTGTGGCTCACGGGCCTAGTTGCTCCGTGGCATGTGGGATCTTCCCAGACCAGGGCTCAAACCTGTGTCCCCTGCATTGGCAGGCAGATTCTCAACCACTGTGCCACCAGGGAAGCCCCTATTTTTAGTTTTTTAAGGAACCTTCATACTGTTCTCCATAGTGGCTATATCAATTTACATTCCCACCAATAGTGCAGGAGGGTTCCCTTTTCTCCACACCCTCTCCAGCTTTTATTGTTTGTAGATATTTTGATGATGGCCATTCTGACTGGTGTGAGATGATACCTCATTGTAGTTTTGACTTGCATTTCTCTAATGGTTAATGATGTTGAGCATTCTTTCAAGTGTTTCTTGGCAATCTGTATATCTTCTTTGGAGAAGTGTCTCTTCAGGTCTTCTGCCCATTTTTGGATTGGGTTGTTTGTTTTTTTGATATTGAGCTGTATGAACTGCTTGTAAATTTTGGAGATTAATCCTTTGTTGGTTACTTCATTTGCAAATATTTTCTCCCATTCTGAGGGTTGTCTTTTCATCTTGTTTATGGTTTCATTTGCTGTGCAAAAGCTTTTAAGTTTCATTAGGTTCCGTTTGTTTATTTTTGGTTTTATTTCCATTACTCTAGGAGGTGGGTCAAAAAGGATCTTGCTGTGATTTATGTCATAGAGTGTTCTGCCTATGTTTTTCTCTAAGAGTTGTATAGTGTCTAGCCTTACATTTAGGTCTTTAATCCATTTTGGGTTTATTTTTGTGTATGGTGTTAGGGAGTGTTCTAATTTCATTCTTTTACATGTAGCTGTCCAGTTTTCCCAGCATCACTTACTGAAGAGGCTGTCTTTTCTCCATTGTATATTCTTGCCTCCTTTATCAAAGATAAGGTGACCATATGTGCGTGGGTTTATCTCTGGGCTTTCTATCCTGTTCCATTGATCTATATTTCTGGTTTTGTGCCAGTACCATACTGTCTTGAATACTGAAGCTTTGTAGTATTGTCTGAAGTCCGGGAGCCTGATTCCTCCAGCTCCGTTTTTCTTTCTCAAGATTGCTTTGGCTATTTGGGGTCTTTTGTGTTTCCATACAAATTGTGAAATTTTTTGTTCTAGTTCTGTGAAAAATGCCATTGGTAGTTTGAGAGGGATTGCATTGAATCTGTAGATTGCTTTGGGTAGTATAGTCATTTTCACAATGTTGATTCTTCCAGTCCAAGAACATGGTATATCTCTCTGTCTGTTTGTATCATCTTTGATTTCTTTCATCAGTGTCTTATAGTTTTCTGCATATAGGTCTTTTGTCTCCTTAGGTAAGTTTATTCCTAGGTATTTTATTCTTTTTGTTGCAGTGGTAAATGGGATTGTTTCCTTAATTTCTCTTTCGGATATTTCATCATGGGTGTATAGGAATGCAAGAGATTTCTGTGCATTAATTTTGTATCCTGCTACTTTATCAAATTCATTGATTAGCTCTAGTAGTTTTCCGGTAGTGTCTTTAGAATTCTCTATGTATAGTATCATGTCATCTGCAAACAGTGATAGCTTTACTTCTTGTTTTCCAATTTCGATTCCTATTATTGCTTTTTCTTCTCTGATTGCTGTGGCTAAAACTTCCAAAACTATGTTGAATAATAGTGGTGAGAGTAGGCAACCTTGTCTTGTTCCTAGTGGAAATGGTTTCAGTTTTTCACCATTGAGAACGATGTTGGCTGTGGTTTTGTCATATATGGCCTTTATTATGTTGGGGTAAGTTCTCTCTATGCCTACTTTCTGGAGGGTTTTTATCATAAATGGGTGTTGAATTTTGTCAAAAGCTTTTTCTGCATCTGTTGATCTCAATAGAGATTATATTATATTTAATATAATTATATATATAATTTATAATATTATATAATTTAATATAATTATATGGTTTTTATCCTTCAATTTGTTAATATGGTGTATCACATTGATTGATTTGCGTCTATTGAAGAATCCTTGCATTCCTGGGATAAACCCCACTTGGTCATGGTGTATGATCCTTTTAATGTGCTGTTGGATTCTGTTTGCTAGTATTTTGTTGAGGATTTTTGCATCTGTGTTCATCAGTGATACTGGCCTGTAGTTTTCTTTCTTCGTGACATCTTTGTCTGGTTTTGGTATCAGGGTGATGGTGGCCTTGTAGAATGAGTGGGAGTGTTCCTCCCTCTGCTATATTTTGGAAGAGTTTGAGAAGGATAGGTGTTAGCTCTTTTTTAAATGTTCTGATAGAATTTGCCTGTGAAGCCATCTGGTCCTGGTCTTTTGTTTGTTGGAAGATTTTTAATCGCAGTCTCAATTTCAGTGCTTGTGATTTGTCTGTTTATATTTTCTATTTCTTCCTGGTTCAGTCTCAGAAGGTTGTGATTTTCTAAGAATGTGTCCATTTCTTCTAGGTTGTCCATTTTATTGGGATATAGTTGCTTGTAGTAATCTCTTATGATCCTTTGGATCTCTGCAGTGTCAGTTGTTACTTCTCCTTTTTCATTTCTAATTCTATTGATTTGTGTCTTCTCCCTTTTTTTCTTGATGAGTCTGGCTAATGGTTTATCAATTTTGTTTATCTTCTCAAAGAACCAGCTTTTAGTTTTATTGATCTTTGCTATTGTTTCCTTCATTTGTTTTTCATTTATATGTACTTTAAAAAAAAAAAAACATTTTGTAGAGTTACCATGTGATCCAATAATCCCACTCCTGGGCATATATCTAGAAAAGATGAGAACTCAATTTGAAAAGATACATGGACCCCAGTGTTCATAACAGTACTGTTTACAAGAGCGAATACATGGAAGCAACCTACATGTCCATCAACAGATGAGTGGATAAAGAAGTTTGGGATATATATATATGTATATATATATATATATACACACACACACACACACACAATGGAATATTACTCAGCCATAAAAGAGTGAAATAATGCCATTTGCAGCAACATATATGGACCTAGAGATGATCATACTAAGTGAAATAAGTCAGAGAGACAGATATCGTATGATATCACTTATATGTGGAATCTAAAAAATGATACAAATGAACTTATTTACAAAAAATAGATAAACAGCAAGGGTCTACTCTATAGCACAGGGAACTATATTCAATGTCTTATAATAACCTAAAATGAAATGAATCTGAAAAAGAGTGCATATCTATCTATCTATCTATCTATCTATCTATCTATCTATCTATCTGAATCACTCTGCTGTACACCTGAAACTCTCACAGCTTTGTAAATCAAACTATATTTCAATTAAAAATAATGATTTGTATTATGAAATAAATATTATTAAATTTGATCATAGTATGATAAACAATGAAAATATTAAATCTTTCCTATTTTTTTGTTGTAAAAGTGACATAAATATAGTTTCTTAAAAATTTTAAAGGAATCAGTAAATAAACAGTGATATTAGGTCAAGCTTATCCTTGATAAATTTAATTATGATTTGAAATCTCATAGTTAGTTTGGATATATTAATGTGAATAAACCAATGACTGTTGACCTTACTAAATTTCAAAATCCCCTTCCATGCATATAGGATCCTGCATGACCGGCCACTGTTACCCTTCAATCTTACCTTCTCCTCTTCTTATTTGCTATGTTTCTGCACTATGGACTTTCATTTTTATTCATTGATTCTCCTAAGCCCTTGCCTTCTTCAGGGTTGTCATATTGCTTATAATATTTCTATCTGGTTCTAGAACCAAGGTTATGTTGCCCTCCTAAAAAACAGTTGTGAAGTTTTCTCTCTGTTTCTATTATTTGGAAGATTTTGAGTAATACTGGTTTATTGTTCTTTTCATGTTTGGAAGAATTCACCAATTAAACTGCCGATAATTTTCTTTGTTGGAAAAATGTATACAAATTCAGTTTGTTTAAAAGATATTCATTATTCAAGTTTTCTATGTCTTTTCTTGTCAGTTTTGGACAGTTACATATTTTTAGGAATCTGTCCATTTGATCCAAATCATCAGGCATAGTTTTATCTTTTTAACATATAAAAATACATATATTGTCAATCAAGTGGGATTTATCCCAGTTATGTAAATCTGATTAAACATTTGAAAATCAATTAAAGTAATCCATGACATCAACGGGCTAAAAAAAAATAATCATATGACCATATCAATAGTTGCAGAAAGAGAATTTGACAAAATACAAAACCCATGCATGATAAAAATTCTGAGTACACTAGGAATAGAAGGTAACTTTCTCAACTTGATAAAGAACATCTATCAGAAAAACTGTACCTAACATCATAATTCATGGTGATAACATCAAATCTTTCCCACTAAAATCAGGTACAAGGCAAGGATGTTCCCTCTCATCACTCCTTTTCAGCATTGTACTGGATGTCCTCACTAATGCAGTAAGATGGGTAAAGGAAATAAAAGATATACAGATAGAGAAGGAAGAAATAAAACTGTCTTTGTTCACAGATAACATGATTGTCTATGCAGAAAATCTGAAAGAATCATCAAAAGAACTCCTGGAACTAATAAGTGATTAGCGCAAGATTGCAAGATACAAAGTTAATATACAAAAATTAATTGCTTTCCTATACACTAGCAATGAACAAATGGGATTTGAAATTAAAATCACAATGCCATTTACATAGCACTCCCCAAAATCTAACAAAACGTGTACAAGATCTATATGAGGAAAACTACAAAACTCTGATGAATTAAAACAAAGAACTAAATAAATGAGAGATATTCCAAGTGTTTGAATAGGAGGACTCAATATTGTCAAGGTGTCAGTACTTCCAACTTGATTTATAGATTCAATGCAATCCCAATCAAAATCCCAACAAGTTATTTTGTGGCTGTTTACAAACTGTTTTTAAATATTATTTGGAGAGGCAAAAGACCCAGAACAGTCAACATAATATTGAACGAGAAGACCGGACTTGGAGAGCTGATACTGTCTGACTTCATGAATTACTGTAAAGGTACAAATTCAAGACAGTGGATGTTGGTGAAAGAATAGAAAAATAGATCGATGGAACAGATTAGAGAACCCAGAAATAGACCCACACAAATATAGTCAACTGATCTTTGACAAAGGAGCTGAGATAATACAATGCAGCAAAGATATATTTTTTTCAACAAATGGTGCTAGAACAGTTGGACATCCACCTGCAAAGAAGTGAATCTAGACACAATATTTATACCCTTCACAAAACTAACTCAAATGGAGCATAGACCTAAATGTAAAACACAAAACTGTAAACTACAGAAGATAACATAGGAGAAAACCTCGATGACCTTGGGTATGGCAATGGCTTTTTACATACAACACCAAAGACACAAATTGCAAGAAATAGTTGATAAGCTTGACTCATTAAAATTAAAAACTCTGCTCTGGAAAAAACAAAGTCAAGAGAATGAGAAGACAAGCCGCAAACTGGGAGAAAGTGTTTGCAAAAGACACAGCTCATAAAAGACGGTTATCCAAAATATACAAAGCACACTTAAAACTCAACAATAAGAAAACAAGCAACCTGGTTGAAAAATGGGCCAAAGACCTGAATAGACACCTCATCAAAGAAGATATATAGATGACAAATAAGCATATGAAAGATGCTCCATATCATATGTCCTCACAGAAATGCAAATTAAAACAACGATGAGATACCACTACACACCCATTGGAGTGACCAAAATCCAGAACACTGACAACACCAAATGCTGGTGAGGATGGAGAGCAACAGCAACTCTCATTGCTGGTGGGAATACAAAATGATTCAGCCACTTTGGAAGACAGTTTGATAGTGTCTTACAAAACTAAACATACTCTTACCATATAATCCAGCAATCACATTCTTGGGATTTACCCGAAGTGACTGAAAGCTTATGTCTACACAAAAACCTGCTCATGGATGTTTATAGCAGCTTTGTTCATAATTCTTGATAGTAACCAAGATGTCCTTCTGTAGGTAAATGGATAAATAAACTGGTACATCCCGGCAATGGAATATTATTCAGTGTTAAAAAGAAATGAGCTATCAAGCCATGATAAGGCATGAAGGAAATTTAAATGCATATTACTAAGTGAAGGAAGCCAATCTGAAAAGTCTGCATAGTGTATGATTCCAACTATATGACATTCTGAAAGAGGCAAACTCTGGAGACAGTTAAATTATCAGTAGTTACCAGCATTTGGGCGGGGGGGGGGGCGGGTGGTGGAAAAAACAGGCAGGGCACAGAGCATTTTCAGGGCATTGAAAATACTCTGTATGATATCATAGTGATGGATACATGTCATTATATACTTGTCCAGACTCATAGAATGTACAACACCAAGAGCGAACCATTATGCAAACTATGGGCTTTGTGTGATTATGATGTGTCAATGTAGATTCATCAGTCATAACAAATGTACCACTATGGTGAGGGATGTTGATAATAGGGGAGGCTATGCATGTGTAGAGGCAGAGGGTATATGGGAAATCTCTGGGCCTTCTCTTCAATGTTGCTATGAACCTAAAACTGCACTAAAACATAAAGTCTTAATTTTAAAAATAGATATTTATAATAGAGAAATGATCACCTTCATCCAATCATAGACTAAACTCAGGCTGAAATGCAGTTTTGGTAAGATTCAGTCTACCTCTGGTTTGTATCTGTTCCTATGGTTGCCTTCCATAGACTGTTAATTGAGAATTTAGTGTCTTTGCCTCTTTAGTACTAAGAAATTGGAATTTCCACTCTGCTTTTCAGAGTTATTTGAATTATCTCTTTAAGTTTTTGCTCTACACATCTTCAGAATTTAGCAAAGTCTTGAGATAGAGTAAGTTGTGTGCTTGGATTTCCAATTTTGTCATTCTAACCCACATAACTTCCAAAACTGTGATTGTTTATCTGTGCCTTAGCAGCAGCTGTCTGTCTACACACCCATATTCTTAGCCCTTTTTTTATACCTAGAATCAGCAAATATCCCCAGAGAAAAAAGAAACTATAGATCCTCAGTCTACTCTGAATTTACCTGTTTTCTCTGACATTCAAGTCCTTCTAAATCTTTCTGCTTAAGCAGCTCTCTGACATCTTAAAAAAATTTATAATTTGCCTGGCTTTTCTAACTGTCATGAATATTTCATCCTTCCGTGAAGCAGAAATCCTGATATACATATTGTATTTATTTAGAGGACTCCTAAAATTATACAATCAAATTTTCTTTCTTATGCTACAGATTTGTTTTTCGAAATGCCTTCAGAACATTTTAATTTTAATGTGTTTAAACTTATCCCTTTATTCTCCTGTATCTGTGACGACTTCATCAGATTTCTGATCACCACTATATTTGGGGTTAGGGATGGTTGCCTATTAAATACGGGGGTTGTGAAAGTCCTCATTGAGAAGGTAAACTTTGAACAAACACCTGACAGAGAGAAGGAGCGAGCTATGAAAATCTGGGGGCTGGGGGGGAAGATAAGTGGGAATAGCAAGTTCAAAGGCACTGATATGGAAGTGTGCCTGGTGTTTTTGTATAATGACAAGAAGGTCAATATGACTGAGGCTGAGTGAGCAAGGGGGAAAGTAACAAAGGGTAAATTCAGACCAGGACTGATCTAAGCATTGTCTTTAACTTTTCATTTTCTTTCAACTCTTCATATCCAATAAACATCATGTCCTTATCATGTCCATCATTTAGGTTTTACCAATGAAATATTCTTCATGCACATGCCTCATTTATAATTCTGTTACCACCACCTTCATTTATCTCTTGTTACCCATAGATGATTGCAAATCAGAAACTGATCCTCTCAGTCTTGGAACTCCCCACTCCAATAAATTCCAAATAAAACATTCTCTTCAGCCATAACCAGTATTATGGTCACAGGATAAGATTTTTTAAATTCCTAACTCTCGATTTTTCCATTACTACACATGAATAGGCCAGTTGAAGAGGAAAAAATGCCCGTTTTCTACAACAGGTGATCAGGATGTTTGAATATGAGTAACTGCTCTATTTTAATGCCTTCCACAATGTTAGAAGAAAACTGAAATTTTTGAAATCTTTAGATCTATTCAAAAGCCAAATGGATTTGGTGAGTATAAGACTGGGCTAGTAAATAAATAAAGTTTGCAACTTCCTATTGTTGGGGAAAATCTAAATAAAATAGCCACTTGGCCTCATGACTTCTTGACAGAAATTTCATTAAAAAACACAGTACTCTGCTCCTTTAGACAACTGCTACCTAGAAAGCATCTTGAATTTCACATTGATGTCAGTTCTTTTTGCACATACATTATGCTGATGCATACAGCTTTTACAAAATGACCAAACATTTTTTCTAGTGAAAAAGTAATTTTTAAGACATACAATAATAAGAGGGTGTATTGTCTATATAGCCTCCACTTTCTGATTCTTTCACTAACACAATTAAAAATTGGTTCTGCAAACTCCATATATATCCTTTGGGAAAACATCTGTTGTTTTCTGCTTGATGAAATAACATCAATATGCCTTTTCAGCCATGGGCTTGGATCATCTGCCTTTAATTTGGCACATTTGTGAATCTTATCATTCCTCTGTTTGCAGAAAAATAAAGGTTCAAATACTTAATAAATAACACTAAATTATTTGTAACAAAAAATCACAGAGCCAAAAAATATATTTGAAAACAACAGTAATACAAATCTGATTTCTCATGGAAATGTTAGAATACTTCAATTTTTTTTGGTAAGAGAGGCAAAACATGGCTTCTATGGTTAACAGTGAAATTTTTCCTTTGGAACAGGAAAATGGAAGCTGCTATAGCAAGGGAGGGAAGGAGGAAAAAGCTGAAAAAGTATAGTGGGTAAATGTTCATACCGTGTATTCTGAATGTTAGGTTCAGAAGTATTGGCTATATATTGAAGGAAACATCTGCAGTTTATTTGCAGGATGAAATGTGACAGGAGGTAAGCAAGGGAAATGGAATATTTATTAGAGTAAGTAAATTAAAAATCTCATGTTTTTAAAAAAGTCTGTGGTTGATGCAGATTAAGCGAATCTATTAAATTAATAGAAACACTTTTTAATCTGTTTCTCTCTTGAGTAAGTGAAATTAACACTTGGATTTTTCTGTAAAGAACTGTGGCAAAAACAATGGTCACTGCTATTATTGTAGGCACTATACATATACTTTGTGTATAAGTATACAAGTATTGATATAATGTAGAATATAACATTCTAAGATAAGCTATATTTTAAAGGTTGCATGAAAACCATGACTGATTTGTTAATTCATTTGCTTGTTTAGATTTTCAGAAAACGTTTTCTGAACCTGAAGAAAAGGGAAGTTTAATTTTTCAGGTGAACTTTTAACTTTTGTGATTTGAAAATCTGCTTAAATCTTAAATTTTAAAAGTGTATTAGACATTTCATAAGCCTTGGCTTATGAAAAACATATGTAGGGACTTCCCTGGTGGCGCAGTGGTTAAGAATCTGCCTGCCAATGCAGGAGACATGGGTTCGAGCCCTGGTCCGGGAAGATCCCACATGCCGTGGAGCAACTAAGCCCGTGCGCCACAACTACTGAGCCTGCGCTCTATAGGCGGTGAGCCACAACTACTGAGCCCGTGTGCCACAACTACTGAGCCCGTGTGCCACAGCTACTGAAGCCCGCATGCCTAGAGCCCATGCTCCACAACAAGAGAAGCCACCACAATGAGAAGCTCGCACACTGTGAGGAAGAGTAGCCCCTGCTCAATGCAACTAGAGAAAGCCCACACACAGCAATGAAGACCCAATGCAGCCAAAAATAAATAAATAAATAAATAAATAAAAGGATATGTAAAGGTGTGTTCTCCTCTATTGAAAATATCTCAGTTTAAAATCTTTCCCTGTCCTGAAACACGGCTAATTTGCTTTACTTTGTGATCACATGTAAAACCCAAGACCATTGATGAGGAAGGAGCTATTGCATATATGTGGAGACGCAACACAGCACTGAAGTCCAGGTTGAGGCTGGATGAAATAGGAAGAGAAAGAGCACAGCAGATTCTGAAGGGTTTATACTTCTCTATTCAGGGAAGCTGATTTAAGGAAGTTTTATGAAGGAGGTGAACCATTAGGAGAATTTTCAAGAAGGATTGAGGCATCATTGGGCAGAAAAGAGTGGAAAAATCATTCTAGGTGAGAGTGTAGAAGAAATGTTGTCATGTAGGAAAAATGCAAAGCAACTATGAGAAGATAAGATCGTGGAAAATGATATCTCCTCTTTGCCATGTTTATTTAATGTTGAATTTAAAAAGCATATTAAAATGGAGAAAGTCTCTCAGAAACTACTCCATTTACAAATTAGTACAAGTAAGCTTTCAGCACTTAAAACTTTCCTGAACTCAAGTCTCTGATACTATAATCAACAAGGCAAAGACGAATCTGAAATCCAAAAAGCTCTGTAAGCTGACATTTTATTGATAACTCATTTGGTGGCAAAATCTAACCTGGCTTCTACTGACACAAAACTACCTGTAGTCTTTCTTCATCTCACTTGATGGGACTATTCACAGGTTTGACTACAGAAATGTTAATGTATTTGGTTGGAGTCCTGCCCCAAACCGTGCTGGAGGATAGAGTTGGTCTATGTATTATATGTATTATATTAAATGTAAAGATATTAACTTTTAAATATTGAACATTTTCTGAAGTCTGAAACACGTTTGGTTTTAAAATTTGTGGACCTATTAGAATCAGCTCTTTTTCCATTACTGGAAAAAATGTAGGAGAGGCTTCTGCAGGTCTCTGGAGTTTCAGGCAACTTCTGAGTTGCCAGGCATGTTTTATTTGCTCAAAGCAGGATTCATAGTTGGATTTGCATACTGAATCTTCGAGCTCTATAGTATGAACAAAGAAAAGAAGTACATTATAAAGAAAAGAGGTAGTTTTAAGAATGTTTCCTGAAATAAGTCCCTGTAATCAAAAATGAAGGTTAAAGCTGTAATTGAAGTGAATATATTTTGAATGTAAATATACATTACAGTTATTGGCATACAGTTCCATAGAAAGCCTCTCATAAATAGATATATTTACAATTTGGGCCTGACTCTTCCATTCTGAACAGGAATAACTAATTGCTGTTATTTTCTATGTCTGATGGTAGGTGCATTTATAATAGATTAGCTGATGTAATTTATTTAAAATGTAATTAGTCACAGAAAGGAGAATTTGATACTGAAGGTAACTTTAACAATATACATAAAGGCCTCTCCTTTTCCTATCATTTCCCACATTAGAGATGTTTAATTTATGCGTGTTATAGCTGCCCCCTCTTCCCTTTCTTCCTTACTCCCTTCCTTTCTTCCTCCCTCTCTCCCTCCCTCTTTGTCTGTTTATTAGATCTTTTTAAAAAATATTTTTATTGGAGTATGGTTGCTTTACAATGTTGTGTTAGTTTCTATTGTACAGCAAAGTGAATCAGCTAAACATATACATATATCTCCTCTTTTTTGGATTTCCTTCCCATTTAGGTCACCACAGAACATTGAGCAGGGTTCCCTGTGTTATACAGTAAGTTCTCATTAGTTATCTATTTTATACATAGTATCAGTAGTGTATATGTGTCAATCCCAATCTCCCAATTCATCCCACGCCCCTCCCTTTTCCTCCTTGGTATCCATATGTTTGTTCTCTACCTCTGTGTCTCTATTTATGCTTTGTAAATAAGATCATCTATATCAATTTTTTCAGATTCTACATATATACATTAATATATGATATTTGTTTTTCTCTTTCTGACTTACTTCACTCTGTATGACAGTCTCTAGGTCCATCTACGTCTCTACAAATGAACCAGTTTCGTTCCTTTTTATGGCTGAGTAATAGTCCACTGTATATATATACCACATCTACTTTATCTGTTCCTCTCTTGATGGACATTTAGGTTGCTTCCATGTCCTGGATATTGTAAATAGTGCTGCAGTGAACATTGGGTGCATGTGTCTTTTTGAATTATGGTTTTCTCTGTGTGTATGCCCAGTAGTGGGATTGCTGGGTCACATGGTAGTTCTATTTTTAGTTTTTTAAGGAACCTGCATACTGTTCTCCATAATGGCTGTATCAATGTACTGTTGGTTGTATCCCAGCAACAGTGCAAGAGGGTTCTCTTTTCTCCACACCCTCTGCAGCATTTATTGTTTGTAGATTTTGTGATGATGGTCATTATGACCAGTGTGAGGTGATACCTAACTGTAGTTTTGATTTGCATTTCTCTAATAATTAGTGATGTTGAGTAGCTTTTCATGTGCCTCTTGGCCATCTGTATGTCTTCTTTGGAGAAATGTCTATTTAGGTCTTCCACCCATTTTTTGATTGGGTTGTTCTTTTGATATTGAGCTGCATGAGCTGTTTGTATGTTTTGGAGACTAATCCTTTGTCCATTGCTTCGTTTGCAAATATTTTCTCCCATTCTGAGAGTTGTCTTTTTGTCTTGTTTATGGTTTCCTTCGCTGTGCAAAAGCTTTTAAGTTTCATTAGGTCCCATTCGTTTATTGTTTTTATTCTCATTACTCTAGGAACTAGGTCAAAAAAGATCTTGCTGCGATTTATGTCAAAGTGTTCTGCATATGTCTTCCTTTAAGAGTCTTATAGTGTCTGGCCTTACATTTAGGTGTTTAATCCATTTTGAGTTTATTTTTGTGTATGGTGTTAGGGAGTGTTCTAATTTCATTCTTTTACATGTAGCTGTGCAGTTTTCCCAGCACTATTTATTGAAGAGGCTGTCTTTGCTCCATTGTATATTCTGGCCTCCTTCATCATAGATTAGGTAACCATAGGTGTGTAGGTTTATCTCTCGGCTTTCTATCCTGTTCCATTGATGTGTATTTCTGTTGTTGTGCCAGTACCATACTATCTTGATTACTGTAGCCCTGTAGTATAGTCTGAAGTCAGGGAGCCTGATTCCTCCAGCTCCTTTTTTTTTTTTTTCCTCAAGATTGCTTTTGCTGTTCAAGTTCTTTTGTGTTTCCATACAAATTGTAAATTTTTTTGTTCTAGTTCTGTGAAAAATTGGTAATTTGATAGGCATTGCATTGAACCTGTAGATTGCTTTGGGTAGTATAGTCATTTTCACAATATTGATTCTCTCTTCATTAGATCTTAAATTAATAATTTGAGTTTATAATATAATCACAGGGTAAAAATTTTTAAAAATAAAATTCAAGTATACAATGCACAGACTCCCCCCTCCCCCATCATTCATCCTCCTTGTTCCCTCTTCACTGCCTTCCTCACAGGTGACAAGTGTGACATATATTCTCATTTTGGTTTCAACCACACTCTTATCTATACCAACCATGAAAATCTCTTTTGTTTAGCATTTTAAGTATCAGTTTGTTCCCTTACTTTTAGTAAAGATAAAGATACAGTATAGGAAATGATCTAGAACATTCCATGTCCTAGTCAGTTCAGGCTGCTATAAAACAAATTACCCTAGATAGGGTGACTTATAAACAACAAAAATTTTTTTATCATAGTTCTGAGGGTTGGAAAGTCCAAGTTCAGTGCATCGGCAGATTCATTGTCAGGTGAGGGCCTACTTCGTGGTTCATAGAGGGCTGGCTTTTCTCTGTGTCCTCACATGGCAGGAGGAACAAGTGAGCTCTTTGAGGTCTCTTATACAAGGGCACTAATACCATTCATTAGGGCTCCACCCTCATGACTTATCACCTCCCTAAGGGCCTCCTAACACCTACATCACATTGGGGATTAGGTTTCAGTATACACATTTTGGGGGACACATTCTTCTGTAGCATCCCACTTATACCTGGTAAAATTTACTTATATGTAGATCCTTGAAGGCATATTTTCTAACAGGACCAACCAATCATGGTCAAGAAGTTAGTGGGATTTTAATTGTCCAGTCTTTTTCCTTCCATTCCACCTGGGAATTAATAGGGCTGAGAGAGACAAGCCTTTTTAAGAGTTTCCTCTTGCATGGTTGCTTCTTTCCTTCTTCCAGGCAATTCTCCAAAATGAAGAGGTAAGGGAGTTTTGTAGTCACCGATACAAGGACATATCTAAAAACTAAGACCTCTCAGGATGGAAAAGATTCTGGGAAGACCAGGCAATTGAGGACAGTGTGCAAAGAGAATGAAAGTGATTTGGTTTGAAAGAGATCCAAATATGTCATCCATCCTAAAGTATATTTCACAGCTAACCAATCTAGTAATACATGGGTTTTTTTCCCTCACTGGTTTCATGTTAATAAACATACCAACAACATTTTAATAAAGGATACTTAGATCTTACACCTAGTCCAGCGATATTAATAAATTTTTTCCATTCTTCAATTTTATAAATAACCTAACATTTCTATAGTAGATATGTTTTGTTTCCTAACTTAATTCTTGGCCCTATTTCTTTTCCAACCTGTATTTTTCTTATTTATGCTTTTTTTCACATATATATTCATCTTTGTTACCTACCCTAAGTTCTTTGTTTTTGGAGAAAGATGGCATATGTATAAATTGTAAAAGAAAATATTTCAAGTAGAGAAGTGTTGATGGTGACATTTCATTTGAAATTTTTTTCTGGAACAATATGGGTACAAGTAAACATATTAGACAATCCAAATAGAGAAATGTTAGAGCTGACATTCCATCTGGGATAACAGCCACTTGAGTGGCTTGGGGGTCGCTTATTTTCATGAAATAGCAATAGTATTAGTTTGCTCCCGGATTTGCTGAGTGGGTGTTCATTCTCTCCTCTCCTCTCTCCTTGCCTTTGAAAATGTACACAGTTTTAAAATTTTATGTGCACAAATTGGAGATCATGGCTCATAAGTTTTTGTTTGGTTTGGTTATGACTCAGAATTATATACCCATTGTACTCACTCAACTGTCAACCTTTCAGAGAGAAATAAAGCAAAACCCCCTCATATTTCTGAAATATAAAAATAGACATTGTTAATTAAAAAAAACAGGTTTCAAAGTATTTACAGCATGACATCATTTTGTTGAAGAAATACAAAGTTCTTTATAAATTTGTGTTTCATAGAATAAGATCTGGAAATACATGCACCACAGTATTAACAGTGGAGATCTCTGGGCAGTAAGAGTGTATTCTCATTTATCTTTCAAACTTCGTTATTACATAATTGATCATTATAAGAACTCAGATGCGTCAGGTGTAAACTCCTCACTGCTCTCACATAAGTGATATTATTCTTGTAATCACTGATATCCTGGGCCTCCTATTTAAATGTTATTACAGAAATCCATTTCACTAGAAAAGTTAATACAATCATTCAGTCAGGGAACGTGCCAGAACAGTGCTTGGTGCTGGGATATAATAGAAGACAGAATCCATATAGACATTTAGAGGTTAGTGGAATAGAAGAATAAATATATAAATTAAGGATTGCATTTACCACAGTGTGTAATGATTTTACTTATGTGCCTGTCAGTTGTTTGTGTGTCTTCCACAGTAGATCTTAAGACCTTAGAGGGCAGGTTTGTTTACCTACGTCTTTCCAGTACCCAGAGTAATGTCTGGCATGTGGCAGGTAATCAGCAAATGAGCTGAGTAAGTAAATTGATCAAATACATACTAATTAGAGCTATGAGGTAAATAGGGTGATATAGAGAAAAATGGGAGATCAACTTCAGCTTGCGTGTTCAGATAAGGCCTTACCAAGGAGCTTATATATTAGCCAAGACCTGATGGAAGAGAAGAAAGCAAAACAAATCAGTCAAAGAATATTGATCCTTTTTTTTTCTTCTAGTTTTTGTAAACCTTATTTCTTGCCCTTGTGTTTTGGAAAGTAAAATTTGAGTACTCTATAGTCTGGGTAGATATACCTTAGGAAGGTATTTTCTTTCTATCCCCTCTAATACTCCCTCAGAAACCATACGGAGAGTTGTTGAAAGAAAAAGTGGAATATGATCTATACTCTTTGAGGCAATATATAAAAGATACATACTTTATGTACTTTTCCCCTCCTGCCTCTGAAATAATTTTTGGAAGAAAATTTATTTGTTTAAATTTTTTTAAGTAGCTCAAAACTACAGATAATGTTTTGGTTTGGTATCTTAGCAAAAAAAAAAAAATGAACTATAGATCAGCTATATTTTACCTTCTTTATAAACATTTTATTAATAATCACATAAGTTATTATCAAGAAATGAGTTAGCAAATTAAACACTTTAAAACCATCTTGTGGGTATACGTGCTCACACTTCAGAGACAGAGACAGAGAAAGAGAGGAAGGAAGGGAAGAAGGAAGGGAGGGTGGGAGGAAGGAGAGTGAGAGGGAGGAAGGAAGAGAGGAAAAGAAAGAAAAGAAAGAAAAAGAAGGAAAGAGAGAAGTGACACTAATTCTGACAAGAGTAACAAAAGGAATAGATCCTGTGCTGGTCTAGCTTTGTCTTCTTCATTTCATCCCGTGTTATTCTAAGTCCCCTGAGGGCAGGTGGCAGAAATGAGTGCAGCAACCATTGTGTCTGGCTGTGCATTGCACAACTCCAGGGAGCTCCATTCATATTTAAAATCTTTGTAGACTTTCTAGATGATGGTAATAAATTATCTTAAGAAAAGACAGCTCTTTATAATTTGCCCAAAGGAATCATTTGGACTAGTTGTAGAGTAGGGACTATGGCTAATGGGGAAGAGGGTATCCTTTCTATGCGGCAGCTGCTACTCAATGGCAATGAATCATTTTAGTGCAAAAATATCATTCTGTGATTGAAGAACATGGATTGTTTTCAAAAGAAGCTAGAAATACGGCATTTTATGTGGCTTCTAATTTTTAAATACTTTTCAATTAAACATATAAAGTAGTTATGCCTATAGGCTGGATGTAGTCCATGAGCCACTGATGGCAGACCTCTGCCCTTGACCCTCACAAACCCTTTGGCCTGGATGCATGCATTTTGCTTCAGACATCTCTGCAATGGTTTCTTCTGAGAAACTTTGGTCTACGCTCCCTGTTAAGGCTGTTTTCTCTGTAGAGTTACTGCCTTGTTCTGCTTCATTCACTCCCCTTCTCTATCATGTTTGAAAGCCCTCTGGAATGGAATAATCTCTCCATATCTACCCAACATGATATCACTTCCTGAGTCTTTATTACATAGCTCTTTCTCTATTCCCTTCACACTAGTTTCACAAGCTACTGTTGAACAACTGCAGGCACAATATTGTGCAAAACTCACTAAAATGGTATGAGCCAGGAAACGGTTGTAATTTTTTAACTTAACAATATGGCAATTTAAAAATAAAAATGGTTTCTCCAAACCATCAAATATTGTATAGGTTGTGACATTTTATCTACAGTCAGCTGTATTGAGGTGATGACTGCTCTGAGAACTGGGAGTAGAAATATTAGTACTTTTTCTTTTGTGGTAAAAATTTGAATGAAGACTCAAGAATGACCTTGTTATTACATTCAATGTTATCAAATCCACATGATATACAGAAAACAGGCAATGCTATTGGTTATTTGGAATCCCTTATATGCTTCATAACTTTTCCATTGTATCTTTTTCTTGCTTATAATAGTAAATGTTAACTTCAACTATTTCTTATAGCCAGTTTAGTGAAAAGGTAGCACTATAATTACAGATTAACATGCTGTGCACAGAATACAAAAGTTGCCATTCAGATCAGTCTTCAATTATTTATTCCACTAGAATGAAGCTAGATTGAAGCAGATGTTTTAAGGTCTAGCAAACTAGACCTCACAAGAATTTGAATAAACTATTCCTCATGCAAATGACTCACAATGTGTGTAGAACTGTAGGTTTATATCTCTCCAGAAATGTTTTACATATATGTAAATGTGGGCACCTGAGTGTACGTATGCTTTCAGGAAAAACAAATAGTATCCTACAATACCTATTCTTTTGAACCTAGCTTTTCAATTAATAATATTACTAGGACATTTTTCTATATCATCTTTTATATCTACTTTGTTAAATTCTGCATTATGCTTTGTAATTTATACCAATTCTCAATACTTAGGTTGTTTCAAGGGTTTTTTGTTGTTGTTGTTATTAATCATAATGCTTCATGGAACATCTGTGTATACACATATTTTTGTGTTCTTGTATAAACATATTTGCAGAATTTCTAAATTAGGTAATCACGAATAAAAGAGTGTGGAATACTAATTTTAATAAATAGAGCCAAATTAGTCTTCAGTTTGTGCCTCTGTGCATGAAAGTGCTTGCTTCATGACATTAATATGATAAGTTTATTTAATATTTGGTATACTTTTTAATATATTTTAATTATAAACATCTTTTCATAAATTTGTTAATTTTTGAGCTATCACATGCTCATTTTTCTATTGAGTTGTCTTTTTTCTCCTTAATTTCACTAAAAATTCATTCAATAAATATATATTTATGGCCTATAATGTGACAGGATCCATTGAAGATGCTAGAAGCATAGCAGTCAACAAAAACAAATGAAAACCTTTTCCCCATGAAACTTTCATCCTAGAAGGAGGAAACAAAAATGAACATAATAGATACTACAGTATTAAAATGTTAGCTGGTGATAAATTCAACAGTAAAAAATGAATAAGAAATGTGGGACAGGGAATTCAAGGCATGAGTTTGGGCTATTAAATAACACAGTCAGGGAGGCTTCAGAGAGAAGGTGACAGTTGCATAAAAGACCTGAGGAGGTGAGGGAGAAATCCATGTGACATCTAGAGCAAGAACATCCATACTGAGGAGTGGCAGGTACGAAGGACCTGAGGAAATATGGATCCAGAATGCCAAGTGGCTGAAGCTGAGCGAGCAAGTGAAGGGAGTCTTGTAGGACACAAGATCAGCTTGTTAATGAGAGGCCAAATCAAGAAGGATGCTTTAGGATGTTGCAGATCATTGTAAGGAACCTTGGCGTGCACTCTGAGTATGGTAAAAAAGCCCTCTGTTGGTTTTGAGAGAGAAGTGACCTATGGTTTTAGCAGGATCACTTCAGTTGCTGTATTGAGATTTGACTGGGGTGGAGGCAGTGTGGGGAGCATGGGCAGACAGTCTAGTGAAAAGGTAACTGCAATAATTCAGGGTGGGAACTCTGGTGCTTTGGACCCAAGAGGTAGGAGCGGAGGTAGTAACAAGTGGTCAGATTCTGAATATAATTTAAGTGTGAAACTGGCAGGATTTGCTAATGGATTGGATATTAAGTGAGAGATGATAATGAGGATGACTAGAAGTTCAGTAAGCTTTTTGTGTAAGAAGGAAATTAACTTATTGTCAGTCATTTGTGTTTCAAATATTTTTCCCACTGTTTCTGTTGAGTTTGATTATGGTAATTTTCCCATGAAGAACACTTTAATATATAACATAAAACATATCTTTCATTTCTTTTATACTTTCTAGATTTTGTATCATGTTTAAAAAGACTGACCCTATTCCAAGAATTAAAAATAAAATTGTCTCTATTTTTCCAGTATTTTTAGAATTCCATTTTAAATTTTAAATTAATATATTTGGAATTTATTTTGGTGCTATTTCCTGATATTTTAAATGTTTGTTGCTCTGGCTTCTAAGCAGTATTCATTTCTTGGTTGCTCTTGAAACTTAATTTCTATGTAATGGCTTGTGGGTTCATCATGACCACATTGTGCAGCTATAGATACCATCCCATGTAAGACCTGATGAAGCTCTCCTAAGTGTCTTCAAACTGCAAAGCCTCACACTGTAAAAGTCCTCTCCTTGAAGGCTTAATCCAGTTACCACCTCATTCTTGCAATGTTCTAATCTTTGTCATTTTTTTTCTTTTTCCCCATATGACTTCACATTTACCCTTAAATTAATTTGTATTGCCATACATTTTGTTGTTTGGTGCTGATCACCTCCTTTGGACTGACTCTTGATAATAATGACATCTAATGCAGAAGTTTTTATATAGTAATTGTCAGTATGTATTGTTAAATGACCTCTACCTCCAAGAAAAATAACTTTTAAACTAACACCCTAGCAATTAGCAGGTTGCTATTGTCATGCTAAGGTAATGAGAACTTTATTCATGGATTCATTAGATACGTACTGAATGTCTAACAAGAATGGAAACACTGCTAGACTCTGGGGTCATAATTTTCAGCAAGATAGATAGGGTCACCACAATTGTAACACATGTGGACCAGAAATTATGATT
Source organism: Balaenoptera physalus (assembly GCF_965194825.1). Taxonomy (NCBI): domain Eukaryota; kingdom Metazoa; phylum Chordata; class Mammalia; order Artiodactyla; family Balaenopteridae; genus Balaenoptera; species Balaenoptera physalus. Next base: position 36,224,437 of record NC_138891.1, read on the forward strand.
ATTTACTTACATTTATATTTGAAAACAACTGCTCATTTCATAAAGACATTAAAAAAAACAGTTAATACCACTATTAAAAAATGTAGGAATCATTTTCTCTTCCTCCCCTGTATCTCTTTTCTAGAGTATGCTAATTAAGCTCTCTCTTTCCTAAGGCCGTGGGCCCCATCAAGCTGGGATAATAAGGTGAGGGAAGGGTAGGAAACCTTAGCAATACTTTATAAGGAGTAGAAGAAAGATAGTCAAAGTGAACACAGTCATGCTTCTAAGTTATGCTGTAAGTGGCAGACAAAATCAGGAAAAAGACTTTTGATTGTCTCATAGAGTAACGGTTGTCACTGGGGGAGGGAGCAACTTGCCCCCCAGGGAACCCTTGATAATGTCTATAGACATTTTTGGTTGTCACAACTAGGCGTGGGGTAGCGGTTGCATGCTACTGGCATCTAGTGGGTAGAGGAATGGGACAGCTACCTGCAATGAAGAATTATCTGGCCCCAAATCTCAATAGTGCCAAGGCTGAGAAACTCTGCCCTAGATAAATGTTCTATCAGATAAAGTCTGATTGTCATGAATTGGCAAATAAAACCCTGCAACTATTAATACTGATTTATCTAACATATTTATCTCTATGATATTAAAGTCAAAATATTGAAGCAGATTTAATGAATCAATTCTGAAATTACATCATCATCATAAAATTAAATTTGAGATTAAGCCCAAGGTCACAAGCAAAAAAGATAAAGGTACATCTAGAATACATGTCAAGATTTTTGGACTATACCATTGGCTGATGCCAATGTTATATAAACCATAATATTTACTTGTGTTATACTATGCAGTCTAACCATGTAAGCAGCGCTGCGTGGGAACTAAATTATAACCAGAAAGGAACTTCATGAGTGTGGAATCAAACCGAAAGAGGTTTATTACTTATCTGAATGCTTCATGTGCATATTGCTATATAATACCTATTAAGTAAACCATTTTATTTATCCTTAAATCATAGTTGTTTTAGCTATTAACATAGGTGTTAAACATATTTCAAATGCGTGACTATAAACAAGCAGTTATTAAAGGAAACTTTAACTAAGATATATAACAAAGTATTCTATGTCATTTAGGATGATATTTTGCAAGTAAAAAAAGCAACTAATCTCAAAATGTCATGGACAATTAGTGGGTTTGTTCTTTTACATAAAAAGAAGTTGGTTAAGTTGCATAATTTCTCTGTGTCTGGTTTTCTTCATCTAAAATGGGAATAATAATAGAACTCCTTTCCTAGGGTTCTATTAGGGTGGCTGTAAGACATTTGAATAAAAAATGGTTTTTAGGCGTGAAAGTCAGAGTGGTCCACCTAAAAGGCACTCCTAATAAAACGAAATAATTTTAAATAAGTCAAAAAAAAAAAAAATAGAAGTCAGGAGATGGTTTGGGTCAGGAATCCAGGGTCCTTCAATCTTTCTGCTCTGCCGTTCTCTACCTGTTGGCTCCTGTCCTGAGGCTTGTCTTCTCAATGTCAAGAGCACCAGCACAAGAACACGTTCTCATATAACAATATAAAGTATCAGAAAGGGAATTTATTTTCTTGTGTCCCTTTTAAAAAGAAAGAAAATCTCTCCCAGGAATTTTAAAGTAGGAAATTTCCTCTCATCTCATCAAACAAATAAGTCATATGCCCATTCCTAAACCAGTCATTTTTAAGGGACTGAAATAACCATGATTGTTCTAGATCAGTGATTCTCAAATTTTTAGTCTTCAGACTCCTTTACCTCCTCTTAAAGTCTTTGTTAATGTGGTATATCTATCAATATTTACCATCTTAGAAATTGAAACATAAATTTAAAAATATTTATTTACTAATTGCTCTCAAAATAATAGTAAAACTGTTACACATTAACATACATAACATTTTTATATTAAAAACTATATTTTCAAAAATATTTAATGAGGAAAGTAGCATTATTTTTCACTTTTGCAAATCTCTTTAATGTATGGCTTAATGGAAAATATCTAAATTCTCATGTCTGTTTCAGCATTCAATCTTTTGTGATATGTTGTTTTGATTGAAGTATATGAAGAAAATCCAGCCTCACAGACATATGTAGTTAGAAAGGGAGGGGTACTTTAATAGCTTTCGTTTTTAGATACTACAGCATAAGTTTTAGTATCTTAGAGGTTATTTTTAATGTGGAATCTGAAGGCTTATCAGTTAATTTTCCTTACATTGTTACTTTAAAATCTATTGGTCTATTTTGTATTTTGAATGGATATTTTACACATGCATGATTTTGTAATATGTCAGATTGGTCATTTATAAATTATTTGCTCTCTGATTATACAGATCTTCCAATGTTGACACATTTCCTTATACAATATCAAAATATCATATCCTCACATTTTTAATATTACCACTGATCTTGTCGTAAGTCTTTTAAGTCTTGGGAAGCTGTGCGTGCTCACAGCAGAGGGTATGCTTTCCAAAATTTGAACGTTTACTTGAAAGTTCAAATTTTATAATTGACAATAAATGTTAACAACCAATTTCCTTGAAGTGAGAGACCCACTTGATTTATTATTGAGAAAATGTCTGCAAATACCAAAGTCTGGAAACCATAGTTTGTGAGTCATGTTTCAAAACTCTGTTCCATGAAAAAGATGGTTAATTCAACTCTCTGCTCAGTCACACAAATGCTTTTCTTTGAACAAATCATTGCACTTTAGAATGCAGCAGAAGTGCTTGATGTGTATAACAGTAAACCCATTACATATTAATTGTTTATTTTGTCAGAAAGAAAGTTAAAATGACAGGTATTCAGGAGTCAAAATTTAATAGAATTAATAATTTTTACTACATCATATAGGAAATTCTCAAGTGAAACAGATTTTCTTTTCGATTCTTTCTTTTTTTACTTTGAGTGTTTGGTGGTGAACGATAAAATGGTTCCTGGCACAGTTTGGGCCATTGCCTTGCTTTGTGCTGAGGTGCTTACAAACTACCACTGCTTTTGCACCATCAGTTCATATGTCAACACAGTGAAAAAGGTAATTTGTGCATTAGTACTTTTATGAAAATAATTTTGATGTTTCAAAGTATTCTCATACTAAGTGAAGTAAGTCAGACAGAAAAAGACAAATATATGATATCACTTATATGCAGAATCTAAAAAAGAAAAGGATACAAATGAACTTATTTATGAAAGAGAAACAGAGTCACAGACTTAGAGAATGAACTTATGGTTACCAAAGGGGAAAGGTGGCGGGGAGGGATAAATTGGGAGTTTGGGATTGACATATACACAATACTGTATTTAAAATAGGTAATCAGGGATTCCCTGGCAGTCCAGTGGTTAAGACTGCTCCCTGGGCAGGGAACTAAGATCCTGCGAGCCATGTGGTGTGGCCAAATAAATAAGTAAATAAATAAATCCTTTAATAAAAAAATAAAATAGATAACCAACAAGACCTACTGTATAGCTCAGGGAACTCTGCTCTATATTCTGTAATAACCTAAATGGGAAAAGAATTTGAAAAAGAAAAGATATATGTATATTTATAACTGAATCACTTTGCTGTGCACCTGAAAGTAACAAAATTATAAATCAACTATAGTCCAATATAAAGTAAAAAATTTTTATAAAAGTATTCTCATGTTACTGATATTTATTTTTATAACATTGGACATTGTGACATCACCTTGATAAGCACTGCTCTAAATTAATTGAGATTCATCCTTGGGGTCTAACCCTCCTAGAAGCATACGAACAAACCTGTGATTCTATTAGCAGGAAGTATGGCATGATTGATGAGTGGACACTTAATGTTCAATGTCATAGTTTTATAGTATTTACATTCAAGAATGGCTTAGTTTATCAAGTGAAACTATTTTCTGTTGGATGAAGTAAGTCCTTATATGTGTCTGTAAAAATGTGTGATAAAATAGGTGAGGATTAGAGTGTAATTTGAGAGGAGAAATCATACATAATGTAAAAAGTGTTTTACATTTTGTTATGTATTCAGTAGTTAATAATCTATTTTGTACTATTCCTGATTTTATTACCTACTAACTGTGGATTTGGGTAAATTACTTAGCCTCTTTAGGTTTCAATTTCACACCTGTTCCACTAGATAATTTGGGGTAAGCATATAGGTTTGTTTGTTTTCCTAGCAAGAGAATAACTTAGTGGTTAGAGTAATTATGCTTAAACTGAAAAATTGGAAGAAACATTTCTCTAACATGTTTGGGGGGTATAATGGGGCCATCGTTAGTTGCTCTTGACATGCATTCTCTCTGAATTGATCAAAACTTACCTTTTATTGTGTGCTAATTTTGTGCTAACCTGTGTGAGTGTAAAAATATATTCAAGTCTTGGATGATTTGCGTAACGATTTCCTTCGGCAGTGTGTTCAGGGAGAGACTCCATCTTTAGTCTTATTTGAAATATGTGGTTCACTTTGGTTTTTACTGAGAAGAGCTGGTGTTTCTGCAAGAGAACAACAGATGACCTTTAAGAATATGATGACAGAGGGACTATATGTACTCAATGAAATTTGCATAATTTAATATTCAGAGATTAATTCAAAAGAGAACTCCTAAATCTTCATATCTCTTTAGTTTACTTTTGAGAGCCCAGAGATGAATCATTGGGAAGTATATCCCAAACAAAATAGTAAGAGGAGATTTTTACTTATTAACCTTTATGGAATCTAGTAAACTGCCCAAGCTCTTCTCTATTCCTTTTACCTGTTCAGATTTGTCTCATTCTTTAAAATGCCAGTTTGAATCTCTTCTCTTCTAAAGTTTCCCCTAAATTTTCCAGCCCTCAGGAACTTAATTCTCCTCTGGATGAGTACAATCTGTGCCAAATATTTTAACTGTTAATTCCATTGATTCTTGTTATCTCATGACTTTTAGTATTGTTACCTGGATTAGATCAAAAGTTTCCTGTGGTGAGAAATCATGATGTATATAGTTCTTTCATTATTCCACATGGCTTAAAACAATGATGAGTACATTATTGGTAGTTAGTAAATATTTGTTGCTTATTTTTAACTCCTTATTATGGAAAATTTCAAAATAATGTAAGGGACCCATGAATCCATCACCAGTTTCAATAGTTATCAACTCATGACCAATTTTTTTCATCTTTATCCCTGCACATTCCTTATCTATGGATCATTTTGAATTATATGCCCCACATCTTATCATTTAATCTGTAAATATTTCAGTATGTATCTCTAAAGTAAGAATACTTTTAAAGACATAGGTCACTATAAGATAATTATACGTGCATACCTTGTTTTATTGCACTTCACTTTATTGCACTTTGCAGATATTGTTTTTTTTTTTACAAATTGATAGTTTGTGGCAACCCTGCATCAAGTAATTCTACTGGTGACATTTTTTCCAACAGCATTTGTTCACTTTTTGTTTCTGTGTAACATTTTGGTAATTCTTGCAATATTTCAAACTTCTTCATTATTATTATGTTTGTTATTATGTTGTTATGTTTGTTATCACTGTGATCTTTGATGTTATTATTTTAATTGTTTGGCAATAAAGTATTTTTTAAATAAGGTATATACATTGGCTTTTTAGATATAATGCGATTATTGCACACTTATAGACTACAGTATAGCATAAACCTAACTTTAATATGTACTGAGAACCAAAAAATTCATGTGACTCACTTTATTACAGTATTCATTTTATTGCAGTAGTCTGGAACCAAACCTGCAATACCTCCAAGCTATGCTACCTAAAAATAATTAAGTATAATTACATGATATGATAAACAGTATTTAATTAGTGTTGAAAATTTCCTTGATTGTCTCATTTTGTTTTGCAGATTGTTAGAATCAGGATCTATGTAAGATGCAAAATTCCAATTGACATAGGGCTCTAGCAATCTCTAGGTTATCCTCTTCACGTGTTTGTTTTGTTTTGTTTTTTTATCTGTGATTTACTTGTTGAAGAAAGGGAATGATCTGTCCTGTGGGGTTGCCAACATTTGGTTTTTCTTGAATGTATTCCTGTGGTGTAATTTAACAAGTTTCTCTTTATATTTTCAGAAACATTGTACTTAGATCTAAAGGTTTACTAAGACTTTTTTTTTCTTTTAGAAGAATATTTTAAAGATGCAAGATGTGTTCTTCAGTCTGGAGATACATAATACCTGGTTGCCACTTTTTTTAGGATTTTAGCAGCCTTAGACATTCATTGCATAAGTCTATCCATTCATTAGAGTGAATGAATCTAAATCTTTCTAAATTTCTCATTTATTAGTTGGAATACTTATCTAAAAAGAAACTTCCTGACAACAACCTATCCCCACAAAAGGGCTTGATTTCATTTGGATCAGACTGTGTAACAATTGATTCAACAATTATTTTTTAAAAATAAAATAATTTGTAGAGGTGAAGAGTGGCATGTGATACCAATACAAAAAGACCAATGGGAAAGAGACAGTCAAAGAAAGCAAGCGGAAATCACAGTTATCCCTCATACTGAGGAAGACTGTATGTGTATCCCAGAGAACACATACAGAAGGGTTTGTGCTTCCTTAAATGTGATGTCAAAAACTGCATACTATGGGGAAAATAGACTTGACTAAATTAGTCTAGCCATGTTACTAAACAGTTAAACAAACAAACAACATCAATAAACTTTGGGGATGGAAATCAGTATTCAAAGTGGTTACAGTATATTATCAAAAATTTCCAGCCTTTGGCAAAGATTGAGACAGGCAAAGAAACAGGAAAGTGTGACCCATACTCAGGAACAAAAGCAGACAATGTAAACTCCAAAGAATATTTAGCAGGTCTAAATATCAGACTTATCAGACAAAGAATTTAAAGAAGCTATGTAGATATGTTTAAAAACTATAGGAAATCATGTTAAAGAATTAAAAAAAGGTATAATGACAATGTCACATCAAGTGGTAGAAATCATTTAAAAAGATCCAAATGAAAATTCTAGAGTTGGAAAATATAATAACTGAAGTGAAGAGATCACTGAAGGGCTTAACAGGAGATTTGAGCTTGTGGAAGAAAGAATCCATGAAGCTGAGGATAGATTGATAGAGATTATGCAGTGAGAATAACAGAGGGGAAAAGATGATAGAGAAAAATAAAGAGAGCTTCGAAGAAATGTGGGATGCCTTTAAGTGCACCAAGATATGTGAAATGGGGATACGTGAAGGAGAGGAAAAAAGAGAAAGGAGCAGAAATAAATGAAGAAATAATGGCTGAAAACATCCCAATTTGATGTAAAACACCAACCTGTATATCTAAGAGGTTCAACAAACTTTGATAACCACAAAGAGATCCATATCCATGCACACCATAGACAAAAAGTTGAAAGACAAAGACAAAGGTAAACTATTGGAAACAGTAAGAGAAAAGTGTCTCATCACATACCAGGGAACACCAATAAGATTAACAGCTGGCTTCTCAACAAAAAAATATGCTGAAAGAAAAAAAAGTGCCTACTAAGAATCTTATATCCAGCAAAACTATCTTTGAAAAATGAAGACAAAATAAAGATATCACATAAAAACAAAAGCTGAGCAAATTCATTGATTATAGAACTATCTTACAAGACTCACTAAAGGAAGTTCTCTAGGGTGAAAGCAAGAGCTATATTAGACACTAGATGGCAACTCAAATCCGTAGAAACAAATAAAAATAACCAGAAATAGTATCTAAGACGGGTAATACCACAAACTCTATAAATATACACTCACCCTCCTTTCTTCTTTCAGGTTCTCTAAAAGGCATAATATTATATAATGTAATGATTTTTGCAATATATTCTTGGGTTTGTCACAAATATAATACATAAAAAAAGAGGAGATAGAGCTATATAAGAGTGAAGTTTTATGTACCTCACTAGAATTAAGTTAGTATTTATCTAAAGTAGGTTTTGATAAGCTAATATATATATTATAGGCATAAAACAACCACTAAGAAAATAATTTTTAAAATATAATTTAAAAACCATTAAAGGAAATAACACTACAAAATATTTTCAAAAGATAAAAAAGGCAAAAGAATATACAGAGGAACAAATAGTAGAGAAAAAATATACAAAGCAAAAAGCAAAATGGTAAACTTAAATCCCACCATATCAAAATAACGTTAAATGTGAATGCATTAATCAATCCAATCAAAAGTCATTAATTGTCAATTTGGATAAAAAGATGAGAGTCTATTATATGCTGTCTATAGAAGATGAACTTTAGATTAAAAAATGTACAGATTGGTTGAAAGGAAAAGGATAGAAAAAGATATAACGTGCGAACTGTAAGCATAAGAAAGCTGAAGTGGCTATACTAAAATCAGAGAAAATAGACTTTAAAACAAAACTTGTTGTTGGAGATAAAAAGAGACATTTTATGATGATAAAAGTGTCAATTCATCGAGAAGATAATGATTACAAACATATATACGTGTGTGTGTGTGTATGTGTGTGTGTGTGTATATATATATATATATATATCAACAATACATAAAGCAAGAACACAGAAATGAAGAACTAGATATTTCAACAATAATATTTAGAGACTTTCGTAACCCACTTTCAATAATGGATAGAACAACTAGAGAGGAATACAAGAATTGAACAACAAGAAAAGAGAAGACTTGAACAACATTATAAACCAAGTGGACCTAATACACATCCATAGAACACCTCACCCAACAACAGTAGAATACACATTTACCTCACAAATACATGGAATATTCTCCAGAATAGACCATATGTTAACCCATAAAACAAGCCTCAATAAATATAAAAGGATTGGAATTATATAAAATATGTTCTCCAACTACAATGGATTTAAATTAGAAATAAATATCAGAAAAAAACCTTTGGGACATTCATAAACATGTGGAAATTAAACAACATATTCCTAAATAACCAGTGGGTCAAAGAAGAACTCACCAAGGAAATAAGAAGATACTTTTAGATGAATAAAAACAAAACACAGAAGGCCAAAAACTGTGAGATGTAGCTAAAACAGTACTCAGAGGGAAATTTATACTTGTAAATGCCTAAATAAAAAATAAGAAAGATCTTTAATATGTAACCTACCTTTCCACCTTAAGAAACTAAAAAAGAAGAGCAAAACACATCCAAAGATAGGAAGAAGAAAGAAATATTAAAGATTATAATAGGGATAAATATAACAGAAAATAGAACAGTAAAAAAAGAAATCAATAAATTCAAAAATTTGTTCTTTGAAAAGATCAACAAAATTGACAGAGGGAAGACTCAAATTATTAAAGACAAAAAAAAAGAGGAGACATCATTACTGATCTTACAGAAATAAAAAGGATTGAAAAGGAATACTTTGAACAGCTAGTTAGATATGCCAACAAATTGAATAACTTAGATGAACAAATTTCTAGAAAGACAAGCTATGATACTGACTCAAGACCAGATAATGTGAGTAAACAAATAGCAAGTAATAAGATTGAACTAGTAATTAAAAAAAATTCCCACAAAGAAAAACCTAGGTCAGATGTCTTCACAGGTGAATTCTACCAAATATTTAAAGAAGAATTATTACTAAACTTTCACAGACTCTTCCAATCAATAGAAGTGGAGGGAATACTTCCCAACTCATTCTCTAAGTGCACTATCAGCCTGATATCAAAACCAGACAAAAATAACAGAAAAAAAGAAAACTATGGCACAGTGTATCTCATATAGTTGCAAAAATCCTCAACAATATACTAGCAAGCTAATCAAGCAAGATACAAAAAGAATTATATACCATGGTCCAGGAATACAAGGTTGGATTACCATTCCAAAATCAATTAATGTAATATACCCTATTAATGGAATAAAGAACAAAATTGCATGGTCATCTCAGTAGATGCAGAAAAAAAGCACTTGACAAAATATAATACTCTTTCATAATAAAAACATTCAACAAACTAAAAATAGATTGGAACTTCATCAGTCTACTAAAAGGCATCTATAAAAAACAGCTAACCTCACACTTAATGGTAAAAGACTGAAGACAACAACCAGAAACAAGACAACAAATCAAGAACAAGACACGAATGTCTCTTCTTGTCACTTCCATTTAACTTTATACTAGACGTTGTAGCAAGGGCAATTAAGAAAGAAAAGAAATAAAAGGTATCCAGATTGGAAAGGAAGAAGTCAAACTATCTCTATTCACAGATGGCCTCATCTTGCATAGAGAAAATCCTAAGGAATCCACAAAAAGAAAAAAAAAACAACATAATGAATGAATAAACAATTTCAATGAGGTTACAGAATACAAGATCGATACATAAAAATCAATTGTATTTCTATGCACTTGCATTAAAGAATCTAAAAATGAATTAAAAAATAATTCCAGTTATAATACCATCAAAAAGAATAAAATACTTAGGAATAAACTTAAGGAAAGAAGTACAAGGCTTGTATACTAAAAACTAAAAAATGCTGAATAAAATTTAAAAAGATCTAAATAAGTAGAAAGACATCCCATTGTTATGGTATGGTAGACTTATTAATATGGCAGTGCTCGCAAAATTGATCTCTAGATTTAATGCAATCCCTATGAAAACCATAGCTGGCTTAATTTTTTATTGCATAAATTGTGAATTAGATCCTAAACTTGAAATGGAAATGCAAGAGACCCAGAATAGCCAAAATAATCTTGAAAGAAGCATAAAACTGAAGAACACAGTTGTTCCTGATTTCAAAACTTACTGCAAAACTACAGTAATCAAGAAAGTGTGGGATGGGTATAAGGATGATATATACATCAATGGAATAGAATTGAGAGTCTAGAAATAAGCCCTTAGATTTACTGTCAATTGATTTTCAACAAGGGTTCCCAGACCATTCAATGGGGAAAAAGTTGGGGTTTTTTTTCAACAAATGGGACTGAGACAACTGGATATCCATATGCAAAAGAATGAAGTTGGACCCGTACTTCTCACTATACACAAAAATTCACTCAAAATGGATCATAGACCTAAGTATAAGAGCTAAAATTATAAAAGTCTTAGAAGAAAACATAGAAGTATATTTTCATTATCTTGGTTTAGGCAATGGTTTATTTTTTTCCCCAAAAGCAAAGCAACAAAAGAAAAAAATAGGATAAATTAGTTTCATCAAAATAAAAAAACTTTGTACTGCAAATGATACCATCAAGAAAGTGAAAGAACATTCCACAGAATGGGATAAAATATTTGCAAATCATATATCTATCTGATAAGGGACTTTTCTCCCAAAATTTAAAAAAAATTTACAACTTAATAATAGAAAGATAAATAATCCAATTTTAAAATGGGCAAAGGATCTGAATAGATAATTTTCTAAAAGTATGTACAAACAATAAGTAAATGAAAATATGCTCAACATCATTATTAGGGAAAAGTAAATCTGAACCTTGAGATACCTACATTTCACATTCACTAGGATGTCTATAACAAAAAAGACCAATAATGACAAGTGTTGGTGAGGATGTAGAAAAATTGGAAGCGTTATTCACTGCTGATGGGAATGTAAAATGGTACAGCTGATTGTGAATACAGTTTGGCAGTTTCTCAAAATGTTAAATATAGAGTTATGTATGAGCCAGAAATTCCACTCCTAAGTATATATTCAAGAAAAATACCAAGATAAGTATTTACAAAATCTTATACATGAATTGTCATAGACGTTCTCTTCATAATAGCCAAAAATGGAAAACAACTCAAATGTCCAGCAAGTGATGAATGGATAAACAAATATGATATATCCATAAAATATAAAGTTGTTCAGCAATTTGAAAAACGAAGTACTGATACCATGCTATGGCATGGATGAACCTTGAAAACATTTTGCTAAATGAAAGAAGCCCGGTACAAAAGACTGGTTATTGGATAATGTCATTTCACGTGAAGTGTCTAGAAGAGGCAAATTTATAGAGACTTAAAAAAAAATTAGTGGTTGTCTAATCTCCTGAGTCTGGGGATGAGCTGGGGAATAGTAACTGACTGCTAATGGGTAAGGGTTACCTTTAAGAGTGATAAAATGTTCTAAAATTAGAATGTAGTGATTCTTGCTCAACTCTGTGAATATACCATAAAACAATGAATTATAAACTTCAAATGGGTGAATTTCATGGTATATAAATTATATATCCATAAACATAATGAATTTCATATGATAGATCTATATGTAGTTAGGTCTATTTTTTATTTTCTATCCTTTTTCATTGGTCTAGTTAATCATAAATACTATACTGTTTTAACTGTAGACGTTTTATAATATTTTTGATTCTGGTATGGCTAGTTGGCTCACAGTGTACATGTTATTTAGGGATTTCCTGGCTATTCTTGATTGTTTGCTTTTCTTTCTGAATTTTATAATCAACTTGTCTAACTCCAGAAAAACCCACTAATGTTATTTTTATTGGTATTGTGTTAAATTTGTGGCTTATTCTGGGGAGTTAAAAAGTGGATCTATAAATCTTTTGTTAATTTCAGGCAGTTGATATGTAATGAGGAGCATGTTGTATGTAGCGCAGTAGAAAAGAGAGTGAATTTCAGATTCAGATTTCTGTTTGCCCCTTACCTAGATGTGCAAACTTAGACAAATTGATTAGTTTCTCTATGCTTGAGTTTTCTTATCTAGAAAACAGAGATAATAATACTGTAGATACAGGTTGTTTGGGGAATTAAACCTCCACAAGTATGTGGGGTTTTCCTATTCTTTTTCTTTTTTCTCCGATGCACTCTTAGTGCCTAGTATAGTACCTGGTCCATAGTAGGATCTGAATACATATCTGCTGAATAAAATGTCTGTTAAAGTTGCTTTATGTAATGGATAATCAAAAGTTAGTTCCTTTTTTTCTTTATTTTAAAAACAATGCCAACATCAAATTTATAATTATAATCTTAAATTAATTCCTTTGGCTTTTTATATTATTGAAATATTTTGTATAAAAGCCATGAACATTTTCTTCTATGATATAATTTACAATGAAATTTTGATGTGGTCAAATATGATTTCCTAAAGCTTATATTTTCATTTCATATTTTCTTTAGTTTTATATTTACAGTAGCACTAAGTGATTGCTTACTGGAAGCAACTCATATAAATAAATTAAAAGAAGGCTTACAGGAATAATGAAAAGAAAGGGCAGTAAGTCATACCCATGTCACCCACATGCATTTTAACACTGCGTAGGATTTGCAGTTGGAAGAAAATGCCCTGAGCAGACATTTTTATCAGTTTGATTTGTTCATGAGTGAGGTTATGTCTGTTATTAAATAGTAAACTTTCTGCAGTAAATTACTACAAAGAAAAACAAAACAAACCTGTGGAAAATACTAATCTCAGTGAATAAGAAAATAACTAAAGTACCTGTGAATAAGATTCCCAGCAGTGGTAAAATAGCTTTAATTGCTGAATCTCTCTCAATATATATTCTCTCCACATTCTCTCTAGAAATATATATATTTAAATTATTCTAAATATATATAGAGAGAGAATATGGAATATTATAAATGTGATGCATATATGTATATATATGTAGAGAGAGACAGACAAAGACAGGAGGAGAGATTGTTAAACTACAGTGAACTCAGCTCCATCCTTGTGCAGATAGGTACAGGGTAGAAAAATGCATGTTGATTTATTTATAGAAGGTTGACTTCTGACAATGACTGGTGAATATCTGGCATCCTCAATAATCCTAGAAGTTTGTGTCAGTATGTGTGTATTTATGGAAACAAGCTTGTCTTCATTTAATTAGGTGGAACAGTTCTCCTAATGATGTTATGGAGAGATACCTGAGCTAGTTATAAACGTAGCTATTATTTTCTTGAAAATGTCCAAGTTGTTTAGACAGTAGTCAACACAATCTGGTTTGAAGAGAGGTTTCCCCGGTGGCTTTGTCACTTCTAGTATAAAACTTTGCCTCTAGGTTTTTCTCTTTTCATCCTCTTTGTGTTTTTGGAATTATTGTTATAATGACACATACATGTAACTAGATGCATATCTCTATCAATATTTAATTATGATAGAGTAGAATGTGTAAACGTTGATGAAGAAACTTCAGATTGCAATTTGGCTCTACTATTTATTAACTGAATAGCTTGGAGATATCATTTAACTTCTCTGAACCTCAGTTTCCTCATAGGCAAACCAGCAGATAATTTCTTCAGCTGCAAATTGATAGGTAGTAACCTCTTCGTCGACCAAGTTAATACCTTCTAAATGCCTAACACAGTGCCAGACAGAGTAAATACTCAATCCAGAGTTGTTCTTTTCATTATCATTATTATGTCTCTCTTTGCCATATAACCTAAGCGACTGGATTCCCTTGAAGGATGCATGGGCCCTCTGGCTGCTCTATATGTGTCTCCTTTGGGAAGCTGTTTGGAAGGGAGCAGAGCAAGGTTTCTTCCACGTCATCATGTCTTCCACATGGCTAAAGCCACTCGTGAATTTTTAGGTTTCACTCTAACACATTACACAGTTGATCTCTCTTTCTTGAAACATTTTCTGCACATGCCTTCCAGGAGACTGATCTGACTATCTGTCTAGATGCCCTTTCTCAGACTGTCTTCCCTGTTGCGTCTCAGCAACCTGCCACCTAAATTTTGCAACTCCTCAAGACTTAGTTCTTTGGCTTCCCTTTTTTTGCCTGCGTCCTTTCCTTTGGAATCCTTTTCAATTTCATAACTTTAAATACCATTTTATGCTGATCATTTTCCCTATTAAGGCTTAGCCCCGACCTCACTCAGCCTCAGCCTCAGACATAAGTACCCAACTGCTTACTTGTCTCGTTTTTCTCATTCATAAAATGAGTTTGGTGATACTGTTCTATCTGCTCTCTGACATTATTTAATGGTGAAAATAAATTTGTAAATGTTATTCAAAAACCCCAAAGATAACTCAGACATGAAGCTATATTTACCTTGTAATAATTTTAATGTATGAAACATATTATTTAAACACTATAGTAACTGTATTTTGTGATTCAAAACTAGACAACTAGCCTAGTAACTAGTATTTTTTCAATAGCTTTATATTTAGGTGTACTATAGACGTGAAATTGTTTGTAAGCTTCTAGGCATAATTCGCAGGCAAAGATGCTATTTTTGGACATAGTGGGTATACCAACCACATTAGCATGTTTCTTGTTATTACATTTATTTACTTTATTTCCTTTCGCTAATTCACTATAATGTGAATGAGTAAGGTTTCCCAATTAAAAGTTGAGAATGTCAGGTTGAGCAAAAACAAAATGAAAATAAGAGAATTCCCATTTGGATGAGCTATGAAAGTGACTCAAAGAAAACAAATAACACACAGGAGTTTTAAAAAAAATGTTCTATGGTAACAGAAAAGAAGGTAGGATAGCAAAGAGCACCCACTGCAGAGGAAGTTCTCAGTAGTCGGGTGGACAAGAGGAGCCGTTCCATGGATGAGAGTCAGTTGTTGCTTATAAACTTGAATGCTTGCTCCGTGAGCTCACAAAGAATCCGTGTGGAGGGATGGAGGTTATGCATGGCCTTGACTATAGGAGTTTCTCTTCACTGAGGTTAACTTGGATAACATGCCTGCAGAATACCTAACCTTTCAACAGTAGAGTCTAGTATTGAGCCTCCAGTGTGGTACCATTCCCTCAGGAGTACCAGCCAGGTGTCTGATACAGGTCTATTTCATGGAGAGGACAGCAGTTTGGCTCCCCTGGAACAGATATTTAGTCTAGATATAGATTTGCTTGTCTACCTTGTCATGCTCTTGCCATCAGTATCATCACAACTAGGATATTGACATTGATATAGTCAAGAGACAGAATATTTCATCAGCACAAGGATCCCTTATGCTGCCCTTTTATAGCCACAACCACCTCTCTTCACACCCCTAATCCTTGACTCCAGGCAATCACTAATCTCTTCTCCATTTCTATAATTTTATTTCAAAAATATAATATAAATGAAATGATATAGCATGTGACCGTTGGGGAGTAGCTCTTTTCACTCAGTATAATTCCTTGGTATTTTATCCAAGTTGTTGCATGTATCAATAGTTCATTCCTTTTTATTGCTGAGTAATACTCTGTGGTATGAATGTATCACAGTTTGTTTAACCATTCAGCTATTGAAAGACATGTGGATTGCTTCCAGTTTTGGACTATGAACATTCCTGTATAGATTGTGTGAATGTAAGTCTTCATTTCTCTGTGATAAATGCCCAAGAGTATAATTGCTAGGTCATATGGAAATTGAATGTTTAATTTTATAGGAAACTGCCAGCTATTTTCCATAGTGGCTGTATCATTTTCCATTCCACCAGAAAAAAAAAAAAAAAGAATGACCTAGTTTCTTTCCATTCTCCACAGCATTTGGTGTTATCACTACTTTTTATATTAGCCATTCTGATAGATGTATAGTGATATCTTATTGTGGTTTTAATTTGCATTTCCCTAATAGCTAATGATGTTGAGTATCTTTTCATGATGTGCCTACTTATTTTTTGTATATCCTCTTGAGTGAAATGGCTATTCATATCTTTTGTCCATTTTCTAATTGGTTTGTTTCTTCTTCTTTTTTAAATTGCTGAGTTTTGAGAGTTCTTTATATTTTGAGAATTCTAAATAATAGTCCTTTGTCAGATATGTGGTTTGCAAGGATTTTCTCCCAGAATATAAATTTTCTTTTTATACCTTCAATAGGATGTTTCACAAAGCAAAAGTTTTTAATTTTGATGAGGTCTAATGATCAATTTTTCCTTTTATGGATCATGCTTTTGTTATCAAGTCTACAAATTCTTTGCTTAGACTAGATCCCAAGGGCTTTTTTCCTATGTTATTTTTCTAAAACTTCTATAGTTTCTTTGTACATTTAACCTGTGGTCTATTTTGAGTTAATTTTTGTAAAAGATACAAAGTTTAGGTTGAGGTTCACTTTTTGTATGTGTGTGCCTATGGGTGTTTCAGTATCATTTGTTGAAAAGTCTATTCTTCTTCCATTGAGTTGCTTTTGCACTCTTGTTAGAAATCAACTGGCTATATGTGCGTAGGTCTATTTCTGGATTCTTTATTCTGTTTCACTTATCTATGTATCTGTCCTTCCACCAATACCACACTGCTTTGATTACCATAACTATACAGTAGGCCTTAATATTGGGTAGAGTGGTTCCTTTCACTTTATTCTTTTTTTCAAACTTGTTTTTTCTACTTTATGGCCTGTGCATATAAATTTTAGAATAATCCACAGATTTTAAGTGCCTTATTCACCACCAGGATATTCTGTACTTTAACAAAAGATTCACTGTCTTGCCATTTACCATACAGCAGTAAATGTCCTGATAGTGTGAGGAAATGCCCTATTAAATAGTCAGTTATGGAGTCAGTTGGATAACAGCATCTTTGAGGGTGGGGTCCTCTTCTATAAGATGCAGTAAATGCTTTCAACTGTTACTAGTATGTGTGTTTCTTTCTTAGCCAGAAATCATGGATGTAGAACCAAGGGGTAGAAGTGGTCATGACTCCTCTCATTATTATCAATGACTCTCTTATAGATTTTCTGCTTCTATGCTTACTACTTTGGATTCTGTTGATTTAGAGTTATTGTTAACAGTTAACATAGGATTTCATGAGGAAGCATTGAACTAGATGTTGAGACTGCCATCTGGCCATTTGGAGCTTCTAGTTCCTCTTTACCAACAGGGAAAGAAGGAGTTTATTGTATTTGCTGGGGATCTTGATTCTGATTATCAAAAATAAATAGTGTTTGTGCTTCACAGTGTGAGTGAGGAGATCTAGCCCTAGAAACTAGGATTCCTGGAGTGACTTTAAGTACTTCTATACACAGTAGTAAAAGTTAGGTGAGGATTATAGCAATACAGAGAAGACAATTAAGAGCTAAGTTCCTTTAGCAATGAAGGTATGAATCATAAAGAGCCATGTCCACCTGGGGGCTGGCAGAGAGAAAAGAGAACATGGAATCGATACTAAAACAAAATAGGTTATAATTATCAACTGCAACCTTGTAATCAAATGTAAAAAATGATGATTAGAGTAACTATGCATATATTTTTCTTGCTTTATTATGATGATATTTGTACATATTAACTAAACTTTCCCATCTCTCCTGTCCCTACTATTTAATTAGATTTATTGGTAGTTGTGAATCTAGTAATCTTTAGCTGAAAAATATCAAAGGGGGATTGTGGCTTTACTGGAAGAATAATGAGCATTACTTCAAGATGGAAACAGTGACTTATGGGATTTGGGTCTTCTCTTTTTTAATAGATGATGAGGGTGTCTTATACAAGAGATAATTGCATTAGGTAGGTAGAAACATGTTTCTGTTTCAGTTTGTAAGTTTAAATATGGATGAAGGGTGTGTAAACACTGAATAACTATCAAAAAACTGGCACTCATTCTGGGCCCTCTCTTTTCTTTTATCTATCTATCTATCTATCTATCTATCCATCCATCCATCCATCCATCCATCCATCCATCCATCTGTCCATCCATCCTAAGAGGTCCTTTCTGATCAGTGAAATGTAAAGAGATAAAGACAAAGTTATGGCATCTGATCTTGTTTCCTACCTGTCTAGCTTGATAAAGCCCTGCCTGCTCATGATCTTTCCACAGATGCATTGCAGCCCATCCAAGCCTTGAAGGAAGGACCTGAAGTCCAGCAAGTAGCTTACTGCCCTGTGTCCCCACTTGCTAGCATTTGGTACGGCACCTGCAGTATAACCCTGAGCCAGCCCATAGGAGGGTGGGGCTGGGACCATGCCCACTGAAAGTCTTCAGGTTTGTAGGTCAAATGAGACCTGTTTAAAAAGGTTTTTCAGAGGGCTCTCTCCATTTAGAGAACTAAGTTCAGTATATTCTTTAATTACCAGTGACTTGGTGTCTGATTCCTTATCTGATGGCCTTTGGTGAGCACTGACTCATAAGAGGCTGGCACAGTTGATAAGTAGATGGCACACCTATAGGCAGCTGCTATATGATAACACGGTTAGATACAGATGGGTGCCATCCTGACCTTTGTCTTTACCTGGTAACCTTCCCCATTTAGCTCATAGATGGTAGCCTCTACCTCCGGAAGAGTGCAAAATCAGAGACTAAAGGAAGCCACATTATTGCCTTATAAAATCAAAATGAATAGTCCAGGAAAGATATGAATGGAGATGGGATCTGGCAGAGCCAGTTTTTTCTTTGTCCTTCAAATATGTAAGAATGCTCTGAGCTGGGAAGAAAGAGAAGAAAACTATAAGGAAAAGAGCTTGATGTTGGCATATATGTGTATGTAGGGTGGAGGAAGGGGCTGCCCTATCCTCCTCCTCAGGACTAAAACAAAGTGCAGCCTCAGATAGTCCATATCCCCTAAAGAGCTAACTGAATAGCCAGATATTTTCTGGTGAGGCCAAAGGTGGTGCAGATTTGACTCTGAGCCCTCAAAGGTGAAAAGGGTTCTTGGAGGTGGCAGATGGGGCTGCATGTACTGTGAGCTGGAAGCCAGGTGGTAGATACTGCTTCCCGGCAGATCCATATGGGGAGGTTCAAGACTGAGAAATGACTAGCTCTCCTCATTAATTTTGCACCACTGAATACACTCACAGCTGAAAATCAGCCTCAGGAAAAATCCTTTAGGATTGAGTTCAAAACTTAAATGACTAAGAGAATAGTAAATTTAAATAGTTTACTTAAAAGTGACTAAATTCATTTTTCTACCTTCAAGTAGAGATGGGACTCAAAATAGAAGCCAAGTCCATATATAGAGAAACAAAGTAAGTATCTGCACATCTGATGCATCAGTAAATATGTGGTGTGCTTATGAAAATTGTATCCTGTTCCAGTCATTCTAATAGCCCTCTTCTTGTTTTAGTGAGAGGTGGCAGAAGTTAGTATTCTTAATTTCAGCAAAAGAGGAAGTTATCTTAGTGTTGATGGCATTGGAAGGTTGGTGACTATTAAGTCTTATGAATAAAGCTTCTCAAATTGCTAGAATAACATGCAGTTATAATGAGTAATGCCATCATTTTAAAAGAGGTTTGCATAATACTTTATATATTTTAAATAAAATAAATCATATATTATTATTTTAATAAATCATGTATTATTATTTTCCTTTTATAAATCATATATTACTATTTTTACTATCACAAATATTATTATTCTCCTGACTTTCCTTTCCATTTCAAGAGAGCATGAGTTGATTGGAAAGTTCAAAGTCTTTCTTTGAAAAGAAACTTTTATGAGAAAACTCATGGTGAATTTAACAAAATAAAACAATAATTAAAACAATAACTAGCATTCTCCCAGGTGATTTGTCAAGCAGAAGTTTCACTTCAGATGCTGTTTCTACAGATGACTTAAAAGTAGTTGGTTTTATTCAGCTTCTATTTTTTTAAACAAAATTATGCGTATATTTTACTGTGTTATTTTAATTCATTTCTTCACTAAATAACACCTTGCAGTTTTTTCCTTCAAAGAATATATCATTCTAGAATGCCTAAAGAGGCTCAGATTCCTTTTTCTTATTTGTCTATAAATTGTTAACTGAAAGGTCTTGCAGAGACTATCAAACACCAAGTTCTCTGGAAGAGGAAAGTTTGCCTGGAAAGCAACTCATGGTTGCCAGAAACCACATCTGTACCTACAACGAAGATTCAGTCTGTTATTCGAAGATTACAGTCTTTTGAGACCATAATTTACTTTACCAGGGAAGTTTTTTTTTTTTAACTTTAACTCACATTAAAGCCTCCCTCTACAACAGAAAGACATTTCTAATAATGGACAACATCTCATGTCTGCCCTTGGATCATTTCAGTAGAATATATAAGCACATGCAGTACACTAGCTCTTGATCAGTCTGCCCATGGATGAGGCTCTTATCCATTTTTCAATCATTTTGAGTCATAAATTGCACATAATAATCAGTACAGAGAGAGAAGATAAGCTGTATTAGATCCATTTTTAACCATAAAGGAAGGTTATTTATAAAATTGTGGCTCATGTGGGAGAATAAATGTTTTTTATTAAAAAGAAGGAAATTGAGTGCCTCTAAAAAATCTTAAATAATTCCAACAAAGGGGGAAGCAAAATCACCCCTTGGCAATTCTTGATGATTATTTATGCTTTTGGAATAGAGTCATCCAGGCATATGACCATCCTTGATTAATAATGAATGTGGTTTCAGGACAATCACAGCACTGTATTGTGTTACAAAGCCAGCACTAATCATTTGGAATAGAAGCAGCAAATGTGATTACTCTATAATCAGGATAGATCAGCAAATGATGGCTCATCAGAGGAAAGTGTATAATATAACCATAATTCTATAAATTGGCCTTATATAATAAAACCTAAAATACAGCCAGACTAGTTTCTGCTCAATGGTTTGGCAATAATCTTAATGTCATCCTCTCAAAGAGATCACCTTGTAGGAAGGGCTTCAAAGGGGGCCAGGGACTGAGGGAATGAGGAGGTGAACTCAGCAGAATCAGGGTACACATGAGCCGATATTCTGAACCTGTGTTGGATTGCATTCCTCTTCTCTTTGTTCAGAGTGCTGCCCCTGCTCTGTAACATCTCGCATCTTTTATCAGTGGTTATCACAGAGGATATATTAAATTGACCTCCGTACTTGGGTTTGCAGTCACCTTCTGTTCTGCTCACATGGACCCTTCATATGCAATGGTTAGCACCGTTTCTCATATCTTGTGTCCTCTGCAGGTTCTTTGTGGCAGAGATATGTTTAGATAGTCAGAGTTGGTGTTCTTGACATTCCTACATGATCTCTCTGACCTTGGTGGATCCCCATCTACTGATGCGTGTCAAGTTGCAGAGGAACAGGGCTATCTATCCTGGTAACCCTTGCACCAAGAGCTCAATTGCACCTTGATGTGAAAGAAAGAGGACACATATATGTTAGTCATTCATATTAAGGGACCACAGTTCTGTGGTGTGACTCTTGAGAAAAAAAGACCACTGACATTTAGGGAAATGTTGAATTTTCAGGTTCCCTATTTCCATCTTTTCTTACAATGGTGCTGTAATATTATGGGTAGAGGTTGTTTTTATCATGGAATATAATGCAACTAACAGAGGGTTGTAAAAGCTGTTTCTATGTAGGCAAGGCTAAACACATATTAACTTTTGTATGAATTTATTCCTTAGAGCTAGTCTTGAGATATTACATGGCCTTATAATGTTTTTGTTTACAAAACCCCAAAAGTTAGAATAGCTTTTGTCTACCAATTTCCCCTTATAACTCGATGGAAGCCTTGGCTAATGAGGAGGTTCCCAGTTCAGGCTGAGTGCCATATCTTACTTGATTTGTAATGTCCTCACAAGGAAGG
The DNA here is from genome assembly GCF_965194825.1 of Balaenoptera physalus. Classification (NCBI taxonomy): domain Eukaryota; kingdom Metazoa; phylum Chordata; class Mammalia; order Artiodactyla; family Balaenopteridae; genus Balaenoptera; species Balaenoptera physalus. Next base: position 36,246,782 of record NC_138891.1, read on the forward strand.
TGAAATAAGCTTGATGCAAAGTGAAAAATACAATTTTCTCCTTCTAAATTAGTTTATGAAGAAGCAATAGAAAGTAAGAAAAAGGTCCAGTCCAAGAGTCACTGAATTCTGAGTCTCTCCCTCAAGCCTACATTTTCTTGTGGTTTCATAAAGACATTCACACAAGGGTGTGGGAAGGTCCACGTATTCCTCCACACATCACTGACTCATCGAGTGTCTGCATCCTCTTGGAAAAATGTGAATAATCATTTAACGCTCTTTTCCTTAACACACCATTTCAGATAATAATGATACTTTACAAATGCTTTTTGATACTAATGCTTCTTCATAAGAGGTATAATGGATTAGGAGTAAGGAAATCTAAGTTCTAATATCTTCCTATTATTCATCTATTTTGTAAATAAGATTTTCATATATCAGTTTTGTGTAGGGGGGATGAAACCTTCTTTTAACGTAATTGTGTGTGTGTGAGTATGTGTCTGCGTGTGTGTGTGTGTGAAAAATGTCTCATATTTTTAGTGCCAAAATGTTCAAATATCATCTACTTTAATGGTGCAGTTTTAAGGGGATTGACGCCACATAGGTAAACAAGAATAGATTTATTTGGATATTTGTTACTTTATTTCTTCTAAAGTTTTAGTTTCTCCATACATAAAAAGGCTTCCTATAATCCACAATAATCAGAATTTGAGTTAAAATCTATATTTAAATTATATGATCCATATGCTATTTCAAGTAGAAAAGAGTCCAAAAAATTTTATTCAGTACTTTTAGTAGTTGGAATCAGGAAATGAATAAAAGCATTGTTTATCTATAAAATTAAATGTGTCTTCCATCGCAGAAAATTTGGCCTTACTATCAATTTTCAAATAAAGTTTGGCAAGTTTTCCTTCTGAAAAGAGACCCTGATATCTATGGATACATAAGATTTGCCTTAGGTTTCAGACCTATGTTCTGTCTAGCTCAGCATCTGGACTACTTCAGGCATCTTCCATGGAAGTGCAGTCCTAAGTATCAAACGTGGGATCACGTTTGATACAAGAGCAGGCTTCCTAAGTTTTTTGTTTTTGTTTTTTTTTATTATTATTTATTTATTTATGGCTGTGTTGGGTCTTCGTTTCTGTGCGAGGGCTTTCTCTAGTTGCAGCAAGCGGGGGCCACTCTTCATCGCAGTGCGCGGGCCTCTCACTATCGCGGCCTCTCTTGTTGCGGAGCACAGGCTCCAGACGCGCAGGCTCAGTAGTTGTGGCTCACGGGCCTAGTTGCTCCGCGGCATGTGGGATCTTCCCAGACCAGGGCTCGAACCCGTGTCCCCTGCATTGGCAGGCGGATTCTCAACCACTGCGCCACCAGGGAAGCCCAGGCTTCCTAAGTTTTAATCCCAGCTCCGCTAGCTGCTACAGGTGTGGCCCTGGGAGGGTTACTAACCTCTCTGTGCTTCCATTTCCTCTTCTGTAAAATGGAGATAATGGAGATAATACTTACCTCCAGTATTTATTGTGAGGATGAATTGAGCTAACCCAGCTGAACAATAGTGCTTGACATTTATTAAGCATTCATTAATATCAAGTGTAGATATCATACCCAACAGTCCAGTTTGGTTCTGAGTATCCTTTCTTTTGGCAACAAATTTCAACACTTTCATCTATGGATGCATAAAAGTCTTTTTGAAATAGTGTCCATTTTCCCTCGTATCACTGGTAAAAGGAATAAATGTCTCAGTTTTACTATGCCCAATTGTTTATTTATAGGGCCTTCCAAAATCATATCTTCATTGTTGCAGCCTTTGTTATTCCTGGTTGGTATATTTGAGCTTGAAAGATTGTATGACAGGCTATGAAATGAATCCCCGTCGCCCCTTTTTAAATCAAGGTCGCATCATCTTTTGTTTTTACAAGACAATGCAATTAAATGGGATAATTTTACTAAATCTAAGAGAGGTATTTTTTAACAAATAAGATACTGAGGCTTGTGATTGCAGCTATTAGATTATCCACTGTAAATGTAAAATCTCTGCTGTGTAATTTTTGCTGTTTTATAAGAAATGATTTCATTATTAGAAAGTTCCCTTTAAAAGAGACTTTCAAAGAAGGAAAATCTAATAATTTAGGCTTTTAGCATCACAGAGAATTGCTTCTTGAAATTCAAGGAGAGAATCAGTAACATTTTCTTAGACTTTGTACACAGTTCTGGTTACCATGGACATCCCAATTCAAGGTTATTTAAAAGCAAACAACATGAAAAATCTACACAATGCAGTGAAGTATATAAATGATTCCAGAAATACTGTGTAAGCCTTTAGTGAACGCTTGTTATAATGTTTGACTTTTTATGACCTTCAGCAGAATAATGGTATATATGTATGTATATATGTATGTATGTATGTATGAAGGCAGCTTCTATGTTACTGTTAAGATTGCTGTCTCAATGGAAGATCATGAAAACTCCTAAACTCTGTGTTTGTAAAAATCCTCCTCAATTCATTTAAACATGAATGAGAATAAGATAAAGGGCTAGTACTATCACAATCATGGCATTAAGTTCTATGTGAATTTATTTATTTTTTATTCATTTAATTAATACATATTGAGTACCTAGCAGGTGATAAGCACCTTTTAAATATTAAATCCTCAAATATTAATAAGGTATGTTACATAATTAATTTGCAGAAGCTGATCTAGTGGAGGAAAAGGATGTATGAATCATAACTGATGTGATAGAGTGAATACTATTAAGAGAGATCTATACAAAGAACCGTGGGAACACACGAAGGTTGACTTGATTGGGTGAGGGAGGAGAGAGGGAAGGGAAGGACATGACAGGCTTTCCAGAGGAGGTGCCATTTGATCTGGACCTTTGTAATAAGAAGAAAAGAGGGATAAAGAGTTCTCAAGGAGAGAAGTTAATCCAAACAAAGTCACAGTATACCAACATTGAGCAAGTATTTTGATGTGACCAGAGTAGGTCACATTAAAGTAAGCAGCAGGAAAACTAAGTTGGTTAGGGCTAGACTCTAAGGAGTTTTTGTGCCACACTAAGATGTATGTTTTTGGTCTCGTAGACAATTAGAAACTAGTGACTATTTAAGGAGAGGAAATAAATATTGATGCATATATGTTTTAGAAAGGTAAACAGAATATGTATAGATTAAAAATGTAAGAAACTGGAAGCAGGCAAACTAGTCAGGAGTAACATATTCAGGTGAGTGATGGTGAAAGCTGGAGTTAGGCACTGTTAGTGTTGGTAGAAAGGAGGAGAAATTGCAGAGCTTTCTTTGTGACCAGATGAATATGGGTGGGAGGAAGAAAGACAGTCCTGGTCTACTGTGGTTTCCAACACCATAGAGATACAATGTTTTTCATTAGTCCAGTCTGTCCCAGAAAGTTATATGAATAATTGGAAAAAAACGATTGACTAATGAAATTTTGTTGGGTATGGAAATAATTCAAGCAAAACAGAAGTTATCTAGCTTCTAATTTTAACCAAGATTTTTATTAGGTCAAAAAATTTATTTTAAAGAATGGCAAGACAAAAGCCCATCCTTGTTTAAATAGTTGCAACTTTCAGAGTAATGTAGAGGCTGAGTCCAGAATGGTGATGATATTGTAGATATTGAAGACAGTCATTTAGATACTCCTGTAGGAGGCTCAAATAAAAGGTGAAATATACTACCGAGCATCAGAGTTTTAAAAGAAGTAGTTCCATAAGAGATAAATGAGGAAACCTGGCTAGTAGTATACTGTAAATCAAAAACTATAAACTAGAAAGAATGGGTGTGGAAAAACCCCACCATTATACTACATAATGTACTAGACAATTCCTACTAAAGAGAAGTTTTATGAATGTCATAAAATGAGAAACTTTAGCTGAGAATAAAAACTTGTATCACTATTTTAAAAAATTCATGCTCAGGAGATATCTTCCAAATGTAGTATCACTCCCCAGACTATTGCCATTGCCCATGATTCTATTTCCCTAAGGCTTTCATTAGAGCCATTTTTCTATAAGCCCCATCTCATCCCAATTTCTATGTTGAGCCAGTCATGGGTGAAGAATTCTTAACCACCTCAATCTTTTCATCTCCAATCAGGTGAGGTTTAGCCCTCCTTAATGCAGTGGCATGAGTGTCTCAGAGCAGACCACTCCTAGACTCTTCTGTTGATGGTTAGATTCAGATTCAGAGCCAAGTGCCCCAGCGACGATTATTTGTGCTGCTTCCTGAACTGCAACTCTTCCTGCACCTTAAGTCTTATTTCTCAGATGTGAGCTTCTTATCTCGTTCCTGTCCCCAAGTTTTTGTCATTCTCTCTTTTTTAGACTGTAGTTCTCCTTCTCTTCAGCCTGGAGCTGTGTCCCTGAACTCAGTTTTGGTACATGGAGCTCTAATTTCCTTAAGGATAGTCACGCAGGCCATGACTAGTAGCTCCTGCGCCAAGATTACCCCAACCTGGGCTCTGCCCATCTGCTAGGATCCCAAACCCCCTACTAGGTTCCAACTACTTTCTTCAGTTGTGCTCAATATATCTGTGCTCTCTCTTCACCGTGCCTTGCCTCTCCAGGTGCTCCTCCACTGTTAAGTTTTGCACCCAGTGTCTGACCAGTTGCTCAGGAGTAAGATCCAGTCCTGGTCCTGGTTCTCTTACCCTCTTTACCTTCCCTGGTTTGTGATAATGAGACTTCAGGCTTTATTCCACAGTCAGAAAGAAGATGAAAGAAGCAAAGAGTAAGGAGAGAGAGAGAAAGAGAAAGACAGAAAAAGAGAGAGAGTAGACATGCTGTTTTTAATAAATTTTAAGCACATAATCACCCTTCCCTCACTCTGCAGCCCCAGGCCTGCAGTGACAGATGCCAGACCCCGCCCACCCCCACCCCCTCAATGAAGCTTTTGGCATTGTTCAGGACCCAGAAGAAACTATGGGGGCTGAATAGGGAGGTTTTGTGAGCCTGGCCACCAGTGTTAACAGATGTGACATGAAACCCTGGTCCCTTACCCATGGCATGGTGAGGAGTGAGGGCAGCAGTATGTTCCGTGGAAACATACTAGGAAGCCATCTTCTAAACACAATCCTGGTTCTGCTTCATGGGGAATAGTCATTTCTACTCCGATCTATTGATGCATCTTCAAATGTTGTTTCAGGTCCAGCCCGGAGAAAGAGAAGGGGGGCAGTTGGCAGCGAGAATAGATGAAGCCCACCTATCTCTCAGATAAGGAGATGAGGACTTGATAGCTCAATATTGACATACTTAGTTGGCAAAGAGATAATTTGCATGGTTTTGATATTCTCTTAAATAAATAAAGATGACTAGGGAGCCTTGGAGAGCATTTTGCATTCTCCTCCCTTCTTCACTTTAAACTCTATGTGACCAGTCTGCTAATAGAATGTTCTCTTTGATTAATCTTTATCTAAATGTGAAAAATTATAATATCAGCAAAGCTGAAGGTTCTATTCACTCTTTTAAAATTACTTTGTAATTATACAATAAAACATGAATATTTTATCTATGTGAAAATCTAAAACATAGATAAGGTTTAAATATCATTTAATCATCTCTATCCTATTTACTTTTAAAACTATGAAATTTATTTCTTTGAGTTTCCTGTTCACAATTATTTTATTATCCATTTGGTACATTGCACCAAGTGGTTCTCAAGGATGTCGGAGAATTAATTTTTTTCCTTTCAAGATGATTTTAACTTTGCCTTAGGTATCCCGATTTTGTTTGCTGTGTGATCCTTCTTGGTAATTTGCTTGTGTTGCAACTCTGTGGGAGAAAATGTCAGAAAGGAAGAGAGAGAGGTGGTATGACAGCTCACAGCTGGATATTGTTTGAGCTCCTCTCCAGAAGTAAAGGAATGCATGTAGATGGAGTCTTTGCTAAGAAAGGTATACGGGGACATTGTTTAGTTGACAAAAATCTCAACTTGACTAGTGTATTATTTTCCTAGAACTGCCTTAACAAGGTACCACTAACTAGATGGCTTAAAACAACATAAATTTACTGTCTCACAATCCTGGAGGCTAGAAGTCCAAAATCAAGGAGTTGGCAGTGTTATTCTCACTCTAAAACCTATAGGGGAGTACTTTCTTGCCTATTCTTAGTTTCTGGTGGTTTGCTGGCAATCTTTAGCATTTCTTGGCTTGTAGATTCATCATTTCAATCTTCCATCTTCACAATGTATTCTCCTTATGTCTCTTTACATTGTCTTTCCTCTTTTCATGTCTGTGTTTGTGCCCAAATTTTCCCTTTTTATAAGGACACTAGTCATATTGGATTGGGGTATACTCTAATGACTTCTTAACTTGACTGCATCTGCAAAGACCCTATTTCCAAAAAAGGTGATGTTTTGAGGTACTTGAAGTTAGGACTTCAACATATCTTTTATGGGGGGCACAATTCAACCCATAACAACTACTACTAAGACAAAAATAGTCAATTCATTAGGTTATCAAAAAATAACATAGTCTTGTCTAATAAGAGAAATTGAGGGCAAGTGGGTTTCCGATAAGTAACAAATAATTGTTTTCCAAAGGAAGGAAATAATTATGTTAAGTGCACATGAAGTTAATTAGAATTTTAATGGAATTCTGATTTTTTGAAAACTATATTTAGCATTAAAAATTGATATCTCAAAAGATTCAATACATTACAAATAATGGGAAACCATTAAACTAATACCTCTTTTAGGATGCATTATACTACATAATTATTATGAAGAGTTATTATTCCATTACTCAGATAAGACTAACTTGTAAATAGTTCAAGTATACCTTTGCTATAGTGAAAGCCCATTTACTTCCTCCTGAAAAACTAACTCAACCTAAATAATGCTATTTCTATTTCAGAATTTGTAGTAAGTTAGGAAATATACAATTTCATCTATGAATTGATTTCTGACAAATTTGTGTTTTGGCACAACTAGGCAACAAGATAGATGCAATTATAAAAGCCTCTACGGAAGAGCCACAAATATGGATGATTGATTCTGTGCGTTGTCAATAAGTACATTTTTATCAATTCATGATATGGCATAGTACCCAGTGTAATGGCTAGCTTCCACATTACATTTGGGTATTGAGTTTGTTATGAAGCAATCCTAACTGATGCACAAGCATTTACTGTGGACCCCATCAATTTCACAATTTTTTCAGCAATGCTTGCTTGATTCATACTCCCTATGCAAGGAGCTTGGTCACCCTGAATCCACACACTGATACTATACTGGCCTCTAGTTTACAGGAACCAGATTGCAAGTATGTTCTCTGTTTAAAAGCACCTGGGGTTTTCATACCCTGCCATACCACATGCCTAAATCCAAAATTCTAGGTTCTTACCAAACCTACCCCAGCCTTCTCAGTATGAATCCAAGCCTGTCCTATAACAGAAACCCTGAGTTTTATTATGTTAAGTCATCGCTACTGGCCAAATCTGGAATTATGTTTCAGGTTCCTTAAATCCTTAATCCCTTTGCTCCTTAGATTTCTTGTATTTCCTTCCAGACACCGGGGCCATCCCCTTAGATCCCTCCTTATACCCTGAATACTCACTATGTATTGAATCAGAGCAATTAGGGGGCTCACTCTACTGAAACATCAGTTCTGTGGGAAGATGTATGCTGAGTTCCAAATAGCCAACTTACCAATAGATTTAGAATCACAATCCATGGTTATGTTTTAGATTTTTGAGGTTTTGAATGGAATGCCATTCAGTGTGAACAAATTGAGACATTATTATATAAAGAAAGTTTAGCAACCAAATAAACTCGAAATTCGACCATCATATTTTTTTTATTATAATTTACACTTGTTTTTTTTAAAGACACCAATTGTATTTGAACATTTGTTACTTTTTTAAAAAAATTAATTAATTTATTTGTTTTTGGCTGTGTTGGGTCTTCGTTTCTGTGCGAGGGCTTTCTCTAGTTGTGGCAAGCGGGGGCCACTCTTCATCGTGGCGCGCGGGCCTCTCACTATCGCGGCCTCTCTTGTTGCGGAGCACAGGCTCCAGACGCGCAGGCTCAGCAGTTGTGGCTCACGGGCCTAGTTGCTCCGCGGCATGTGGGATCTTCCCACACCAGGGCTCGAACCTGTGTCCCCTGCATTGGCAGGCGGATTCTCAACCACTGCGCCACCAAGGAAGCTCCATATTTGTTTTAGTTATATTTTGTTCTATAGTAACTGGAAATAAATGGTAAGTAGCTAATTTAAATTACTAAAAGGCCTTTACTTTGCCAAAACAATTTCCTCGCATAATCTTGCAGAAAAGAACTAAACAAAAAGGATGCTATTCTGAAGATCCCTAGGTACTCTTTACACTTTCAAAATCCATGTGTTTAAAAGCCATACCACCCAGGGTGTTCCACTTAAGTAAGGCCTTCCTGGAAAAGGAAAGAGGAGCAAAAACCATGGCTTTGAGATACCTTCTTCAGCTAAGGGCAAGATGAGTGGTGGGAGACTGTAGAATAAAAAGCTATTCTGATGTCCAAAGACAAAGTCTTGGGTATTCAGCCCATGGCTATGCACTTGGACACTCCCACTTTCCCTTCACAGGATATCCCTACTCCCTGACAAATCAGCAATAAAAACACCTTTTGTTTACCAAGTACTCTTGGGAGCCATTCCCATACAGTAGACTAGTTTATTCATCCTTCTTTCTTAACCTAGCTAAGATGCACTACAGAAATTGTAGTTTTTGTGATGCATGGGTGTGGACTTGGGGAAAGCTTAAGGATAAAAAAAAAGTTTTGGAGTACTGGCCATTTCAGGAGCAGTCAAGAGAGGTTGAGGTCCTCAGTAGCAAGAGCTGGAGGTGTAAATGGGTCACATGAGGTACTGGGTCCAAGAGAGGGAGTAAGAGTCAGTTTAAGCATTGTGCAGTTATCTCTGGTCTGCACCCTCTCAAGTGTGAATTTGGTGCATTGCCCTTTGAGGTGAGGCAGAGGAAGGTCTGTCCAGCCTGAAAAGGGGTGATTCCTGCCCTTTCCTTCACAGCAGGCCAGGAGCCTGGAACTAGAAGAGCTGTCCTCATGCCCTTGTTCTGCAGATCTATTTCTTGATTTCCAGTATCTTACTAGAGTTCCCTGTCACTCTTGACATTACCCCTTTATGAAATGCACAGAACCAGGAGAGCACTTTGTAGGAAAAGACTTGTGGGTACTGAAAGGGAGAATGTAGGACTGTTCATCTTCTAGAGCTGCTTGCTTGCACATTATGTGGATGATGGTATAGGTTGCTCAGTTTAGTCAACCGTAGAGGTAAACAGAGTGATAAGAAAAGTTATGCCTTGACAGAAATTCAGGTGTGCAAGGAAAAAGTAAACAAAACATGTTTTCATTTTCTACAATTTAATTCCAAGTCGTTATCTCCCTGAGTTGATAAAATGTTCAATTGTGGGCTCTCTAGTCTCTGAGTCTCATGCAGGACCAAAACACTTAGGGAGGTCCTACAGGGCACTGACGTATTCTCCACACATTTTATCACCAAGACACCTTTTGTATCAGCCAGCATGTTCCTTTCACGTCTCATAATTTCAATGCTTCTAAGCTATATGTGGAACATAAAAATTAATATCTCAATAAATAATTCTTCTACGTTGTTAAAAACTTTTTAGGTTTTGGGTCTTAATATTTACTACCAGGTATAGTATTCAAAATAATATCTTAGGCTCTTTCTATAGATTCCAGTACAGCCAATTGGAAAAATAATTCCTTTAATACGGTTTTTAGTTTCTTACTGACCTTATTGGCAATCTTTCTGGATGGACATGGTCACAAATGTGATTGCCCTTACATTTTTTTAAAAATAAATTTATTTATTTATTTATGGCTGTGTTAGGTCTTCGTTGCTGTGTGTGGGCTTACTTTAGTTGTGGCTAGTGGGGGCTACTCTTCATTGCGGTGTGCGTGCTTCTCATTGCAGTGGCTTCTCTTGTTGTGGAGCACAGACTCTAGGTGCGTGAGCTTCAGTAGTTGTGTCATGTGGGTTCAGTAGTTGTGGCTTTCAGGCTCTAGAGCACAGGCTCAGTAGTTGTGGCGCACAGGCTTAGGTGCTCTGTGGCATGTGGGATCTTCCTGGACCAGGGCTCGAACCCGTGTCCCCTGCATTGGCAGACAGATTCTTAACCACTGCGCCACCAGGGAAGTTCCTGATTGCTCTTACATCTTATTAAAGCCTCTTAAATACTAAGAAATGTTTCATATTTATTTATCCTTTAATCTGTAGTTTAATAAGTGTGATATTGAGTTGAGGCAATCCGACGTGGGCATTGGAGAAAGGTAGGAGATGTGACCCAACTTGGTAGTAAACTCAGAACTCTCTAGAAACTGCACTGGATCACCCCAATCCATGTGTTATAGGGACAGTACCCTTATAGCTGAAGATCTTGTGATGGAGCCTGTAACCTACACTCCTCAAATTGTATGTAGAGTGCTGTGTTTATTTGCATTTCTCTGGGGAATGTGTCTATAGATTCCCTTAATACCTCACAATTTCCGTAGAAATTCTATACAATTATACTATCCTTCAAAGGGTTCCCAGTACTTAGTAAATTATCATGCTTGATTGTTACTCAGCACTCTCAAATGTTAAGTTCAATTCAATTTAGTATCTTAAAGTGATGCTTATAAAACTGATGATTAAATTGGATGAAGGAACATTATTTTCTCTAGCAGAATCTAGATGTCTGAAAATCTGGCTTGTGGTTCTTGTAGTTACTGACATGAATTCTTCTGGATTATGAGGTGATTTAGTGTTTTTGTCTAGAAAATAGGAATCATATATTTTTCATCTCTTAAAGTCATAAAAATGAATTGTGATGCATAAAGTTATTGAAATCCTATGAAAGAAGGATTTGACTGCAAAGTCTTCCCATTTTCAAGGACTCAGAATCACATCTCAGTTATTTAGCTTTTTACTTCAAGGAAGAACTGGGTTGTTAAATGTGACCTTGTCCACATATTGCATTCCCACTGGCTCAAGAGGATGCTCCCTGAAACAGATGTACAACGATTTAGTAGAAATGTTAAGAGCTGGCTGAAAGGGAATTTTCAAATGCGGAGGGTAATTTAACAAAATTGAAATCTTGTATAATAGCACTGCAAAGATTAAAATAATTACAGCACAAGATAGTTCTGTCACACTTTATCATTCTGTTCCTAACATCTGGAGATATTATGAAGCAGATTTGGTATTCTACTATAATTTCTACCAGCATGTGCTATTATTTCTTTCAATCAACCATGCAAGGCAAAGTTTGCTCAAGCACATTGTCAATCTCTAATGCATGATTTCTTTCAGCTGTTTTAGAGCAGGTAATTTAATGGTGCTCTAGCACTCTCCTGTGACTAGCAGAGCATAACACCTCCAGGTATTCTATTTTATTCTTATAAGTGGACTTGATGACATTAATTTGAAAAGGAATCTAAAATTCTCTATAATCTCTCTCCTCTTTACTCATGCTTGCTTATGCATACACACCCACATCTGACTGAATTATAATGTGCTTTCTAGTTGAAAGCAAAATATTTCCCTTTCATATGACACTGAAGTAATGATTAATTTCTGTATTGCTGGTCACTAAACCAATGAGTCTTTAGGGAAGTACTGGGAGAGATGAAAGAAATCCTCCTAAAACTTTTAATCAAAATATTTGAAATGTATATTAGCACTTGTCATAGTAAAATTGTTATTGAATTGCATTAAGTATGTTAAAGAATCTACCATACTTGTGGCTGGCTTATTTTAGAATGACTTAGCAGAATCAAAAGATACAGGAAATAATGACTTATTATTCCCAGAGTGTTAAAATATGAAGTTTTAGATTTAAAAAAAATTACTGAATATTCTCAGGCATTTCACAAATACTCAATGAACTGAAACATGTTTTTAGTACATTACAAATAATGTTCATTGCAAATGATTTTGTGTTGAAAAAAAGTGGCTTAGATTAATGTCTGTCTCAAAATTTCATCTACTTTTCTTTATCAAGAAAACGTGAACAAAATTTTTAATTGAAGTATAGTTGATGTATAATATTATATATTACAGGTGTACAATATAGTGATTCACAATTTTTAAAGGTTATACTCCATTTATAGTTATTATAAAATATTTTCTATATTCCCCATGTTGTACAATATATCCTTGTAGCTTATTTAATACTTAACAGTTTGTACCTCTTAATCCTCTGCCCCTATATTGCCCCTGCCATCTTCCCTCTCCCTGTTATTAATCACTAGTTTGTTCTCTGTATCTGTGAGTCTGCTTCTTTTTTGTTATATTCACTAGTTTGTTGTATTTTTTAGATTCCACATATAAGTGATATCATACAGTATTTGTCTTTCTCTATTTTTAAAATATTTTTTAAAATATTCATTTTATCATGAAGTCAGTCATTCTATGTCTCTTGTTTCTTCCTTAAGTAGAAATGGGAATGCCAAAAAGAAAATAGATGTCTGTCCTTCTAATGTTTGGATCCTTATAAGGATGAATGACTTAAATATTGTTGATACTGTATTTATTAAATGAGCCTGCTGAATGATTTCTTGGTGAAATGTGTGTAGAAAGAATAAAAAGACAGAAGTCACTTCTTTCCCATTTCTATCCACACCTCCCAACTGTCTCTCATCATTTTGTATGTAAGCCAACTCCTCTTGCTTTCCGGATGTCCCTCTCCCATGTGTCTCCTCTTCAATTCCTCCTTTATCACATTACCTCCATTACGTCACTTAGCACCCAAACACCTGCAATGCCTGCTGATAACCTAAGGGATAGAAATGTAAACATCTGAGACATTCTAGATTTACAGCTAACTTTTCAGTATTATCTACCATGACTATCCTTTTCAGATTCTCCAACCCATCAGAAGTAGTTGTCTGCCCAACTCCACATTCATTGCTGACTCACATGATATTACTTAGGCTCATCTCACCTAGAATGCCTTCTCTCTGCTTACCTCATCTTAGCTATGCCTTATCCTTCTTTCTCAGGCCGATCAGATTCTTTCCTCTTCCACAAAATGTTCCTTAACAGTTCAATCCAGAGTAATTTTTCAACAGTGAATTCTTAGCACTATAGTTCTATTTTCCTCTTAAAGCAATCAATTATATTCTGCTTTGTGATATTTAACAGAGTGGGGAATTTTATTCACCTAAATTTGAGAAAAGCTGTTCTTTTAATGACAAGCAATCAGAGCAGGGAACTGAAAGCATGTCCCTGAGGGTTCTCCAGTGGAAAAGGTCATGTGCTGTGAGTGTGAGGAGCAGAGCAAAGAACTCAGGCAGAGAAGGAGAAATGGATGGAGGAAAATATGGTGGCAGGGATACTTTGTGGGTAGTGATAGAAGAGCTGTCATGACAGGGAAATGCTGGAGTGAACCTGAAATATCAGAATAAGATATTTAGGAAATTTTGTAATACACTATATTATCTAATCTTCTGTGCTATTTCTATAAGAAAACCTCCTGAAAGAACAGCACTATTTTTCAAGGCTATAAAAGTGAGATGTGTGTATAATGCACTGAGACAAAGTACAAGGAGATGCAGGCTTATAAGGCTTATAAAATTTACAAATAATTCTTGCATTTTTTAACTCGTGTGAATGTTTAATTCTTTTTATGGGTTTATGATGTCTTCCTTATTTATACTTATGAGAAGAGGAAATATATTTTGCTGACTTATAATATATAGACTGAAAACAGGGCTAATCACATGATAAATGCTTCCAGAAAATTTTTTTAGTAAAAGATTTCTCAAAGTCAAAGTCACTTTAGAAATAGAGTTACATTATGCAAAATTATTAACATATTTAATGAGGCAAGATGTCAACCTACCACATTTAATTAAGGATTGTTTTGTTTTTTGTTTTTTTCCTGCATTTGAAATCTCAAGGGACATCTTAGCTAATATACACAGACAACTTTTTAATTCAGGGCAAAAGAAAGTAAGGAGTGCTTAATCTGCTACTTTAGAAGAAAAGTAAGAAGAAAGATGGGCAACAGTTGATAGCTGACATGAATTCTTTTTTGAGTTATTTACAGCCTTTTTAGTTTGGTTCTTTTATTCAAATACCAATGCTGCTGGTATCTATTCTGGGCATCTTTGTGCCTAGGATGAAAGAATGTTCCCCCAAAATGCAACTAGAGCATCAAGATTCATTTTTACTCCTAAAAGCCAGAGAGTGGAATACAGTGGATAGTTTCTTATGGTGGGTAATTTTATGTAAGAAAAATTAAAATCTTTCCATCTTCTTTTGTTAATGAAACAGTGAATCATGGTCTGAGCGTCTGAGGAATAGAAAGGAGTTGGAGGCACCAGAATCTATTCCTGGACCTACCCCTGATTCATGCAGTATATTTGGACAAATCTCTAATTACCTCTGTGTCTTAGCATCATTAGAACATTCACTCACTCATTCATGCAGCATTAGTGGGTAACCATAAGGTGCCCACACATAAGGATGGAAAGGCATATTTTCTAGAAATCCACAGTCTAGAAAGAGATAAATCTATAAACAAGTCACTGCAACTCATTGTGACTAGGAATATATCACAGGGGCTCCAGGTGCAGTGGTGGAACAAAGGAGTGTGTGGGGTAGGAAGGGCCAGGGAAGTGTTCCAAGAGGAAGAAACCCTTGAATGGGCCTGAATAGTATGTGGGAGTTTACTAGGAGGGGCTGGGAGAGCAGGACTCTAAGTACAAGGAACAATGTGTTCAAATGCATGGAAACGTGGAAGAACATTTTTGAGAGGGAGTACTGTAAATAGCTTAATGTGATAGAATAGGGTATACTGAGAGGCGGTAAGCAAAGAGGATAAAATTGAAGAGAAAACAGCCACATACTGGAGGATCTTACATATTATGCAAAGAGTTCAGTTGAATGCTTTAATCAGGATATTAATATGATCTTATTTCTGTTTTTCAGAAAGGTTACTTTTCTGATCATGTGACAAATAGACTGTAAGGTACAGAGACTAAAGTTAGGCAATTTAGAAGGAGATTGCAATTATCCAGGCAGATAATGATGAAAGCCTACACCAAAACAATGGGAATGAAGAGCTTGGGGCAGATCTTAACGATATTAAGAAAATAAAATGTACAGGAGAGCTATGGAACCATTAAAATAAAATGACTTTCCATGAAAAAAAAAAAAAACCCAAAAACCAAAAAGCAATATGTTAGAATTGCCATCTTAACATACCCTCACCAGGATTAATTTCTGTCTTAAAAAATACTTGTAATTTTATAAGTGAAAAATTTGAATTGATTTAATCCTTACTTCGTTCATTATCATTTCTTTTAAATATATGTTCATAAATTTGTTTTGGTCACATGTTTTCTTACATTGTCTATTCATGTCCTTGCCTATTTTTCTACTGGATGGACAGAAATCTTCTCAATTAATTTAAATAACTCTTTATAGAGAAGTTATATTTATCCTCTACTTGCAATAAATATGTTGGTCTTTTTCCTAAGAAAAAAAAGAAAGAAAAGAAGAAAGAAATGGGAGGAATGAGGGAATGAGGAGAAGGGATTAATCTGGAAGACCTCCAGATTTCTTGTCCAGTTGGCAGGTACTGGCTCATTTCATTAATTTATTACTGGGAGAAAAACAATGAAATAATATTTGTGTGTGTTGAATTTTAGGTGATAAGCAAATATTGGGGGATATTTCACTTTTCTTTATCAATGGAGTTTTCTAAAGATTGATTTACTTTCTGGGGTCTGAAGGTGATTCCAATGGACTTTATATTTCACAGGTTTACCAATGTTCCCTTTCTAAAACTTTCCTTTTGCTCGCTTTTTCCTCTTTTACTTTAATTTTGGTCTCATAGCAGATGACTGTGTGACTGTTCAGAATTACTCCTCGAAAATTTGGAGAGTGACATCTATAAATAACTTCATAGGAAGCCACTCTGGACTTTCACATCACCACTAACTGTTGTAAATTTTTTTAAAGCAGTCCTATTTTTGTTGATATACTAAAATGGGCATTTAGTCCCTCTTTGCCCATGAACTTTCTAACATTTATTAAAAACCCTTCCTGATTGTGGACAGGTTCACCATTTTCAAAATAAAACGACATGTGATCACTCTTTACGTTTTTCATATTTTACCCCCTTCCCACTAAAAAAATCTATTAAAAAAAAAAAACCTATGTAAAGGCTCTGTGAAGAAAAGAGAGGAAGGGAAGAGGGGAGGGAGGGAAATAAAAAAAGCTATGAGAATTGAATGGGAGGTTTATATTCTAATATAAAGCTATTTTTTCCCGAGGATATTCCCATTCCTTATTTATTCTCTGGAATGAAAGTTCTGATTTAACATTTCCTCCTTGAATGTCTTTTGTCAGTAATCAAGCTGACTTGAGTTGATTGCCCTAAATATAGTCTGTCAATTTGGAATTAATTGTGAAAAGATGTGAGCTGCTATGAAACAGTTCCTTTCTTTAATATAACTAGAAGAAAGAAAGCAAATCACAGATAATTCAATCCATAATATGCTGCCCAAAGGCCCTAAAGGTCAATCTATTTATATACTCCAGTGTGTATTACATAGACTGAACTTTTCAAAAATATAATCAGAAATAGTTGTGTTTTAGGCAAAATAAAGCTAAAAATAAGTATCTAAATAAGACATACTTATTTTTAGCTTTATTTTGCCAGAAATATCTCTTTGTATTTTCCAATTCAACATTCTTTAAAAAAAAAACACCTTTCCTATTTCTGCATTATTACGTCAGCTTTAAATGCAATCAAGCTTCCATTACTTAAGCCTGATTAGCAAATCCTATTACTCTTGTTCTTCTCCCTTCACTCTTCCATGACACCCCTTTCTGAACACTTCTATCATTTGATGAAAAGGGAGAGAAACATGAAGTCAAACAATAATCAGTCTAATCTGCAATTTTCACTGTCCTCACAAAATATTCAGTGTGGAGGACTTTGAAACCAATGATTAAGGTTAAAACACCGAACCAAAATAACCTGTCTTCAATAAGAACTTTAGTAATATTTTGTCCACCATATATCATCAGCATAAGTAATTGAGGTTTGGCCTTAGATTCAGTAGGAAGTGGAAAAGCATAGTTTTGTGGGGTTTTTTTCTGAATTTTATTTGTTTTTTATACAACAGGTACTTATTAGTTATCCATTTTATACATATTAGTGTATATATGTCAATCCCAATCTCCCAGTTCACCACAGCACCACCACTGCCCCCTGCCGCTTTTCCCCTTTGGTATCCATACATTTGTTCCCTACATCTGTGTCTCAATTTCTGCCCTGCAAACCGGTTCATCTGTACCATTTTTCTAGGTTCCACATATACACGTTAATATACAGTATTTGTTTTTCTTTTTCTGACTTACTTCACTCTATGACAGTCTCTAGATTCATCCACATCTCTACAAATGACCCAATTTCGTTCCTTTTTACAGCTGAGTAATATTCCATTGTATATATGTACCACATCTTCTTTATCCATTCGTCTGTTGATGGACATTTAGGTTGCTTCCATGACCTGGCTATTGTAAGTAGTGCTGCAGTGACCATTGGGGTGCATGTGTCTTTTTGAATTATGGTTTTCTCTGGGTATATGCCCAGTAGTGGGATTGCTGGATCATATGGTAATTCTATTTTTAGTTCTTTAAGGAACCTCCATACTGTTCTCCATAGTGGCTGTATCAATTTACATTCCCACCAACAGTGCAAGAGAGTTCCCTTTTGTCCACACCCTCTCCAGCATTTGTTGTTTGTAGATTTTCTGATGATGCCCATTCTAACTGGTGTGAGGTGATACCTCACTTAGTTTTGATTTACATTTCTCTAATAATTAGTGATGTTGAGCAGCTTTTCATGTGCCTCTTGGCCATTTGTATGTCTTCTTTGGAGAAATGTCTATTTAGGTCTTCTGCCCATTTTTGGATTGGGTTGTTTGTTTTTTTAATAGTGAGCTGAATGAGCTGTTTATATATTTTGGAGATTAATCCTTTGTCTGTTGATTCATTTGCAAATATTTTCTCCCATTCTGAGGGTTGTCTTTTCGTCTTGTTTGTAGTTCCCTTTGCTTTGCAGAAGCTTTTACGTTTCATTAGGTCCCATTCGTTTATTTTTGTTTTTATTTCCATTACGCTAGGAGGTGGATCAAAAAAGATCTTGCTGTGATTTATGTCAAAGAGTGTTCTTCCTATGTTTTCCTCTAAGAGTTTTACAGTGTCCAGTCTTACATTTAGGTCTCTAATCCATTTTGAGTTTATTTTTGTGTATGGTGTTAAGGAGTGTTCTAATTTCATTCTTTACATGTAGCTGTCCAGTTTTCCCAGCACCACTTACTGAAGAGACTGTCTTTTCTCCATTGTATACCCTTACCTCCTTTGTCATAGATTAGTTGACCATAGGTGCGTGGGTGTATCTCTGGGCTTTCTATCCTGTTCCATTGATCTATATATCTGTTTTTGTGCCAGTACCATATTGTCTTGATTGCTGTAGCTTTGTAGTATAGTCTGAAGTCAGGAAGTCTGATTCCTCCAGCTCTGTTTTTTTCCCTCAAGACTGCTTTGGCTATTCAGGGTTTTTTGTGTCTCCATACAAATTTTAAGATATTTTGTTCTAGTTCTGTAAAAAATGCCATTGGTAATTTGATAGGGATTGCATTGAATCTGTAGATTGCTTTGGGTAGTATAGTCATTTTCACAATGTTGATTCTTCCAATCCAAGAACATGGTATATCTCTCCATCTGTTTGTATCATCTTTAATATCTTTGATCAGTGTCTTATAGTTTTCTGCATACAGCTCTTTTGTCTCCCTAGGTAGGTTTATTCCTAGGTATTTTATTATTTTTGTTGCAGTGGTAAATGGGAGTGTTTCCTTAATTTCTCTTTCAGATTTTTCGTCATTAGTGTATAGGAATGAAAGAGATTTCTGTGCATTAATTTTGTATCCTGCTACTTTACCAAGTTCATTGATTAGCTCTAGGAGTTTTTTGGTGGCATCTTTAGGATTCTCTATGTATAGTATCATGTTATCGGCAAACAGTGACAGTTTTACTTTTTCTTTCCCAATTTGTATTACTTTTCTTTCTTTTTCTTCTCTGATTGCTGTGGCTAGGACTGACAATATTATGTTGAATAATAGTGGCAAGAGTGGACATCCTTGTCTTGTTCCTGATCTTAGAGGAAATAGTTTCAGTTTTTCACCATTGAGAATGATGTTTGCTGTGGGTTTGTCATATATGGCCTTTATTATGTTGGGGTAGGTTCCCTCTATGCCCACTTTCTGGAGAGTTTTTATCATAAATGGGTCTTGAATTTTGTGAAAAGCTTTTTCTGCATCTATTGAGATGATCATATGGTTTTTCTTCTTCAGTTTGGTAATATGGTGTATCACATTGATTGATTTGCGTATATTGAAGAATCCTTGCATCCCTGGGATAAATCCCACTTGATCATGGTGTATGATCCTTTTACTGTGTTGTTGGATTCTGTTTGCTAGTATTTTGTTGAGGATTTTTGCCTCTATATTCACCAGTGATATTGGTCTATAATTTTCTTTTTTTGTAGTATCTTTGTCTGGTTTTGGTATCAAGGTGATGGTGGCCTCATAGAATGAGTTTGGGAGTGTTCCTTCCTCTGCAATTTTTTGGAAGAGTTTGAGAAGGAAGGGTGTTAGTTCTTCTCTAAATGTTTGATAGAATTCACCTGTGAAGCCATCTGGTCCTGGACTTTCGTTTGTTGGAAGATTTTTAATCACAGTTTCAATTTCATTACTTGTGATTGGTCTGTTCATATTTTCTATTTCTTCCTGGTTCAGTCTTGGAAGGTTATACCTTTCTAAGAATTTGTCCATTTCTTCCAGGTTGTCCATTTTATTGGCATAGAGTTGCTTGTAGTAGTCTCTTATGATGCTTTGTATTTCTGTGGTGTGTGTTGTAACTTCTCCTTTTTCATTTCTAATTTTATGATTTGAGTCCTCTCGCTCTTTTTCTTGATGAGTCTGGCTAACGGTTTATCAATTTTGTTTATCTTCTCAAAGAACCAGCTTTTAGTTTTATTGATCTTTGCTATTGTTTTCTTTGTTTCTATTTTATTTATTTGTGCTCTGATCTTTATGATTTCTTTCCTTCTACTAACTTTGGGTTTTGTTGGTTCTTCTTTCTCAAGTTCCTTTCAGTGTAAGGTTAGATAGCTTACTTGAGATTTTTCTTGTTTCTTGAGGTAGGCTTGTATTGCTATAAACTTCCCTCTTAGAACTGCTTTTGCTGCATCCCATAGGTTTTGGATCATCATGTTTTCATTGTCATTTGTCTCTAGGTATTTATTGATTTCCTCTTTGACTTCTTCAGTGTTCTCTTGGTTATTTAGTAATGTATTGTTCAGCTTCCATGTGTTTGTGTTTTTTACGTTTTTTTCCCTATAATTGATTCCTAATCTCATAGCATTGTGGTCAGAAGAGATGCTTGATATGATTTTAATTTTCCTCAATTTACTGAGGCTTGATTTGTGACCCAAGATGTGATCTATCCTGAGAATGTTCCATGAGCACTTGAGAAAAAAGTGTAATCTGTTGTTTTTGGATGGAATGTCCTATAAATATCAATTAAATCTATCTGGTCTATTGTGTCATTTAAAGCTTGTGTTTCCTTATTAATTTTCTGTTTGGATGATCTGTCCATTGGTGTAAGTGAGGTGTTAAAGTCCCCCACTATTATTGTGTTACTGTCGATTTCCTCTTTTATAGCTGTTAGCAGTTGCCTTATGTATTGAGGTGCTCCTATGTTGGGTGCCTATATATTTATAATTGTTATATCTTCTTCTTGGATTGATCCCTTGATCATTATGTAGTGTCCTTCCTTGTCTCTTGAAACATTCTTCATTTTAAAGTCTATTTTATCTGATACGAGTATTGCTACCCTAGCTTTCTTTTGATTTCCATTTGCATGGAATATCTTTTTCCATCCCCTCACTTTCAGTCTGTATGTGTCCCTAGGTGTGAAGTGGGTCTCTTGTAGACAGCATATATATGGGTCTTGTTTTTGTATCCATTCAGCAAGCCTGTGTCTTTTGGTTGAAGCATTTAATCCATTCACGTTTAAGGTAATTATTGGTATGTATGTTCCTATTACCATTTCTGAATGGTTTTGGGTTTGTTTTTGTAGGTCTTTTTCTTCTCTTGTGTTTCCTGCCTAGAGAAGTTCCTTTAGCATTTGTTGTAGAGCTGGTTTTGTGGTGCTGAATTCTCTTAGCTTTTGCTTGTCTGTAACGCTTTTGATTTCTCCATCAAATCTGAATGAGATCCTTGCCAGGTAGAGTAATCTTGGTTGTAGGTTCTTACCTTTCATCACTTTAAATATGTCATGTCACTCCGTTCTGGCTTGTAGAGTTTCTGCTGAGAAATCAGCTCTTAATGTTATGGGAGTTCCCTTGTATGTTATTTGTCGTTTTTCCCTTGCTGTTTTCAATAATTTTTCTTTGTCTTTAATTTTTGTTAATTTGATTACTGTTTGTCTCAGCATGTTTCTCCTTGGGTTTATCCTGCCTGGGGCTGTCTGTGCTTCCTGGACTTGGGTGGCTATTTCCTTTCCCATGTTTGGGAAGTTTTCGATTATAATCCCTTCAAATATTTTCTTGGGCCTTTTCTCTCCTTCTTCTCCTTCTGGGACCCCTATAATGTGAATGTTGTTGTGTTTAATGTTATTCCAAAGGTCTCTTAGGGTGTCTTCATTTCTTTTCATTCTTTTTTCTTTATTCTGTTCCACAGCAGTGAATTCCACCATTCTGTCTTCCAGGTCACTTATCCGTTCTTTTGCCTCAGTTATTCTGCTATTGATTCCTTCTTGTGTATTTTTCATTTCAGTTATTGTGTTGTTCATCTCTGTTTGTTTGTTCTTTAATCCTTCTAGGTCTTTGTTAAACATTTCTTGCATCTTCTTGATCTTTGCCTCCATTCTTTTTCTGAGGCCTGGATGATCTTCACTATCATTATTCTGAATTCTTTTTCTGGAAGGTTGCCTGTCTCCACTTCATTTAGTTGTTTTTCTGGGGTTTTATCTTGTTCCTTCATCTGGTACAAAGCCCTCTGCCTTTTGATCTTGTCTGTCTTTCTATGAATGTGGTTTTTGTTCCACAGGCTGCAGGATTGTAGTTCTTCTTGCTTCTCCTGTTTGCCCTCTGGTGAAAAGCATAGTTTTAATATGGGACTTTCTATGCGATAGAAGTTACTGCCCTTTATTTCTCTCTCCTTTTTAACATATTGCATAAATGTAAATTCATTATGAAAATTATACCTTGAACAAATAATGAAACTGTTTAAAAATCTAGCAAATTAATCAGTTAATATTTATCTCAGAAAAGATTAATGAATAAATGAGGTTATCCTGATGAAAGGATTTGGATTTTCTCACACCTTTTCAAAATCCATGCATTTAACCATTTTATCTGTCTATGTAATTATAAAAACAAACTAATTTTATTAGATATAGAAAATAATATCATTAAGACATCACTGTCCTATTCATATAATTGAAGTTGTATGAACATTTATGATATAACCATCTATTTCCAAAGAGTTAAACACTGTAATGATAAAATTGTGTTTAGATTTGAAATCTGGCAAATTAATTCAAGCTAAGAACAGGATTATTTGTAAGAAGACTTTAAAATGCGATAGTTTCTCATGTAGGTTGAAAAGAGAAGTATAATACTGAATTCCAACAGAAAAAGCTTACCATTGCAGCAAGACCTGGATACTGCTCTGTGTTGAAAAAGTGTTGGGCCAGGCAGTGAAACAGATAGGTTCAATCTTTAGTTAAGGCACTTTCCTTGCTGTGGGCTTCAGTTTCTTTATTATAAAATAAGACTTTGTATGAAATGATCTTTAATTCTTCCAACTATAACATTGTGGATTCTTTGTCACAATGCTTATTGATGATAGAGGTAGCAAAAACCATGAAAAATTTATGAAAGAAAACTGTCCCCTTTCTCTCTAAGAGTTGACTGAAATGATAAGGAAAAATACAAGTAGCAGAAAGTCTATAGCATCAATAGAACCTTAGAGCATATATGTGGAATCTAGGAAAATGGTACAGATGAACCTACTTCCAGGGCAGGAATAGAGAGAGATGCAGATGTAAAGAACGGATTGTGGACACGGGGAATGGGGGGAAGGTGACGGTGGGACGAATTGGGAGATTAGGATTGACATATATACACTACCATGTGTAAAATAGATAGCTAATGGGAACCTGCTATAAAGCACAGGAAGCTCAGCTCGGTGCTCTGTGATGACCTAGATGGGTGGTATGGGGTAGGAGAGAGGTCCAGTAGGGACGGGACATAGGTATACATATAGCTGATTTGCTTCATTGTACAGCAGAAACTAACACAACATTGTAAAGCAATTGCACTCCAACAAAAAATAATAATTATAAAAAAACAAAAACAAAACAAAACAAAAAGAGAGCAGTGTGCCATCTACATACCACAAACATTCAGGATATCTGCTATATATAATGCAGGTGCGACAGACAGACAGTTGGGGTTAAGAAAGTAGTATACAAGAGATTTCCATGTATTAATTTTGTATCCCGCAACTTTACCAAATTCATTGATGAGCTCTTGTAGTTTTCTGGTAGCATATTTAGGGTTTTCTATATATAGTATAATGTCATCTGCAAACAGTGACAGTTTTGTTTCTTCTTTTCCAATTTGGATTCCTTTTATTTCTTTTTCTTCTTTGATTGCCATGGGTAAGACTTCCAAAACTATGTTGAATAATAGTGGTGAGAGTGGACATCCTTGTGTTGTTCCTTATCTTAGAGGAAATGCTTTCACTTTTTCACCATTAAGAATGATGTTTGCTGTGGGTTTGTCATATATGGCCTTTATTATGTTGAGGTAGGTTCCCTCTATGCCCGCTTTCTGGAGAGTTTTTATCATAAAACGTGTTGTTTTGTCAAAAGCTTTTTCTGCATCTATTGAAATGATCGTATGGTTTTTATTCTTCAGTTTGTTGATGTGGTGTATCACACTGATTGATTTGCAGATATTGAAAAATACTTGCATCTCTGGGATAAATCCCACTTGATCTTGGTGTATGATCCTTTTAATGTGTTGTTGGATTCGTTTTGCTAGTATTTTGTTGAGAATTTTTGTGTCTATGTTCATCAGTGATATTGGCCTATAATTTTCTTTTTTGTGGTGTCTTTGTTTTGTATTGGTATCAGGGTGATGGTGGCCTCATAGAATGAGTTTGGGAGTATTCCTTACTCTGCAATTTTTTGGAATAGTTTCAGAAGGATAGATGTTAACTCTTCTCTAAATGTTTGATAGAATTCACCTGTGAAGCCATCAGGTCCTGGACTTGTAACTTTCCTAATTTGAGTGAGAAAGGATTAGGGTAAGTGCAGGTCAAGAGGTAGATGAGAGATACTAACTCCCAGGGAGAGAGCTACACAAAGCAAATAAAAACCCTGTGGGTGGCAAGTTTCTCTCTCAAGCGTCTTCTCACTGAGCTGTGTAAAGGAACTTCTCTCTGATACAGCAGGCATTACTGTCCACTAGGAGGTGAGTCAGGGCAAGGCAGCTCCCTGCATGCAGTGGAGGAACAAACCAAACAGGTAGTGGCCTTTACTCTTTGTATCCTCAACCAATTCAAGGGGGGAAAAGAAAAACACACAACAAGACCCTGGCTTCCTCCCTACCACCTACAGGCTTTTGGATTACTGCACTGATAGCAGAAAATTGCAGGAATTTAGCATAAAATCAGAGAGAACAATAAGACCTTACAGGAAAAATTTCCCACAACACTTCAGGGGAAAATATCTGACGCAGTGTGATCTCTCCTCAAACATGGTGAGCATAACTAGTGTGCCAGAACTGGCTTGTACTGCCTCCAAAGAACTGGTTGTTAAATTTTTAGGAATTGTGCAAGTCTGCTTTTATCATGTCAGTAGCTTGAAGTCAGCCATTTTTGGAGTAGAAAAATATAATAGCCAAAATGAAAAATTCACTATAGAGGCTCAAGAGTAGATTTGACGATGCAGAAGAAAGACTCATGAATCTTCAAGATAGATCAAAGAGATTAGGCAATCTGAAAAACAGAAAAAACATAGAATGAAGAAAAATAAAGAGAGCCTCAGAGAAATGTGAGATACCATTAAATGTACCCACATACCAACATACGTGTAACAGGAGTACCAGGAGAGAAGAGAGAGGAAAGGACAGAAAAAATACTTGAAGAAATAATGCCATTTACAATAGCACAAAAAAGGATAAAGTACTTAAGAATAAGGAGAGAAGTACAAAGTTTGTATACCAAAAACTACAAAACACTGTTGAATGAAATTGAAACTTAATATCATTTTTTTAAAATTAATTAATTAATTTATTTATGGCTGTGTTGGGCCTTCGTTTCTGTGCGAGGGCTTTCTCTAGTTGTGGCAAGTGGGGGCCACTCTTCATCGCGGTGCGCGGACCTCTCATTATCACGGCCTCTCTTGTTGCGGAGCACAGGCTCCAGATGCGCAGGCTCAGTAATTGTGGCTCACGGGCCCAGTTGCTCCACGGCATGTGGGATCTTCCCAGACCAGGGCTCGAACCTGCGTCCCCTGCATTGGCAGGCAGACTCTCAACCACTGCGCCACCAGGGAAGCCCGAAACTTAATATCATTAAAATGGCAATACTCCCCAAATTGATCTTCAAATCCAACATAATCCCTATCAAAATTCTAGATGCCTATTTTCATAAATTGAGAAGCTGATTTTAAATTTTATATTCAAAATAAAGGCACACAGAATAACCAAAATGATCTAAAAGAAGAATAATGTTGGAGCACTCACATTTCCCAATTCGAAACTTGCTCTAAAGATAGAATAATCAAGATAGTATAGCACTGCATAGACATACAGATCAATACAACAGAGTTGAAAGTCCAGGAATAAACCTTGAAATTTATGGAAAATTGATTCTTGTCAAGGATTCCAAGAAAATGAATGAGGAAAAATAGGCTTTCCAACAGATGGTTCTGGGACAAATGTATAACCATATGCAAAAGAATGGAGTTGGACCTTCTACCTCGTATCATATACAAAAAGTAACTCAACAAAAATCTGTAAAACTCTTAGAAGAAAACAGAGGAGTAAAACTGTGTGACTTTGAGTTAGGCAATTGTTTCTTAGGTGTGACACTTAAAACACAGGTGACAAAGAACAAATAGATAAATTGAACTTTATCAAATTAAAAACTTTGTGCTTCAAAGGAACTATCAGTAATGTGAAAAAAACAGTTCATACAATGCGAAAACATATTTTCAAATCAAATATCTAATAAGAGGTTTGTATCCAGATATATATAAAGAACTCTGACAACTCAACAGTGAAAAAGAAAAGTAGCCCAATTAAATATTGGGCAAAGGATTTGAAGAGACATTTCTCTGAAGAAGATATGCAATTGGCCAACAGGCACATAAAAAAGTGCTCATTGTCTTTAGTCACTAGGGAAATACAAATCAAACCCACAATGGGATACCATTTCATACTTACTAAAGACCATGTTTTGTATGATTTCATTTATATAAAATGCTCAGATTGGGCAAAGCTCTAAAGATAGTATAGTATAGTAGTGATTGCTTAGGTTTTAGGGGTGGTGGTGGGGAGTGACACCTAATGGGTACAGAATTTCTTTCTGGGGTGATGAAAATATTTTAAAGTTAGATTGTGATTATTGTTGTACAACTCTATGCATATACTAAAAAACATTGAACTGTACATTTTAAATGGGAGAATTTTATGGTATATGAAATAGGTCTCAATTTTGATTTTAAAAAAGGAGGAAGTAAAGGAAGAATATGTTTCTGAAAAGGATTTCAGTGGTGATATTAAAAATATGACAACTGGTGCTTCAGGGGCACTGATTATCAGAACAGAATCTGGCCTCAGAGCTGCTAGGTCCTGGAGGTCTCCTCCTGGCATAGCCACTAACTAGTTACTAGATATTTGGATGTTCTAGGAACTATGGAGAACAGGTAGGTTTTCCAGGGCCTTGCAGCTGAAGTAATTTGCTAGTGTACAAAAGTATAGGCCCATAATCCTTAGTCTGAACTCTTTGGAGCCAGATGTGTTTCAGAATTTAGAATTTTTCAGATTTTGTAATGATACGATGGCTTCTATATTCAACCACCAATTTATAGAAAATACAGAGGTCCAAGGAACATGTTAAACTTCACTATGAAGATACACAATCTACAGGACTTCGGCTGTGGAACACTCTGAGACAAATGTTTAGATTTCTTCAATAAATACCTAAAAGGTTTTTTAAAAAGATGGAGAGGAAATTACTGTTTGAAAAAGACTTCAGACAAATCAACCAATGACAGTTATTTGGACTTTGTCTGAATCTTGACTATAATAATAAATTGTAAAAATTAAACTATGAAATTCTTGAAACAATTGGCCATATGATGATGTTAAGGAATTATTGTTAACATGATGATTTAGATTTCCTTCAAAACAACATAATAGAGAGGAATTAAGTCATGGTATAGATGAAACAAAATTGGCCATTAGCTGAGAATTGTTAAAGCTGTGTGATGGGTACATGGGAGTTCATTATAATATTATATCCTTTTTTAAATGAATTTGAAATTTCCCATAATAACAATGTTAAAGAAATAAAAGATAATATGATGTATGTTATGTATACCCTCAGCCCAGCAGCATCTGGAAAGAGCATCTAGTAATCAAACTTATTACCATTTCTGCAACAAAATGAATAATATTCACCCCAATTGGGAAAAATAAAGATTATCAGTAATCTCATATCTGTTCAATTCTTTGGTGCCAAATAATTTACATAGGACTCTTACTTTCAGAAAATTTTGGTTTAGAAATTTTAGATAAGGGATTGTGATCCTGTGATTTCAGTATTTTAATAATCAGCATAGCTGTAGTGGTGTTTATCTGCTAAATATGAGACCTGTGTCATAGCAGAAAAGAGTCATAAATTTTCTATAATGTTAGCTTTGTCTGATTAATTCCTGTTTATTCTTCAGGTGTCAGATTTAGTGTCTTTAGCTCATGGAGGCTTTTCTGGATCATTATGTTACATTAAGCCCTGCTACCCTATAGGCCACCCACTTGCCTTATCATGATATTCAGGTTTGTTTTAACTGCTTATCTTTGTTAAATTGCCTATTTTTGCTGCTAAATTGTAAGCTCAGAGATGTCAGGGATCCTAGTTCATCACTGTATACTAGCATCTAGTACTATGCAATAGGAATGATAAGGAACTTATGCAGTGATGATAACTAATTGCTAACAGTTTCCATGTCCAGCCAATGACAGTTGAAAGTTGAGTAGAATATAAACACACAGACTTTATAGACACACTTAGACACAGACACATGAACTAGTGGTTACATCTTTTAGTATTTTCTTTAGGTTAAGCATAGGCTTTCAATAGCATTTTGTATTAGTAATGAGGCTAGAAAACTTTTTTTATTATACAGAATGTAACGGTCAATCTCTGATTTGAACTTGAATTTTAATTAATAAGAATTTCCCCAAAAAAAGAGCCATTAATAAACTATTTGAAATGATTTTGATGATAACTATAAGATGAGCATCTTCAATCATAATCCAGGGTCTCAAACCTCAACTGAGTTCCCAATGTTGCCCTCAATTCTTTCCTTTTTTCCCCCGGTCAATTTTCCCTCCCTTTGTCTGCAATTGCTATTTAAATGTTCTCTATTTAACCCTCCTCTTAATGCACCTTTACATGTTTATCAGATTTTGAGAAAATGATTTAACATCCTAAATAACCGAGAAAGAGAATCCATTATCAGAATCTGACCTTTCCTCCTACCTCTGCTGCTACCACCTGGTCTACCATCTTTCACCTGGAGTATTGCAAGAGTTGTCAGATGCTCCTATTTTCAATCCCTGTGGTCCATTATCAACACAGCAGCCAGAATGATCCTTCTGAAGGCTTCCTTTCATTCTATGAAAACTCCAGTATTACAATGTCCATTTGATCTGGTGCCCTCACCCTCATGTCCTCTCTGAGGGTATTTCCACCATTCTTCTCCTCACAAACTCCATTTTTCCACCACCAGTAGGCCAAGAATATTCACACCTCAGGGTCTGTGCACTTCTTGTTCCTCTTCCTGGAATTCCCTTCCTCTAGATAACTTCATAAGTTTCTCACTCACTTTGTTTATTGTTCCAATTGTTCCATTTCAAAGAGGCCAGTCATGACCCCATTTCAAATTGTAAGCCCATTCCATTTCCTTGATTTATTTTTCTCCGAGCACTTATACCATCTAACGAAGTATGTATTTTTCTCATATATATCATCTAATGTCTGTCTCTCTTTATTAGTTTGCAAACCTGGATTACAGAAAGTATTTTTGTTTCCTGATATAGCCCCAGCTCCTACAACAGTGCTCAACATATCACAAGTGCTTAAAAACGTTTGTGGAATGTGAATAACCATCTCTCATCACACCTGCAAACTAGCCAGATCCCTGGTAATCCTTTTATTCTTTCCTTTTGTCACTCCTGTCTAAGGCTGAGTCCTCCTCCAAAGCCTGGACCCACACACTCCCAGTTTTCCAGTGATCTCCAGTGAGCCATCCTCTGTCTCTCTTTTACTTTAAACTTTTCTCTCTAATTAGATCCTTTTTAACAGGAATTAAAGTATTCACAATCTTTCAGTCCTTAAAAAGGACTCTTCCCTACATCTGACTCTCTTGCTCTCTGTCTCTACCATCCTTGCATTAGCTGGGCTGCTATGGTTCTCACCTGAATATATAGTTTCCAAAGAGATATCCTGTCTTCTGGTCTTGCCCCCTGCTGTGGACTGAATTGTGTCCCCTCCAAAATTCATATGTTGAAACCCTAACTCCCAGTGTGATGGTGGAATCTTTGGGAGATAATTTGGTTTAGATGAGCTCATGAGCTTGGATTCCCCATAATGGAATTACTCCCCTTATAAGAAAAGAAAGAGACACCAAAGTTTCCTTTCTCCACCATGTGAGAATACAGTGAAAAAGAGCTATCTGCAAGTCAGGAAAAGGGCTGTCACTAAGAACTGAATCTGCCGAAACCTTGATCTTAGACTTCCTAGCCTCCAGAACTGTGAGAAATACATGTCTATTAGTTAAGCCATTTAGTGTATGGCATTTCGCGTTAGCAGCTTGATCTAAGACACCCTCCCCCCTTTATATCATTTCCCCTGCTAGAGCCAGAATGTTTCTCTTAAAGCATATATTTGATCATAGTTTTCCCTACATTAAACACATCAATGATTTCCCCTTTCTCTCTCTCAAAAATAAAAAATAAAAAGTTCAGATCCCTTTGCCTAGCACACTCTTATTGTGGCCTTACTGAGCTCTATAATCACCAGCTTTTAGGTCTCTTAATCTCCTTAGTATTCCATGCTCAGTCTCATCTCTTGACCTTTCCAGTTACTGATTACCCAAACCTCCCAACTTTTACTCATCCTTCACCTTTCAATTTAGATGTCTCCTCCTTAGCAAACCTCCCCTGCCCCCACCATCCAAGACTGTCCTGACACACACCCTATGTTTACTAATTATGGGTAAGTTCACAGTCTATTAAAATAGATTAGGGCAGAGTAGAATCCTACAGTATTTAACTTAAATGAATTAAACATTTTGTCATTAGCAAGGCAAGCAAGCAAATAAACAGTCACCACCCCTCCCCCAACAAAACTAGACTTCCCAAAAAGGTTATTATAATTTGTACAATCTGCCCCTTAATTGAAAAACAGCTACTTCATCTGGCATGTAATTGATCTATTTCAACACTAAGAAAAGGCAAAACAAACTGATTTAGACTGAGAGTTAGTACAGGATAAACACAATGATAAATATTATGCTTTATGGATGAATTAAGGGGTGTTCAAAGAGATCTACCCAACTCTCCTCATCTTCCCACTTCTTCCTTGCTAATAGAATGCAGTTATTGGGCTTCCCTGGTGGCGCAGTGGTTGAGAATCTGCCTGCTAATGCAGGGGACACGGGTTCGAGCCCTCGTCTGGGAAGGTCCAACATGCCGCGGAGCAACTAAGCCCGTGCGCCACAATTGCTGAGCCTGCGCGTCTGGAGCCTGTGCTCCGCAACAAGAGAGGCCGCGATAGTGAGAGGGCCACGCACCACGATGAAGAGTGGCCCCCGCTTGCCACAACTAGAGAAAGCCCTCGCACAGAAACGAAGACCCAACACAGCCAAAAATGAATAAACAAATAAATACATTAAAAAAAAAAAAAACTCATTTAAAGAATGCAGTTATTGGGAAGTCATGGGTTTCATGCCTGCCTTCTTAGCATTAGGCATCAATTTTGGTCTAAGGCAATTGTGATAATTCCCTTCTTTGAAGCGATTGGTTTCAGCCTGGATGTGTGATGCAATCCTCACCAATGACATGTAAAGGAAGTCTGTTGGGGACCTAGTGGAATTGTCTATATCTGTGAGAACAGATGATGCCTGGGACTGCTATAGCAAAATTGTGAACATGGGGGTGTTGCTGACAGAATAGAAAGATAGAGGGAACTGGGTCCTGGATGATATTAATGTGCTATAACACACAAATTATACCTTTATGAAGCAACTGAATACAACTGAAATTTTAAAATCAGAAGTTTGAACACTTAGTTTCTTCTGTCTCTGTAGAATTGTTTCTCAGTAAATGCCACAATGGCAAAAAAAAAAAAAAAAAAGATTGTCCAGCCCTGGATCTATTCTTCCTCTGGAATTCTTGATTTATGAAATTTTAAAAAATCTTTGTTATTTGCACTGCTTTAGTCAGGTCATCTGCCAGTTTGCAGCTGAGAATGTTCCATCTGATTTAAAAAAAAAGACTTTTAAAAAACTTTTTAAAAATAAGTGTTTTCATACTTACAAAAGTTTTCATAAATTGTCCAGAAAAATTGCCATATAACTTCACTCAAATTTAAATGTTAACATGTTATCACACTTGCTTTCTCATTCTCTTTGTATATGTGAATGTATGTATGTATGTATGTATGTATATGTGTGTGTGTATTTATATACATATATAAAAACATTTCTCTGTTCTTTTGAGAGTAAACTGTACACACAATACCTCTTTTCCTATCAGTAAGAATATCTCTTAAATAGCCTCTTTACAAATCTCCAAAATCAGGAAATTATTATTGATACGGTACTATAATCTATAGACTTATTCAGTTTTCATGATTTTTTTGTGAATGCTTTTATTAGAAAAATTAAAAAATAACCTTATGGTCCAAGATCCAATCCAGGATCAAAAATGTCCATGTGTCTTTAGTCTCCTTCAGTCTGGAACAGTTTCTCAGTATTTCTTTGTCTTTCATGACATGATACCTTTAAAGAATGAAGGGCAAGTATTTTGTAGAATATTCTTTAATTTGAGCTTGTCTAATGTTTCCTTATGATTAAAATTCAGGTTATAAATTTTTGGCAAGAGTACCAGAGAAACAATATAATGTCCTTCTCCATGCATCCTGTCAGGTTATATTGAGATTCATGATTATCTCTCTGTCTCATTTCTGCTAATGTTAATGTTAATCATTTGGTTAAGGTGGTGTCTCCTAAGTTTCTCTGCTGTAGCTGCTGTTTTTCTATTTGTAATTATTAATTTATGAAAAGATACTTTATGACCATGTACATATTCTGTTTATTATCAAATTTCCTCTTACTAGTTTAGCATGCAATGATGATTCTTGCTTGAATCAATTATACTGTTTGACAAATGATGATTTTCTAATTCTGTCGTTACTTTTGCATTTATTAGTTGGCATTCTACTGTATGGAAGAGGTTTACATTTTCCCCAAATTACATATTTATTTGTTTGTTTATATTTGTATGAACTCATAGATTCAAATGTTATTAAATGGTTATAATTTTTATAATCATCATTTTGCTCAACTTTGTTGCTAGCCAGTGGGAGCCCCTTTAAACTGGCTCTTCAGTCCTTTGACCTGTTGCCATTATTTTTTTTATTATTATCTTACTCCTTACTTACACAGAAAGATGTTTCAGGCTCCTCTTGTGTTTTATCAGCCCCACCCTGCACTCAGCCATTTCTCCAAGGAGTGGCTCCTTTCAGTGGAGAATGGTATTTAGAAACCAAGGTGTAGGCATTAAGTAATCTCACTGCTACTGAAATGTCATTGCACCTAGGTCCTTACAGCAGAGAGTAGGAAAGACACACACACACACATCCCCCCTCCCCTTCTCCCTTTCCATCTCTCTCTCCATGCCAATACACAGAATGTTTTGAAAGTTAGCAATAAATATGACTAGCCTGCTTTTGAAACATCTTACTGTTGCCTACAAGTTGGTCCTAAAGGTATCAGAAATATGACTTATTCAAAACTATGTTTGTAGGTTTTGTTTTTTATACTTTTATTTGCTTTATGACATACTTCATCTTTTCTTATTTGAGAAAATGCAGTCTTAACATCACAGGTCCAGGGCTCAAACTACCATTCAGAGCTCAAATCCAGTTCACTACTTTTTTTTTTCATTAGCTATAAACTAAGAATTGTTTTTACATTTTTAAATAGTGAAAAAAATCAAAATAACTATAATATTTTATGACGTGAAAATTATATAAAATTCAGATTTCAGTGTCTATAAAAATTTATTAACACTAGAAAAATATTTTGGGTAATTGAAAATACACATTGTTTATGTACTGCACATCCTTTTGGGTTATCAGACTCTAGATTTTCATTTTCTTTGAGGTATTTTGCAACTCTTTATACATTGTAGATGACTGATAGACATGCAAACCTGTCTTGTCCAGTAGAGTTTTGATTGACTTCTTATTCCTTCACGAAAACAAAAGTTTTGCTTTCATTTGCAATTCAGCTCATTTACTCCATATACAGTGCTGCTTCTTGACTTTTCCTTTGAACTATTTGTATTCCCCCATATATGTAGAATAAAATCCTTAAGTGTGTTTATTCTTATACCTATGTAAGAGTCATGAGTTTACCTTTTTCTGAAAGTTATCTTCTAACGGAACACAGCCACACTCATTCATCTCTGTGTTGTCTCTGGCTGCTTTCGTGCTACAATAGCAGATTTGAATAGTTGCAACAGAGACCATATGGTCTGTAAAGCTGGAAATATTTACTATTTGGACCTTTTTTGCAGAAAAATTTACCAACTGCTGGTCTACACCATACCGTCCATAGCAGAACTGCAAAGTTCCAGCGAGGAGTCCATTTTTCAACAGCTGTCTGATGTTTTACATTGCTAAAGTTACACATTTAGTTTTTATCCTCTGCAATATCAAAGAAAGCAACTGGATGTTAAAAAATGCAGATTAAAATGACTATATTTATCTCTAGGTATAGAAATTAGCATTTAAAAATTCATATCTTTAGACTGAATTATAAACTTCTTAGTTGGATTTTTTTAAAGCTGTAAACTGGTTCCTATCAAATATGAAAGTGTCCATTCAGTTGTCTGGGCCTGACTTTTCCAGGAGAAAACAGAATAAGTTGAATTAGAAGACACCAAGGTCATTCCCTATATTACCATGTTTTTGACATAGTGTTAAATTTAAAAAGACTGTTAAAAAATGACTTAGGAGGTTGTTAGAATTTTTATCTTCTTCTCAATAAAAGTTGATCTCCTCAGGTATGTGTTTTGAGATTCGATTCCAGAGAGTTTATGTACTTAGTCAAGAAAACCTCTTGCTTTTTTGGTGAAAAACATGATCGTCACCACTAGAGGGAGCTGGTTTTACATAAAATTAGAACAGTAGGACTGTAGAAAAAGAAGAGGACCTGTTATTCATGTTTTAAAAAAACTTTCAAATACTCTCATTTTCTGCCAATAAATTATACCTCACAAGTAATTTCTTTACTTTATGAACTGAAAGTTTTCCTCAAAGTAGTGTCACTTCTGGTCCCAAAGGAATCTTTCATACTCTAAATTTGATATTGGAATAAACATTTTTATGGGATATTATTTAATTTCACGTAGTAGTATTGATGTTCATGGTCTTTTAATTATTCTTTAGTATATCTTTTCTTTAAAACAAAATTCTGTAATTGTTCAGTTTGAACAATATGCTAAGCAGATTTTTAGAATACAGAACAGGATTTTGGCTAAATTGCCTGTTTTTTAACTTTTTTTATTGACATATAGTTGATTTACAATGTTGTGTTAGTTTCAGGTGTACAGCAAAGTGATTCAGTTATACATATATACATATTTTTTTCAGATTCGTTTCCATTATAGGTTATTATAAGATGTTGAATATAGTTCCCTGTGTTATGCAGTAGGTCCTTGTTTGTTATCTATTTTATATATAGTAGTGTGTATATGTTAATCCCAAACTCCTAATTTATCCCTCCCTCCTCTCTACTTTGGTAATAATAAGTTTTCTATGTCTGTGAGTCTATTTCTGTTTTATAAATAAATTCATTTGTGTCATTCTTTTTAGATTCCACATAGAAGTAGTATCATATTATATTTGTCTTTCTTTGTCTTACTTCATTCGGCATGATAATCTCTAGGTCCATCCATGCTGCTGAGACATTATTTCATACTTTTTTATGGCTGGTTAGTATTCCATTATATATATATATATATATGGCACATCCTCTTTGTCCATTCATCTGTTGATGGACACTTAGGTTGCTTCCATATCTTGGCTGTTATAAATAGTGTTGCTAAGAACATTGGGGTGAATGTATCTTTCTTTTTTTTTTAAATTAATTTTTATTGGAATATAGTTGCTTTACAATGTTGTGTTAGTTTCTACTATACAGCAAAATGAATCAGCTATACATATACATAAATCCCCTCTTTTTTGGATTTCCTTCCTGTTTAGGTCACCACAGAGCACTGAGTAGACTTCCCTGTGCTATTCAGTAGGTTCTCATTAGTTATCTATTTTATACATAGTATCAATAGTGTATATATGTCAATCCCAATTTCCCAATTCCTCCCACCTCCCCTTTTCCCCTTTGGTATCCATACATTTGTTCTCTATGTCTGTGTCTCTATTTCTGCTTTGCAAACAAGATCATCTATACCATTTTTCTAGATTCCACATATATGCGTTAATATACAATATTTGTTTTTCTCTTTCTGACTTACTTCATTCTGCATGACCATCTCTAGGTCCATCCAGGTCTCTACAAATGACCCAATTTCATTTTTATGGCTGAGTAATATTCCATTTTATATATGTACCACAGAATTTTTGTCTTTTCTGGATACATGCCTAGGAGTTGGATTGCTGGATCATATGGTAGCTCTATTTTTAGTTTTTTAAGGAACCTCCATACTCTTCTCCATAGTAGCTATACCAATTTACATTCCCACCAACAGTGCAAGAGGGTTCCCTTTTCTCCACACCCTCTCCAGCATTTTATTACTTGTAGACTTTTTAATGATGGCCATTCTAACTGGTGTGAGGTGATACCTCATTGTAGTTTTGATTTGCATTTCTCTAATAATTAGTGATATTGAGTATCTTTTCATGTGCCTATTGGCCATCTGTATGCCTTCTTTGGAGAAATGTCTATTTAGGTCTTCTGCCCATTTTTTGGTTGGGTTTTTTTTTTTTGATATTGAGCTGTATGAGCTGTTTGTATATTTTGGAAATTAGTCCCTTGTTGGTCACATCATTTGCAAATATTTTCTTCCATTCTGTAGGTTTCTTTTCATTTTGTTGATGGTTTCTTTTGCTGTTAAATTGCCTGTTGATTTAATGCAGAAAATAACATTCCTATGTTACTCTGAAATGCCTAATTTTCAGTGAGTGTAAAATTAAAATAGAAACGTTTAAGTTTAGGCAGCCATCATTATTTAGAGTTGGAAGAAACTGAACTGAGTCCTCTGTTTCTTCCAAGGAGATTGTGAACTTGTTGACTGCAAGTTACATGTTTTAAACAACTTTGCATTATATGCACAACATAAGCATCTATGTATTTAAAGCAGCAATTACAAAGAATGGCCTGCAGGCAACTATCTACTTTATACATAAAGTTTCATTGAAACACAACCACATGTAATCATCTCAGTATTGTTTATGGTGCTTTCACACTACAATTGCATAATTAAGTATCTGTGACAGAGCTCTTATACCCTGCAAAGCCTAAAGTATTTACTCTCTGTTCCTTTAAAGAAAAAGTTTGTGGACTTCTACTTTAAAGCATGTTAATTAAAAAATACGTGTTGAATGAATAAATAAATGGATGAATGAATGTTGGAACAAATGGAGTTATTCCCATGAGTGTGTGGCAGAAAGATAGCACTAATATTACATATTAGAGATATATTAGCACTAATATTATATGTATAATATATATTAGAAAATCTGAGACATTCTTTGGGCCAAATTTACTCTTTTATAACTCTTGTTTCTATCATATTGATGTATATGGAAAAATACCTATGTTTTAATAAGTGTCCTAATCATACCACCAGCTCAGTATTACATAATGGCTTTTCCCTCAAAGGATGAAAGTACTTCTATATATCATTTCTTTGGCTATTACTGGCCAATAGTTTCGGCTAATAGTAGGAGGTATGACAGGGAAGTTACTAAATTCACAGTGTTGCCTCGAGAATTTTTAGTTGAAACAAAACCTGCTAAGTTTCACTAAGAGTTGAGCTAATTCATCTCTCTGTACTTTCTCTGATGCATAGATATCAGTGCTTATAAATTCTTTATGGATCTCCTTTCAAGTGGAGCAAACCCCTAATTTAGAAATACAATTGAAATTGGTAGAACGTGTTTGACCAGGTGAGTGGAGGTTTAATAGGTAAAATTATCTCAGGCTGCTCTCAAATCAACTAGAGAAAATTAAAAATATTGCTGAATTACACAATTGTTCATTAGTTGCTCATTACTTATAACTGGACTATCAGTACGAAATAGAAAAAAGGTTAAGGGTTTGATTTAAAAGACATTTGCATCTCTTTCAGAGAAACAGCCCACTGGAAACCAAAACAAAGCTGACAGTGCCTTTTCTTTCTTGCATTCTGGTCTTGGTAATCAGTGGTAAACAATACAAGTTTGTTGTTGTGTCTGATAGGAAGAATATGAACAGCTATTACAAGCCACTGTTAATTGTTCTGTAGGTTTTCTCTACTGAATGTTGATTTGAATTGCAATGGGTTTCAAGTAACTTGATAAACACTTGCCAGAATTTTTAAGTGTCAGAAAAAGTGCTGAAATGTACAACTTGTAGGAATGTTTTTCCTCAAGGTAGTCCTGAATGGCACCATCCTTAGACTCTCAATGTACTTTAATGAAGAAGGGTTGTAGATATAATTGAGGTCAAAAAGCAAATTAGCAAAAGTTGACAAGATGCAATTCTTGGAACTCGGGGTGGCTAAATGCCACCAACCCCTCCAGACTACTTTTCAGATATTATGGATTCCACAAAGACCAAAGATTTTGGCCAAACTCTTTTTCTCTTACTCCATTTTTAACCCTGAATATATACTTTTAAAGGAAATTTGAACCAGGACTTCTGAATAACACATAGTTAAGCAATCCAAAGTGGTATGTAATTTATCCCTAAATTATATGTACATCTCTTGGCCCTAAGAACTGGTAGCTGGGAAGTGGATCACTGTATTTTCAGTCTTATTTCTGGTTGGAAGAGACTAAAACTTAGGAGACCCAACCACGTCTAAGTCGGGCTTTTTATAACCTGATGTCCATGATTGGACTTTTATGGAGGTCTGTGAAAGCTTGGAAATGGCACACGTATTTTTATATTATCTTTGTGTATTTTGCTGGTATAACGTCCGTGATTTCATCAGGTTCTCAAAGAAGTCCGTGAAACTAAAAATGTTGAAAGTGATGGGTAAGATAAATTATTTTATGGAAAAGGTAAATTGTTCCACTTAATCTTCACCAAGTTCTGTGGGTTGGCTAAGTATCACAGTGGAAAGGTTAAGACAGATTCTGGAAACAGACTGCCAGTGTTCCAATCCCAGCTCTGCCAGTTATTGGCTGTATGACCTAACTTTCTGTGCTTCAGTTTCCTCATCTGCAAAATGGAAAGTAACAGTGACCCTCATAGGGTTGTTGTGAGGAAAAAATGAGTTAATATAAAGTGCCTAGTCATGGCTACATAATAAATATATATAAAAAGCTGACCAAAAGAAGCTGATATATATGTATATATTTATCATGTAGCAAGATTAGACGTATATTTATATATAAACATATATATGAAAATATGAAAAAAATTTTAAAACACTAAATAAAAATTCCTTGGTATTAACAAATGGATAAAGAAGATGTGATATATATACACAATGGAATACTACTCAGCCATGAAAAAGAATGAATTAATGCCATTTGCAGCAACATGGATGGACCTAGAGATTATCATACTAAGTGAAGTAAGTCAGAGAAAGACAAATATCATATGATATAACTAACATGTGGAATCTAAAAAAAAAAATGTTATAAATGAACTTATTTACGAAACAGAAACAGACTCACATAGAAAACAAATTATATGTGTATATAAAACAAATACATATAATTTAGAAAACATATATGTATGTATGTGTATATATATATATATATAACTGAATTGATTTGCTGTCCACCAGAAACTAATACAACAAAGTAAATCAACTAAACTTCAATAAAAAATTTTTTTAATTTCCTGGTTTTAGATGATGAAACTGATACAAGAATTTTGCCTAAAATCACATAGTTTGTAAGAGGAAGAACCAGGTCTAAAATTTAGGAGAGTTATTGTTTTATTTTTTTCAATTTAAATTCTGCTAGTTTTTGGCCCTTATCAGTTCTCTATGGATGGCTCTTACCTTCTATTCCTCTCTATTCAACCTGTCCAAAGTTTCAATTTATAATCACCTTCCACTCCATTCTGCTCACAAACCTTCACAATCTCCCCATTATTCAGTTTGGATAAACTTTAAATTTTTGACAAGAACCAGATTAAGGGTAAAAGAAAGAACTGTTGTAGCACTAATCTATGAGAGGTGGTGAATTATCAGTGGAATACTAACAGAAAATGTGTTCATCCAAACATATACACACACATATACCTACACCTCAAACAAACTCAGTCCAAATTGCCAAATTGCTCTGGCTAATTTGTGTTTTTCTTTTACTAAAAAAAAAAAAAAAAAAAGTGTGTAAATTTGGGGCAAACTCAACTTTTCTTGGCAGGAGAGGAGAGGTTGATCCCCACTGCCTGGGTCTGCTTTCTCCCTTCTCCACACAGCTCTCAGCTGCAGGACTTTAAATTGTGAAATAAATACCTAAAGAATAAAAGTTCAAAGGGGCACCAATTATTAACCCTTCCAAGAGACTAATCTATCATTGTTTTTGGATGTCCTTGAGTCTTCATCTAGCCCTGCTTCTGACCATGAATTACAAAACCTTTTGCTATATAATCTTACCTCACCTGGATTATCCCTTATTGCCTGGATTAGAATTCATGGGGCATTTCAGCCCATTAAGCCTCTTTCTGTCTCCCAGCCTTCATTCTTCCTCAACCAAGCTACCCCTTTTGTGGGGAGTGGTTTTCTTTTCCATGACTGCCAGAAACATTATGTAGTAGCAAACATTCCATAGGTAAAGTCATTTTCAAATCTTGGTTCTCCAATTGCTTGCTGTGTGATCTAGAGAAGGTTATTTAGTCTCTGAGCTTCCTTGTCTTTTTGATCTATAAAACTGGAAAATATCATCTACCTCAAGCGTTGATATAAGGATGAAATGAAATAGTATACAAATAAGATCCTGGCACAGAGCAG
Organism: Balaenoptera physalus; assembly: GCF_965194825.1. Classification (NCBI taxonomy): domain Eukaryota; kingdom Metazoa; phylum Chordata; class Mammalia; order Artiodactyla; family Balaenopteridae; genus Balaenoptera; species Balaenoptera physalus. The sequence goes on from NC_138891.1 coordinate 36,287,573, forward strand.
CTGCTCAATAAAAGATAGATTGTTTCATTAAATGGTAGCTAAAGATTTACTCTACAAATATAATCTGTTATATTTTTGAGTGTTTTTTAATAGTTTACACAAAGAGTTTTTACATTCATTGCATCTGTTCCTCATGATGATCATATGAAACAAAAAATATGATCCCTGTCTTCAGACAATGAAACTGGGTGTCATGATGATTAAATGGTTTGCCCTTGACCACACAGCTAATGTCAGAGCTGGAACTGAAATATATTTCTTTTGATGTGAAATAGTTCTTTCTTTCAACTATATGTCATCAGCACTTAAGAAGAAACTTTCACTGGATTTGATAGTGGTTTTAAACCCAGTTTTGCCCCTGTTTATGTCACTTAACATTCATAATTCTTGGTTTCCTCATCTGTTAAATAAAAAAGCAAAACTAGACAATTCCTTTCCAGGTTTTAAATTGCTTGGATATATAGTTCTAATACCAAGCAAACTAAAATTCTCTCAACTTCCATAGCATCTAAAATATTAAGGCTGATTTATATTTTTCTTATTTAGCATGAAGAATTACTCGTGATTAGATACTTCTTTAACCATGTATTATTGCTTAAATGTTTTTTTCCTAAGAATAACTAACTGAACCTCAAATTGACAGTGTAAGAATGTATAATCGTGTGGTATAATGATATTAAAGCAATTTGTGAAATTTTCCGAAAAGTTTACTTTCTAGTCCATAAAATTCCTTGGTCTCAGTTAAAAATAGAGAACTAAAAATTAGAACTGCCAGAATGTAACGTTATCATAAATTACTGGATATACTAATTTACTCTCATAAAATTTTTATGCTTAATACATTCTCTCCAACTGATACTCACTCCCTGCTGTTCCCAAGAATTAAAGTGAATAAAGCCTGAAGTATTACCCTTTCCACCCAGATGGCTTTGGCCTCTCTGTTTACATATAGCCTTTCAAAAGAAGTGGAAGAGAAGCGTATTACAAAACAAACACTGGAGAGAACATGAGTATTCTCTTCCTTTTCTTGGTTAATTGCATCATCGTTCATCTGCAAGTTGGAAAACTTAGCTTATTCTGAATTTTTTCACAACCTTACCTATGCCTAAATGTCGCCAAATTTAACCTGCCACTAAAACACTCCTCAAATCTGATGGATTCTCTGTACTACCAATGCTGTAGTCTCTTCTTAGACTATCAAAACTGATTTCTATAATGTCTTCTTGTCCCCAGGCTCTTTCATACTCTCTCCAAGTGATCTTCCTAAAAAACACAAATTAACCATTTCCCTCCACTGTCTAAGATCCTTCATTGTTTTTCCCTCTGAACCGTTGCTTTCTAGGGAATGACCAAACCTCTTAGCATGTAGTTTCTTCATGATTTGACTTTAGGGTCCTTCTCTTTAGTCTTCTATCTACACTCCACTAGTATATACCTTATGCATGTATCAGTCATACAGAGTTATTCTCAGGGATCCATGTCTTTGCATGTTCTTCTCGGTCCATATTTCTGTAAACCTCTCCCTGACTGCCTCCCAAGATGGAGAACCCATGCTCATCCTTTCACTGCAACTCAAGTATTAGTTACGCTGAGAAGATTCCCCTGACCTTCCCCTCTACCAAAGCAGAGTTCACGTGTCCTGTCTCTGTGATACCACAGGTTTTGTTCATTGTCTTTGATAGGATTTCTGATGCATTTAATTAATTATTTGCCTGTCTATATTTCTTATTAGACTGTGAGATCTTGAGCCTGTGTCTGATTCATTTTATATCCCACAGCCGACAATATACCTAGTACATGTTAGGTTGTTAAAGTAGACATATACTGAATGAATGACAAATGCAAAATGTTAGTGTTGATCTCAAAGTTTATTGATTATGGTCTTCACTGGTCACTAAATCAAAGAGAGTCAGTAATGTTGGTGACTTAAATAACTGGCACAACAGACATAGATGATGGTGGGAGCATTAATTAACAATGTGGGCCACAAACTGACAAGGCTCATTATGTGCATGACAAATGGCCAGCTAAATGCTGTACACAGTAAGTACTATAAATTCAGAAGCAAAGACCATGAACTAGAGTGATTTGGTAAAAGTTTTTGAAGGAGTAATCTAAGTTGAAGCTTAAAGAGTATCTAGGATTTAACAGCTAAAGAGGAAAGAAGAAGGTATTGGGAAAAGGGGGGGAAATATATATATGATGAAAGGCTTAGAGACAGAAGCGAGTAAAGAGTATTCATAAAACAGTGAGTTGACAAATTATGCTAGACTGGAAAATTAGGATGTGGCCACACGGTAGATAGTTCTATGTGCCATGTTGAGAATAATAGATCATACGTGGAAATCAAGGATAAGTCATGACAATGCATGTAGGTAGGGATCATCACAGTATGGGTTGTGCTGTTAAAAGAAAATCTTTGATACCACTGGAAAACTCCTGTTGTGCATTTCAGGACCTGCCCTAAGGTGAAGTCAGTGAAAATGTATAAAGACTATGGAACTGACACAGTTAGTGTCCCATTAGACATGGGGCTATCGGTTAAAGAAAACAACGGAAAACAACTCAAGTTCAAACTAGGAAAATCAATTAATAGTGGTAATGTTAATAATAGCTAGTACATATTGGGAACAACTATGTATCACTTGTTTGATGGGCATTATTTTTAATCCCTACAAAAAACTTCAAGTTAAGTGTTGTACCATTACTTTTATTTATTTATTTATTTTAAAAATTTTAAAAAGTTTTTTTTGGCTGTGTTGGGTCTTCGTTGCTGCATGTGGGCTTTTTCTACTTGTGGAGAGCAGGAGCTCCTCTTTGTTGTGGTGCGTGGGCTTCTCATTGCGGTGGCTTCTCTTGTTGTTGAGCACAGGCTCTAGGCACGCGGGCTTCAGCAGTTGCAGCACGCAGGCTCAGTAGTTGGGGCACGCGGGCCCTAGAGCACGCGGGCTTCAGTAGTTGCAGCGCGTGGGCTTAGTAATTGTGGCTTGTGGGCTCTAGAGTGTAGGATCAGCAGTTGTGGCGCATGGGCTTAGTTGCTCTGAGGCACGTGGGGTCCTCCCGGACCAGGGCTCAAACCCATGTCCCCTGCATTGGCAGGCAGATTCTTAACCACTGTGCCACCAGGGAAGTCCTGTACCATTACTTTTTTTTTTTTTTCATTTTAAACTGTTTATTAGTAATTTCATAACTTGTTTGTCTGAATCTCTCAAAAATATCTAAAAAAAAAATCTTTCAAAAATCTGATTATACTTAAATTGTGCCTAAACACCACCAACAATAAAACCCACTGATTAGCTGTGTACATAATAATAATTAAAAAGAAAGTATGTTATCTCCAAACAAAACCATCTCAAGAAAATTTAATCAGTGTTTTATACGATGTTGGATGATTGGCTAAATCTTTACTTTTCAAATGGTTGGATTGGATTCAGTGTAAAAAAAACTAAATGTTTGAATCAAAAGCCAATATTTTTCTTACTTCTCAATTATCTTAGCAGGCTGAATTAAATAATAACTTTAATATCCTACTGACTACCTAGGATACAATAATATCTCTTAATTAAATTTTACATCCTATTATTTTGAAAGTTATTTTTGTGGAATATTATCTTAGATAGGATATGGCTAGGATATATTTGTCTCTAAGTTATTCTTTTCTCTTAGTTAATTTTACTTATCACTGGGCCTCACATTTCTTCTTAAAATTTCTGTCAGTTGAAGAAGCCAGGTAAAAGTAGAACTAATGAAAATGAAATGTAGTGGTTAAAGACCTGGGGACTATGGTATTCCAGAAAGCAAGCAAGGAAAGTATATGATGGATGATGGAAATTTCAGATATGTTGTGTTGCTGATTATCTATCTATCATCATCACCACCACCGCCATCATCATTATCATCTATCCTATCATTTATTTGATAGCTGAGCAATGATCATTGAGTTATATATTTCCTATTGCTGCTGTAACAAATTACCACAAACTTACTGGCTTAAAACCACATGAATCTGTTCCTTTTAGAGTTCTGGAGATCAGCAGTCTGAAATAAGTTTAACTGGAGTAAAATTAAGGTGTCAACGGATCGATGCTCCTTCTGGAGACTAAAGGGGGAAATCTGCTTGTCTTTTTCAGCTTCTAGAGGCCACCTGTATTCCTTGGCTTATTGCCCCTTCCTCTGTCTTCTCATCATGCAATATAGCATCTTCTTTCCTCTCTGGCCACTGCTTACACCATTTCATTTACTTTTTCTGACTCTGATACTCCTGCTTGGACCCACAAAGATATTCCAGGACAATCTCCCTGTTTCAAGACCCTTTACATAATCACATCTGCAAAGCCCCTTTTACCATGTAAGGTGAAATATTTCCAGGTTCAAGGGATTAGTGAATGAACATCTTTGGGGGCCCTTAGTCAGCCTATCACATGTTACAGAATCTGGAGATCATTGGTGATCTAATGAAAAATGAGGATGGAGAGTGATAGAGAAAAGTACCTGGTTGGAAGGCAGATTAAGAAAGAGAAAAAAGAATTATAGGCATTGAATATAGAAAACTCTTTTGAGGAATTTTGCTGAAAACAGGGGTCAAAGAATTTGAGCTCTCATTGGCAGAAGTGGCATTAATAACTTTTTCTTTTTAAATTTAAGATGTGAAAAATAATAGCATGTTTTGTTGACAGGCATGAGGAATAATGAAAATACTGATGTAGAAGAGAAAAGAATGGGTTTCTGGAAGGATTCCCTTGAGTATGGATAAGATCATGAATGTTTCATTTATGGAAATAGAGAGGAAGGTAGACTATGAGGGGTAGGTGAGTAGATGTGAGGTGGACATTTGCAAATCCTCTTTGATTGCTCAGTTTTCTCAGTGAGGTAGGACCTGAGTATTGTTGAGGTTAAGGTGGCAGGGAGAGTGTTCAAGGAAAAGGTATGAAATATTTTTCTAGTATACTAGGATAGTTAATAAAATAGAAAATTATAATTGATCAGCCATACTAAAGTTCCTCTTAGGTTTCATGATTGTAAATGTAAACTGTGTCCATTTAAGAGTTTGCTAAATTATTCTCTAGCCATATTTAACTGTACTGGAGTGGGGGGAGAAACGGAGAGGTTTGGTTTGTTTTCTCTTTTTCACTGCGGTTGTGACTTGGCTAAATGAGAATTGTGATGCTAGAAGGGGTGAGTTAAAGTTGCGTTTAGATGGGTAAGTGTTACAAACCAAGCTAGGGTCAGCTCTCCTGACCCGCAGCAAAGTCAATCTACTGATACAGGGTTGTGGTGAAGGAAAGTGCAGTATTTATTGCAAGGCGCCCAACATGGGGCCAAGTAAGGAGAATGGGCATCTCATGCTCAAAAGACCCAAACTCCCCTATGACTTTTGGGGAAGGGTTTTTAAAGGCAAGGTCAGGGAGAGGGTTTCAGGGTGTCTGATCAGCTTGTGGAGATTATTTTCATTGGTTGCCGTACCATTACTTTTATCGGGTGAGAAGACTGGCATTCGGGGAAGCTAAGTAACTTGTTTGACTTAGAACCCTGATGTATTTTACTTTAATTCCTGTAGCAGATTCTTATCTTACTGCCTGTCCCTCAACTTGATAATCTTCCCAGGACCAAAAAATTCAAAAACAAAACCAAAAACATCTAAACAAAACAAAACTTTAAATCTGAGACCATCTTCTGGAACTTCCAGTATCACCAGGATGTAGGATATGGTGGCCAGACTTCTTGTCTCACTTGGTTTTCAGATTAACCCTCCAAGCACCAGTTTAGTTTTCACTTTCTGGCCACTCATGATGCAGCTCATTCTATTACTCACAAGCCTATCTTCTGGAAACATTTGACAAAGGAAGTCAAATGGAGCAACCAATTCATAGAAAATAATGAATTTCATTGTTAAATGTGAATCACCAATGCAGTCTCCAGGCAGAAATATTCATCCCAGTGTTGGAAATGTGGAATAGGACTTCAGGAGGCAGAGTAAGGCTATAAAATATAGCTTTTAATCTAAAGGAATTTATTGAGGAGATTGGAGTAAATGGGAGCTCAAAGGGATGGAAGAGAGCAGGATGGAAGACTGAAACCAAAGCAATATGTATCATTAAGGGACAGCTTAGAAAAGGGAACCCACCAATAGAAAAGGATCTGGAGAGTGAATCGATGCAGAAACTATAGGAGATGTCTTCAATGATAGGGTATTCAAGAGTGTCAATTCTTACAAAAAGGTCAAGGAAGATAGGCATTAAGAAGAGATGAATTAACCTATCAGTTAGGAGATAATAGGTAAGTAGGAAATAATAGGCTTTAGCAGAGTGCCTAAGTGTTGGCATCCTCTCAGTCATCCACTATTTAGTTTATTGAGTTAAATAGAAAATTATTTCTAGACTTAAACTCTAAACTGGAATAGGATCAGCACAAGTACAAGTCAAACTCTTTTTGCCAGTATAAACCACCATTGGGCCAAAGAAAACTATGAGATAAATAATGCTTGCATTTATTCTTTGTGTGCCAATTCCTCTCTACAAATGAGTGCCCTTCTTTCTGTGACTGCCTATGTGGAAAGCTGTGTCCATTCCAAAAACTGTTTATCAGTTCTCTCCTTCATCATTCTTTTATTCATTTATCCACTCATTTACTCATTAGTTGAGTAAATAAACATTTATGACTTGTCATTTCTGCCTGCTGCTTTCAATAATTCAATGAAAATATTTATATTATTGAAATTCTCTGAGCTCTGCCAAAAACAGTAGGAGCAAAAGAGATGAACTTTCTTCGGAGAGCTGTAACAATATTGTGTTTTATTTCCCATAATGTAGATTAAAAATAATAGAGTGGAAGGAAGCTAAGAAAATCCAGAGGAAAAAGTCTTTTCCAACAAAGAATTTATTTTCAGAGAACTTTTATGGCTTTTTCTTCAGGCTTAATCAGAGGTTGTGTTGGCCAAAATTATTATATTGACATTTGTCTTTGAGATCAACAACCTCCCTTTTCTAACATTTAATCTAGTTTATTGCACTGAAATGCTTTCCTATTCTTTTGCCTCCTATCAAAATCTATTCAGAAAATGGCCACATCAGTCATCAATACCTTATTTTACCTGGAAGTCAATAAGAGTATTTGCATTTTAATCACTGAATAACTAGACTTTGTCTCTTTTAAGAAATTTAAGGATCATCAAGGAGATAGGAAGAGAAGAAGTGATCCCAGAGCTGAAAGCCAGAGCCACAAGAAAGTCAGATCTCCTCACTACCTACTGCTTTTCCTTTACAATAACACAATGGTGCTTGTATAGCTGCTCCTTGATCACAGAAATGGTATCATTTAAAGAAGATACTTTCAGGGAAAGCCATAACAATAATATAAAGGGCTCACTTTTTTAAAATCACCCATTTTGAATTGTGCACAATGGTCTTAGTATACTGACTTATTTTCTCTCAGCCTTCACATCTGAGTGCTATTTCTTTTCAAGATGATACTATAACCAAGGGTTTTTAAAAAGCACCTCATAACTTTTTATTTGATGATAACCATATTTATTATCATAAACATGGCTGTCAGCCCGGAAAGCTTTTTGTAAGGAAGTCATCAAAGCCTGTTTTGGGCAAAGCCAATCTGAACCATGTGTCACTATAACCTTTAATGCTTCAACTACAGTTAACAGTATCATATTTTATATTCAAATGCTGCTAAGAGATTAGATCTTAAAAGTTTTCATAAATTTTTATTACTAGATCCTGGAGATATCATGTATTGATATTAAAAATGTATTCTACTGGTTTTCATTTCCCTCAAAACACACGGTTTATTTAGCTATAGCACAAAATTTAACAAATATGTATGAGTTCTTTGAAATCGTACCCTTAGCCTACAATGGGTTACACTTCATTCATTTTTGCCCTGTATTAATCTAGGAAGTAATTGAGGTCAAATGTCAAGTATTCCAGAACCAGCCTCCGCCACAATCTTCCACATTGATTTTGCTTTCTGCTTTACTTTCTGGAGTTACCATGCAAAAGGAATACATACAGAGCTGGATGAAATCTTACAGATTAAGTTGTTTATTCATTTATTCAACAAGTGTTTCCTAAAAGGGTTCTTTGGTATGATGAATGTTAGGCAGTGATGTGCCTGCTCTCATAAAACTTGAAGTGGGCAGAGCTGAAACAAAACAAAACAAATAGTTAACATCTATTAAGCACTTACTATGTGGAAGGCATTGTTGTAAGGCAAGGGGTCTACATATTATCTCCTCTTCAAGTTTAATCCTCACAACTCTGTGAGGTAAGAACTATTACTTTACAGACGGGAAAACAGCAGTACAGAGCTATTAAGTTGCTTGGTTACCCAGCTAGTAAGTAGTGGAGTCAGAATTTTAACCCATGTGGTTTGGATCTAGAGCCTGTGCTCGTAAATAAAGGTGTAAAAGCACCACTATGCTAAGGGTTATGAAGGAGAGAGAGATGGTGCCACAAGAACATATAAAGGTTGATTTGGAAAGATGGGGAGCCTGGTCAGTGCCCACTGATACCTTAAGGATGAGTCAGAGGTAACTGAGTTCTCTTTTTTTTTTTTATTGAGGTATAATTGGCATAGAACATTATATTAGTTTTAGGTGTACAACATGATCATTTGATATCTGTGTATATTGCAAAGTGATTTCCACAGTAAGTCTAGTTAACGTCTGTCACCATACATAGTTACAGATTTTTTGTTGTTGGGATGACAACTTTTAGGATCTACTCTCTTAGCAACTTTCAAATATGCAATACAGTGTTATGAACTATAGTCACAGTGCTGTACATTACATCCCCATGACTTGTTTATTTTATGGCTGGAAGTTTGTACATTTTGACCCCCTTTACCCATTTCGCCACTACCCACACCCCACTTTCCTAAGCTCCCATTTTAACAATGGAGTGTTCATGAGTAAAAAGCCATTTCTTATTATTTCTCCTTTTTCAGAGAGGAGAAGTCAAAGAAAGATGGTGTTTAAATTGCCTAAAAATGTTCAAGATATACTCCTCACAGCATAAACCACCTCTCTGAGCCACAAGGCTCTATCCCGGAAAACCCACTCCTACTTTTCCTTTCCAGAGGAGCTGCTAGCAGTGAGTCTATGGTAAGACAATAGAAAAAAAGATCTAAGGAAGACTGCATAGTTTCTGGTTCTTTTCCAAGAGACACCTGGCCCACTGGGGATGGAGTATGTCCCCAGCAAGAGAGTGTATATGTGGTTCAGTAGAATGGATTTGTACTGAGCTGTGAAGTTTTACCATGGAAGTTTAGCATATAGCGTACTGAAGCAGAAACATCTATTCATGTGGAAATATGTAATGTCTTTTTTAGGAATGTTGGCAGTAATCTTGGATTATTTGCTTAAAGTCATTCCTCTCTACTCAAGACCTTTCAGTTTTGTAAGATCTTCTAAGATCTTTAGCTTGGAAGATAAAACTCATTAATGGCCCCAGAGATAAGAGTCCACTTTATATGTTTACTCAGAATTTGTTCCCCACCAATGTCTCAAGATATTAAATAAAGATAAAGCACATTCATATGTGAAAGGGAAGTTTGAACTTTAGCGCTTTTCTGATTCGTAAAAGCATTATGATTTCGGAAAGTCCCTTTTTTAAAGCAAAGAGTGTTAACATCTCGTATTTGCTCTGGTCAAACAGTCAATTCTTGCTTCCTCTGTTTGCTCCCCAGAGGCCCTTGGCAGAAATGTGGGCACTGCACTTTATAATTTCGGAAGCAGTTCCACAGTCATCACCTTGGTCCTCACAGCTGCATCACAAGGGAAGAGAAAGTGTTGTGCTTGTTGATGCTACTTTTCCTTCTTTTTAAAAATTATCTCCACTGTACAATGGGAAACTCAGACACAGTTAAGTGGTCTGATTAAGATTACATGACTCCAAGTGGAGAAATAATGCCTTGCGCTTAGGTCTCCTACCTGTGAATACTGTGTAATTCCCTCTGTGAAATAATAACCAGTCACAGTCACTCTGGCTCAGGGAGGTCAGTTTGTATTCAATCTCTGCCCATATAACATCTCATCTAAATATACAGCTATAGAGTCCACAGCTTCCAAAGTAACAGGTTTTAACCCTTTGGCATTCCTACAAAACCTGCCTGGTGGTAGTGGTGCTGGTGTTGGAAGAAGTTGCTTCCTAACATTTTGTTAAAAGTAAGAGATCATCCATAAATTCTTATACACTTCTTTTCCACTCAACTTAATGGATAAGCAGATTTAGAATGAAAAAGAATGATGTTCCTAATTAAATCCTTATTTCTTCCATTCCCTTGTTTATTGTTTCCATCAAATAATATAAGTGCTTAGTGGCACCCAGCACATCTAATACGCCAGGGTCCTAAGTGCTCATAGCCTAGTGAGGAGAGGAGCAGGTAAATCCGTGAGGACATGCAATGTGGGGGGCGCCAGCACAGAGGCGCTCCAGGGAGGCAGGGCAGAAAGAGAAGGGTCATTCTATCAACTGGGAGTTGATTAGGGAAAGCTTTGCAGAATAGCTGTCATTACAATCTATTGCATCTGATTGCTTCAAAAAAATTTTGTAAGAAAACAAACAAACAAACAAAACCCCCCCACAAAACCTTGTAGCCCTAACTTGGTTAGCTATTAGAGTTTCTAAGGGTAAACACTGTGCATGGCAGGTGATCATGTCAGGAGCAAGGAGGTCAGTGGCAATCGGAGAGAAAGCCAGTCTTAGTTACAGATGGTCATCCCTGCTAGCCCAATAATCCATCCCCTCACAATCTTTTACCTTAAAACAAAGGCAGAGGGAATACCTGGAAAGAGATTGAGAGGAACTGATGGCACAGCAGGATGATTAAATAGGATCTGGGACTTGGGAGACTAAATGCCAGGTATGGTCCCCTTGCCCACCCTTCTCTATGATCCAGGAGAGAAGGGAGACAGCAGAAGGTTCAGTACTAACTGGACTGACACATTTGCTCCAGCACCTCTTTTAGTTCGTGAAATCTGCCTCCCTTCTGTTCTTCCTTCTCCTCATCCACATCTAGCATTTCAAAAGCATCACTATCCAGATCAAACCTAATCTTGCAACTCCACCCAGCACTACTTAGTCCTCATAAACATGAGTAGTTAACTAAGCACAATTGTCAAAAAAATGCTTCCACTGCAGTTGAATGGAAAGCTCTTCACTTCATCTTCTTGATGTCCTCACATTCCATTCTAAGTACTGTCACAGAATACACGTCACTCATTAGACAAGCTTCTGGAGCATATTCACTGAGCTCGTAATCTATACTTTGGGCCACATAAAGGAGCTGATACCTGATGTCCAGGAACCTTTGGAACTATTATCTAGTATATATATCCTTGAATTCTTCCCTGAAGTGTGTTATCACATAAAGACCCTAATAATTTTTAAAATTTGTTTAATTTGGCTATTTTGGTAGCATTTTCCTCTGCTTTCTTTCGAGTCACTTCTGCATCACTCATTACCCATATTCTTGCAGGGCACTTGGGTGTGCCAGACACTATGGGATAAGGGTGACCCTCAAGGAGCTTACAGTTTAGTGAAAAATACAGACAAGTGAACAAACTCTTCAGTACACTCAACTTCATCCTTTTAGAAGTAACTTTGGAAAGACTGATGATGTCAGTTATGAAACATTGGAATAGGTCAGGGTATTTTTGGCCAAAAAACTAGCTTATGAGTAATTTGAGGGCAACTTACTGACGCTTTCTTTGTACTTCTGGAAAAGGTGTCAAGGATTTTTAATAACATCTCTGATGTTTCCATCTGTATTGAAGTATGTTTTCAATTAATCATATAAGCAGGAAAATCCTGAATAGAATCCTTTTCAAAAAGAAATTTTATTTCTTAATACTAGAATACAAATAGGTGGGGTACAAAACAAGGACTCCATATTAAAAGTAGTTGATGAAAAAAACACCAGCATGCATATTTTTAGGTTGTTGTGAAGCAAGAAAGACCAATGTACTAAAAAGACTAAAACTATATTGCATAGATTAAGCATGTCAAAGATTACATGAATTTATGTAGCTTCTACATTTGTTTTCCTCCCTGTGTTAGGTGGCCTCTAAAATGAGCCCCAGTGATCCCTGCCTTCTGGCATTCATGCCTTTGTGTAATCCTCTCTTCTTGAGTGTGGGCCGTACTCAGTGATTCTATTCTAATGAATAAAATAAGCAAAAGTGGTGGGATTTTACTCCCAAGATTAGGTTACACAAAGGCTCTGACTTCATCTTTCTCTCTCTCTCTCTCTCGTTCTGAGTAAAAGCAGCTGCCCTATGGAGTGAGCTTGCCCCACATGACGAGACCCTGAGGGTCCCCAGCCAACAGGCAGCAAGAGACTGAGGCCCTCAATTCAACAGCCAATAAAAAATGTCATCTTGAAACAACCGTTTGAGTGAGTTTGTAAGCAGATCCTCCTCCAGCTCAGCGGAGAAGTCTGCAGCCCAAATGATGTGACGACACCGTGATCATAGCTTCATGGAGGCCTTGAGTCAGAGATCCAGCTAAGCTGCACCCGGATTCCTGACCCACAGAAACTGAGATAATAGATATTTGTTCTTTTAAACCATTAAGTTTGGGGAGTAATTCATTTTGGAGCAATAGATATCAAATGCCCCTTCTCCTCAAAAATGAGCAAACTGAATTGGATCTTGAAAGAAATAAAAGGCTGCTTTGGCAGGGCCGTGAGCAAGTGGGGATGACCGATCTTGTCATAATCTTCCTTGTTTCTGTTTTTCCTCCTGTATCCTTCACTGTCACCTCTCCTTAGTCCCTCCTTCCCCGGGGCATGCTGGGTTAGGGGAGCTGCAGGGGATCCTCAGAGGAAAGGCTCTGGGTGTGGGGCAAGGTCTGGGATGAAGCATGGGCAAAACCTTCTGCTTACTTCTTCCAGAGAGGCTCCAGTTTTACTTACCTCACAAATTGAGATTCCACATAAAATGTCATGTGAAGAAAGAGTCTCAATCACAAAGCAAATCTGAAATCTCAAGAAACACTTGTCTAGCACTTGCTCTTTCTAGAACAAAGGTCTGGGAGCTTGAAGAGATGAGCTTTATTCTTGGGTCTGCTACACAGTTCCCTGAGTCCCAGTTTCCTCCTGTCTCAGAGATGAAATTACCAGTCCCACCTCCATCACAGGGTCATTGGGAGGCTTATCTGTGAGGACCGTGCTTGCCAGCTGTTGCTGTGGCCTGGAACACTTCAGCCAGATATCTTAGGGCTTGTGCTCTTGTTTCATTCAGGATTCGACACAAATGTGAAATCTTCCCTGACCTTCTGCACAGATCACCTTGCCACCCCATCACTCTCTCTGTTCTTTAACTCTGCTGACATTTTTTCATCTCGCTTATCCACCTGATACATTTTGTGTTTATTTGTTTGAGATTTAAAAAATTGACTTGTCTACCTTGCCCTGGGATACAGGCTTCAAGAGGGCACCGACTTAGTTTATTTGGTTGTATTCCATATCCTCAGGATTTAGAATGCTGCCTGACACCCATGGGTGCTCAATAGACATTTCTTGAATGGGATAAATGAGTGAATGAATGAATGAGAGAAATGAGACAATGGCACGTGCCCCTAATATATTTAATGCAAAATTCTAAAATAGGTTCTTCTTATGGAACTCCTGGGTAACAGCATCCTTTGGAGACAAGCACAACAGTAACAGATTTACCCCCATCTCTGGGAGAAGTTACTGCCCCTTCATATTTTCAAAGTAACCAACAGTTTCCAGTCCAGCTAATCTGGACACATATTCTCTTTTTAATTTGATTTTTCAAAAGAAAATGCTACATAAGATAAAAGCACAGCTGCCACACTTCCCCCACATTCCAGCGCACCCGCATTATTGCGCATTATTGCTTTGATGTCCCCCTGCCCCGTGGAGAATCTGTGATGAGGTTCACATGCCAAGCCCGTGTTACAACTCCCCCACCCTGCTGGTGTCTGGAAAGCTTCCAGACCCTTAGCCGAGGAAAGCAGAACTTAGAGGCAAAGGAGAAACAAAGTAACCCAGTTATGTTTCTTCATAATGTGAAGCTTTGTTTTGTGATACAGTTTGGATTCCTGGGCTGGGTTTGAGAAGTGATTTGTGAATAATTTAATATGAAGCGAAACTGAAGAACAGCAGCGTTTTGTTTGTTTGTTGTTGTTGTTGTTTTTCTTTTTAATTGCTCTTCCTATTAAAGTAAAAATTGATTCAGGATTGCTAAACTTTTGAAATGACTTGAAATAATTTAACATCAAGAAATGCATTTCTAAATGTTGTCTATGTGAGGGATATAAATTACTAACCCAAAGTTTTAAAGTAGATTTTTTCAGAAATATTTTTAGAGTTAGAAACATTATTTTTTTCCCCCAGTGATTTATTCCTTTATAGAGAACAGGAAGCCAAAGAGCTGCCTTTTCTTCTCCCTATGTACATACCTTGTTTTCAAGGTGAAGCTCATTAGCAGATAGTACAAGCCGAGTCCCGATTTTCTAGGTACAAAGGATGATCTGAAGAATGGTGAGAATTAGCTCATTCTTGAGTTGGCATGCACAGTGGGTTCCTGAGAGCTACCACCTCAGCAAACTATTTTCACCTTCATCTTGCCCCCAGGTAGGGCTTAGGCTTAGCTCCCAGAACATGCCCGGCGAATACTGGTTGTTTCCAACCAGCATCTGTTCCCTTTGGGCTGGTATATGTCCAGATTAGTTGTTGCCTGTGTCATCTGAATTGTTAAGTATCTTAAGTACTGCCATTCACTCTAACCCTGAATTCCCTCTGGGGATGCAGATGGTTCAAGAGATGCTTAAGACTAAATATGAAACCTTGGCTGCCAAGATTAGCTCGGGGTGGGCAAGAGAAGGAATTTCAGATTTGGATGGCAATTCCAGGACACAAAGGCTCTTACTTGTTCTAGATGGTGGGAGGTGTAGTTGTGAGGGCTGGACCTGCTACGGTCACTTTGTCACCATGAAGAAAACCAGCCTGAGGGGAAAGTTGATGCACAGGTAAAGACAGAGTTAGAGTATGGTAGAAAATTGTAGGTAGAATCTGGTAGAAATAGCACCTGAAGCATACTCTACCTCTGAAATTTTTGAGCTACATGTACTAATATATTCCTTTGAATGATTTAGCCAATCGAATATGGGCTTTTTAATAACTTGAAACAAAAATAACTTCAAGTGATAAGGGAGGGATTTATCCCTAGGGAAGGTGAGGGTACTGTTTTTAATAATATCATCTCTGGATGTCCAGAAAATTATAGTGAAGAAGCTGCAAATTATATCTATTGATATTATATCTCAGTTACTTTATACTGTTACTGAATTTAATATTAAAACAGTCCTATAAGAAGAGGAATATTATCCCATTTACCAGAGAGGCCAAATAAAGCTCAGAGAGGATGCATTCCTAAGACCAACCAGCCAGATGATCAAAGCAGAAATGAAACCCAGGACTGCTTGACTCTAAAATTTTCCACTACCCTCAGCTTCCCATGCTACTCCACCTCTCACTGCACTACACTGCTATACTTGACTGGACTGTGAAGGGCCTTGCCTGCCACACTAATGAGTTTCAGAGAATTTTATTTTGGGGGAGGGAGGCCATGTCACAGTACAGACTCTTTTGAGAATCTGTTGAAATTTATTGACACTCTTCTTATGAAAAACATACTTAATGCTCATAAAACAACTTCTTTGCGTGTAATTTCAGAGGATTTACAGACCTCCATGAAGGCCATCCATGCATTTCTTCATCATCCCATTCCCAGTCTGAGAACACTAGTGTATTCTTTGTAGAACCATAGACAATTTTAAGTTAAATAATTGACATGATGATATTTGCATTCTGCAAACACAATTCTGGTAGCTTCCAGAGGACAGACTGGAGGGGAGAGTGGCTGCAGGTAGGAAGCTGCATTAGCAGTTTAGGGCAGAACTCATCTGTAAAGCATGAGGTTGGAGTACATCCCAATGAGAGGGCAGAGGAAGTATGTAATGTGTGGGATGCAAAGAATGAGCAGAAAGAGGCTTTGGAGATAACGCCAAGGTCCTTACATTAGGTGACCTGACAGATGGGTACAATTAGGGATGTAAATAAGGGTAGCAGATGAAGAAATGAATTTAAACAATCAATATTGTGATAAAGGATGTGACTTAGAATTAAGGTTTACATGAGTACTGTTCCTTGACTGATGGGAATAAACAGGGTTGGAGAGGTTCAGGAAGCAGAGAAGTGTTGCGTATATAAGAAACATTATCTAAGAGCATGGAAAATTGTGAATATGGGCCAAGGGAAAGTAGAAGAGTGTGTTTGCTTTTTCTCAAGAGGATATTTCAATTATTATGCAGTCTGCGTTTCCCAGGTCATATTGGCCTGGGAGTAAAAATAGGAACAGAAGAGCAGAAACAAACAGTAATTTTCTGGGTCGACTTTCTTTACCATGCACCAGGCTCTTCACATGTGTGTGAGTGCAGACCTCTTGCTTTTTCTGCCCTAACTGCTCAGTTAATACCTGGGAGCTGCAACGATCTGCTCAAGAGGCAGCTGGTCTTGTGTCTTGCTCCGACCCCTAAGGCTGATCATGTTCTGCTTTGTCCCATGTTGTCAGATGTTCTCAGGGAGACCAGAGGCGGGTAAAGGACCCTCCTTTGTATCTCCTAAATCAATACCCAGGTGATTGGTGGGGAAAAAGAGGTAAACTTTTTTATTATATAGTTGGCAGTTTTTTTCACTGACCACCCTCTTCCACCTCTCTCTCACTCCTCCCTAGAAAAACTGGAGACAGATACTACCCTGTATTCAAAATTGCCACCCTCCCTCTATCTCTGACCTAGGAATTAGCTTGTATACTTCCAGTTTCTCTCCTGCAGATATCTTCTGGTCTCTCCTACAAGTTGGTTGGTGAAACGCCATCCTAATAAGTTCCCTAGAAATTGCTACTGGTGTAAGCCCCAGGGGAAAAGCATTTTGTGTTTACATCATGCTATTCCTGAGATAACACAATGATTTAAAAAAAATGAAATCAGGGAATATTGTTTGATGTTGTTACTTGGTTGTTGACATAGAATTACATTTTTAAAAATTCCAGTGTAAAACTTTTTTTTCAGCATTAACAACACAACAACAAACACAACCACAGAAAAGTTGTATTGATTTAATGTCTAGATTTTTATTACATAAATAGCTCAACATCATCTCATGGAACTAAGTTATACACTGAAAACAGAAACCCAAATCATCTTGGCTCTTGGTTTATGCTGATATATGAAACTGTAAGCGAGAGTAGAAGACTTGGCTTTTTAGGTCCAGACCTCCCACCCAGATTAGCACCCCTAGCTTTGGTGGTTTCACAGGCCATGTTTGATGTTGCTGCAGTATGTATTCAGTGGGGAGTTTCCTTCCTGGGAAAATTTGCTTTGAGTTAAAAAAGTAAAATGAAAATACAATACTGAAAGAAAAGAAGTCTCAAAAAAAACCAGTAAAATGTCAAATTTTACAATGAGAATTGGGCTCAGAATTCACATTTGGAACTGTCACATTAATCCCTTCCATAAGCTTTCTCCAGACTTAACGGATACCAAACATTTTTATATTTCACAACAGACTCTGAGTATCATGGACCAAAAGCAAGAATGGAGTGTCAGAAAACATTTTATAGCAACCTTGAAGCAGCTTGACAAAACAAGCAGCAAAAAAATTAAGAAGCAATAGCATTACGCAGACAGCCAAGTGAGCTTGGAATCAGCAATGGAGAAGAACTTTCTGGAGGAAATGCTTAAAGCCAAATATGAGTGTGGTAGAGAGAAATTCGAATGTGTCTCACAGCTAATGATACAACCACAAATTCACAGATAGTCTTGGCACACTCTACAAAGGGCCATTAGCTGCTTCTCGGGCTTTCCTATCCTCTGAGCACACGTAGCAATTGCCATGGGTAAGGACATCCTGTAGTAAGCAACACTGCAGCAGCAGTTAATACAGATTCTTTGAAAACCTCTGCATCTAATCACTCCCTGTAGTGAAGGCTGCCTTGCAGGTTTAGGAAAAGAGGTAACCATTTCAAATATTTAAGGGAAAGATACTTTTTTCCCAGGTTTATTGAGATGTAATTAACGTATAACAATGTTCACGTTTAAGGTGTACAAGGTGATGTTTTGCTATCCATATATATTGCAAAACAGTTACCAAAATAAGGTTAGTTAACGTATCTGTCAACTCACAGGTAATGTGTGTGTGTGTGTGTGTGTGTGTCTGTGTGGTGACAACTTTTAAGATCTACTCTTTTAAGCAACTTTCAAGTATACAATACAATATTGCCAACTATAGTCACCGTGCTGTACACCTGTAATTTATATTTTGATTTGAGGTAGGAGTAAAATCTCAATTTATCCAGTATTGATATTTTAATTGACTCAGTAATTTTGTTGCTAAGACTTGTCCTTTCCCCATTGGTTGACAGTGCTAATACTATCATTTATCAAGTGTCTGTATTGCATTGGGCTCTCTTTTCTATATCATTGATGTATATTAGTCAGTACTTCATTGTTTTCATTAATGTTGCCTTTTAGTAAGTCTTGATGCACAGGTGTGTAAGTCTGGAGAGGGTCTGGGGAATAGGTTCTCCTTGCAGAGGCTGCCTTTAGACTTGGTTCTGGTTTGGGTGTGGTGGAGTGAATGAGAGAGAGGAGTGCACAGAAATCTATCTCAGGGATCCATTAATATTTCAGCTTTCTCTGCTTCTCCTCTGACTCATTTTCTTTCCCAGCCAAGAGACACTTAATCTAGTCTCAGTAATGGAAAACCCGGGCCCTTTGACTAATCATAGGTCCTTCTAAATCCATTTTTTATGTTCTGAGTTCTTCCCTACACTCTCATGAGAGATAGGCTGTCGAAATCGAAAAGTCCCAAGATTTACTTCTGCTTTCTGTTGTATCATCCCTCCCCTGAGGTCATGAATTATTATGACTGAATTGGTAGCAGAGCAAAAATTATAAGAAAGTGATGAGGAGAAAACTTTAAATCATATCTCAAAATAACATCCTACCTAATTTGTCTAGAGTTCAAAAGATAAATATGGGTCAAAGATAAACACTGGGAAATCAAGAGCAAACTGATGATGAGTTAGAGTAAAATGTCGGGAAAAGCCTTATTATAAATTATGTAAATTAAAATAATTAAGTCATCTTATCTGAAAGTTCACTGACTATAACTTGCTCATCAATGGTCAAGGAAAGTTGTCAATCAGGGCAAGTAAAAATAACTATGTCATGTCTGTCTTCAGTGAATCAAATGAACTGCTTATAGTTGGTTATTATGGAACTCCCTTGAGCCTAAATTTATGGAGACCACAAGTGGTTTTTGTATGGATATTTGGTGACTACTTATTTAGAATTCCTGTTACAATCAAACCATCTAAGATTGATAATATGCCTTGTTTTCAAATGTTATGCTTAAATATATTTAAAAGTGGAAAAAATAATGAGAAAAACATGCTTTTGAAATATGATTTATATTTCCATTTAGAGTATACTCACAATAAGGTTAGTAGTTTTCATAATTTTACAACTATTTTTAAATAATTCATTTTAAAATAAATTCATAAAATTAATGAATTCTTTCATGAAGGATTTTCTTGGAAACCAATGAAAGTGAAAAGCCAGTTTTCAAGCCTGGGGAATGCCTATTAATTTGCCATGTTCTTCCCATTAGCAACCATTAAAAGCACTTGTGCTGCTTTCTAGGTAATATTAATCCCTGCCATAGACTACATAGCACCATCTCTGTGATGGAACCTCAGTTGTCTATATTTTTGGTCTCAGATTATAGATCCAACTACTTATTGAATATCTTTGATTGACCATCTACTCAGGTGCCCAAGATCTGAATGTCATTCTAGAGTCCTCTCTTTCCCTCACCCCTCATATCTAATAAATTACCAAAGCTTCTTGCTTATTCCCAAATATTATTGAGTCTCTTCTTTTCTCTCCTTACTTGCTATCACCACCCTAGGCCAGGATATTATCATCAAGGGCCTGAAAAACTACAAAAGATATTCCTGTTTCCACTCTTGTCATCCTCTGTTCTGTCATCCACATTGTATCCAACAAGGTCTTTCTAATTGCACATCTGACCACTCTGCTCCCTTGCTTAAAAAGTTTTAATTGTATCTTATTGCAACTCACTGCCAAAACACCAACCCCTTTCCTGGTTATATCCAAAGCAGAATTATGTGTTCTGTATGGATTTCCCTTCTTAGAATAAATTGTGATTTAATTTTCTCTTTCCCCCTCCATAAGAGGAGAAACTGTGTTTTCTTGTTTATCACTGTATCCCCAATACCTAGGGCATAGACTCAAATAACTTTTTGTTAAGTTAATAACAGACTGCACAAATAAACTGGGTTTTGCACAGCCAATGCCTGGGGAGTCAGAAGGTGATTTTTTCCCCATTGGTTAAAGTATGTTGTCACCAAGTGGATAATAATCCACTGAGTGAACATGATCTATGACTGTCAACTAAGAAAACAATTCATGACTTAACTCAAGGATTTATACATTAAAATATAGATAACTTTCTAAAAAGTGTTTATAAAAATAAAAAATCCTTCACTATTGTCAATAAGATAGTAGAGTGTGACCCAATCTTGAGCAGGACTAAGTCACTATAGGTCTTCCTAAAGATTTTCCACCTCATTGATTACAGAACTCTTCATTTACTATGAGCTTTATGTCTCTTACCAAAGAGACTTTGACTGACAAAGGCTTTACTAGCACTTACTATTCAGTTTCTCCCTAATTCTTCTCTTCTAAAGAGAAGCCACGTTTTTTACTCATAAAGCTGACAAGAAATCATAGCTATATGATACATCCACTCACCAGCAACATGAATATTTGTAATCGTTGTGTCTTTCAAAGAGTATAGTTTATGTCTATCTGGATACTTCTCTGTTTTTACTTTCTGAAGAAAACTACTTTAAGCTTTTTCTCCTACTTTCAAATCACTAGCTTAGCTGAGAGTCATATAAAATCATTTTATATTGTCTGTTTCCTCAGTAACCATCATTAGTAGGATCATGTGCTTTTCTTTCTTTTGATATAAATCTTCTTTGAGGACTGGAAAATACATGTCCAAGCTACATCAGAGCATAATTTTGAAAACATACCAAAAGAAAAAATACCTTTTTTAAAAAACATGGATATAAAGCAATTTCTTCATATAAGTAGTCATTTCAAAATCTCAGCTCTCAGTGAGGTAAATTTCCACCCTCAAAAATGCAGTATCAGCTTCACTTTAGATACAAATAAACTGAACCTTAGAAAAGGCACCTGATCATAATTGATGCACAATTGTAATCTCTATTTGCTTAGAAATCCTGCCATGACCACCATGGCCATGTGGGATTCACACTAATAGACCCATTTCATAAGTGAGTTTTGACTCACTAAAATGTTATCAGTCTAAATACCACTATCCAGATATAAATATCCAGTTCTTTTAAATGAATTCATATATTTTTTTAAATATTCGAAATGTGGGTCTCATCCTCTAGAAAAAAAAGAATGAAAAAGAAAAAGCAAGGAAGAAAGAAACCCCAAATGAGCAGTTTGTGGAGACACTTCAGTTAACTAAGGGAAGAGTAGAGGTCAAAGGAGAGAATGATTGGGGGACCTCCATCTGGAGGGGTGGAGACTGAAGAGGAGCCAGCCAGATAGAGACTCTGAGAGGAGGGGGAAGACGCAGAACTATGGGATGACTCTTGAGAGCAGGTGCTGCTTGCCAGGTCCACTGCTTTTGTTCTTTTTTAGCCCCTTTCCTGCTCTGCATTCTGCCCTCTGGTTTCTATTTAAATTCTGTTACTTCCTTTATTCACAGTTTTCATCCTGGATGTAACTATTTATCCTTTATCAGCATCTGTGTTGCTTCAGATGGTGCTTCCTCATGTCCTTGAAGCATTTCCTGAGGTATGACTCCAACTGTTTGGATTCCAGGTGTCATCGGTGCCGACCATTAATCAAACATGTGCCTCCTTGTCTCGCACAGAGGACTAGGCTGTTTGTTTATGGTTCTGTCTAGAAGGAGTCACTGTAATGATGAGGTAGAACTTTAATTGCTCCCCAAATGTGTAATAATACCTTACACACTCCACAGAATAGAAAATCATTTCTAAATAAAAGAAAACAATAAAACACTATCACAAGTTTCTTTATCTAGGTAAATAACATGTATAAAAGCACTAAAGCATCAGCGTATCTTTAAAAAGATTGAATGATTTACCTTAGAAATGTGGCAAGTTTTCAAAGCACTTCTATTAATGTTCCATTTTCATAATTGGCTTCAGAGTTGCTTGGCAATCTATTTATCGTTTATGAACTTCTTGCTCCGTGCACATCTGTGCGCCTGTTTCTTCTTCATGTGTCAGCAACTAGTTTTAAGAGTAAGCTTTCTTATTGTCACATATGTAACAAGAAAGCTATGAAGGACACATTTAGACAGTAGCCACTCAATCATTATACAGCAAGACCAAGATATCCCTTGAACAATCAGCATAGAAATTGTTTTATTTTGTTTATAATATTTCAAATGATAGGTCTGCTTATTTCAATACTGTTTTGGATGTCTCAATTGTCATACTTACTAGAGCTAAGCATTTTTAGGACAAGGACCATCTCTGATCTATCTTGGTATCTCATAATATGCCTATTATAACTTAGGACTTTACTTCTAATTAGTGAGTAATTAACATTTGTTTAATGAAAATACATTTTACCAAGTTAAAAAAAAAACAACAAAAACTAGTGAGACTGAAGCCCAGTTACCTTTCCATACTAAAGGCTTGCTTTAGTATTTGGCCCAGAGTAATTTTTCACAAATAAAGCAATTCATAAATTGGGAAGAAATTAATATTGAAAGCATTAAATAAAAAACTCCCTTAGAAAAGAGAACATGCAATTGATTTTTCTCCATTTGTTAAAAACACGAGTCTGCACCAAAAGGTTTTTGAGATATGAGTACATTTGGTTTCCTTTGGAACACAAAAAGTAACAGAAACTTTCTGTTCAGGAGTTTTTAAAGTGATATCAAGCAGTTCTTGTTCTTGAATGTATATTTGTGATTTGTACTGAATCTTTACTCAGTTTACTTATCAATTGTTTATTTTTTATAGGTGGAAAAAAGGAGTAAAATAAAAATAATAAACCACATATACAAACAATTGATAAGGCTCTCCAACACAAAATGGTTTGAGAAATTCACTGATTCATGTCTCTTAGCCTTATTTACATTTCACAGCTAAATCATAATTCTCTCCTACTGTGAATAGTCTGCTAAACTAAAAAGAGACCTTCTTACTTAGACTTGAAAAGACTTAAACCTATATATATATACTTTGTTTGTTTCAGAATTACTAAATTATTTGTCAGTATATGTGCACTACATATGAGGCAGTAGAGTTTCAGAAAAGGCAAGACAGCAACTTAGAGTGGTTAGTTTCCAATTGGTCACCTATATTCAATTAATATATGATTTACAAGTAGTGCATCCCTTTTATTCACAATTATGAATGATTGAACATAATATCAAAACCTGCTACAAATCAAGCTTTCTATTCATTTAGGTCATCTCTAATGAGTGTTTGGGCTCTCCCAACTAATTACGGTGTTTCTGAAAGCATCTGTTTTTTCTCTTCCCTAGATGAAAAGATTTTATCTAATATCTACAATGGGAGTACTTTTTTAATGGTATCTGATTCTCATCGCTGTCCAGCAGCATTCTGAATGTTGATTCGATACATGTTACTGTCTGTTATTACCAGAACGGAATGTTTTTTAAAACTGCTTTTGTTGAAAATTGATGTATTTAGTAAGAAGGTATAGGTGTGAACACAATAATGAGTTTCAAGTAAAGAGTAAGTTGGGTTATACTGAAGATGATCATTTTTACATTGTGATTCAAAACTTTTACTCTCCTGGGACTTGTCCAGATAGGAATATTTTTAATAATTTTATTTTTCATTTTTAATAATTTTATTTTTCATTTTTAATATATTCTTCTTACACTATTTATAATGAGGACAAAAATCAAAGCTTTGTTAACCATAAAATAACTGTATTTTTCTATCACATTATCTTGGGATATCTTTAAATTTTGTAATTGAAAATTTAAGTCCATTTTAGTGAGAATATTCTTGTCTAGGGGAACAAACTCATAAAGATCTATGTATAGCAATTTCTCTGTTTGTGATCGGAAGCAGAAGTTGGCAAACTTTTAAAGCCCATACACTAAAAATAGTTTTTACATTTTTAAAGGATGTTTAAAAAAAAGAATAATATGCAATCAAGATCTCATAAGTGGCCCACAAAGTGTAAAATATTTACCGTCTGGCTCTTTACAAAAAAATGTTTGCCAACCCCTGATCTGTAGGTAACCACTGCCCTTTGGATAATAATAGAAATATATCTACAAATTTGTCCTAGAGTCACAGTGTTTCAAAGTTAGGAAATATCTTAGGAGTAATTGACTCTTACTTGTCCGAGGCATAGTCCTCCACAAGTGGCCAGACTCTATTCTTGTTACTTGTTAAGTTGTTTATACAGTTTACAACAAGGTGAAAGCTACAATACCTATACCATATAGTATCATCACTAAAATCTTCCAGTTCACCAAGAAATAGACCTTATGCATTACAAAGGAGGCTGGAATAGTAAAAGTAATATATTACATCACATAACACTTCATTGTTTATAAGGCACTCAGACTGGACTGTCCCATAGTGAGTAGTCCTTGGGCAGAGTAGAAAGGCTCCAAATGCATACCTGTTTCCTTCATTTAGTTATCCCATGCCCACAGCAAACTTTACCTATACTGACCTTAGAACTCCTTCCCAATAAACCTGGATGTAACCTTTCCTTCTTTCTTCACACACTTCTCCTGATGGTTAGTCACTATCAATTAGTCACAGTTGTCCATTAACACATGAGAGCTCTTTGTCACGTTGGTTCCTGAAAGATTAAGTGGAGGGGAGAGAGGAGGGGCAGTTGAAAGGGGATCTTTCAGGTGTTTGGGATAGAGAAAGGGAAAGCCAGAGGTAGAGATATCCATGTAGGGTAAGAGAAGGAGAAAAAAAAAGGAGACAGTACTTTCAGTGAAATGAATTACATTCTCCTTTTTGGTATGAACTGGCAAAATATTTCAGAGTTGTGTTTCAGGAATAAGATAGGCACTTAGCAAATGGCTGCATGACTTTCTGGAAGGCAGAAAATGGATTAGAAGAAGTTTCAGGCTCAAAAGACAAGGCTAGCAATGATAGAAAGGAGGAATGGAAATCACAGAGACAGATCTGAAGGGATGTATGTATGTACGTGTTTATGCCCCAAGGATTAGCCTTAATCAAAGAATGAGCCACATGGCTCAGGAAAAATGCTTCTGCTATTCAGGATAGATCTTTAAGGAGATAGAAATCCGGGCTGCTCAGCAGGATCACAGGTAGATTAGGATGCAGTAAAGTCAGAACTGAAACGCAAAAGTACCCAGAGGTGTCAGCTGCCTATACAGGGAAGGGGTGTATCCTCAGTCTTTGTAGGTGAGGCTGTTTAGAAGAGCAGAGTCCCTTCACTAGAAAGTGCTCAGTGATTATGTGTAGATCAGATATGTGATAGTGAATAGGTGGGTCACCCAGTGATTTTGTTAATTAAATATTTTAATTTAAAGTATTTGTCGTAATTTAGAACTAGACTGAGAAATATCCAGCTTCGGAAATGACACATTTCAAGGGTCTGTTATAAACTCAATGATTGTAGAGGCAGAAAGTACTCTCAGTGACAATCCAGTCCTGCCTCCCCAGGTCATAGCTGAAATCCAGGCTCAAGGGGTTGAGACAGAATCTCAGCATTGCCACCCAGCCCTGCTGACTCAATGTCCTTTCAACTATACCCTGTGGTCACTATGTCACTGAGATGTACAGAACCTCCCACCCCAGAACCCTTGAGGCTAAGGGTTCTAGCATTGCTGATCATTCCTTCTACAGTGTGGAAACTCTGTCGTCAGCTCTCAGTGAAGCCATCAGAACTTCTTGACTGCAGCCTGAAATAAGACTATCCTTCACCCACAAGTGAGTTTAGAAGCATATTTAATTTTACATCTACTACATAATGAATGCTGTGCTAGCTGCTATGGGGTGACATAAATAGAGAAAATAAGCCATCTTGAAATAATATGCTAACCAGGTCTTGCTGTAGTTATAAGAAGATGAAGTCAATTAGGGATGACAAAATTCTGCAGTGCTCCATTTTTTTTTTGTATTAAGTAGTCTTGCAGATTTTTCTCAACTCTTTTCATACATAGATTTATGAAAATCTAGAGAAAAAGCCAGGAAAAGAAGAAAACATCTGTCCATGTGCCAATATAAAACATAAACAAAAATATGAACATATTTCTGACATGAAACCTTGTGGATACCAATGTATTGCCATCACAATCTATACTGTAAGAGCACAAGACTAAGTTCTGTTCATCCCTTGTGGATCCAGAGATTTGACCAAATAGAAGGAACTGCTTTCCAGTCAAGTTTCTTGGGTGAGCATGAAAAGACACTTACTACCAAGGTTCAGTATTTTTGAGAAAGAAGGTGTTGATTTTTAAAGAGGGCTAAAAGGTTGAAAAGTTTCTGCCTGAAGAAAATAAACTCAATTTCCATGGCACAGTAATCTATCATTGCTACACCTAAAAAATGAAAGATATGGACAATGAATAAATACAGGGTAGTAAAACATACATTGGTCATAAAAGGGAGACACAGTGATAATGTAGTGAAAACTGAGTCCTTGTAATAACTTTGAAATAGTCCCAAGTGCTTCAAAAGAATAATACATATTATCATATAGGTCTAATGTGACATTTAAAAACTGATGTTAGGATTAAAAAGTAATGACAGCAAAGAGCCAGTGATTGGTACCCAAATAGAGATAACCTGGTCAAGTTTTCCAGAAAAAAAGAATAAAAATGATCCATACCTTTGCAAATGTGCACTATATAGCACTTAGACAACAGCCTCTCAGATGCTATGGAGTAATTTGTCTTTCTTAAGTTTCTCCAAATGTAGAGGAATGGGAGCTTCACTGCATTTTCTAGAAGCCAAGTCTGGGTTTTGCCTTTACCACACATTCTGCCACAAATCAAAAATTTGTTATTGGCAAAGCTACTCAAACATAGCAAACCAATTTAAAACACACTATTATGCAGCAGAGCAGGTTAGACAAATGATTACAATTATTCTTCAAAATGGAAAATCAAGCATAAGTTAAATGTAAAATTGCTTGAACTGAACTGAGAAAATATTTACTCTTGCAAGGCTGATTGCAGTAAACTTGCTTCTTCAGATTTTTATGGCCCACTAGTTTTTATGTTTATATTCCTAACTTTAAGCTGAGTTATCGCAGAGATTATATAAGATGGGTTTGTTTATGTGCTTGGAAATTCTTGGGGTGGCTCTTTGAGAATCATGTATTTGAAAATGAATTTTTCAAGTTGCTGTGCAAGACTCATGTTGGGTCATTAAAAAGGAAAAAAAATAAACCATTTATCTGAATGAATGCCAAAAATATTATATTCCAGAAAAATGCCAGCCCCTGGAGGAAAAAAAAAATGAAGAAACTTTTTAAACTCCCAAACTCTAAAAATCTAGAGTAAACATCACAATTTTATGTAAAGTAGGACTAATGATACACATCAGAATGAGATTCAAGTTTAGAGAATTGATGTTATGCTATTCAGAAGCCTCTGAGAAGTTGAAGACTCTAAGAAAATAATACTGGCCAAGCATCTGATTTTATGTTCATGTACGCTTCTGAAATGCACCAAAGAAACAGCATGACATGTGATCAGAACTGGAAAAAGTCTTCAGGGTACGGTGGATGCAACTGGTATTGTTATTTCCTGTTGATGTGAACTAAACAGTGTGTTAAGTAATGCAGTTGATTTATACTCTGCCACAAGCTCCTAATTTTGTTGCAGACAGATAACAATTTGTAGACTGCTATCCTTTGAGTGGTACTGCCCTAGGGGGGCAAAAGGAAGCTGTATCCCTGAGTCATTTCTTAGAACACATCACCAGACCAATCACAGCCATATTAGACTATTGTAGGAACAAGAAATAAACTCTATTATTTCAGTAATAACCATTAAGCCACAACGATTATTGATTTTTTAAAAACACTTAGACAATGTTCAGTAATATAGACTGTTAGAAAGAAAAAAGACACAACAGAATACACAGTATTTTCAGGTGATCTTGAAATGTTAACAAATTTTTATAAACCCCACAAAGTAAAAATTGAGCAGATCCCATATTCTAACCATAGAAAATAAGCTACTGATTAATAAAAAGATATTTCAAAAAGCTAATTAAATGAAAGGTAAAAAAATATCATTAATAACTCTTTGGACAAAGAGGAAATTTAAAATTTAAATATCACATAATTAGAAAATGCCAAAAATAAGATTATTATAATCAAAACTCAGGAGAGTGAGGGCAAATCTGTTCTGAAGTGCATTTATTGTACTTTACTGAAAAATGCATAGAACTAAAGAAGTTAAAAAAAGAGCATACAAACATAAGGAAAGCAAGAGGAACAAAATAACAGATAAAAAGAGAATATAATTAATTTAATATGTTTTTAAAAGAAAAGCTGTAGACTTGATAGGTAAATCTAGGAATCAGATAATTAATGGTAAAACAATAGTTAAAAGCAGTAAAATAGACCCCTAAGCAAGTCTGATCAAGAAAAAACAGACCCTACAAATACATAAAATGCTGAGGGAAGTATTAAGAAATTGTTTAATTTGAGGAAAATATAAATGATCAACATTACCTCAAAAACAAGTTTATACTTTGACTAGAAAAATAGTGATGGATATATAAAAGTTGTCAAACTATAACTACTATAAAGATGTACAGGAAGACAATGTATATTGTTCGGGTTTTTTAATCTACTAATTTAGAAATATGGGTATATACATTATTGAAATATACTAAAATATAGTACATATTTCTTCTAAATTATCAGAGTGAATAAATTAAAATAAATAAAAATTGTATATCAGGGCTTCCCTGGTGGCACAGTGGTTGAGAATCTGCCTGCTAATGCAGGGGACACGGGTTCGAGCCCTGGTCTGGGAAGATCCCACATGCCGCGGAGCAACTGGGCCCGTGAGCCACAACTACTGAGCCTGAGCGTCTGGAGCCTGTGCTCCGCAGCAAGAGAGGCCACGATAGTGAGAGGCCCGCGCACCGCGATGAAGAGTGGCCCCCGCTTGCTGTAACTAGAGAAAGCCCTAGCACAGAAACGAAGACTCAACATAGCAATCAATCAATAAATCAATCAATAAATCTTTTTTAAAAAATTAAAAAATAAAATAAAAATAATAAATAAAATAAATGGGGACAATATTTTTCTTAAAAAAAATTGTATATCAAACAAAGGAAACGGCAGTAAAAATTTTTAGAAATCAATTTCTTAAGTATAAAATAAGATGACAGATGATCCAAACATATCTGCCATAACAATAGCAAATTTGAAGATAACATATATTCATATCAGGGTCCAAAAAACAGATTAAATCATATGGTGTCAATAAGAGAAACACTTAATATTGACTTGGAATCTTTAAAGGTATTTAAATATCTATCAAACAAATGCAAGCAGAAAAAAAGGAGGACTCAGAACATCAAAATGAGTCAAGTTTGAATTTAAGGCTTTAAACATAAATGAAACATATAAGGTTATTTTTTACTAAGAAAATGCTCAATAAAATATACTAATAAAGTATAAAACAAAAACTATTGAAAAATATAGGAAAAAATAATATTGGTAAGAGAATTTCACAGAATTCTTGGCCTAGCAAATTAAGTATAAAGTTTTAAAACTGAATTTAAGGAGCATACCTAACCGGATTAAATAAACTGGTATTAATGTACAGAGATTTTTCTCTTTGTTTTAAATAGTTCAGATATCATTTATAAAATTTTTTTAACGTCTTTATTGGAGCATAATTGCTTTACAATGGTGTGTTAGTTTCTGCTTTATAACAAAGTGAATCAGCTATACATATACATATATCCCCATATCTCCTCCTTCTTGCGTCTCCCTCCCACCCTCCCTATCCCACCCCGCTAGGTGGTCACGAAGCACCCAGCTGATCTGCCTGCGATATGCGGCTGCTTCTCACTAGTTATTTTACATTTGGCAGTGTATGTATGTCCATGCCACTCTCTCACTTTGTCCCAGCTTACCCTTCCCACTCCCGGTGTCCTCAAGTCCATTCTCTATGTCTGCATTTTTATTCCTGTCCTGCCTGTAGGTTCTTCAGAACCTTTTTTTTTTTTTTTTTTTTAGATTCCATATATATGTGTTAGCATATGGTATTTGTTTTTCTCTTTCTGACTTACTTCACTCTGTATGACAGACTCTAACTCCATCCACCTCACTACAAATAACTCAATTTCGTTTCTTTTTATGGCTGAGTAATATTCCATTATAGATATGTGCCACATCTTCTTTAACCATTCATCCGATGATGGACACTTAGGTTGCTTCCATGTCCTGGCTATTGTAAATAGAGCTGCAGTGAACATTGTGGTACATGACTCTTTTTGATTATGGTTTTCTCAGGGTATATGCCCAGGAGTGGGATTGATGGGTCGTACGGTACTTCTATTTTTAGTTTTTTAAGGAACCTCCATACTGTTCTCCATAGTGGCTGTATCAATTTACATTCCCACCAACAGTGCAGAAGGGTTCCCTTTTCTCCACACCCTCTCCAGCATTTATTGTTTGTAGATTTTTTTTTTTTGTACTGGATTTTTTATTTTTTATTTATTTATTTTTTTTAACATCTTTATTGAAGTATAATTGCCTTACAATGGTGTGTTAGCTTCTGCTTTATAACAAAGTGAATCAGTTATACATATACAATATGTTCCCATTTCTCTTCCCTCTTGCATCTCCCTCCCTCCCACCCTCCCCATCCCATCCCTCTAGGTGGTCACAAAGCACCGAGCTGATCTCCCTGTGCTATGCGGCTGCTTCCCACTAGTTATCTATTTTACATTTGGTAGTGTATATATGTCCATGACACTCTCTTACCCTGTCACATCTCACCCCACCCCCTCCCCATATCCTCAAGTCCATTCTCTAGTAGGTCTGTGTCTTTATTCCCGTCTTGCCACTAGGTTCTTCATGGCCTTTTTTTTTTTTTTCTTCCCTTAGATTCCGTATATATGTGTTAGCATACTGTATTTGTTTTTCTCTTTCTGACTTACTTCACTCTGTATGACAGACTCTAACTCCATCCACCTCATTACAAATACCTCCATTTCATTTCTTTTTATGGCTGAGTAATATTCCATTGTATATATGTGCCACATCTTCTTTATCCATTCATCTGTTGATGGACATTTAGATTGCTTCCATGTCCTGGCTATTGTAAATAGAGCTGCAGTGAACATTTTGGTACATGACTCTTTTTGACCTATGGTTTTCTCAGGGTATATGCCCAGTAGTGGGATTCCTGGGTCGTATGGTAGTTCTATTTGTAGTTTTTTAAGGAACCTCCATACTGTTCTCCATAGTGGCTGTATCAATTTACGTTCCCACCAACAGTGCAAGAGTGTTCCCTTTCCTCCACACCCTCTCCAGCATTTATTGTTTCTAGATTTTTTGATGATGGCCATTCTGACCGGTGTGAGATGATATCTCATTGTAGTTTTGATTTGCATTTCTCTAATGATTAATGATGTTGAGCATTCTTTCATGTGTCTGTTGGCCATCTGTATATCTTCTTTGGAGAAATGTCTATTTAGGTCTTCGGCCCATTTTTGAATTGGGTTGTTCGTTTTTTTGTTATTGAGCTGCATGAGCTGCTTGTAAATCTTGGAGATTAATCCTTTGTCAGTTGCTTCATTTGCAAATATTTTCTCCCATTCTGATGGTTGTCTTTTGGTCTTGTTTATGGTTTCCTTTGCTGTGCAAAAGCTTGTAAGTTTCATTAGGTCCCATTTGTTTATTTGTGTTCTTATTTCCATTTCTCTGGGAGCTGGGTCAAAAAGAATCTTGCTGTGATGTATGTCATAGAGTGTTCTGC
The DNA here is from genome assembly GCF_965194825.1 of Balaenoptera physalus. NCBI lineage: Eukaryota > Metazoa > Chordata > Mammalia > Artiodactyla > Balaenopteridae > Balaenoptera > Balaenoptera physalus. The sequence continues at coordinate 36,319,712 of NC_138891.1, forward strand.
CTATGTTTTCCTCTAAGAGTTTGATAGTGTCTGCCCTTACACTTAGGTCTTTAATCCATTTTGAGTTTATTTTTGTGCATGGTGTCAGGGAGTGTTCTAATTTCATACTTTTACATGTACCTGTCCAATTTTCCCAGCACCACTTATTGAAGAGGCTTTCTTTTCTCCACTGTATATGCTTGCCTCCTTTATCAAAAATAAGGTGCCCATATGTGTGTGGGTTTATCTCTGGGCTTTCTATCCTGTTCCATTGATCTATATTTCTGTTTTTGTGCCAGTACCAAACTGTCTTGATTACTGAAGCTTTGTAATATAGTCTGACGTCAGGGAGCCTGATTCCCCCAGCTCCATTTTTCGTTCTCAAGATTGCTTTGGCTATTCGGGGTCTTTTGTGTTTCCATACAAATTGTGAAATTTTTTTGTTCTAGTTCTGTGAAAAATGCCAGTGGTAGTTTGATAGGGATTGCATTCAATCTGTAGATTGCTTTGGGTAGTAGAGTCATTTTCACAATGTTGATTCTTCCAATCCAGGAACATGGTATATCTCTCCATCTATTTGTATCATCTTTAATTTCTTTCATCAGTGTCTTATAATTTTCTGCATACAGGTCTTTTGTCTCCTTAGGTAGGTTTATTCCTAGATATTTTATTCTTTTTGTTGCAATGGTAAATGGGAGTGTTTTCTTAATTTCACTTTCAGATTTTTCGTCATTAGTGTATAGAAATGCAAGAGATTTCTGTGCATTAATTTTGTATCCTGCTACTTTACCAAATTCATTGATTAGCTCTAGGAGTTTTCTGGTAGCATCTTTAGGATTCTCTATGTATAGTATCATGTCATCTGCAAATAGTGACAGCTTTACTTCTTCTTTTCTGATTTGGATTCCTTTTATTTCTTTGTCTTCTCTGATTGCTGTGGCTAACACTTCCAAAACTATGTTGAATAAGAGTGGTGAGAGTGGGCAACCTTGTCTTGTTCCTGATCTTAGTGGAAATGGTTTCAGTTTTTCACCATTGAGGACAATGTTGGCTGTGGGTTTGTCATATATGGCCTTTATTATGTTGAGGAAAGTTCCCTCTATGCCTACTTTCTGCACGGCTTTTATCATAAATGGGTGTTGAATTTTGTCGAAAGCTTTCTCTGCATCTATTGATATGATCATATGGTTTTTCTCCTTCAGTTTGTTAATATGATGTATCACATTGATTGATTTGCGTATATTGAAGAATCCTTGCATTCCTGGGATAAACCCCACTTGATCATGGTGTATGATCCTTTTAATGTGCTGTTGGATTCTGTTTGCTAGTATTTTGTTGAGGATTTTTGCATCTATGTTCATCAGTGATATTGGCCTGTAGTTTTCTTTCTTTGTGACATCTTTGTCTGGTTTTGGTATCAGGGTGATGGTGGCCTCGTAGAATGAGTTGGGCAGTGTTCCTCCCTCTGCAATATTTTGGAAGAGTTTGAGAAGGATAGGTGTTAGCACTTCTCTAAATGTTTGATAGAATTCACCTGTGAAGCCATCTGGTCCTGGGCTTTTGTTTGTTGGAAGGTTTTTAATCACAGTTTCAATTTCAGTGCTTGTGATTGGTCTGTTCATATTTTCTATTTCTTCCTGGTTCAGTCTCGGCAGTTTGTGCATTTCTAACAATCTGTCCATTTCTTCCAGGTTGTCCATTTTATTGGCATAGAGTTGCCTGTAGTAATCTCTCATGATCGTTTGTATTTCTGCAGTGTCAGTGGTTACTTCTCCTTTTTCATTTGTAATTCTATTGATCTGAGTCTTCTCCCTTTTTCTCTTGATGAGTCTGGCTAATGGTTTATCAATTTTGTTTATCTTCTCAAAGAACCAGCTTTTAGTTTCATTGATTTTTGCTATTGTTTCCTTCATTTCTTTTTCATTTATTTCTGACCTGATCTTTATAATTTCTTTCCTTCTGCTGGCTTTGCGGTTTTTTTGTTCTTCTTTCTCTAATTGCTTTAGGTGCAAGGTTAGGTTGTTTATTCGAGATGTTTCCTGTTTCTTGAGGTAGGCTTATATTGCTATAAACTTCCCTCTTAGCACTGCTTTTGCTGCGTCCCATAGGTTTTGGGTCGTCGTATCTCCATTGTCATTTGTTTCTAGGTATTTTTTCATTTCCCCTTTGATTTCTTCAGTGATCACTTCGTTATTAAGTAATGTGTTGTGTAGCCTCCATGTGTTTGTATTTTTTACAGATCTTTTCCTGTAATTGATATCTAGTCTCATAGCGTTGTGGTCGGAAAAGATACTTGATACGATTTCAATTTTCTTAAATTTACCAAGGCTTGATTTGTGACCCAAGATATGATCTATCCTGGAGAATGTTCCATGAGCACTTGAGAAAAATGTGTATTCTGTTGTTTTTGGGTGGAATGTCCTATAAATATCAATTAAGTCCATCTTGTTTAATGTATCATTTAAAGCTTGTGTTTCCTTATTTATTTTCATTTTGGATGATCTGTCCATTGGTGAGAGTGGGGTGTTAAAGTCCCCTACTATGATTGTGTTACAGTTGAGTTCCCCTTTTATGGCTGTTAGCATTTGCCTTATGTATTGAGGTGCTCCTATGTTGGGTGCATAAATATTTATAATTGTCCTATCTTCTTCTTGGATTGATCCCTTGATCATTATGTTGTGTCCTTCTTTGTCTCTTGTAATAGTCTTTATTTTAAAGTCTATTTTGTCTGATATGAGAATTGCTACTCCGGCTTTCTTTTGATTTCCCTTTGCATGGAATATCTTTTTCCATCCCCTCACTTTCAGTCTATATGTGTCTCTAGGTCTGAAGTGGGTCTCTGGTAGACAGCATATATATGGGTCTTGTTTTTGTATCCATTCAGCCAGCCTGTGTCTTTTGGTGGGAGCATTTAATCCATTTACATTCAAGGTAATTATCGATATGTATGTTCCTATTCCCATTTTCTTAAATGTTTTGGGTTTGTTATTGTAGGTGTTTTCCTTCTCTTGTGTTTCTTGCCTAGAAAAGTTCCTTTAGCATTTGTTGTAAAGCTGGTTTGGTGGTGCTGAACTCTCTCAGCTTTTGCTTGTCTGTAAAGGTTTTAATTTCTCCATCGAATCTGAATGAGATCCTTGCTGCGTAGTGTAATCTTGGTTGTAGGTTTTTCTCCTTCATCACTTTAAGTATATCCTGCCACTCCCTTCTGGCTTGCAGAGTTTCTGCTGAAAGATCAGCTGTTAACCTTATGGGGATTCCCTTGTGTGTTATTTGTTTTTTTTCCCTTGCTGCCTTTAATATGTTTTCCTTATATTTAATTTTTGACAGTTTGATTAATATGTGTCTTGGTGTGTTTCTCCTTGGGTTTATCCTGTATGGGACTCTCTGTGCTTCCAGGACTTGATTAACTATTTCCTTTCCCATATTAGGGAAGTTTTCAACTATAATCTCTTCAAATATCTTCTCAGTCCCTTTCTTTTTCTCTTCTTCTTCTGGGACCCCTATAATTCGAATGTTGGTGCATTTAATGTTGTCCCAGAAGTCTCTGAGACTGTCCTCAGTTCTTTTCATTCTTTTTTCTTTATCCTGCTCTGCAGTAGTTATTTCCACCATTTTATCTTCCAGGTCACTTATCCGTTCTTCTGCCTCAGTTATTCTGCTATTGATCCCATCTAGAGTATTTTTAATTTCATTTATTGTGGTTTTCATCATTGCTTGGTTCCTCTTTAGTTCTTCTACGTCCTTGTTAAATGTTTCTTGCATTTTGTCTATTCTATTTCCAAGATTTTGGATCATCCTTACTATCATTATTCTGAATTCTTTTTCAGGTAGACTACCTATTTCCTCTTCATTTGTTAAGTCTGGTATGTTCTGTCCCTGCTCCTTCATCTGCTGTGTGTTTTTCTGTCATCTCATTTTGCTTATCTTACTGTGTTTGGGGTCTCCTTTTCACAGGCTGCAGGTTCGTAGTTCCTGTTGTTTTTGGTATCTGTCCCCAGTGGCTAAGGTTGGTTCAGTGGGTTGTGTAGGCTTCCTGGTGGAGGGAACTAGTGCCTGAGCTCTGGTGGATGAGGTTGGATCTTGTCTTTCTGGTGGGCATGTCCACGTCTGGTGGTGTATTTTGGGGTGTCTGTGGCCTTATTATTATTTTAGGCAGCCTCTCTGCTAATGGATGGGGCTGTGTTCCTGTCTTGCTAGTTGTTTGGCATAGGGTGTCCAGCACTGTAGCTTGCTGGTCGTTGAGTGAAGCTGGGTCTTGATGTTGAGATGGAGATCTCTGAGAGATTTTTGCCGTTTGGTATTACGTGGAGCTGGGAGGTCTCTTGTGGACCAGTGTCCTGAAGTTGGCTCTCCCACCTCAGAGGCACGGCCCTGATGCCTGGCTGGAGCACCAAGAGCCTTTCGTCCACACGGCTCAGAGTAAAAGGGAGAAAAAATAGAAAGAAAGAAAGAAAGAGGGTATAATATAGTGAAGTAAAATAAAGCTATTGTAAAGCAAAGCTATACAGACAAAATCGCACCCAGAAGCATATACATATACACTCACAAATAAAAGGAAAAGGGGAAAAATTAATATATCCTGCTCCCAAAGTCCACCTGCTGAATTTGGGATGATTCGTTGTCTATTCAGGTATTCAACAGATGCAGGCACATCAAGTTGTTTGTGGAGTTTTAATCCGCTGCTTCTAAGGCTGCTGGGAGAGATTTCCCCTTATCTTCCCTGTTCGCACAGCTCCTGGGGTTCAGCTTTGGATTTGGACCCGCCTCTGCGTGTAGGTCGCCTGAGGGCGTCTATTCCCCGCCCAGACAGAACGGGGTTAAAGGAGCAGCTGCTTCGGGGGCTCTGGCTCACTCAGGCCGCGGGGAGGGAGGGGTACAGAGGAGGCGGGGTGAGCCTGCGGCGGACGAGGCCGGCGTGACGTTGCACCAGCCTGAGGCGGGCAGTGCGTTCTCCCGGGGAACTTGTCCCCGGATCACGGGACCCTGGCAGTGGCGGGCTGCACAGGCTCCCGGGAGGGGCGATGTGGAGAGTGACCTGTGCTCACACACAGGCTTTTTGGAGGCGGCAGCAGCAGCCCCAGCGTCTCACACCCGTCTCTGGGGTCCGTGCTGATCGCCGCGGCTCGCGCCTTTCTCTGGAGTTCGTTTAGGCAGCACTCTGAATCCCCTCTCCTTGCGCTCAGCGAAACAAAGAGGCAAGAAAAAGTCTCTTGCCTCTTCGGCAGCTGCAGACCTTTTCCCGGTCTCCCTCCCAGCCAGCTGTGGTGCGCTAACCCCTTCAGGCTGTGTTCACGCCGCCAGCCCCAGTCCTCTCCCTGCGATCCAACCGAAGCCCGAGCCTCAGCTCCCAGCCCCGCCCGCCGAGCAGACAAGCCTCTCGGGCTGGTGAGTGCTGCTCGGCGCCGAGCCTCTGTGCGGGAGTCTCTCCGTTTTTTCCTCTGCGCCCCTGTTGCTGTGGGGTCTGCGGTGATCGCCGCGGCTCGCGCCCTTCTCTGGAGTTCGTTTAGGCGGCGCTCTGAATCCCCTCTCCTTGCGTGCCGCGAAACAAAGAGGCAAGAAAAAGTCTCTTGCCTCTTCGGCAGCTGCAGACTTTTTCCCGGTCTCCCTCCCAGCCAGCTGTTGTGCGCTAATCCCTTCAGGCTGTGTTCACGCCGCCAGCCTCAGTCCTCTCCCTGCGATCCGACCGAAGCTGAAGCCAAGCCTCAGCTCCCAGCCCCGCCCGCCCCGGCGGGGGAGCAGACAAGCCTCTCGGGTTGCTGAGTGCTGCTCGGCGCCGATCCTCTGTGCGGGAATCTCTCCGTTTTTCCCTCTGCGCCCCTGTTGCTGTGGGATCCGCGCTGGTAGCTGCGGCTCGCGCCCGTCTCTGAAGTTCGTTTAGGCGGCGCTCTGAATCCCCTCTCCTCGCACACCAGGAAACAAAGAGGGAAGAAAAAGTCTCTTGCCTCTTTGGCAGCTGCAGACTTTTTCCCGGACTCCCTCTCGGCTAGCTGTGGTGCACTAACCCCTTCAGGCTGTGTTCACGCCGCCAGCCCCAGTCCTCTCCCTGCGATCCGACCGAAGCCCAAGCCTCAGCTCCCAGCCCCGCCCGCCCTGGCGGGGGAGCAGACAAGCCTCTCAGGCTGGAGAGTGCTGGTCGGCACCGCTCCTCCGTGCGGGAATCTCTCTGCTTTGCCCTCCGCTCCCCTGTGGCTGCGCTCTCCTCCGTGGCTCTGAAGCTTCCCCCCTCTGCCACCCGCAGTCTCTGCCCGCGAAGGGGCTTCCTAGTGCGTGGAAATCTTTCCTCCTTCACGGCTCCCTCCCACTGGTGCAGGTGCCGTCCCTATTCTTTTGTCTCTGTTATTTCTTTTTTCTTTTGCCCAACCCAAGTACGGGGGGAGTTTCTTGCCTTTTTGGAGGTCGGACGTTTTCTGCCAGCGTTCAGTGGGTGTTCTGTAGGAGCAGTTCCACGTGTAGATGTATTTCTACTGTATCTGTGGGAAGGAAGGTGATCTCCGCGTCTTACTCTTCCGCCATCTTCCCGAGGCCCCTCGTTTGTAGATTTTTTGATGATGGCCATTCTGACTGGTGTGAGGTGATACCTCATTGTAGTTTTGATTTGCATTTCTCTAATGATTAGTGTTGTTGAGCATCCTTTCATGTGTTTGTTGGCAATCTGTATCTTCTTTGGAGAAATGTCTACTTAGGTCTCCTGCCCATTTTTGGATTGGGTTCTTTGTTTTTTTGATACTGAGCTGCATGATCTGCTTGTAAATTTTGGAGATTAATCCTTTGTCAGTTGCTTCATGTGAAAATATTTTCTCCCATTCTGAGGGTGGTCTTTTCGTCTTGTTTATGGTTTCCTTTGCTGCGCAAAAGCTTTTAAATTTCAGTAGGTCCCATTTGTTTATTTTTGGTTTTATTTCCATTTCTGTAGGAGGTGGGTCAAAAAGGATCTTGCTGTGAATTATCTCATAGAGTGTTCTGCCTATGTTTTCCTCTAAGAGTTTTATAGTGTCTGGCCTTACATTTAGGTCTTTAATCCATTTTTAGTTTATTTTTATGTATGGTGTTAGGGAGTGTTCTAACTTCATTCTTTTACATGTAGCTGTCCAGTTTTCCCAGCACCACTTATTGTAGGGGCTGTCTTTTCTCCATTGTATATTCTTGCCTCCTTTATCAAAACTAAGGTGACCATATGTGTGTGGGTTTATCTCTGGGCTTTCTGTCCTGTTCCATTGATCTATATTTCTGGTTTTGTGCCAGTACCATACTGTCTTGATTACTGTAGCTTTGTAGTAGAGTCTGAAGTCATGGAACCTGATTCCTCCAGCTCTGTTTTTCTTTCTCAAGGTTGCTTTGGCTATTTGGGGTCTTTTCTGTTTCCATGCAAACTGTGAAATTTTTTGTTCTAGTTCTGTGAAAAATGCCATTGGTAGTTTGATAGGGATTGCATTCAATCTGTAGATTGCTTTGGGTAGTATAGTCATTTTCACAATGTTGATTCTTCCAATCCAAGAACAAGGTATATCTCTCCATCTATTTGTATCATCTTTAATTTCTTTCATCAGTGTCTTATAATTTTCTGCATACAGGTCTTTTGTCTCCTTAGGTAGGTTTATTCCTAGATATTTTATTCTTTTTGTTGCAATGGTAAATGGAAGGGTTTCCTTAATTTCTCTTTCAGATTTTTCATCATTAGTGTATAGGAAGCAAGAGATTTCTGTGCATTAATTTTGTATCCTGCTACTTTACCAAATTCATTGATTAGCTCTAGTAGTTTTCTGGTAGCATCTTTAGGATTCTTTATGTATAGTATCATGTCATCTGCAAACAGTGACAGCTTTACTTCTTCTATTCCTATTTGGATTCCTTTTATTTCCTTTTCTTCTCTGATTGCTGTGGCTAAAACTTCCAAAACTATGTTGAATAAGAGTGGTGAGAGTGGACAACCTTGTCTTGTTCCTGATCTTAGAGGAAATTGTTTTAGTTTTTCACCATTGAGAACGATGTTGGCTGTGGGTTTGTCATATATGGCCTTTATTATATTGAAGTAATTTCCTTCTGTGCCTACTTTCTGGAGGGTTTTTATCATAAATGGGTGTTGAATTTTGTCGAAAGCTTTTTTCTCTGTCTATTGAGATGATCATATGGTTTTTATCCTTCAGTTTGTTAATATGGTGTATCACATTGATTGATTTGTGTATATTGAAGAATCCTTGCATTCCTGGGGTAAACCCCACTTGATCATGGTGTATGATCCTTTTGATGTGCTGTTGGATTCTGTTTGCTAGTATTTTGTTGAGGATTTTTGCATCTATATTCATCAATGATATTGGCCTATAGTTTTCTTTCTTTGTGACATCTTTGTCTGGTTTTGGTGTCAAGGTGATGGTGGCCTCGTAGAATGAGTTGGGGAGTGTTCCTCCCTCTGCAATATTTTGGAAGAGTTTGAGAAGGATAGGTGTTAGCTCTTCTCTAAATGTTTGATAGAATTCTCCTGTGAAGCCATCTGGTCCTGGTCTTTTGCTTGTTGGAAGAGTTTTAAATACAGTCTCAATTTCAGTGTTTGTGATTGGTCTGTTTTTATTTTCTGTTTCTTCCTGGTTCAGTCTCGGAAGGTTGTACTTTTCTAAGAATTTGTCCATTTCTTCCAGGTTGTCCATTTTATTCGTATATAGTTGCTTGGAGTAATCTCTCATGACCCTTTGTGTTTCTGTAGTATCAGTTGTTACTTCTCCTTTTTCATTTCTAATTCTATTGATTTGAATCTTCTCCCTTTTTTTCTTGATAAGTCTGGCTAATGGTTTATCAATTTTGTTTATCTTCTCAAAGAACCAGCTTTACGTTTTATTGATCTTTGCTATCGTTTCCTTCATTTCTTTTTTATTTATTTCTGATCTGATTTTTCTGATTTCTCTCCTTCTGCTAACTTTGGGGTTTTTTTCTTCTTCTTTCTCTAATTGCTTTAGGTGTAAGGTTAGGTTGTTTATTTGAGATGTTTCTTGTTTCTTGTGGTAGTATTGTATTGCTATAAACTTCTGTCTTAGAACTGCTTTTGCTGCATCCCATAGGTTTTGGGTCATCGTGTTTTCATTGTCATTTGTTTCTAGGTATTTTTTGATTTCCACTTTGATTTCTTCAGTGATCTCTTGGTTATTTAGTAGTGTATTGTTTAGCCTCCATGTTTTTGTATGTTTTACGGATTTTTTCCTGTAATTGATATCTAGTCTAATAGCTTTGTGGTTGGAAAAGATACTTGATACAATTTCAATTTTATTAAATTTACCAAGGCTTGATTTGTGACCCAAGATATGATCTTCCTGGAGAATGTCCCATGAGCACTTGAGAAGAAAGTGTATTCTGTTGGCTTTGGATGAAATGTTCTATAAATATCAATTAAGTCCATCTTGTTTAATGTATCATTTAAAGCTTGTGTTTCCTTATTTATTTTCGTTTTGGATGATCTGTCATTGGTGAAGGTGGGGTGTTAAAGTCCCCTACTCTTATTGCGTTACTGTCGATTTCCCCTTTTATGGCTGTTAGCATTTGCCTTATGTATTTAGGTGCTCCTGTGTTGGGTGCATAAATATTTACATTTGTTATATCTTCTTCTTGGATTGATCCCTTGATCATTATATAGTGTCCTTCTTTGTCTCTTGTAATAGTCTTTATTTTAAAGTCTATTTTGTGTGATATGAGAATTGCTACTCTAGCTTTCTTTTGATTTCATTTGAATGGAATGTCTTTTTCCATCCCCTCACTTTCAGTCTGTATGTATCCCTAGGTCTGAAGTGGGTCTCTTACAGACAGCATATATACAGGTCTTGTTTTTGTATCCATTCAGCCAGTCTATGTCTTTTGGCTGGAACATTTAATCCATTTACATTTAAGTAATTATTGATATGTGTGTTCTTATTATGATTTTCTTAATTGTTTTGGGTTTATTATTGTGGGTCTTTTCCTTCTCTTGTGTTTCCTGCCTAAAGAAGTTCCTTTAGCATTTGTTGTAAAGCTGGTTTGGTGGTGATGAATTCTCTTAGCTTTTGCTTTTCTGTAAAGGTTTTAATTTCTCCATCGAATCTGAATGAGATCCTTGCTGGGTAGAGTCATCTTGGTTGTAGGTTTTTCCCTTTCATCAATTTAAATATGTCTTGCCACTCCCTTCTGGCTTTAGAGTTTCTGCTGAAAGATCACCTGTTAACCTTATGGGGATTCCTTTGTATGTTATTTGTTGTTTTTCCCTTCCTGCTTTTAATATATTTTCTTTGTATTTAATTTTTGATAGTTTGATTAATATGTGTCTTGGCATGTTTCTCCTTGGATTTATCCTGTGTGGGACTCTCTGTGCTTCCTGGATTTGGTTGACTATTTTCTTTCCCATATTGGGGAAATTTTCAACTATAATCTCTTCAAATATTTTCTCAGTCCCTTTCTTTTTCTCTTCTTCTTCTGGGACCCCTATAATTCAAATGTTAGTGCAGTTAATGTTGTCCCAGAGGTCTCTAAGTCTGACCTCAATTCTTTTCATTCTTTTTTCTTTATTCTGCTCTGCGGTAGTTATTTCCAGTATTTTATCTTCCAGGTCACTTATCCGTTCCTCTGCCTCAGTTATTCTGCTATTGATTCCTTCTAGAGAATTTTAAATTTCATTTATTGTGTTGTTCATCACTGTTTGTTTGCTCTTTAGTTCTTCTGGGTCCTTGTTAAACGTTTCTTATATTTTCTCCATTCTATTTCCAAGATTTTGCATCATTTTTTCTATCATTACTCTGAATTCTTTTTCAGGTACAATGCCTATATCCTCTTAATTTGTTTGGTCTTTTGGGTTTTTACCTTGCTCCTTCATCTGCTGTGTGTTTCTCTTTTCATTTTGCTTAACTTACTGTATTTGGGGTCTCCTTTTCACAGGCTGCAGGTTCGTAGTTCCCATTGTTTTTGGTGTCTGCCCCCAGTAGTTAAGGTTGGTTCAGTGGGTTGTGTAGGCTTCCTGGTGGAGGGGACTGGGGCCTGTGTTCTGGTGGATGAGGCTGTATCTTGTCTTTCTGGTGGGCAGGACCACGTCTGGTGGTGTGTTTTGGGGTCTCTGTTACCTTCGTATGATTTTACACAGCCTCTCTGATAATGGGTGGCGTTGTGTTCCTGTCTTGCTAGTTGTTTGGCATAGGGTGTCCAGCACTGTAGCTTGCTGGTCATTAAGTGGAGCTGGGTCTTAGTGTTGAGATGGAGATCTCTGGGAGTGCTTTCACCATTTGATATTTCATGGAGCCGGGAGGTCTCTGGTGGACCAATGTCCTGAACTCGGCTCTCTCACCTCAGAGGCACAGGCCTGACACCTGGCCGGTGCACCAGACCCTGTCAGCCACACGGCCAGGTACCTGGGGAGTTTCTTGCCTTTTGGGAGGTCTGAGGTCTTCTGGCAGCATTCAGTAGGTGTTCTGTAGGAGTTGTTCCACATGTAGATGTATTTCTGATGTATTTGTGGGGAGGAAGTTGATCTCCATGTCTTACTCCTCTGCCATCTTGAGGGTCTCTCCTCATTTACAAAATTGACCATAGTAGCCCACAAAGAAGCAGTTAATAGTTTTAAAAAACTTAGAAATGGATGGACCTAGAGATTGTCATGTTAAGTGACGTAAGTCAGACAGAGAAGACAAAATCATATGATATCACTTAGATGTGGAATCTAAAAAAATGATATAAATGAAGTTACTTACAAAACAGAAATAGATGCACAGACATAGAAAACAAACTTCTGGTTACCAAATGGTATGGCAGAGGGAGATAAATTAGGACTTTGCTGTACACCTGAAATTACACAACATTGTAAGTTAACTATACTTCAGTAAAGAAAATGTAGAAATTATACGTGCTCTACTTTGACTACTGTTCTGTTTAGAACTAAATACATTAATACAATATTGAAACTCTCTGATAACAACACACAGAAATTCGAAATTGAAACAAAACAATATATGAAATATGTGAAAGATATATCCCTAAGAAAGAAAAGTATATCCCCAAGTGACAGAAGTCAGGTGAACTGAAAATCAGATGTATAAATTCAGGGGTTGTCACTTGAGTAGGCTCAGGAAAAACTTGGACATGCACATGAAACCTAATGCCCAGAGCATGGAGTTTCAATGTCCAATGGGAATATGAGGTATGGCCTTGGATTCCTGAATGATAGAGATAGTACTATATTGAGATTTTTGTCTAAAGTCCCTTCAGCAGAAAGGTAATTTTTTAAAACTCTCCAACCACTAGAAGAAGGAAGCTAAAAGGGTTCTCTGTACCATGAGTGGATATCGAGTTGAAATATATACTACCAGAATGATGAGGAATCCTTAAACCAACCAACAAGTTAATATATAAACTGTTCTCAGGATATTTCCCAGTGAGTTACGTGCAAGTTATTCTCTAGAGAGATTTTTACAGCTCAAACGTCATGATTTTGCTAAAGGAAAACCTTTTTCTACTGAAGATGAACATGCAATCAAAAATGCAAAAAATTCCCCATGAGTGAGAGTCAGCAGACACAACAGATAGGAGGGTTGGCCTCCCTGGAGCTTGAGATCATAAAACAATATTCTGTAATACTCCAAAGAAATTATGTTTAAAATAACTGAAAGATAAATAAAATAATATAAGCCACAAAGAAAAAAATAGTATAAATTTTAAAAACAGTAGACAAATTTCAAGAAAATATAAAGAGAGCTTGCAGAAATCCAAAAAGAATCTGAAGAAATATAAAAAATAGTGCACTCAATGGATCAGTTTAAAAGAAGAATAGACAGCAACCTAAATGTCCATAGACAGATTAATGGATAAAGAAGCAGTGGTACATATATACAATGGAATAGTACTCAGCCACAAAAAAGAATGAAATAATGCCATTTGCAGCAACATGAATGGATCTAGAGATTATCATACTAAGTGAAGTAAGTCAGACAGAGAAAGACAGACATCATATGATATTGCTTATAAGTGGAATCTAAAAAATGATACAAATGAACTTATTTATGAAACATAAATAGAGTCACAGATGTAGAAAACAAATTTATGGTTACTAGGGGAATAAGGGGGGGAAGGATAAATTGGGAGCTTGGGATTGACATATACACACTACTATATATAAAATAGATCACTAATAAGGACCTACTGTATAGCACAGGGAACTCTACTCAGTATCCTGTAATTACCTACATGCGAAAAGAATCCAAAAAAGAGTGGATATGTGTATATGCATATGTATAACTGATTCACTGCTGTACAGCAGAAACTAACACAACATTGTAAATCAACTATACTCCAATAAAAAGAAAATTAGACATAGTGGAAGGGACAGTATGTTAGAAGAAATATCTGAGGAAATTACTTAGATTTCAATATAAGAAGTTGAAGAGATGAAAAATATGAACGAAAGATTAAGAAACATTGAAGAAAGGATGAAAAGATCTCATATATAAAAATAGAAATTTCAGAAGAAGAGAGTGAGACAATTGGTGAAAAGCCATAATTTTAAAAATGGCTGAGTATTTTCCACAATTACAAAAGATGTGAATCCTAAAATTAAAGGAACTAAAAAAGTCCTGATTATAATAATTAAAAGGAATTTCACTTTGACCATATTCTAGTAAAATTACATATAAAAAGAAGATAAAGAGGAAAGAGGAATATATAAATGCTACCAAAAAGAAAAGTCCATAATCAACAAAGAAAAAGAAATTGTTTCGCAGGAATCAATAGCCAAAATAAAGCCCAAAAGACTATAGAGTAATATCCCCACGGTGCTGAGGTAAATATCGATCAACCAAGATTTTTCATACACAAGTAAAATATATCACAAGGATATGGATAAAATGAGGGTATTTTTAGTCAAAGACTAAGAGAATTTGCCACTCACATTCCCTCACTATCAGTTCTATTAAAGGATGTACTTCAGGAAGTAATTTTTAAAAATCCAGGTAGCTTTTTCAATGCAAAGTCAGCACAAATATAAATAGCAAATCCCACTAAAAATAAAATAGAAATAAGATGCCAGTCACAAGAGAAATAAAATATATAAAGATTCCAGGATACATTTAGTACAAGATATCAAAGAACTTAATGGATAAACAGACAATTTATATGTGAGAATTTGTTGTATAAGTGAAATATCTTACATGAGATGTACAATGATAAACTACTTTATTAATAGTGTTTTAACACTTGACTGTCTCTATGGAAAAATTAAATTGAATACTTTATTTATACAGTATGCAAAAATCAAATCAATATGAATTAATAATCCATGCATAAAATAAAGACTTCAAAGTTTTAGAGAAATGTAATATTTTTATGAAATTGGGGTGGGGAAAGATTTCAAAATATAATACAGAAAGCATAAACCATAAAGGAAAGAACTGATCAATTAAAATTTGAAACTTCTCCTTGAAAAGGATAGCATAAAAATCAAAATGCAGATATGAAAATACATGCAACTGCTAATGCATTATTATTCAGAATATATTAAAAATTGTAACAAACCTATAAGAAACTGCCTAGAGAAAAAAACAATAGAAGAATGGTCAAATAATATGACCAGAAATTTTGCAAAAAAAGGAAATCCAATAGCCAATAAATATGAAGGCCAATCTTACTAATAAAATGAGAAATTCAAATTAAAATTTGATGAGATATCAATTTACACCTATCTCATTGGCAAAAATTTACAAGTCTGATAAAATGTTGATGAAACAGGAAGAATATCTTGACTCATACTTTGCTAGTTGGATATAAATCATCACAACAGAGCAATATGGCAACTGATGGTAAAGTTAATATATTTTTTAATCTAACAATTTTACTTCTATGTAGTTAGGATTAAAACTGTTTCCCCTTGTGCACTAAGAGGTATATATCAAAGCATTGTTTATAAAAGCAAAAAATTGGAAGCATCCTAATGTGACATTTGTAGAAAAATTTTTTAAAACTAATTTATTTACTTAAAATAAACACAATAGAGAGGTGAAAATAAGTAGATCAACATGTCAACATGAATAAATCTAAAAAACATTAGTATCAAGAAAAACTAGATTGCAAAGTTAGGTACGGGGGACACACAGTTTTGAGAGGTGCAAGTCTGTTTTGTCCCCCTTTGCCTGACAAAGCAATAAAGCTATTCTTTTCTACTTCACCCCCACCCCCCAAAAAATGTTAGGTACATGATGTCATTTATGTAAATGATTTTATTTGTTTTGTTTTTTATTGAAGTATAGTTGATGTTATATAACTATTTTAAACAATAATAGAATGCTATAAATTGAGGATTTTTACCTATGTTTAAAATTATTGAAAACATATGTGGAAATGATACATATACCAAGTTCAGAAATAGTGTGTATTCTGAGTGAAAAGAAAAGTAGGAAAAGATGGATCTTAAGTCATATATTACTTTCAAAAATTATAAATATTGTAGAATAGATAAATATGTTAACTTTCTGTTGTGTACCATATTATTTTTTTATTTTTCTGAATGTTTAAAATAGTTCACATATGATACCAAAATTAAAAAAAGAAATAGCTAATTTTAACTTCATCAAAATTGAAAATTTTGAGCTTCAAAGGACATCATCAAAAAAGTGAAAAGATAATCCACACAATGGGAGAAAATATTTGCAAATCATATATAAGATAAGCATCTGATATCCAGAATATATAAAGAACTCTTTCAACTCAACAATAAAAAGACAAATAACCCAGTTTAAAGATGGGCAAAGGATTTGGGTAGATGTTTCTCCAAAGAAGATATACAAATGGCCAATAGTCACATAAAAAGATGCTCAGAGTCAACAGTCACTAGGGAAATGCAAATCAAAACCACAGTAAGATACCTCTTCACACCCACTAGGAATGCTATAATGAAAAAACAAAGAAAAGAATTAATGTAGGTGAGGATGTGAAGAAACTGGAACTCTCATACAATGCTTGTGTAAAATGATGCATCACTGTTGAAAACAATTTGGTAGTTCCTCAAAAAGTTAAATATGGAGTTACCATATGACCCAGAAATTCCATCCCTAGTTATATACAAAAGAAAATTTAAAACATTTGTTCACAGAAAAACTTGTGCATGAATTTTTACAGCCTCATTATTTATAATATCCAAAAACTGGAAACAACCAAAATTTCATTAAGGAATAAATTCATAAACAGAATGTGGAAAATTATTTGGCAATAAAGAGGAATGCTATGGTATGGATGAACCTTGAAAACATCATGCTAAATGAAAGAAACCAAATGCAAAAGCCACTGCCTCACTGGTTTCCAAGACCATCCTCAGGCTTGATAATTCACTAGAAAAACTCATAAGAACCAGAGCTATTATATTTATGGTTATGATTTACTATAGCAAAAAGATGCAGATCAAAATCAGCAAAAAGGGAAAAGTGCATGGAGGGAAGTCAGGTAGAAACCAGGTATAAGCTTCCAGGTGTACTCTCCAAGTGAGCTCACATAGGATGTGCATAATTCTCATAGCAACAGTGTGTGAAAACACAGGCAAAATGTTGCCATTCATGGAAGTTGACATAAGCTTTGGTATCCAAAATTTTTACCTCGAGTCATTCACATAGACTACTCAGACTCAGATACTCAATTTATCTATTCAGACTGCAGACCCCAAGAGCAAAAAATAGGTGTTCACCATAAATCACATTGTTAGCATAAATTATCTGATACAGAATGTCTCAAGGCCTCCAGCATGCAAAAACACTCTTATCAAGCTGAACATTTCAAGGGCTCAGAACTCAGCTTCCAGGAGCAGGCCAAGAGCCAGTCCTAAATATATACCTTTCCTGGGAATGTGCAGAGTTTAAGAACCTAAGCCTGATGTGATAACCTTTTCCTGCTCAACCACATACTCTGTGGTTCCATTTATATGAAATATCCAGAGTAGGCAAAACCATAGAGACAGATAATAGATTAGTCATTGAGAGGAAATGGGGGAAAGGGGCATGGGGAGTGACTGCTAATGTGTATGAGACCTTTTTTTTTGGCCATTTCCATTTTTATTAATTGGAAAACTATACGGCAGTCATTTAAATTGAAAAGAACTGTATTTGGTGGATAATACATTTATCCATTCCAGATAATTTCTTCAGTGAAATGTTTATTTTCATTCTGTTATTAGATTATTTTTAGTGTTGGGACTTTTTCATTTTTTATTTTTTTATGAAGTATATTTAATTTACAATGTATTAGTTTCAGGTGTACAGCAAAGTGATTCCGTTTTATTTATATATATATTCTTTCTCAGATTCTTTTCCATTATAGGTTATTATAAGATATTTACTATAGTTCCCTGAGCTATACAGTAGGTCCTTGTTGTTTATCTATTTTATATATAGCAGTGTGTATCTGTTAATCCCAAACTTGTAACTTATCTCCCCTGCCTCCTACTATCCCATTTGGTAACCATAAGTTTGTTTTCTATGTTTGTGAGTATATTTCTGTTTTATAAATAAGTTCCTTTGTATCTTTTTTTTTTCTTTTAGATTCCACATATAAGTGATATCATATGACATTTGTCTTTCTCTGACTTACTTCACTTAACATGATAACCTCTAGGGCCATCCATGTTGCTGCAAATGGCATTATTTCACTCTTTTTTATGGCTGAGTAATATTCCATTGTGTATATATACCACATCTTCTTTATCCACTCATCTGTCGATGGACATTTGGGTTGATTCCATGTCTTGGCTAATGTAACTAGTGCTGCTATGAACTTTGGGGTACATATATCTTTGTGAATTAGAGTTTTCATCTTTTCTGGATATATGCCCAGGAATTGGATTGCAGGATAATATAGTAACTATTTTTAGTTCTTTAAGGAACCTCCATACTGTTTTCCATAGCGGCTGTACCAATTTACATTCCCACCAAGAGTGTAGGAGGGTTCCCTTTTTCTCCACACCCTCTCTAGCATTTACTATTTCTAGAATTTTTAATGATGGCCATTCTGACTGCTGTGAGGTGATACCTCATTGTAGTTTTGATTTGAATTTTTCCAATAATTAGCGATGTTGAGCATCTTTTCATGAGTCTTTTGGCCATCTGTATGTCTTCTTTGGAGAAATGTCTGTTTAGGTCATCTGCCCGTTTTTGATTGGGTTTTGTTTTGTTTTTTTATATTAAGCTGTAGGAGCTGTTTGTATATTTTGGAAATTAACCCCATGTCACTAGTATTATTTGCAAATATTTTCTCCCATTCCATTGTTTGTCTTTTTGTTTTGCTTATGGTTTCCTTTGCTGTGCAAAAGCTTTTAAGTTTAATTAGGTCCCATTTGTTTATTTTTGTTTTTAGTTCCATTACTCTAGGAGATGGATCCAAAAAAATATTGCTGTGATTTATTCCAAAGAGTGTTCTGCATATTTTTTCCTCTAGGAGTTTTATAGTATCCGGCATTATATTTATATCTTTAATCTATTTTTAGTTTATTGTTGTATATGATGTTAGAGAATGTTCTAATTTCATTCTTTTACATGTAGCTGTCCAGTTTTCCCAGCACCACTTATTGAAGAGACTGTCTTTTCTCATTGTGTAGTCTTACCTCCTTTGTCATAGATCAATTGACCATAAGTGCGTGGGTTTATTTCTGGGATATGAGGAGCTTTTGATGAAAATGTTCTTAAATTAGATAGTAGTGATTGGTACACAATTTTGTGAATATACTAAAAACAACTGAGTTGTATACTTTAAAATGGTGAATTTTATGATATGTAAATTATATCTAAATAAAAATGTTAAAAATATTTTATAGTTTAAAATTTAAAATTTGCTGTTTGGAGAATTTATTAAGTGTAGAAAAAGTGAAAATTATTTATGAAGCTATTACAGTAGTTCATAAATTATTAAAATCAGTTAAGATAACAATGTGGTAGGAAAAATATATACAATATCCAGTTTGGGTGAGGCCTCCATTAGGAAATGAATCTCTTTTACTGTGTAAGATGTTGATGATGAAACAGTAAGTGAGAATAATTGGGAGTATGTCACAGAAGTCTTAAAATATAAATATTTGACCAAAGAAAACCACTTAAATAAATTGTATTCTATATGATGACATAGTGTGCAGTAATTAAATTACTTAAAGTATTATTAATGACATGAAAAAATATTCATATCATAATATCAAATAAAATGCTATAAAATCATATATTTAATAATAAACAATTAAAAAGTATCTACTATTACCAATAATTACTAGATGAAACTGTAACCAAATATTTATCATTTTATGAAGGAATTTAGTTATTTGTATGTTTGCTTACAAATAATATGGCATTTATATTCAGAAAAACATCCCAAGGATCAAAATCATTAACAAATAAATACAAGGGAAGTACTATGTTAGAGCTCAGGTATCTAGCATATTTAGGCATTTCTTACTAAATATATGTTCTAGGTTCTGGATTTGATCCCCTAATGCTTTAATTTCCTCACTTGGAAACAATATGATAATACCTAACTCAAAAGTCATTGGTATTAAAATCTTGAAATACACAATTGGAAAACAGTGGTGTTTAAAAAGTGGCAGATATTAAAGAATCATTTAAAAATTCTTAAAATGTTCAGATGATAAACAGAAGTCAATTTTATGTAACATTTTACATTAATTCTGGATATTTTGACTCTGAGTAGTGCTCACTATGGAGGTTTCAGAAACTGGAGAGAGGGTTAGGGCAAGCCTTCTAAAACTAACTAAAAAGTTTGGATTTCCAGAGTCAGATAAAGACACCACAAAAAAAGAAAATTACAAGCCAATATCACTGATAAACATAGATGCAAAAATACTCAACAAAATATTAGTAATCTAAATTCAACAATACATTAAAAGAATCATACACCATGATCAAGTGGGATTTATTCCAGGGATGCAAGGATGATTCAATGTCCACAAATAAATCAATATGATACACCAGATTAACAAGTTGAAGAAGAAAAATCATGATCATCTCAATAGATGCAGAAAAAGCTTTTGACAAAATTCAACATCCATTTAGGATTAAAAAAAAACCCCTCAACAAAGTGGTTATAGAAGGAGCATACCTTGACATGATAAAAGTCACATATATCAAACACACAGTCAACATTATATTCAACATTGAAAAGGTGAAAACACTTCCCCTAAGATCAGGAACAAAACAAAGATGTCCATTCTCACCACTTTTATTCAACATGGTATTGGAAGTCCTAGCCACAGCAATCAGACAAGAAAAATAAATAACAGGAATTCAAATTGGAAATAAAAAGTAAAATTGTCACTGCAGATAACATGATACTATATATAGAAAATTCTAAAGATGCCACCAAAAAACTATTAGAATTAATAAATGAATCCAGTAAAGTTACAGGATACAAAATTAATGTACAAAAATTTGTTGCATTTCTATACACTAAAAATGAACTATCAAAAAGAGAAATTAGGAAAACAATTTGATATACAATTCCATCAAAAAGAATAAAATACCTAGGTCTAACCAAGGTGGTAAAATTGTTGTACTCATAAAACTATAAGACACTGATGAAAGACAGTGAAGACAACACAAACAAATTGAAAGATATACAGCACTCATGGATTGGAAGAATTAATATTGTTAAAATGACCACACCACCCAAGGCAATCTACAGATTCAGTGAAATCCTTATCAAAATACCAATGGCATTTTTCAAAGAACTAGAACAAATAATTCTAAAATTTGTATGGAAATACAAAAGACTCCAAATAGCCAAAGCAATCTTGAGAAAGAAGAACAATGCTGGAGGTATCACACTTTCTGACTTCAAACCATACTACCAAGCTACAGTGATCAAAACAGTATGGTACTGGCACAAAAACAAACACATAGATCTATGGAACAGAAAAGAGAGCCCAGAAATAAACTCATGCTTATATGGTCAATTAATGTTTAACAGAGAAGGCAAGAATATACAGCGGAGAAAAAACAGTCTCTTCAATAAATGTTACTGGGAAAATTAGATAGCTACATTCAAAAGAATCAGATTGGAATATTTTCTCACACCACATACAAAAATAAACTCAAAATGGATTAAAGACTTAAATGTTAAGATCTGATATTATAAAACTCCTAGAAGAAAACATAGGCAGTTGGCTCTTTGACATTGGTCTTAGCAATATTTTTTGGATATCTCCTAAGGCAACAGAGATAAAAGCAAACATAAACAAAATGGAGTATATCAAACTAGAAATCTTTGCACAGTGGAGGAAACTATCAATGAAATAAAAGCTAGCCTACTGAATGGGAGAAGATATGTGCAAATGATATATCCAACAAAGGATTAATATCCAAAATAGACAAAGAACTCATACAACTCAACATCAAAAAAACATACAACCCAGTTAAAAAATGGGCAGAGGACCTGAATAGACATTTTTCCAAAGAAGACATACAGCTTGCCAACGGGCACATGAAAAAATGCTCAACATCACTAATCATCAGGGAAAGGCAAATCAAAACCACAACGAGATACCACCTCTCACCTGTCAGAATGGCTATCATCAAAAAGACAACAAATAACAAGCATCAGTGAGGATGTGGAGAAAAGGGAACAATTGTGCACTGTTGGTGGGATGGCAAATTGGTGCGGCCACTATGGAAAATAGTATAGAGATTCCTTTAAAAATAAAAAATAGAATGACTATACTATCCAGCAATTCCACTAATGGGTATTTACCCAAAGGAAACAAAAACACTAATTCAAAAAGATTTATGCACCCCTATGCAGCCTTGTGTTCATTGTAGCACTATTTATGATAGCCAAGACATGGAAGCAAGTTAAGTAACCACTGACAGATAAATAGATAAATAAGATGTGGTATATGTATAATGGAATATTAGCCATAAAAAAATAAAATCTTGCCATTTGTGACATCATAAATGGTTTTAGAAGGTATTATGGTAAGTGAAATAAGTCAGACAAAAAAAGACAAATACCATATAATCTTACTTACATGTGGAACCTAAAAAGCAAAACAAACAAAGAAAAAAAAAAAAACAGACTCATAGACACAGAGAACCAGTGGGTGGTTGCCAGAGGGGAAGGGTTAGGGGACATGAGGGAAATAGGTGAAGGGTATTAAGAGGTACAAACCTCCAGTTACAAAATAAAGAAGCCAGAGGGATGTAATACACAGCAATTAGGAATATATTTTAATAACATTGTATAGGGACAGAGGGTTATGAAACTTACTTTGGTAATCATTTCATAATATGTAAATATCAAATCACCATGTAGTATATCTGAAACTAACATAATATTGTACATCAACCATATCTCAATTAAAAAAAGAGTTTGGATTTTATCTTATACTCAAACAGAAATTAATGAATAATCTGATCACATTTAGTAAGATAAATCTTGTGGTAGAGTGGAGAACTGACTAAGAGGTGCAGAGACTAGAGGTGAGGTGTTGATATATACCTACTGGGCAATGCTTGAAATACAATGGTCTGAGCTAGGTTGTAGTGAAGACGGTAAGGGGAAGCTGATTTCTCAAGTTAGTATTATCCTCTTCATGGAACACTCAAATGTCCTCATCTATTAATTAAATTACATTTTTTCCTTATTTTATTCTATTTTTTATTTATGTTTTTTACAGTAGGTCCTTGTTGGTTATCTATTTTAAATATAGCAGTGTGTACATGTCAATCCCAAACTCCCAATATATCCCTCCCCCAACCCTTCCCTCCTGGTCACCATAGTTCATTCTCTATGTCTGTGAGTCTGTTTCTGCTTTGTAAATAAGTTCATTTGTATCATATTTTCTTCAGATTCCTCATATAAGTGATATCATTACATGCTTAAAATATTAAACCAGACTTTCTTCCATTTTTTTCTCCTTCATTTTTTAATGGAAGGGGATAGCAATATGGCATTCCTCATTTATACATAAAATACAAGGTTTCTTATGAGAGAGAATGTAGATTTTTTTAAGTGATGGGTGGAGAATGGTTCAATGATGATTGAGATGATAATGATACATTTGTGTAGAATGTTATAGTTTACAAACTGCTTTTACAAACATTACCTTATTTTGATTTCTAATCAGTCTTGTGTGATAGGTAGAGTCATAACTGTGTTCCCATTTTAGATGTGAGTAATCTCAGATTTAGAAATTTTTAAATGACTTACTTAAGATCATCCCACTAGTTAATAACAGATCCAAGACTCAAAATTCTGATACAATGTCCAGTGTTGCTACACTACAGGTAAAACACAAACACTCACAAAATTAGTAATCCAGTTGCTATAAAGGGTGGAAAAAACATATCCTCCACCTCACAATAAATCCCATTCCCTCCTATAAATCATAGTGTATGGATGAGTTACCTATATGAATTAAATTCACTTTAAAAAATTAGTTCTTTTTTCATCATCTATAGGAAGAACCTCAAACTGTCAGAAGTGGCTCACTCTGTGAAATAACAGTTGTTCACTTAAGACTGTAAATAGCTCAAATGATAAATACTGAATTGCTTTCCTACTTCTTCCTCCAGACTGGATATGGAAAGTGCCTGTGATATGCTAATGAAGTTAAATAGCATCATGAATAATTCTCAAGTGTCTGGGGGAGCCTATAATATTTTTATACTACTTTCAACATTTTTCTCTGTAGAACTTCTCTTACTCTTTGAAGTTACATGTTTGTGAACCAAAAGTAACTTCATATTATCAACATCATTCCATACTTTTATAATTCTCACTGAATATATGTAAGAAAATTTGATAATAAAGAAGTTAGAAAATATGTGCTATTTTGAAACCTTTCCACATAGGTAGTCATAATAATAGAACTGGTTGACCTAAATTTCTTTGAATATTTTTTTCTCATTTTGACTTTATTTGCCCATGTAAGAAATGTCTCAGTGGGTTTCTCATTCAAAATATATTCAATAAGTGGGTTTCCAAGGAATAGCAGGACAGAAACTCCAATCTGGAAAAAATTAAGAGAGCAAATATAAAATTTTATTTCTTTTCTTTGTAATGAGTAACATGCTAATTTTAGGGCAAAATCGCCTTAAAGAGTAAATTTAACCCTTGTCAAAGTTGAATATGGTTTTCTCTTTTTAAATTCTTGTTTGATAATAATATTAAAACATGCTTGTTATAAAATGAAGCAATATACCACAGAGATATTATATAGCGAAGCTATCTCACCTCCCTCTATTACATTATTAGATAAACAAAACTTGAAGGGCATTGTCACCAACAGATCTGGACAATAAGTATATTAAGGATGATATTGAAGCTGGAAGAAGGTGTTAGATGGAATTTTAATTCTACTCATAGAAATGAACAGAACTGGAATGTTTAATATGTGGGTAATTATAAAATGTTTTTCCTCATTATTTAATTATTTAAAAAAATAAATGATTGCTTGGACTTCATCAAAATTAAGACTTTTATGCCTCAAAAAATACTATCAAGAAAGTGAAAATACAGCCTACACAATAGGAGAAAATATGTAAATAATATATATAGTAAGAGACTAGTATCTTGAATATATTTTTTTAAAAAACTCTTAAAACTCAACAGTAGAAAGACAAAGAACCCAATTTGAAGATATACAAATGGCCAATAACCACATGAAAAGATGCTCAACATCATTAGTTGTTAAGGAAAGGTAAATCAAAACCATAATGAGCTACCACCTCATGCTTGTTAGGACGACTATAATCATAAAATTAAAAAGGAAATCAATTGTTGGTAAGAGTGTGGAGAAATTGAGACCATTATACATTGCTGTTGGGGATGGTAAAATTGTGCAGCACTGTAAACAATGGTTTCGTAGTTCCTCCTAGAGTTTACCGTATGACTTAGAAATTCCACTTCTAGGTATATATCCAAGAGAAGTGAAAGCATATGTACACACACACACACACACACACACACACACACACACACACACACACACCAACCAACTTGTTTATATATATGTTCATAGCAGAATTATTCATAATACCCAAAAGTGGAAACAACCCAAATGCCCATCAACTGATCGATTTTAAGATGTGGTATATCCATACAGTGAAATATTATTCAGCCACAAAAAGGAATGAAAAGTAGAAGAAACACCTTAAGTATCCATCAGAATATAATGGATAAACAACGTATCTATAGGACTATTTATACAATGGAATCCTACTCAGAAAGAATGGACTTGATAACATGCTACAACAAGGATGAACCTCGGAAACATTATGTGTGTGCAAGAAACCAAACACAAAAAGCTAAATATTACTTGATTCCACTTATATAAAATGCCCAGAATTGGCAAATCTATAGAGACAAAAAGATTAGTGGTTTCCAGGTGATAGGGTAAGGGAACTGGGAGTGACTACTAACAGATAGGGTTATTTTGGGAATAATGGAAATATTCTGGAATTAGATAATGGCAATGGTTGCACAACATGGTAAATTTACTAAAAGTCACTGAGTTGTATACTTTAGAATACTGCATTTTACGTTATGTGAATTTTATCTCAATTAAAAGTTTTACAGGAATAAATAATTGCTTAAAGCGGTAATAATAATGTATTGTGGGGCTTATATATAGAAATAGGAGGGAGAATAAAAGTATATGGTTGAATGGCTCTTATATGATATATGAAGTAGAATAATATTTGAAAAAAAGCTGTGATGACTTAAATATTCATATTGTAAGCCATAGAGCAATCAATAAAAAAAAACAGAAAGTTATAAATAATAAGCCGAGTGGAGATAAAATGCTTAACTAATGCAAAAGAAGGCAAGAAAAAAATTATATAATAATAAGGAGCAGATGGAAAAAGGGAAAACAGCATGATGAGAGATTTAAATTCAACCATATTGCTAGCATTAAATGTAATTATTTTAAATATTGTAATTAAAAGGCAGAGATTGACAGACTAGATAACCCAAGAATAAGCTATATATTGTTTATAAGAAACACTTTAATACAAAGTTACAGATAGAATAAACATAAAAGTATGAAAAAGATATAGGATACTAACACTAATGATAATAAAGCAAGTGCAACTATATTAATATTGGATAAATTTTAGGACACTGATTACCACATTGATAATTATCTTGAATATTACCAGAAGTATAGAGCAGTATTTCATAATGGTGAAAGGCAAAGTTCATTGAAAGAACATA
This sequence comes from Balaenoptera physalus, assembly GCF_965194825.1. Lineage (NCBI taxonomy): Eukaryota > Metazoa > Chordata > Mammalia > Artiodactyla > Balaenopteridae > Balaenoptera > Balaenoptera physalus. The sequence continues at coordinate 36,345,875 of NC_138891.1, forward strand.
ATAATAGTAAATGTGCTTGAATCTAATAACAAAGCTTTGAAATTCATGAAGTAAAAACTGATAGAACTGAAAGGAGAAATAGACAAACTTACAATTATTTTTTAAATTTTTAATTGAAGTATAGTGGCTGTACAATATTATATAAGTTACAGGTGTACAATACAGTGATTCACAGTTTTTAAGGTTATACTCCATTTATAGCTATTATAAAATATTGATTATATTCCCTATGTTGTACAATAAATCCTTGTAGCTTATTTTATACCTAATAGTTTGTACATCTTAATCCCCCTACCCCTATATTGCCCCTCTTCCCTTCCCTCTACCCACTAGTAACAACTAGTTCATTCTCTATTTCCGTGAGTCTGCTTCTTTTTTATTATATTCACTAGTTTGTTGTATTTTTTAGATTCCACGTATAAGTGATATCATACAGTATTGACAAACTTACAATCATAATTGAGGTTTCAGCACTCCTTTATAACAAATTGATAGAACGAGTAGCTGGAAAGTCAATAAGGATATGGAAGACTTGAATAATATTATAATCAACTTGATTTAATGTAGTTATATAAAATCCTCCACATAACAACAGCATGTTCTGTGCCCACAGAACATTCAGTAAGATAGATAAATATTCTTGGCCATAAGACAAGTCATAAACATTTTTTTTAAATAAAATTATTTAAAGTACATTCTCTCACCACCTCAGAAATAAATTAGAAATCAGTAATGAATATTTCTAAAAAACTACAAATATTTGAAAATTAAGTAACAACCTTGTAAATAATGCATGGACTGATAAAGGAATCACAATGAAAATATAAAGCATTTGTAATTAAATAAAAAAGAATCTACAACATATCAAAAATGGTGGGGAGGGGAAGCTAAAGGGAAGTACTAGGCAGAAGACCTAAATAGACATTTCTCCAAAGAAGATATACAGATTGCCAACAAACACATGAAAGAATGCTCAACATCATTAATCATTAGAGAAATGCAAATCAAAACTACAATGAGATATCATCTCACACTGGTCAGAATGGCCATCATCAAAAAATCTAGAAACAATAAATGCTGGAGAGGGTGTGGAGAAAAGGGAACACTCTTGCACTGTTGGTGGGAACGTAAATTGATACAGCCACTATGGAGAACAGTATGGAGGTTCCTTAAAAAACTAAAAATAGAATTACCACACTATCCAGAAATACCAGTACTGGGCATATACCCTGAGAAAACCATAATTCAAAAAGAGTCATGTACCACAATGTTCATTGCAGCTCTATTTACAATAGCCAGGACATGGAAGCAACCTAAGTGTCCATCAACACATGAATGGATAAAGAAGGTGTGGCACATATATACAATGGAATATTACTCAGCCATAAAAAGAAACGGAATTGAGTTATTTGTAGTGAGGTGGATGGACCTAGAGTCTGTCATACAGAGTGAAGTAAGTCAGAAAAAGAAAAACAAATACCGTATGCTAACACATATATATGGAATCTAAAAAAAAAAAAAAAAAGGTTATGAAGAACCTAAGGGCAGGACAGGAATAAAGACGCAGACCTACTAGAGAATGGACCTGAGGACACGGGGAGGGGGAAGGGTAAGCTGGGACAAAGTGAGAGAGTGGCATGGACATATATACACTACCAAATGTAAAATTGATAGCTAGTGGGAAGCTACTGCATAGCACAGGGAGATCAGCTCGGTGCTTTGTGACCACCTAGAGGGGTGGGAGGGAGGGAGACACAAGAGGGAAGAGATATGGGGATATATGTATATGTATAGCTGATTCACTTTGTTATAAAGCAGAAACTAACACACCATTGTAAAGCAATTATACTCCAATAAAGATGTTAAAAAAATAAATAAAAAATAAAGGGAAGTACTAAAGAAGTACTTAGAGGGAAATTTATAGCTATAAATGCTTTATATTAGAAAATAAAGGCTTAAAATCCTTTTGTAATTCAAATTTTATATATATTTGACCTTCTAATTGTATCTTTCATATCTCTTATCTACTCTTGTATTTTCTATGACAGTATCTTCCTGGACTGCATTTCCGATATTTTTTCCAATTTAGTTGATAGGTCACTAATTCTCTCTTTTGTTGCATTTAAACATCCATCAAATCCAACCACTGAGTTTTTATATCTAGTTGTTAAACTTGTTAGTTTGAGGATTTCTATTAATGCTCTTTTTAAAATCTGTTATGCCATTTTTTATGGTTTCCAGTTCTCTGCCAAAATTTGCAGTCTTGCCTTTTATCCATACACGATAAGCATAATTATTTTAAATTCTACGCCTGATCTTCCAGTATCTGGAGCTATTATTTCTTTTTTTTTTAATTGGATAGTCACTTTACAATATTATGTTAGTTTATACTGTACAGCAAAGTGAATCAGCTATACGTATACATATATCCCCTCTTTTTTGGATTTCCTACCTATTTAGGTCACCACAGAGCACTGAGTAGAGTTCCCTGTGCTATACAATAGGTTCTCATTAGTTATCTATTTTATACACAGTATCAAGGAAACCATAAACAATATGAAAAAACAACCCTCAGGATGGGAGAATTTGCAAATGAAGCATCTGATAAAGGATTTATCTCCAAAATATACAAATAGCTCATGCAGCTCAATATCAAAAAAAACTACTGGAGCTATTATTTCTAATGTCTTTTTTGTTTGGGGGAGGTTTCACTTCTTCAATTCTTATATGCCTGGTATATTATATCCCAGAAATTTTATTTTTAAAATATTTTTAGAAATTATTTGAGGCCTAGGATGATGTTATGTTTTTCCAGGTATCAAGTTACATTAGCAATCTGGAACCGCCTTAATTCAATATCAAGAATTTAGATTTTTCTAGACACACTGTTAACTTGAATCTTCGCTGCTTCTGCCCCTCCTCTCCCGTTCCAACTATGACATTCTCTACATACCCAGAGCTCCTCCAAGTACTTGGGCTTGTCAGGGCCATCACTCTTTTTTTTCTCTTTTCAAAAAACCTCCAACTTTTGTCATCCTAGTCATCCTTTTGTCATCAATAGTCCCTTGAAACCATTATAAATACTACTCAGCCTCTCAACTACCTTACCTATACTGCCCAAAACCCTAAGGGTAAATGTGACTTTAAATGCTTGGCTGGTCTCTCTGGATTTTTTTATTTTCCCAGAGTTGATATGGTATTTCTTCATGATCTTGGAAATTCTGTAACTGCCTCAAGCTGAGTCCCCCCACACACCCCAATACTTGTACAGCTAGTTCAACATTTCTAGTTATTCTCAGCAGGAGGTTTAATCACAGTGACTCTATTAGAAGCCCTCTGCTTAATTTTTAATTAATATGTCTTCAGTTTTGTCATCTGTAAAATGGTGATGTTGATAATTATAGTCTTCAAATTGATTATTATATGTTAAAATGGTCCTAGGCACCGAGCAAGCATTATGAACAGCACTAACTCTCATTTTTATTGATCAAATCAGTGTTTTTAATGCTTTGGTGTTTGGTCAACGGTTGTTGAGTATTCATAAACTTGTTTCATAAAGTGGAGGTGAAAATCAACAAGAACAGAGAAAGTAGGGACCCACATCCTGGACATTCCTGGCCTCTAACATGCCGCGGGCCCTGACCTTGCCTCCTGGCCTCCTTCCAGTCATAAGTGTACACACCAGACTTGTGGAGCCAACAGTTTTTGGAAAGTGACTGTGGTGGGCCCATGACCACACAAGACATGAGTTAGAAAGCTCAGAGAGGCAGAGAGGGAGGTGGAGTTCTTGGGTAGCAGATTTTTACCAACAAGCACTGAGGTGTTTCAAAATATTGACCACACTGGTTTGTACTGGCTAAACAAGTGTGGGAATTCACTCTTCTCAACTCTTTCTTTTGGCTAGTTAAAGTAAGCAACCACTTTCAATTTAATTTGCAATTTTCTAACCAGTAGTGAATCTGAATATCTTTTCACATCTGTTGTTATTTGTATTCTTCTGTGAATTGTTCATTCATATCTTTTATCTGTGTTTCTATATATTGTATCATTTTCCTGCATGTTTATGAGAGAATTTCATCTATATTAGGTGTTACTCCTTCATCTGTTATATATAATACATCTGTTTTTTCTATTGGCTTTTTTAAAGGTAAATTCTGCCATAAATGCTTACATTTTTAATATTAAAATATCTCTTTTCCTTAAAATGTTTCTTTTTAAAGCATTTGATTTTCCTGGTCTTGGTGAAAAAAAGGTTTTCCTCCTCCTTAAGTTCCTTGCAAGATTTTTCTTGTTTCATATTTTACATTTAAGTCATTATTTCATTGAAATTTATTTTAGTATAATATGTGCATCAGGGACATCATTTTAAAAACAATCCTTCCATTCCCAACTGAATGGAAAGGGCACTTTAGCCATATATTAAATTCTCATGTAAACTGGGTTCTGGAGTCTGTCCTTTCCCATGGACATGTTTGTCTAACTCTATGCCAATAGTTTATTGATATGTTAAGATTCTTATAGAATGAATTAAATGTTTATATTAATTTAGGGGGAACTGGCATTTTAATAACATTAAATATTTCCATGTAAGAACATATGTCATTCCTTTTATTCAGGGTTTGTTTCAGGTACTTCAATAAGGTATTACCGAATTTTCATGTGGATCTATGCTTTTCTTTTGAAACTTATTCATGGATTTTTTGGTTTTGAATAGAATTTTTAAAATTAAAACTGTATTTTTTTAGAGAAGTTTAAGTTTCACAGCAAAATCAAGAGGAAAGTACACAGATTTCCTATATACCCTCTCTCTCCACATATGTATAGCTTCCTCCATTTTTTGATTGAGACGTTTGTGTGTTTGTTCTTTTTATATCGAGTTGCACAAGCTGTTTGTAAATTTTTGAGATTAATCCCTTGTCAGTCGCATCATTTGCAAATATCTTCTCCCATTCTATGCGTTGTCTTTTCGTTTTGTTTATGGTTTCCTTTGCTGCGCAAAAGCTTTTGAGTTTAGTTAGGTCCCATTTGTTTATTTTTGTTTTTGCTTCCATTACTCTAGGAGGTGGATCCAAAAAGATATTGCTGTGATTTATGTCACAGTGGCTCTGTATTTCTTCCCCAAGATTGCTTTGGCTATTCAGGGTCTTTTGTGTTTCCATACAAATTGTAAAATTTTTTCTTCTAGGTGTGCAAAAAGTGCCATTGGCAATTTGATAGGGATTGCATTGAATCTGTATATTGCCTTGCGTAGTATAGTCATTTTGAAAGTATTGATTTTTCCAATCTAAGAACATGGTATATCTTTCCATCTGTTTGTGTTGTCTTTGATTTCTTTCATGGTGTCTTATAACTTTTCAGAGTACAAGTCTTTTGCCTCCTTAGGTAGTTTTATTCCCAGGTATTTTATTCTTTTTGATGTGATGGTAAATGAGTTTCCTTAATTTCTCTTTCTGATCTTTCATTGTTAGTGTATAGAACTGAAACAGATTTCTGTGTATTAATTTTGTATCCTGCAACTTTACCGAATTCATTGATGAGCTCTAGTAGTTATCTGGTAGCATCTTTAGGATTTTCGATGTATAGTATCATGTCATCTGCAAACAGTGACAGTTTTACTTCTTCTTTTCCAATTTGTATTGCTTTTATTTATTTATTTTTCTTCTCTGACTGCCATGGATAAGACTTCCAAAATTATGTTGACTAAAAGTGGTGAGAGTAGACATCCTTGTCTTGTTCCTGATCTTAGAGAAAACACTTTCAGCTTTTCACCATTATGATGTTACCTGTAGGTTTGTCATATATGGCCTTTATTATGTTGAGATGTGTTCCATCTATGCCCACTTTCTGGAGAGTTGTTTTATCATAAATGGGTGTTGAATTTTGTCAAATGCTGTTTCTGCATCTACTGAGATGATAATATGCTTTTTTTCTTCAATTTGTTAACATGGTGTATCACACTGATTGATTTGTGGATATTGAAAAATCCTTGCATCACTGGGATAAATATCACTTGATCATGGTGTATGATGCTTTTAATGTATTGTTGGATTTGGCTTGCTAGTATTTTGTTGAGGATTTGTGTCTATGTTCATCAGTGATATTGACCTGTAGTTTTCTTATATTGTGGTTTCTTTGTCTGGTTTTGGTATCAGGGTGATGGTGGCCTCATAGAATGAGTTCGGAAGTGTTTCTTCCTCTGCAGTTTTATGAAATAGTTTCAGAAGGGTAGGTGTTAACTCCTCTCTAAACGTCAAACATATGATTTAAAATGTAAAATATCTTAAGAATTCTTTTGTTTTGATTAAACTAACAAAAGTCGTAGAATTTGAGAAATGAATCCTTTGCCCAAACAATTGTTAATCATTAAAATTACCTGAAAATAAGAAAATGTTCTTTGAGTTGCTTTTTTTTCTTGAACTAAGGTATCTCAAAGATTCTTTTTTTAAAAAAAAAATTGTACATCTCTTTTATAAACTCACTGTATCTACAAATAATTGGACTATGAGGTAGGGATAGTATAGGTCAAGATAGCAGTTTATACGGGAAAAAAATAGTGCGTAATTTTTGTGAACTATCAACTTATATATTTAAAAGGCAGACTTTTTCCCCTGAAATTATTACTTTTCTTTCTAAATCAAATGTATCTTTCTGGATAACCCTATGAAGTGTACTTAATCAATACTTTTTAATGTTGACAAAGGGAAAGAAATTAGTATGCTGTTTTGTATTTATTAGGGGAATGTTCCAAACTTTTCCATTACAGAGACTGTATTTTCATCATTTAAGAGAGAAACTTCATTTCATTTTACTACATGAAGAAATAATAAGATGCATAACAATATGATTTTCATTACTGCAAGTTCGCACACTAAGATTTCGGCTGGGAAGTCATGAGGCATTAAGTTTTTGGCTTCAGTATTATCTCACAACAAAATTATTTCTTTCAGAATGAGGTGAGCCCAAATATGTAAAACAGAAGACACAAAAGCTCAGTCAATATTAGTATAAGAATTAAGTTGACTTTATAATGTAATGGAGCCTTTTGTTTATACTGAAATAAAATACAATTTGACTTTTTAGTTGTGCTAGACACCTTTCTTGATAAGATTTATGACTCATTAATGTGAAACTCAAAGGTAACTGGATACCATATTAAAACTTGGTGGTAAGGATGGGGAGGAATCAATATCATACTCTAAAGAAGTTTCTGTATGATTATCTGTTTTACTGGTCTAAGCAACAGTTAATTCCCAGGTGCAAATAGCATCATGAAATACAATATAGTTTCTCAGAGAGATAGTTTAACTCCATGTTACTACACTTCTAATCCAATCATTGACCAAAACTAAATTCAGTGAAGTACAGGGACTATGGAGTTACATATTGCAGGAAACCACCATAGTGGATCAAATATCTCTGTGCCTGTGGAAGTCATTTCCATCCATTCAGAAGAAACCTTCAGTTGTCATGTTTCTACTATATTACCTTTCCATAAAACAAAATAAAACAGAAAGCAAAGAGTTTGATATCTCAGCTACTGAGAAAAATGGGAGGGTAAGTCAGGTCTATAGGTGTAAATTCAATAGGTAATGAAATCAAGACATTGCAAGGCTAACAAAGGCAGTTTTTTTCCAGCTTCTATCGAACAATATCCATGTATCTGGAGGAAAGTAGAAAGGGAGAAGGAGATATTTACCCATTATATTTCCTCCTACAGCCTTGGACTCTTAATGATTAATAATGCTCCTTTAAAATCAACATTGATAGGAAAACTAGAGCTAAAATTCTTGAAAAGATTTTACCAAGTCACACAATTCTCCTCCCACACATTAAACTAGCAGGTTGAATGGGGTGTCAGTTGGCAAACCAGGATGAGAGATTTATAGAGACCACCTGAAGGAGGGTGATCTGGTCATAACTATCCAAAGAGCCAGAACAATTCTGAAACCTCTGAGAATGAGCTTCATCAATGTGGGAAAGACTGGGGAAAAAAGGAGATGAGTTTCAGATAACTACCATGAATTGTTGGAAACCCAAGTCTTACTTTCATAGGTTAGCAGATGTGTAATTCAAGGGCAGGTCAGGATGTAAAGATTTAGGGTCAAAATACATATTGAGAGGCTAAAACTATCATCTGTAATACTTCTCCATATTATTTTGTTATTTACTCATTAATCAATAAGCATTTATTGGAAACATGCCTTTTGCATGATACACAAAAATTTAGAGTACAAAAAAAAAATCAACATCTTTCCCCAAGAAGTTTATTATCCCAGATGTAGAAAAGTAATCTTTCAGGTTAGTGATATTCTAAGTTAATTATATTTTCATGTATCTACAATTAAGTTCAATTTAACTGAGTAGTTATAGAAAGACTGAGTTAGGTACAATAGGTAGAAGCAATTAATGAAAGTTTGCTTAATTTGATAGTTCAGATTCCATAGGTGTTTATTCCACTGGGTGTTTATCACAATAACTTCCAGATAATTTTGGATAGAAGTGATGTGTAAACTACTCACACTGATCCATCTATCATATTGAAATGATGTCCTAAGATCAATCTTACCCGATTTAATTTTCTGATTTTCCCATCACTGCTCACCTACATCATCTATCTTCCCCTTTCATCTCTTCACTCTATAAATTCATCTCCATTTTTTTAGGATAAATCAAAGTAATTTCTCAGCCTGAAGATTAGGTGAACTATCTGAAGAACGTAATCAATGAAATAGGTTACAAAATAGAACAACAGAGGTATTATAAGAAATATATTTTTTGTGAATAAAGTTCAGAGTTAACACACTGGTAAAAGTTATTATGCTATTAGCAATCAATAACACCACTCATATTTCTAAGAAATAGAGAATATCTCTTCCTTAAACTATGCTTAATTTTATCTTTAAAATATGACTGAAGCTGAATTTAATCTTTTTTGACTCAGTACATTTTGGCTTATTTTAGTGAATGCTTGGGATATTTGTCTTTTTATTTGTACTTCAACTGAGTTTTTTATTTTTAAATTATTTTCAATTTTTTTTGAAGTATAGTTGATTTACAATGTTGTGTTAGTTTCAGGTGTACAGCAAAGCAACTCAGTTATATATATATATTGTTGGTTATCTATTTTATATATACTAGTGTGTATATGTTAATCCCAAACTCCTAATTTATCTCTTCCCTCCCCCTTTCCCCTTTGGTAACCATAAGTTTGCTTTTTATGTCTGTGGGTCTCTTTCTGTTTTGTATATAGGCTCATTTGTACCATTTTTTTTTTCTAGATTCCACATATAAGCAACATAATATGATATTTGTCTTTCTCTGTCTGGCTTACTTCACTTAGTATGATAATTTTGAGGTCCATCCATGTTGCTGCAGATGGCATTATTTCCATTCTTTTTTATGGCTGAGTAATATTCCATCGTATGTATGTGCCACATCTTCTTTATCCATTCACCTGTTGATGGACATTTAGGTTGCTTCCATGTCTTGATTACTGTAAATAGTGCTGCAATGAACATTAGGGTGCATGTATCTTTTCAAATTATGGTTTTCTCCAGATATATGCCAAGGAGTGGGATTGCAGGATCATATGGTAGCTCTATTTTTAGTTTTTTAAGGAATCTCCATGCTGTTCTCCATAGTGGCTGTACCAATTTATAGTCTCACCAACAGTGTATCTCTTGGTAAACAAAAAATACCTAGAGACAAATAAAAACAAAAGTACGACGATCCAAAACCTATGCGAGGCAGCAAAAACAGTTCTAAGAGGGAAGTTTATAGCAAAAGTTTATAGGGAAGTTTATAACAGTTTCCTGTTACCTCAGGAAACAAAAAAAAAACTCAAACAACCTAAACTTACACCTAAAGCAACTAGAGAAAGAAGAACAAAACCCAAAGTTAGTAGAAGGAAAGAAATCATAAAAATCAGAGCAGAAATAAATGAAATAAAGATGTAGAAAACAATAGAAAAAAACAATGAAACTAAAAGCTGGTTCTTTGAAAAGATAAACAAAATTAATAAACCTTTAGCTAGACACATCAAGAAAAAAAAGGGAGAGGGCCCAAATCAACAAAATTAGAAATGAAAAAGAAGTTACAACTGACACCACAGAAGTACAAAGGATCATAAGAGAGTACTATAAGCAACTGTATGCCAATAAACTGGACAACCTTCTTTCTAAGAAATGGACTAATTCTTAGCAAGGTACAATATCCCAGTCTGAACCAGGAAGAAATAGAAAATATGAACAGACCAATTACAAGTACTGAAATTGAATCTGTCATTAAAAAACTCCCAACAAACAAAAGTCCAGGACCTCATGGCTTCACAGATGAATTCTATTCTTAAGATATTTTACATTTTAAATCATTTGACATTTAGAGAAGGGTTAACACCTATATTTCTGAAACTATTTCAAAAAATTGCAGAGAAAGAAACACCCCCAAACTCATACTATGAGGCCACCATCACCCTGATACCAAAACCAGACAAAGAAACCACACAAAAAAAGAAAATTACAGGCCAATATCACTGATGAACGTAGACACAAAAATCCTCAACAAAATACTAGCAATTCGAATCCAACAATACATTAAAAAGGTCGTACACCATGATCAGGTGGGATTTACCCCAGGGATGCAAGGATTTTTCAATATCCACAGATCACTCAATATGACACACCACGTTAACAAACTGAAGAATAAAAACCATATGATCATCTCAATAGATTCAGAAAAAACCCTTGATAAAATTCAACATCCATTTATGATAAAAACTCTCCAGAAAGTGGGCATAGAGGGAACCTTCCTCAACATAATAAAGGCCATATATGACAAACCTACAGCTAACATCATACTCAACGGTGAAAAGCTGAAAGTGTTTCCTCTAAGATCAGGAACAAGACGTGAATTTTCAAAACATGGTAAGACAAAGTACCTTCTGTTCCTGGTGCCTCTTTGCAGGGATAAGACTAGACCTTCCAGGTGGAATTAGTCAACCTCACTATCACTTGAGCTCTTTTTACTTCAGCTGTAGAGTATTATGGAAGTGCTCTACCAACTTAAATGTGCTTACAAATCACTGAGTGTCTTGTTAAAATGCAGATTCTGATTTAGTAGGTTTGTTGTGAGGTCTAAAATTCAACACTTAAGAGATATTCCCAAGTGCATCACATTTTGAGTAGAAAAGTATCATAGCATTCATTGCATTGTGCTACGATATTTTGTTTGCATGAGTTTTATCCAGTAGACTATTGTGCTTGGAGTGTTGTCAGTACCCACAAATGCTTATTTAACAAATGAATGACTAAAACTTAACCTGACATAAAATTCACCATCTAGGCAGTACTCTCAGCTTTTCTCAACCTTCAAGGCTTCCAAGATTACTGCTAACTTTCCCCCTGTGAGCAAAGATCATGATCCCAAAAATTCAGTTCCATGGTGCTTCCTCACTAACAAATCTACCACAGGATAATTGCTTTCAGGAAACAAGCATAAACAAAAGGCAGTAGAATGCATTATCCAGAACTTAAACTTTGGAGGCATTTCAGCAAGAGCTGTGGAGCTTTTAAAAGTTCTGAGGTTGGTATTTGAAGTTGGACTTTTTAATTCATTTTTTATTGCTGCATAACAAATTGCCACAAACTTAGTGACTTAAAACAGCACCCATATATTAGCTCACACTTCTGTAGGTCAGAAGTCCAAGCATGACGTGGCTGGGTTTTCTACTAAAAGCTGAAAAACTGTAATCAAGATTATCTGGGCTGACTTCCCCTCTGGAAGCTCTGAGGAAGAATCTGTTCCCAAGTTCATCAGGTTTTTTGCAGAATTCATTTCCTTGCAATGATAGGACTAAGGCCCCTGTTTCCTTGTTGGCTGTAAGCTGGAGACTCCTCTCAGCTCCTAGAGGTCACCTATATCCCCTGCCACATGACCCCCTCCATCTTCAAGCCAGCAATAGTGCATAGAATCACTTACAGTCTTCAAATTGCTGGCCTCTTCCATCTCCGACGTCTAGACTCAGATTTAAAGGGTTGAATCAATAGGCCCACACAGTCTTAAAGTTCGCTGATTTGGTACTTTATTTACATCTGCAAAATCACTTAAACAACACCTGGATTAGTGTTTGACTGAATAAATGGGAGAAGGAGTATGTATATCCAGGGCCGGGGATTTAGGGGCCATCTGAGATATCTGTCTACCACAGCTTCCAAATGAAAGCCTGGAGAAACATGTTTACTTCTCTTCCTGTATAAAAATATTTCCATGGAAATAAAAATAAAGGTGTGCCATTGACATTGAATCCATAGCAACACTGAAAATGGGAAGGGGTGAAATTAGCGCACTGATGATTTTGACCAAGTTCTGGAAATCACATGGAAAGGTTGAAGATTGAATTGAGAAGAGAAAGGTTATTCTCAGGGCACTCAGGATTACTGAAGCTGAGGGGAAAGCCTGCAGTCTCTAAGTCAACAGGTTTAGAGGGGGAATGGGCTATGTACTGTGTATGGAACAGTCCGGCTGGGTGGTCCTGCCTCATTTGCATACCTGCACCATGACACAGTTTTAATAATATAAACTGTATATTTCAGTATATATTTTGGTATAGCCACCAAGATAATAAAAAAAGGTTAAAAATGTAATATCTCATAGGGGAATGGGACTGTAGATAAGGTGATAAAAGGAGACCTTCATTTTTCATTTAAGTTCTTTCTGTACTTTTTGTGTTCTTTTTAAAAATTTTGTGTAATACAGTTTTATTGTAAAAGTAAATATATTGGTTTCTTATTATCTTTTGATTTGTAAGAATTCTTTACATAGTCTGGATACTAATCCTTCAGTTTTACATGTTATAATTTTTTTGCTGTTTGAGACTTTTCCAATTTATGATGACTTTTCACATACAGAAGTTCTTAATTTTAGTGTCGTCTGGTTTACCAATTATTTCTTTTGTGGTCAGTGCTTTTTGAGTAAAATTAAAATATCAGGATTTGTTTACTTGGAAACAATAGAAAACAACTTAAGTTGTCATAAACAAACAAACAAAATTGTCTCGTAATTGCAGAGTCTTTTAGTAATGATATCTTCAGGCACAGCTTGATTCAGAAGCAAATAACCATCAGAATTCCTCCCTCTGTTCTGGCTCATGAGGGTTGGCTTCATTCTTCATTCTCATACCCCAGGTATTAGGCACTGGTAGCTTTAGACATCTTGATCATCACAAAATAACTGCAGCTCCAGACCTCATACTCTCATACTATCAAGTCTGCAGGAAATACATAGAGAAATCTTCTCTTTCCCAGAAGCCCAAATATTAGCTCATGATTCATCAGCTTATTTGCATACATGCCCATAGTGAACCCATTACTATGGCCAAAATGGAGCATGCTGACTGGTTTAGATCAATCTGAGCCCACTTCTGCATCTGAAAATGTGGTCCACCACTGAAAAGCACATGGGCTCAGAGTAGGGAAATGAGGGTAAGGTTACCAAAAAACACTAACCCTTTTGGGCTGGGTGGCCAAAAAAACCAATTAATGTCCAGATAATAATTACTTTTCATTTCATAAGTGACGCTGATAAATGATTACTACTAGATTTAAGAATAGAGACTTGGTATCAAATACCGGCCTTTCCATTTAGTGTGTGATAATTATTTACTTTCTTTAAGTTACAATTGCTTCATATTTAAAATGGAAATGATAATATTTTTAAGGTTATTGTGGATCAAATAGAAATTATATGTAGACTGCTTGACACATGCTTGATAAACATAGTAACATAATTGCTACTAACATGAGTGTTAATTGAAACTATGGGCTGCCATTTCTAGAGGTATTCATATGAGAAGCTTCGTCTCTGCTTATGGTACTAAAGGTATAATCCTTTGTTAATTAGACATCAGTTAAGGGAGATGAAGCCAGAGTGCAGGGCTTTTGCCTGCCCCGTTGAAATCCAACCCAGGTTGATCTGCTCTGCCGGTTGATAAAGAGAAGCAGCACAGGTGCTCATCCTCAACAGACTTACGGTTCTGTTTTAATCAATTAACTACAAGTTCTACCTTTTTGCTAAAAAAAAAATGTGCATTTAAGAAATTTAATTAGCCTTTCAGTGATTTCCTCATCTATAAAAGTTATGTTATGTGCTAGCACCTAGCCAAAAATGGGGACTCACAAACACGAATCTCTCCCCGCTCCTTTTCCCTACACTAACTGCAGGGTCTTTCTAGTCTTCCACATTTCTTTCATCTTCTTCCTAAGTCAACATTCACCAGCAAAAGCACACATCCTTTCAAGGAAACAACTGTTCTTAGGATTTCTCTAGGAAAATGTATTCCCAAGAAAAGCCATCAGCCAAGGAATAGTTAAGGGAAGGGGCACAGTACTTCCTCTTTACTGTAAGAACATTGCAAGATGGCAGGGAGCCCATTTTTAATTTATTCTGCTTTGGCTTCTTTGTGCCCAGTTTTGATCTCTTGCTTATTTTTAGGGAAGCCCCACTTACAACACCCAGACTGAGAGGGATTTTCAGGGCAATTAAAAAACAGATGAATTTATTATTTTTTAATAAATTTATTTATGTATTTATTTGCTTTGGGCTGCATTGGGCCTTTGTTGCTGCACGCGGGCTTTCTCTAGATGCGGCTAGTGGGGGCTGCTCTTTGTTGTGGTGCGCTGGCTTCCCATTGAAGTGGCTTCTATTGTTGCAGAGCGCAGGCTCTAGGCGTGCGGGCCTCAGCCACTGTGGCATGCAGGCTCCGTAGTTGTGGCTCAAAGGCTCTAGAGCACAGGCTCAGTAGTTGTGGCACACAGGCTTAGTTGCTCCACGGCATGTGGGATGTTCCAGGACCAGGGCTTGAACTAGTGTCCCCTGTATTGGCAGGCGTATTCCTAACCACTGCACCACCAGGGAAGCCCCAGAAACAGATGCATTTAATATAAGTATTTGAGGCTTTTAAAATAACCCATTATTTGCTTACATTTAAGAAAGTCCATCACAAAACAAAGTTCTACTGTTAGTGTTCCATAAGAATATATTATTATTACTAGTATAAGAAGTAAGAGAAGTTGATATTTATTTAATCCACCCACTAGAATGTCATATGTTTCAAAATAGATCTCAAAGTACATTTTTACTGAGTGCCATGGACGTGCCCACCGCCATGCTAAGAGGATAAGGAAAACCAAAGAAACCATCATTTTTAAAAACATAAATCATTACAGGCATGGAAGACTATTAGCTTATTATCATATGCACAAAAAGTGCTAACATAATCCAGTGAGAACTGGCTAAACTATTCAGAAATCACAATGAGCCCTTTATTTTTCTTGTTCTGAGAGATGCTTGAAATTCACCTAGTATAGGATTTCAAAACGAAATTATTGTATATTGGACCTATTTAAAAATGTTGGCAATTTCTACTCGCCCAGAATAACTTGAGCCAATGAAACCATATGATTGAAGTTACCAAAAAACAATACATTGATTTTAAAAGATTTGGATAATTCAGATGAAAGTAAATTATTCAGTTTAAATTACATGATTAATTGATCTAATTACTTAACTACAAAATCTTGAGTTTGTTTTTTTATTATTCCACATGCCATCTTGCTCTTTGAAGTCTCAGAGTTCAGAAGCCTGGGAAGGCTGCTCAGCTGAAAAGAAAGAAAGAGGGCTTCCCTGGTGGCGCAGTGGTTGAGAATCTGCCTGCCAATGCAGGGGACACGGGTTCGAGCCCTGGTCTGGGAAGATTCCACATGCCGCGGAGCAACTAAGCCCGTGAGCCACAACTACTGAGCCTGCGCGTCTGGAGCCTGTGCTCCGCAACAAGAGAGGCCGCGATAGTCAGAGGCCCACGCACCGCGATGAAGTGTGGCCCCCGCTTGCGGCAACTAGAGAAAGCCCTCGCACAGAAACGAAGACCCAACACAGCCATAAATATAAAAATAAATAAATAAATAAAAATTAAAAAAAAACAAAAAAGAAAGATGCTGGTGGAAAGGAGCCCAAGGCATTCCCCCTCTGGGAGGAAGGTCAAACTAGAAGAATATTTCAGACGGTTTGATAAACTAGAGCCTTGGATCACTCCAGCTGCAGTCCTGCCCAGCGGTCGAAAGGTTTGGGCAACTTTCTACCAACTTCTCCAGGAAAAAACACAAGTGCTTCTGCTTTGGTAACATTTGTCTCTTTGTTAAGCAGACCCAGTGGCCATTTGTTTGACGATGCATGACTCATTGGTGAACTTAACAGAAATAGTCTAAAAGGGAGAAGCTGGCCTTTCAGTCAGTCAGCAACCAGTGAATGAGATGGAGATGAGATGGTCCAGTGATTTAGTCACTGCTGGGTTCATCCTGATTTCCAGGGATGGCTGGGGATGGAAAGCTAGACAGTGAGGAAACAGGGGAAAATGTAAGATGAGAAAGAAGTAACTATATGGGGTGGGGGGGAGGTGTGGAACAGGGAAGGACTACTCCAACATCTTTTTTCCTTGATTAACTACTATTTAAATTCATAATTTTATCCCAGATAGAAAGTCCCTGTGCACTGAGACAAGGGCTTTCTGACCAATGAAAGGAGGTTCTTCCAATGAGAATATGATGGTATATTTTGGAGATGATAAAAGAAGGAGATAGACTGAACTATGAAAATAATAAATACCAATATTGTTTACCACCCATTTCCTCATGGCTTATGAGTCAGTGTTTGTGCAGACTTCTGAGCTCATAGGGTGAGAGTAAATAGAAATAATTACCATTAAATACCAAGCTTGGCTGTCCTCACCCTAAAGGTGCTATTAACAGGAGCAGTCTTAAGCACGTCTCTGAAGAGACATTAGCCAAACTGACCAAAGAGGAGAATCTTATCTGAGAGCACTATAATTCAGCAATCACAGCATCATCTTGGTGTTGTAAAGAACATGGGGCAGCACTGGAATAAGACATCCTGAACTACAATTTTGTTGTCCCTTCTCTCTCACCAAAATGTGAGGAATTTATTTCTCTTTTTTAAGCCACAGCTTCTGTATTGTTAAAATGGGGTAGTACAAGCATTCTTTCAAGGTTGCTATGAGGATTAAGAATAGCATATATAAAATTCCTTTAAAAGTACTAGCACATATTAGAGTTACAATAAATTGTAGCTATTACAATGGTGGTCACAGGTGTCCCATAAAAAGTCCCTACATTCTAGCTACTCGGTGTTCTCTTTTACCTTTTCTTCTAAATCTATTAGCTTTGTGCTAATATTTCAGTTTATCTTTTTGCCTGATACGTAATTTTTAGTTGTCTGATTATCTGAAGAATAATTGGGATCCACTGTCCGCTTGATTTTCTTCATTCCAGCTTCACTCCTCAATGCCATATACTGTATCTCCTCTGGACCAGATGATCTGCAGCTAGTGGGAAAGTCCCACTCAATCCCTACATCTAGTTTAGAAGTGGATAGTCAGGGGATATCAGTGAAGACTTTATGGATGAACTAGGGTATGAGCTACACCTTGAAGGACAGGCACAATTGAAATGAAAGAGAACTGTACGTTTGCTTTTCAGTATTCCATATAGACCACCAAGTTCTGTTTTGTGTTTGTTCTTACAATGCCATCCTTCCTTACTTCAACATTTTGACACAGCCTTTCCGTGTTCCAAGAATGGATGACGTCATTGTCAGGGACATGAGAAGTTGGCTTAATTTTTTTTTCTTACAGTAAGTCCTTGTTGGTTATCTATTTTAAATATAGCAGTGTGTACACATCAATCCCAAACTCCCAATCTATCCCTTCCCTTCACCCTTCCCCCTGGTAACCATAAGTTCATTCTCTAAGTCTGTGAGTCTGTTTCTGTTTTGTAAATAAGTTTATTCATATCATTTTCTTTTTTTTAAGATTCCACATATAAGTGATATCATATGATATTTGTCTTTCTCTGTCTGACTTATTTCACTTAGTATGATAATCTCCAGGTCCATCCGTGTTGCTACAAATGGCATTATTTCATTTTTTATGGCTGAATAATATTCCATTATATATATATATATATATATATATATATATATATATATATATATACCACATCTTCTTTATCCATTCATCTGTCGATGGACATTTAGGTTGCTTCCATGTCTTGGCTATTGTAAATAGTGCTGCTATGAACATTAGGGTTCATGTATCCTTTCAAACCGTGTTTTTCTCCGTATATATGCCCAGGAGGGGGATTGCTGAATCATATGGTAGCTCTCTTTTTAGTGAAGTTGGCTTAATTTTTATTGATAACCAATTGGGTTGATTATTTCCTGATGATATGATAGAACTTTGATTCTACTGCTAGGTTCAGAGACTCCTGTGCTGGTGGGATCGTAAGTCCAGTTGTTTCCAAATTGTGATTTGTGAAGGCTTTGAGTTCCAAGGAGATATCCCAGGGCTTCTCTCAGGGGATTTAAAAGGGTAGGTCAAGTAAGGATGCAGGCTGCTTGCCTCCAACCTGAACATTCCACTGCTCTTGCTTCATACTGGATTCTAGATAACATTTTATTTAGAAAATAAAAAAGAATTACACAGCTTCAAAAACAAATTTTGGAGGCTCTCTATTTCACATATGAGGAACCACAATCTAGTCTTTTAGCATGCCCAATGTTACACTGTTTATCTTTAAACTATTTATATATAATATTTATTGAACATCTCTTCAGTGTGTGGTGTGGTGCTCAGGCCTGAAGATGATACAAGGAGAGAGTCTCTGTCCTTAAAGAGTAGATAACCCAGGGTAGCAGTGATTGCTGGGTGTCTACTCAATATCCCTCCTTCTTTTCTTCCTTTCTAGCCGAATCACAGTATAAAGGCAAGCAGCAATGTGCACAATTAAAAGATAATATTTCCCTGTCACCCCTGTAGCTAGGGGTAGCCAACAAAAAGTGAGCTAAGGTGTTGGGTGAGACTTCCGGGAAAGCATCTTAGAAGGAAACTAAAAAGCTTGAATGTACTTTTTATCTACTGCTTTTTCTTCCTTCCTGCTGTCTGATATGCAGATATGATTGCTGGAGTTCTCTTGGATATGTGGCAATCTTAGGGATGGAAACTATGTGCTAAGTGTATCAGTTCAAAAAAATTGAAGGGTCCTAGAAACCTGATGACCTTGAAGTTATCACACAAGCTCAAGACTGCTCACTTCTGGATTTTCTTTACATAAGATAAAAATAAGCCTCCAACTTGTTTAAGTCACTGTTGTTATTATTTTTTTAATATTAAGCCAAACTTAATCCTAATGGATACAGACAAGTATGTAAAGAGGCAAATTTAGGATGATGATAAATTAAGGAGGGGATAGAAATTTTTAGGGAGCCATGAGGCCCAAATGTAACCCAGGCACTAAAGTTTGAGGAAGGTTTCTTAGAAGTGATGTCTAAACTGAACTCTGTAAAATGAGTTGGAGTTAGCCAAGCAAAGAGTATGGGAAGGGGGTATCAGGGATGTAGAGCAATTTGTGCAGGAACCTGAGGGCTGGTGAGTAGGGAGATGACCTAGTGCATTCTGGGAATTTAAAGTATTTCAATGAAGATAGTGCAAAGAGTGCATGGGTGGGGGAGTGGTAAGGCATGAGAAGGGATCTTAAAGTATCTGAGCTGATTAAAAAGGGAGGCCACTAAAGGATTTTAAGCAGGGGAGTAACATGATAATATTTGGATTTTAGACATATCATTCTAAATTGAAGTGATGGAAAACCAATTAGGAGACTTTTAATAATACTGACAAAAATAGAGCAAAAAAAAAAAAGAGATTAAGAAAAGGGAAATTTTAAGAATTGCGGTTATTGACAAATTGGATGGAGAAGATGAATCCATGAGGAAGAGGGAAGAATCGAGGTTGATGTCTGGGTTTCTGGGTGGATAATTTCATTCCCTGATATAAGGAATCCAGGAAGAAGAGCAGGTTTGCTGTCTTCAAAGTTCACCAAAAGATGAGTTAGATCTGCATATGAGAACACTTGTAAATGCCAATTATAAAAGGTAAGACTTCTGAGCCTGCTAGCTCATTCTTGCCATGATTTAGCTGCCTTATTTCCTCTCTTTTCATCTATTTTGCAGCATCTATCCACTGAATTTCTTCATATGGGATGGAAAACAATGGATGATTTTCTAAACCTAAATATGTTTCATCCTTTAACATAAAACGTCTGTACTAATTTGTCCAATTTGAAAGGCATATCACATATTTCAATAATAATTCTGCTCTTTCCTGTCACTAGACTTTTTTCATTCTTCTAGTTGGATATCAGAAAACCCAGAGAAGACTTTGTGTAGCAGGGACACATTGATCGAATTATCCAAATCTCATATCAGATTTCTTGTGCTCAACTATTTACACACTTTCTCTGCAACATATATTCTTTTATCTTCAGTAGTGGATGTTAGGGAAATTTAGTTTAAGCCTAGTCATTGTAACAAGATCGGATTCAAAAAGGAACTGCTAGTGGAGTCTATATTGCTAAGGTGAAACAATATAAGATTACTTTGGGTAGATGCAGAATGAATAAGGATGGTCACTAACAGTAGTTACATCCCAACGACTAATATATCTACAGCTCTAGAACCCAAGGAAAGCAGGTAATCAGGCAGTAAATAAAGAAGAAACTTAATATATTTTGCTTTTTTACTAATTTCTTCAACCATTATGGGTTAAACACCTACCATATTCTCATGAAGCTGAGAATCTAGCAACTGAGACAGACAAGTACTCAAGTAAATATGTAATTACAAATTATAACAAGTACTCTGAAAGAAATGTCAAGTGTAATAAAAGACTGTAACAGAGGGGTCTGATATACATTGAGGAGAGACCACGTACCAGTGAAGGTTCAGCTACAGATAGCAGAATCTATGTTAGGTAGCTTAAGCAGAAAGGTATTTGTTGCAGAGTATTAAACAGCTTTCTGAATGAGTGGTGAAACCACAGACCCTAGAATGAGCTGTCATGAATGGTCCCCAAAGCCACACCACAGAACTGGACTGTGAAAGTGGGTACTACTGCAGCCACAATCAGAGGGCTGATATTCTTGCTGCTTACCCTAGAACCATATCCCCTTTGCTAAGACCTGAACCATAAAAATAGATGCTTCACACCCTACTTTTCAGTTAACTCAGTTTTGTATTCAGGGCTTCCATGGGAGTTTCCATTTGGTAAACATAAATCACATTCAGAACTCAGGCAGCAAGGAAGTATGAGCAGTGCAATTTTGAGCATTTCAGTTTCTCTGTTCAAGAGGCCACACCAAAGGAGGTTGGAAGAGGCAGTGAGCAAGAGAACCAAAGTAACTGCTGCAGGTGCAAGAGAAGGCCTTCCCAAGGAAACGAGCGAGACTTGAGGGGAGAGTGTTTGGCCAGGTAAGGAATGGGAAGAAGAGAATTACAGGTAGAGAGATCAGCATACACCTAGGCCCTGAGGTAGGAAGCACTTGGCCCATCTAGACCTAAAAAGAAGGCCAGTGAGTCTGGAGATCAGGGAGTAAGGGGTGCAGTGCTGAGAGGAAGACATGGAAACTGACCCAGGTCAGGTCATGCTGGACCTCATAGGCCATGCTAACAATTTTAACAATTTAAATTTAATAATTTAAATTTCTCCTAAGTAATATTGGAAGGCATTTAAGGGTTTTAGGCTGAGGGTTACTATGATTATATTAATATTTTAAAAGATATCTCTGGCTGCTTCATATAGAATTGATTTCAGAGGGGATCCAGAGTAAAGATGAGGAGGGCTGTTGGAAGGCTTTTGTTGCAGACCCAGTGAGTTGAGATGGTGGAGATGGAACCAAGTGCATCATCTGGAAGGAGAGAAGCCACAGGACTTGGAAGAAATAAGGGAGGAAGCAAACAATTACTAAGATTTATGATAAATAAGAACAAATTACTACTATATAATACAAACACATTCCCCTCCCCCTCTTCTCCCCTCCCCCCATGTAAAATGGTAATTCTTACATCAGTATTGTTAAAAAAGGATGAAAGTATATAAACGAAGTTCATCCATTACTTGGATAGATTCCCAGCATATGCCATTTGTTTATGAGGTGGTTTCGACTCTGTGTGGTCTTATTTCTTTAGTTCATCCTTCCTTTGTTGTTGTTTTGTTGTTCTGTGTTCACTACAAATAAAAATTAATTACTGTATTCTACCTAATACCCTTTCACTCAGAAAAACAACTCTAAGGCTCCAGTTTTATTATGTTACGTTGACACAAAAAAGAAGGAAGCAATGATAGAAAGAATGAAAATGACTGAGGTAAGTGTAAAAGATAGATGAAAGACTGCAGGTCATAGAGACAACAGCAAGTGACTAGGAATTTGACAGAAGACATATAATAAGGACACACAAAGTGTTTTTTGAAAGTCAGCTTTGAAAGGGCAGCAAAGTAGCATTTAAATGAATATACTTCATGTTCCAATGCATGATATTTCTCTCCAAGACCCTGTTTGTGCATTTTTAACCTACATAAGAAACATTTCCTATACCTGCAGTCCTCCTCAGGAGGGAGTGGTATAGATCACTTAGTGAGATGTGAGCAAGGAAATAGGGAGCTGAACATCACACAACAAAGTGCCATCAAGGGGGAAGAGAAGATTAACACTGAAATGCAGACAATGCAATAAAGAGATGAGAAAACTGGAGCAAGACAAAGGACTTAATGGAATAGGAGAAAAGTGAAAATAGTCTGATAATTTCCAAATTTATCTCTTCTGCCTCCTCTATTACTTATTCTTTGGTTAAACTCCTACAATCTGGCTTCTCTCCAGTCTTCCAAAACTATCCTGGACTCTGGTGACCTAATTCCTCAATATAAAGGCCTTGTCCATAGTTATTTTCTGTCTGTTCCACTTGAAAATGAAGTTATATAGACATACATCTTTTCCCCTAAACTTAAGTACTTCACTATTTTACTAATCATAAAAGTAATACAGAGTATTTGTAAAAATAAATAAAATCACTCCAAGTTCCAAAGTTCAGGGCAAAAACCTGCAAGCCATTAGATGAACGTGCTTCCTGACTTTTTTTTTTCATGGATATGTACATGCTCACACATAAAGGAGTATATGCATTTTTATGTAAATGCACTGTATGTGCTGTTTTTCTTTTATTTTTCCACAGTAAAATTTTATTTGCATAATCAAAATTATAACATCATATGGTAGAACAGATGGCTAGTGACAATACCTTATTTGTATATACCATAACAGTTTACAAAGTACTTTCATTTACATTATTTCAATTAAATTCAATGAGATGATTAATGGTGATTTTTATTTCCAGTAGTCTCTTCAGTAGTAAAGCAGGAAAGGGAACAAATCCAATGTTCACTCTAATTTTCAATGGACATTTTTATGTTTATAAATGTGAGCTACAATAATTTTATTTTAACATTAAACTTAAAAAAAACTTGACTTTGAACCTGAAGCCTACTTTATAGAATTAATGAATTAATTAATTGTTCAACATTTATTGAGTACCTTCTATTCCCCAGAGACCTGATTAAGGAATTCAAAGGTTTAAAAGCAAATTTTTACAAATCTAAAATTTGTAGTGGTATTACTAGGGATGTTTTTCTAATCTTTTTAAATTCAACAATGTCAACAAAGATTTACATCATCAATTTTAGTGATGGTGTAGCTTTCATTTGCTTCTCTTGATAAACATTTCACTTGTTTCTACTTTTTACTAAAATGTTTCAGAACACAAAGAAGAGAATCTGAGTTCATTGATTGAAAATGTCAGTACACTAATGTCAAAACTGACAGAGCACACCAAAATAAACCATGCACTGCTCATTTGAGTGTTGAGGTACTTACAGTATTATTTTCTTGGTTTTATCCATAGTAGTTGGACCACTAGACTACAAAAGTTGTGTTTTACATTTTCATAAGTATTTTAAATGCTGTTAGAAAAGTAGCTTAAATGTATATTTTTAACTAAGAGTGTCCCTAGGTTTCCAGAAGCTTATAAATATTGAGTTTTGTCATGTGTTTCGCTCTTCAAAATACTCATTGATAGTTTCTTTCTTTGAGGTGGAATATCCTTTCAAATCTTCATTGGACATTTATACTTTTCCTTTCTGAAATGCCTTTCAACTCTTTTGCCCTTCTTCCTATCATGGTGGGTTATTTTTAATTTATTTTTCATCTATTTATTAAAATTAGAGAAATTAACTCTCTAGATGTCATATGTGTTACAGATATTTTTCCTAGTTCCTGAGGTTATCTTCAAACTCACTTATTGTATTTCTGCAGGTCAAAAGCTCTCCATTCTTATTTGGTCAAGATCTATTCATCCTTTCTTTCTTCTTCTTCTTTCTCTCTCTCTCTCTTTTTTTTTTTTTGGTACGCTATGCTTGGAAACTTAGAAAGAACTTCCTCAATAAGATATTGTACAAATCTTGACTTATACATTATTGTAATAGTTTTAGGATTTAATTTTCCTCAAACATTTGGTGAACCCAGAATTAGTTTTGGATGTTTTATTTTTCTAAATGGCTACTCACTTATCATATCACTATCTTTTTTGCATAATGCATCTTTTCCCCTCCACATCACTTTAGATGTCATATTTATCACATTAAATTCTCACACATATGAGTTTATTTCATTGTTTCTCTGGTTGTTTCCATTAATGTTAGTCTATTTCTACACCATAGAGTTAAAATTTAGAATCATTTTTATCAAATTAAGAAAAAATCCAATTGGGGTTTTAAATGGGATTTAATACATTTATAAATCCTCTTAGGAAGAAGTGACATTTTAAAAATATTTAGCATTAGCTGAAGACTAAGAACTCTTTATTTATTTAAGTCTTTTATGGTCCTTGATAGTTTCAGAGTTTTCCTCATACTAGCTCTACATACTTCTATTATTATTTAGATAATTTAATATTTTGGATTATTATTATAAATTATATCCTTGTATTATATTTTCTAATTAATTATTGTTTATTAAAAAACTATATTTTCACATGTTAACTTTGTTATTGGCCACCTTTATAAACTCTTACTTTACCTTATATTTTTCAATGTTTTCTTGAAAATTCCACCCAGATGATTATATTATCTATAAAAATAACAATTTCACTTCTTTAATAGCAAGATATTATATTTTATTCTATTATCTAATTGCAATGGCTAGCATGACAATCATGTTCTTGATTTGTATAGGACTTTTTTAGTACAGAAATTCAAAACTGATAATGAGAGAAGAAAGTCTTCCAGGCCATGATAACAGGTGAGCTGAGAAAAGAGGTCTCAGATTCGGCAGTTTATCCATTAAATAATTTAAACAAGTTTCTTTTTTTTTTTTTTTTTTTTTTTTTTAAACAAGTTTCTTTTACAGTGTCTCAGAGCCTTTATGATGTCTTTCACATTTCATAAACTTTTAAGGACATTTTTAATGGAGAAATTCCTAAGTTTATTTGACCGTGTTTTCCAGAATTAGCCTTCTTGGATACACAGTTAAGCCCAACACAGACTTCTAGTTTTATGTATAGATTGTATACCATGAGTGTCTGTGTGTGTGTGTGTGTGTGTGTGTGCGTGTGTGTCAGGTACAACCCATATAATCTTTTTATTAAAAAATCAGAAATGAATGGTGAGTTTTACCAAGTACTTCTTGGGAAATCTTCTTGGGAACAATAATGTTTCCTCCTTTGCTCATTATAATAATGGTCATTTATAGCAATAGATTTTCTAATAATGAATCGCCTAGCATTCTTGGAATGAGTCTGTGTTGATCATGGATTTATAGGGCTTTCCATGTTTCCCTGGGTTCTAATTAGTAACATTTTATTTAGGATACTTATATGAATATTTATAAGAGGAGTTGGACTGAAATTTTACCTTTTCTTATTTATATTGATAAATATTGTTTCTGAGTTTTGCTGACTTCATTTAAAACGTGGAGATTGCTTTCATTCTTTACGCTCTGGAACAGTTTAAATCACTTAGAAGTTATTTGTGGCTTGAATTTTTTTTTCTCAGCACCTAGATTTTTTTTTTAAACATCTTTATTGGAGTATAATTGCTTTACAATGGTGTGTTAGTTTCTGCTTTATAACAAAGTGAATCAGCTATACATAAACATATATCCCCATATCCCCTCCCTCTTGTGTCTCCCTCCCACCCTCCCTATCGCACCCCTCTAGGTAGTCACAAAGCATTCAGCTGATCTCCCTGTGCTATGCAGCTGCTTCCCACTAGCTATCTATTTTACATTTGGTAGTGTATATATGTCAATGCTACTCTCTCACTTCGTCCCAGCTTACCCTTCCCCCTCCCCGTGTCCTCAAGTCCATTCTCTACGTCTGTGTCTTTATTCCTGTCCTGCCCCTAGGTTCTTCAGAACGATTTATTTTATTATTATTATTATTTTTTAGATTCCATATATATGTGTTAGCATACGGTATTTGTTTTTCTCTTTCTGACTTACTTCACTCTGTATGACAGACTCTAGGTCCATCCACCTCACTACAAATAACTCAATTTCGTTTGTTTTTAATGGCTGAGTAATATTCCATTGTATATATGTGCCACACCTTATTTATCCATTCATCTGTCGATGGACGCTTAAGTTGCTTCCATGTCCTGGCTATTGTAAATAGAGCTGCAATGAACATTGTGGTACATGACTCTTTTTGAATTATGGTTTTCTCAGGGTATATGCCCAGTAGTGGGATTGCTGGGTCGTATGGTAGTTCTATTTTTAGTTTTTTAAGGAACCTCCATGCTGTTATCCATAGTGGCTGTATCAATTTACGTTCTCACCAACAATGCAAGAGGGTTCCCTTTTCTCCACACCCTCTCCAGCATTTATTGTTTGTAGATTTTTTGATGATGGCCATTCTGACTGGTGTGAGGTGATACCTCATTGTAGTTTTGATTTGCATTTCTCTAATGATTACAGATTTTTAACATTAATAATATTCTGCCATATTTACCATGTTTGTTTTAAAGCAAAACCCAGGCATTATGACATTTCATTCTTAAATATTTCAAGAAGCATTCCTAAAATAAAAGGCATTTTCTTATATAACCACAGTATTGATATTGTGATACCTAGCAAAATTAACAATAATTTCTTATTACCATCTAATATCCTGGCCATTTTTCAAATTTCCGTGGCTGTCTCCAAAATATCTTTGTTTTGTTTTGTTTTTTATTTTGTTTTTTATTTTATATTGAAGTATAGTTGATTTACAATGTTGCATTAATTTCAGGTGTACAGCAAAGTGATTCAGTTATATATATACATATATCTATTCTTTTTCAGAATCTTTTCCCATATAAGTTAATACAGAATATTGAGTAGAGTTCCCTGTGCTATACAGTAGGTCCTTCTTGATTATCTACTTTTGTGAATATGTTAATCCCAAACTCCTAATTTATTCCTCCCCCCCACCTTTCCATAACCATAAATTTGGTAACCATAAATTTGTATTCTATGTCTGTGAGTCTGGTAACCATAAATTTGGTAAACATAAATTTGTATTCTGGTAACCATAAATTTGTATTCTATGTCTGTGAGTCTGTTTGTAAATAACAGACTCATTTTTGTATCATTTTTTTTAGCTTGAGGTTTTGAAAGAAATTAAAGGGAAAAGGTTAGAGGATTATTAGTTTATAACTTTCTCCTTTTCTTCTTTATTCTTGACAAGTTTCATATTTTATATTTTCCTAAATACCTGTATGTTTAGACCAGCTTTCCTCACTTTTTATAATATTGTGTAAAGTGTATTCATGTTTTTTGTCTTTTCTAATGAGGTATAGCTTTGTTTTAGCTCATGATTTATGTATTTATTGGCATTTCCAATAAATTACCCTTGGGTTTATCATTTTATTCATTTTTAGCCCTCTTTTTTTTGCTATCTGTTTCTTCTTCTTCTTTTTTTTTTTTTTTTAAACATCTTTATTGAAGTATAATTGCATCTCCTCCCTCCCGCACCTCCCTCCCTCCCACCCTCCCCATCCCACCCCCCCAGGAGGTCACAAAGCACCGAGCTGATCTCCATGTGCTATGTGGCTGCTTCCCACTAGCTATCTATTTTACATTTAGTGGTGTATATATGTCCATGACACTCTCTCACCCTGTCACATCTCACCCCTCTCCCTCCCCATATCCTCAAGTCCATTCTCTAGTAGGTCTGTGTCTTTATTCCCATCTTGCCACTAGGTTCTTCATGACCTTTTTTTTTTTTCCTTAGATTCCATATATATGTGTTAGCATGCTGTATTTGTTTTTCTCTTTCTGACTTACTTCACTCTGTATGACAGACTCTAACTCCATCCACCTCATTACAAATACCTCCATTTCATTTCTTTTTATGGCTGAGTAATATTCCATTGTATATATGTGCCACATCTTCTTTATCCATTCATCTCTTGATGGACACTTAGGTTGCTTCCATGTCCTGGCTATTGTAAATAGAGCTGCAATGAACATTTTGGTACATGACTCTTTTTGAATTATGGTTTTCTCAGGGTATATGCCCAGTAGTGGGATTGCTGCGTCGTATGGCAGTTCTATTTTTAGTTTTTTAAGGAACCTCCATACTGTTCTCCATAGTGGCTGTATCAATTTACATTCCCACCAACAGTGCAAGAGTGTTTCCTTTTCTCCACACCCTCTCCAGCATTTATTGTTTCTAGATTTTTTGATGATGGCCATTCTGACCGGTGTGAGATGATACCTCATTGTAGTTTTGATTTGCGTTTCTCTAATGATTAATGATGCTGAGCATTCTTTCATGTGTCTGTTGGCCATCTGTATATCTTCTTTGGAGAAATGTCTATTTAGGTCTTCTGCCCATTTTTGGATTGGGTTGTTTGTTTTTTTGTTATTGAGCTGCATGAGCTGCTTGTAAATCTTGGAGATTAATCCTTTGTCAGTTGCTTCATTTGCAAATATTTTCTCCCATTCTGAGGGTTGTCTTTTTGTCTTGTTTATGGTTTCCTTTGCTGTGCAAAAGCTTTTAAGTTTCATTAGGTCCCATTTGTTTATTTGTGTTTTTATTTCCATTTCTCTAGGAGGTGGGTCAAAAAGGATCTTGCTGTGATGTATGTCATAGAGTGTTCTGCCTATGTTTTCCTCTAAGAGTTTGATAGTGTCTGGCTTTACACTTAGGTCTTTAATCCATTTTGAGTTTATTTTTGTGTATGGTGTCAGGGAGTGTTCTAATTTCATACTTTTACATGTACCTGTCCAATTTTCCCAGCACCACTTATTGAAGAGGCTGTCTTTTCTCCACTGTATATGCTTGCCTCCTTTATCAAAGATATGGTGACCATATTTGCGTGGGTTTATCTCTGGGCTTTCTATCCTGTTCCATTGATCTATATTTCTGTTTTTGTGCCAGTACCAAACTGTCTTGATTACTGTAGCTTTGTAATATAGTCTGAAGTCAGGGAGCCTGATTCCTCCAGCTCCATTTTTCGTTCTCAAGATTGCTTTGGCTATTCGGGGTCTTTTGTGTCTCCATACAAATTGTGAAATCTTTTGTTCTAGTTCTGTGAAAAATGGCAGTGGTAGTTTGATAGGGATTGCATTCAATCTGTAGATTGCTTTGGGTAGTAGAGTTATTTTCACAATGTTGATTCTTCCAATCCAAGAACATGGTATATCTCTCCATCTATTTGTATCATCTTTAATTTCTTTCATCAGTGTCCTATAATTTTCTGCATACAGGTCTTTTGTCTCCTTAGGTAGGTTTATTCCTAGATATTTTATTCTTTTTGTTGCAATGGTAAATGGGAGTGTTTTCTTAATTTCACTTTCAGATTTTTCATCATTAGTATATAGGAATGCAAGAGATTTCTGTGCATTAATTTTGTATCCTGCTACTTTACCAAATTCATTGATTAGCTCTAGTAGTTTTCTGGTGGCAGTTTTAGGATTCTCTATGTATAGTATCATGTCATCTGCAAACAGTGACAGCTTTACTTCTTTTCCGATTTGGATTCCTTTTATTTCTTTTTCTTCTCTGATTGCTGTGGCTAACACTTCCAAAATTATGTTGAATAATAGTGGTGAGAGTGGGCAACCTTGTCTTGTTCCTGATCTTAGCGGAAATGGTTTCAGTTTTTCACCATTGAGGACAATGTTGGCTGTGGGTTTGTCATATATGGCCTTTATTATGTTGAAGAAAGTTCCCTCTATGCCTACTTTCTGCACGGCTTTTATCATAAATGGGTGTTGAATTTTGTCGAAAGCTTTCTCTGCATCTATTGATATGATCATATGGTTTTTCTCCTTCAATTTGTTAATATGATGTATCACGTTGATTGATTTGCATATATTGAAGAATCCTTGCATTCCTGGGATAAACCCCACTTGATCATGGTGTATGATCCTTTTAATGTGCTGTTGGATTCTGTTTGCTAGTATTTTGTTGAGGATTTTTGCATCTATGTTCATCAGTGATATTGGCCTGTAGTTTTCTTTCTTTGTGACATCTTTGTCTGGTTTTGGTATCAGGGTGATGGTGGCCCCGTAGAATGAGTTAGGGAGTGTTCCTCCCTCTGCAATATTTTGGAAGAGTTTGTGAAGGATAGGCGTTAGCTCTTCTCTAAATGTTTGATAGAATTCGCCTGTGAAGCCATCTGGTCCTGGGCTTTTGTTTGTTGGAAGATTTTTAATCACAGTTTCAATTTCAGTGCTTGTGATTGGTCTGTTCATATTTTCTATTTCTTCCTGGTTCAGTCTCAGTAGGTTGTGCATTTCTAAGAATCTGTCCATTTCTTCCAGGTTGTCCATTTTATTGGCATAGAGTTGCTTGTAGTAATCTCTCATGATCGTTTGTATTTCTGCAGTGTCAGTGGTTACTTCTCCTTTTTCATTTCTAATTCTATTGATTTGAGTCTTCTCCCTTTTTCTCTTGATGAGTCTGGCTAATGGTTTATCAATTTTGTTTATATTCTCGAAGAACCAGCTTTTAGTTTCATTGATTTTTGCTATTGTTTCCTTCATTTCTTTTTCGTTTATTTCTGATCTGATCTTTATGATTTCTTTCCTTCTGCTAGCTTTGGGGTTTTTTTGCTCTTCTTTCTCTAATTACTTTAGGTGCAAGGTTAGGTTGTTTATTCCAGATGTTTCCTGTTTCTTGAGGTAGGCTTGTATTGCTATAAACTTCCCTCTTAGCACTGCTTTTGCTGCCTCCCATAGGTTTTGGGTCGTCGTGTCTCCATTGTCATTTGTTTCTAGGTATTTTCTGATTTCCCCTTTGATTTCTTCAGTGATCACTTCGTTATTAAGTAGTGTATTGTGTAGCCTCCATGTGTTTGTATTTTTTACAGATCTTTTCCTGTAATTGATATCTAGTCTCATAGCGTTGTGGTCGGAAAAGATACTTGATACGATTTCAATTTTCTTAAATTTACCAAGGCTTGATTTGTGACCCAAGATATGATCTATCCTGGAGAATGTTCCATGAGCACTTGAGAAAAATGTGTATTCTGTTGTTTTTGGGTGGAATGTCCTATAAATATCAATTAAGTCCATCTTGTTTAATGTATCATTTAAAGCTTGTGTTTCTTTATTTATTTTCATTTTGGATGATCTGTCCATTGGTGAAAGTGGGGTGTTAAAGTCCCCTACTATGATTGTGTTACTACTGTCGATTTCCCCTTTTATGGCTGTTAGTATTTGCCTTATGTATTGAGGTGCTCCTATGTTGGGTGCATAAATATTTACAATTGTTATATCTTCCTCTTGGATCGATCCCTTGATCATTATATAGTGTCCTTCTTTGTCTCTTGTAATAGTCTTTATTTTAAAGTCTATTTTGTCTGATATGAGAATTGCTACTCCAGCTTTCTTTTGATTTCCATTTGCATGGAATATCTTTTTCCATCCCCTCACTTTCAGTCTGTTAGTGTCTCTAGGTCTGAAGTGGGTCTCTTGTAGACAGCATATATATGGGTCTTGTTTTTGTATCCATTCAGCCAGTCTGTGTCTTTTGGTGGGAGCATTTAATCCATTTACATTTAAGGTAATTATCGATATGTATGTTCCTATTCCCATTTTCTTAAATATTTTGGGTTTGTTATTGTAGGTGTTTTCCTTCTCTTGTGTTTCTTGCCTAGAGAAGTTCCTTTAGCATTTGTTGTAAAGCTGGTTTGGTGGTGCTGAACTCTCTCAGCTTTTGCTTGTCTGTAAAGGTTTTAATTTCTCCATCAAATCTGAATGAGATCCTTGCTGGGTAGAGTAACCTTGGTTGTAGGTTTTTCTCCTTCATGACTTTAAGTATATCCTGCCACTCCCTTCTGGCTTGCAGAGTTTCTGCTGAAAGATCAGCTGTTAACCTTATGGGGATTCCCTTGTGTGTTATTTGTTGTTTTTCCCTTGCTGCTTTTAATATGTTTTCTTTATATTTAATTTTTGATAGTTTGATTAATATGTGTCTTGGCGTGTTTCTCCTTGGGTTTATCCTGTATGGGACTCTCCGTGCTTCCAGGACTTGATTAACTATTTCCTTTCCCATATTAGGGAAGTTTTCAACTATAATCTCTTTAAATATTTTCTCAGTCCCTTTCTTTTTCTCTTCTTCTTCTGGGACCCCTATAATTCGAATGTTGGTGCGTTTAATGTTGTCCCAGAGGTCTCTGAGACTGTCCTCAGTTCTTTTCATTCTTTTTTCTTTATTCTGTTCTGCAGCAGTGAATTCCACCATTCTGTCTTCCAGGTCACTTATCCGTTCTTCTGCCTCAGTTATTCTGCTATTGATCCCGTCTAGAGTATTTTTAATTTCATTCATTGTGTTTTTCATCATTGCTTGGTTCCTCTTTAGTTCTTCTACATCCTTGTTAAATGTTTCTTGCATTTTGTCTATTCTATTTCCAAGATTTTGGATCATCTTTACTATCAGTGTTCTGAATTCTTTTTCAGGTAGATTGCCTATTTCCTCTTCATTTGTTAGGTCTGGTGTGTTTTGACCCTGCTCCTTCACCTGCTGTGTGGTTTTTTGTCTTCTCATTTTGCTTATCTTACTGTGTTTGGGGTCTCCTTTTCACAGACTGCAGGTTCATAGTTCCCGTTGTTTTTGGTATCTGTCCCCAGTGGCTAAGGTTGGTTCAGTGGGTTGTGTAGGCTTCCTGGTGGAGGGGATTAGTGCCTGTGTTCTGGTGGATGAGGTTGGATCTTGTCTTTCTGGTGGGCACGTCCACGTCTGGTGGTGTGTTTTGGGGTGTCTGTGGCCTTATTATGTTTTTAGGCAGCCTCTCTGCTAATGGATGGGGCTGTGTTCCTGTCTTGCTAGTTGTTTGGCATAGGGTGTCCAGCACTGTAGCTTGCTGGTCGTTGAGTGAAGCTGGGTCTTGACGTTGAGATGGAGATCTCTGAGCGATTTTCGCCGTTTGGTATTACGTGGAGCTGGGAGGTCTCTTGTGGACCAGTGTCCTGAAGTTGGCTCTCCCACCTCAGAGGCACGGCCCTGATGCCTGGCTGGAGCACCAAGAGCCTTTCATCCACACGGCTCAGAATAAAAGGGAGAAAAAAATAGAAAGAAAGAAAGAGGATAAAATAAAATAAAATAAAGCTATTATAATAAAAAATAAGAAAAAAAATTTTAAGAATAAATGTATTCAGAAAAAAAATTTTTTTTAATTTTTAAAAACATATTTATTAATTTTTTATAGTAAAACATAAGAAAAGAATTATTAAGAAAAAATTTATTAAGAAAAAAAATTTTAATATTTTTAAATTAAAAAATATGAAAAAACTTATTAAAAATTTTTTTAATTTCTAAAAATAGAAAATAAGGAAAAAAATATTAAGAAAACATTTATTAGGAAAAAAAATTTTTAAGTAAAAAAAAAAACACGGACGCACCTAACCCTAGGTCTAATGGTGAAAGCAAAGCTATACAGACAAAATCTCACCCAGAAGCATACACCTATACACTCACAAAAAAAGGAAAAGGGGAAAAATTAATATATCCTGCTCCCAAAGTCCACCTCTTGAATTTGGGATGATTCGTTGTCTATTCAGTTATTCAACAGATGCAGGCACATCAAGTTGTTTGTGGAGCTTTAATCCACTGCTTCTGAGGCTGCTGGGAGAGATTTCCCTTTCTCTTCTTTGTTTGCACAGCTCCTGGGGTTCAGCTTTAGATTTGGACCCGCCTCTGCATGTAGGTTGCCTGCGGGCGTCTGTTCCCCACCCAGACGCAACGGGGTTAAAGGAGCAGCTGCTTCGGGGGCTCTGGCTCACTCAGGCCGGGGGGAGGGAGGGGTACAGAGGAGGCGGGGCGAGCCTGCGGGGGCAGAGGCCGGCGTGACGTTGCAGCAGCCTGAGGCTCACAGTGCGTTCTCCCGGGGAAGTTGTCCCTGGATCACGGGACCCTGGCAGTGGCGAGCTGCACAGGCTCCCGGGAGGGGCAGTGTGGAGAGTGACCTGTGCTCGCACACAGGCTTCTTGGTGGCGGCAGCAGCAGCCTTAGCGTTTCCTGCCCGTCTCTGGGGTCCGCGCTGTTAGCTGCGGCTCGCGCCCGCCTCTGGGGTCCGTGCTGATAGCCGCGGCTCGCGCCCGTCTCTGGAGCTCATTTAGGCAGCGCTCTGAATCCCCCCTCCTTGTGCACCGCGAAACAAAGAGGCAAGAAAAAGTCTCTTGCCTCTTCGGCAGCTGCAGACTTTTTCCCGGACTCCCTCCTGGCTAGCACCGAAGCCGGAGCCTCAGCTCCCAGTCCCCGCCCACCCCAGCGGGTGAGCAGACAAGCCTCTCGGGCTGGTGAGCGCTGCTCGGCGCCGAGCCTCTGTGCGGGAATCTCTCCGTTTTTCCCTCTGTGCCCCTGTTGCTGTGGGATCCATGCTGATAGCCGCAGCTCACGCCTGTCTCTGGAGTTCGTTTAGGCGGCGCTCTGAATCCCCTCTCCTTGCGCGCCGCGAAACAAAGAGGCAAGAAAGTCTCTTGCCTCTTCGGCAGCTGCAGACTTTTTCCCGGACTCCCTCCCGGCTAGCACCGAATCCCAAGCCTCAGCTCCCAGCCCTCGCCTGCCCCAGCTGCTGAGCAGACAAACCTCTCGGGCTGGTGAGTGCTACTCAGCACCGATCCTCCGTGCGGGAATCTCTCCGCTTTGCCCTTCGCACCCCTGTGGCTGCGCTCTCCTCCGTGGCTCCGAAGCTTCCCCCCTCTGCCACCCGCAGTCTCTGCCCATGAAGGGGCTTCCTAGTGTGTGGAAACCTTTCCTCCTTCACAGCTCCCTCCCACTGGTGCAGGTCCCATCCCTATTCTTTTGTCTCTGTTATTTCTTTTTTCTTTTGCCCTACCCAAGTACGTGGGAAGTTTCTTGCCTTTTGGGAAGTCTGACGTCTTCTGCCAGCGTTCAGTGGGTGTTCTGTAGGAGCAGTTCCACGTGTAGATGTATTTCTACTGTATCTGTGGGAAGGAAGGTGATCTCCGCGTCTTACTCTTCCGCCATCTTGCCCCTCCCTCTGTCTTGTCACATCCACACTTTTAACCCTGCTCACAAAGTATATAGATTTGGCTTGAGCCTGTCTATCAGTGTCTTTATCCTTCCCTTTCCCCACCACCCTCCAAACACACTGGCCATCTCCTTCCTTCTCAAGCAGGTCAAGCTTATTCACATATTGGAGTGTCTGTGTTAGTGATTTCCACATCCTGGAATGCTCCTCTTCCAGTTTTGTGCATGGCAGTTTCCTTCCTGTATTCAGATCTTAGCTGAAATAGCAATGTCTCAGAAATCTCTGATCAGATAGGCACTTTTTATTATATCAACCTTCTTTACTTCTCTCTACAGCACCCACTATTGATCATTTTATTTTGAGGTATATATTTATTACTATATTTCTGCATTCCATTAGAAGCTTTTTGAGAGCAGAAATATTGACTCTCTTTTAAAATTTCTCAGTTACAGAAAAGTGGCAGCACATGGTAGACAGTCAAAATTTGTGGAATGGATGATGAGTTGTAATGATAACTCTCCACCTTAAAGATTTTGCCTTAAATTCAAGTTTGTCTGATTTTAGCATGAAGACATCTGCTTCTGTATGACGGAATAACAGAGATGGGGATTTGTCTCCCACATTGCACAGCTAGAAAGCCATACAGAATATATGAAACAATAGTTTTCAGACATTGAACAACAGGCAACACAGGACAGTGATTTGTAAGAGAAGGAAAACAAGTGAATTGAGACCTGTGACTGCTCCAGGTTAGAGCAAGTTTCTGGACATCATCAGAAGGAAGACAAACCGAGAACCTGGAAGATTTGCTGAGTTGAAGAGTTTGAATTTCAGGAAAAACCAAGATGAATATAGTGTGCAGGGCAGAGTACCAGGAAAAAGAGAGCTGCACAGAAAGAGCATAGGAGATGTACTGAAACGTCCCCTCAAGTTATTGGCTCAACACTGATCTGCACCTGTATGTGAGGAAAGAGCCCAAGACTGAGGAAAGAACCACTGGAAAGGAATAAGCAGAACAATCCCCAGACTGTACACAGGGATAAGCATAGTTTGTGCTCCCACCAGCTAGAGTGGATAGGCTTTCTAATACACAGAGCAGTTGCCAGTCCTAATAAAAGCATTGCCTCAGTGGTGGGGCCAAGTTAACCCTAGACTGAAGACTGTCCAGACTTGCTTTAACAAACCTTCAAAGCAAAGTTTCAAAGGATCAAATTGTTTCCAAGTAACATGCTGAGTCCCAGAAAAAGGCCCAATAATATTTAAAGGAAAGCAAAAAAAAAAAAAAAACCCAACACCAATTGGCATAAACACACACACAAATGAGACTGTTTGTGATATCATATATTTGTTTTTCTCTGTCTGGTTTACTTCACTTAGTATGATCATCTCTAGGTCCATCCATGTTGCTGCAAATGGCATTATTTCATTCTTTTTTGTGGCTGAGTAATATTCCACTGTATATATGTACCACATCTTCTTTATGCATTCATCTGTTGATGGACATTTTAGTTGTTTCCATGTCTTCGCTATTGTAAATAGTGCTGCTATGAACATTGGGGTGCATGTGTCTTTTCAAATTAGAGTTTTCTTCAGCTATATGCCCAGCAGTGGGATTGTTGGATCATATGGTAACTCTATTTTCAGTTTTTTAAGGAACCTCCATACTGTTTTCCTTAGTGGCTGCACCAATTTACATTCCCACCACCAGTGTAGGAGGGTTCCCTTTTCTCCACACCCTCTCCAGCATTTACTATTTGTAGACTTTTTGATGATGGCCATTCTGAGTGGTGTGAGGTGATAACTCATTGTAGTTTTGGTTTGTATTTCTCTAATAATTAGCGATGTTGAGCATTTTTTCATGTGCCTATGCCATCTGTATGTCTTCTTTGGAGAAATTCCTGTTTAGATCTTCTGCCCATTTTTTGACTGAGTTTTTGTTTCTTATATTAAGCTGTATGAGCTGCTTGTCTATTTTAGAAATTAATCCCTTGTCAGTCACATTATTTGCAAATATTTTCTCGCATTCTGTGGATTGTCTTTTCATTTTGTTTATGGGCTCCTTTGCTATGCAAAAGCTTTTAAGTTTCATTAGGTCCCATTTGTTTATTTTTGTTTTTATTTCCATTACTCTAGGAGACAGATCCAAAAAAATATTGCTGTGCTTTATGCCAAAGAGTGTTCTGCCTATGTTTTCCTCTAGGAGTTTTATAGTTTCCAGCCTTACATTTAGGTCTTTAATCCATTTTGAGTTTATTTTTATATATGGCATTAGAGAATGTTCTAATCTCATTCTTTTACATGTAGCTGTCTAGTTTTCCCAGCACCACTTATTGAAGAGACTGTCTTTTCTCATTGTATAGTCTTACCTCCTTTGTCATAGATTAATTGATCATAAGTGTGTGGATTTATTTCTGGGCTTTCTATCCTATTCCACTGATCTATGTATCTGTTTATGTGCCAGTACCATATTGTTTTGTTACTGAAGCTTTGTAGAACAGTCTGAAGTCAGGGAGCAAGATTCTTCCAGCTCCATTTTTCTTTCTCAAGATTGTTCTGGCTATTCGGGGTCTTTTGTGTTTCCATACAAATTTTAAACATTTTTGTTATAGTTCTGTGAAAAATGAAATTGGTAATTTGATGGGGATTGCACTGAATCTGTAGATTGCCGAGGGTAGTATGGTCATTTTAACAATACTGATTCTTCCAATCCAAGAACACAGTATATCTTTCCAGCTGTTTGTGTCATCTTCAATTTTTCTTGGTATTTTTAAAATTAGGTTCTCAAGTCAGTTACTGATTCTATTTTCTAGATGTGTCCTTGTTTAAAATTAATTCTTTTGTTTTGGAACAACATTAATTTTCTTCACTATTTCTCTTCTTATTATTGTATTTAGTTGATGAATCATTTTATATCAAATTTTAAAAACACTTTGTATCAAAAAGTTCCACATCATCTTTAATTTTCTTGTTATAGTCTAAACTTGTCTCCCATCTTAGGGAATACTGTATTCATTTTAGGAACTTTTTTTTGCTTTAGCAGATTTTCTTTTATATTTTGGTCTGCTCATAACAGTAACAATAACAGTTGCCACTATCCTTACTGTACTACTCTATTACTGCTTTGACTACTACCAATACAACTACACCTACCAACACCAACACCAAAAGTTAATCCTTTTTAATTATTCTTCCTTTCAGGCTCTGTATCACTCAAAATCCTATCAGAAAACAAAATCCAATTCAGAAGATTGAAGAAACATTCATGTAAGTAGTCCTTACAGAACTGTGGTCGGGATTAAGGAAACCGATAAAGGATGCTGAGGAGCCCAGAGACCAGCAACAATGGGGAACCCTTGCTGCTTCCTAGGCCTAAAGAGGTAAGAGGAGAAAATGACATTACTGGAGAACTAATCTGGAGGACCAAAGGGAGAATAACCAGCAGAGTCATGTGCTGAATATCTAAAATATATTTTACCTTTTAATCCCCAAAACAAAATATTACTATTACCTGAATTGTACATATGAGGGTACAAAGTGTTATAGAATTTGTCCAAGGCCACAAAGCTAAGAAGTTTCAGAATTAGTCCTCTTAACCATCTCTCTAACTTAAAAATCCATACTCCTATCTTCTGCAATAATAATTTGTTCATCAAATCTTTAAGGAGCCCCCTTTATGCCAGGTGCTACCAGAGGTATTGGCCGTAGAATGACGAACGAAATCAATATGATCCTTCCCCTTATGCAACTTCCTTACCTTTGACTGGGGGCATATCTACATGTTCTGCTATTTTCCCTAATAGAGGGTGGGAGACATCTCCTTGACACCCTTCAGACCTTCCTCTTCACAAACAAGATTGAAGTTTGCTGGTGTAAGGTCTCATGCATTTTCCTGCGGACCAAAGGAAGGGAAGTGGAGACATAGGCAGTGTGATCAAAGAGATTTCTCTTGCTGTTTCTCTCAGAATTTGTTAGAAGTCCAGGCTCCACATCTAGCAAGCCTGACTGAGGGCCTGATTTGTACCACAACAATACAGATGGTATTGCTGGGGATTGGTTTGTTCTCCTGCTTCATTATGTCCACCCCTAGATGAGAAGGCAACCAGACTGACATTCTATGCTTCTGTTTTTAGCCCTTGAGTATTTGGTCATTTGTTGCCTGAAGTTTGTTTCACAGTGGACCTGTTTTTAGATCGTACCCCTCCCAAGTAAGAAGCTGCTTAGCTTAGAGCTTTCTCAGATTCTGGCTGAGCTGCAGTTGAGAAATTGACTCGAGACAGAATATTTCTCTTCTTTTCCACCAGCCATTCATGGTTATAGACTATACCTCTCTAGATAGTGGATATTATTAAAGGCCTACATATTCACGTGTTTGCTTGTTTCCGCAACATTTTTTTTCTTTCACTTAAGTGACACATTGTACTGTGTTGAGAAACTAGTGTCCTGTATAAATCAGACTGAACTTACATCTTGATGATAGTTGGATTTGTATTATGAGGTTAAGACCTTTCTAAAGGTCAGCACAAATGGTTTTACTTGAATTTTTTTTTTTTTAGTTCTTTTGGTTAGCTTTACTGCTGTCAGAGAGGGGAACTCTTGTAAATGTGACTTTATGCCTACAAATTTCCCACATGTTTTTGAAAGAATAAATGTTTTGGAGAGAATTTAGCTATAGCAAATAAAAGAAGAAGAATGAGACCAAGTTCCCCTAATAGGTCACTAAATAAAGAGAAAAATAAGTAAGGTAGGTACAACAGTTATTTTGAAAGAATAGGTTCAGATTTTCTGTTCTTGGGTTTGAGATGAAAATAGGATGTTAAAACAGAAATTTCCTGCATGCAGCTGCAAATATGTACTTGCACTCAAACTCCAGGGCTGGCTTCAATGAGAAATGGGATAAATAGAGCAAATTGAGGGAGGAGAAGCAAATCTTGGGAGACAGTTACAGAGCAGGAAGAGGAGCTGGATTTAGCAAAGGAGAGAGAAAGATAATGGATGTAGTGTTGCCCTATAAAAGTGTGTTTACTTTGAAGTATTTTTTTAGAGTTTAGTATCAAGAAATCCTTTATCTCAGGGTTACAGATTTTTCGTGCTATCATTGATATTTCTTCCTTCTCTATTTTGTATATGCTTTATCTTTCCCAGTTAATTTAGGCACACTTCCATTATTAAGACAACATATCAATAAGGTGGCAATTCCAACTAGATGTCCTTATCAGAACAAACCTAAGTATTATACAATATAAAACCTCCATCACAGAATGAAGGTTAACAAGTCATTTTCATAGGAAATGTTCTTTTGTTATAGACAAATTTATGCTCCATGATTATTAGCCCAGGAGTCTGACTTCTAAATTAAAAGACATTTTCATGCTCTTTCTCCTTTGATAACCAGATACCTTTCATGCTGTTAATTCTCTTTTGGTAGCAATAGTTACAGCCAAGATCTGCTGGTCACAGATGCACTCCCCTACTATCAGACTTCTATTCATTTATGCAACATACCTTAATTAAGCCTGCCTCTATAATATAGTTTTCCAGGTTCCAAAAACAATTCAAAGATAATATCAGAGAGTCTCTGTCTTCAAGGAGATTACTGTTCAGGGATTATTAATAGTCATTGGAGTCAATTTTTTAAATTACTTTCTTTTTATTAAAGTCTTTTGGTACCTCTAGAACCTATTAGCAACAGAGAAATAATCATCATTTTCAAATGGGAAAATCTAACTAATTCATTCAAAGGGGAAAAGAAACATGAATTTAGGAATAACAGAAACTGAACTCTTGCCTTTCAAATTGAATGCTTCTCTCAGAAGGTATATCTGGCTTTAATGGAATCATACTGGAAGGATATTAGCATTGAGTCATAATGCTCTTCAATGGTTGAAAATCATTTTTTTACAATATAATTAATGATTATTAAGTGAGTCAATAATATAGACCCTCCTTTTGTCCAGCACAATGTTAGATAAGAGAGAATTTTTAAAGTAATTATGACATAAATTGAGAAGCAGAAGTAACATACGAAATAAATTTAAATACACTACACAGTACTTGATAGTTTACAAAGCATAGTCATGAACATTGCTTATTTGATTATACACTATAGTCTCTTTTGAGCTGGCATAAATACAACAGAGCAGACAATCAGGACTTATTCAGTGGGGCAGATTAAAATGTTACAGAAGACAGAGAAGGGCAAAACCAATGTGGACTACAGTAGCAGGGAAAGTTTCCTTGAATTGCAAAGTATTGTTCTCTATTTACTTTATCTTTTAAAATTCTCTTTTCCTAGCTAGATGCCTCAATCCTCTTTCTTTGATTCAGTTGTAGTATAGATGTGAATGAGCAGTTAAGGGTTGGGGGGAGTAGATATTATTAAAGGCAGGTGGATAGGAAACAAAATAAAATTCCTATAAAAGTCAGCATTCAAAGGAGTACAAAGAAGAGGTGACTATGTGCCATTTCTTTTAGAGCCACTTCTTCATTTTCACTAAACCCTCTGCCTGGATTCCTTTCTGCACTGAGCATGTTGTGGGCCAAGGCTACTGTCTCATGAATGTCCTGTTCTGATCATAACTCCTGCCAGAAATGTGAGGAAGTGTTGTTCAGATCAAGCCAGGCAACAATTTTGTGCTCTGCGCACAGGTTTAACTAGACCAGTGATCAGAAATGACACTTTGCTGCAAAATGGCAAAGTTGAATAGGGTGAGTGAACATCGCCTTGGTCCCTTTAATCCTCTTTGGGCCAAACAAAATAACCAAGCACACATGCATACACAGCTGAAGTCCTTTTAAATGCCTCGGTTTTTGTGTGTTTTTTAAAAATTTTCCCAAGGCAGCTTGAACAAACCGTTGCATTTTAGCAATGATGGTGGTAGTTACTCAAATGCTGAGGTGCCAGTGCTCATCACAGCTCTCTCCCAAGCCTCCTGCTATCTTCTCCTGTCTCTGCCTTTCTGTGTTACATCACAGGCCTCATGTGTGCAGGTCACAGATGCAGGTTAAAGGAGATCACCATGGGGAAATAAAAGGAAGATAAAGGGAATCTTACCATTTCTCAGCTCTTGTGCAAGGAAACATTTTATATTTCTTCAGTCAAAGGGGCATATGGGTCAATCATTGCCCTCTTATTTGAACTTGATCCTGAAAAGTGATTCAGACAAGACAGGAAATGGAATATGTTTGAGTAGATGTTATGTCTTTTATTAATGCATACATGCAATACCAGTACATTTTTTAAAAATTATACTTAATTTACAATGTTCTGTTAGTTTCTGGTGTACAGCAAAGTGATTCAGTTATATATGCATATGTAGATATAGATATATTCCTTTTCATATTCTTTTCCGTTATAGGCTATTATAAGATGTTGAAGATAGTTCCCTGTGCTATACAGTAGGACCTTGTTGTTTATCTATTTTATATAGAGTAATTTGTATCTGCTATCTCAAACTCCTAGTTTATCCCTTACCCCCTTCTCCTCTTATGGTTACCATAAGTACGTTTTCTATGTCTGTGAGTCTGTTTCTATTTTGTAAATAAGTTCATTTGTATCATATTTTAGATTCCGCATATAAGTGACATAATATATTTGTCTTTCTCTGACTTACGTCACTTAGTATGATCATCTCTAGGTCCATCCATGTTGCTGCAAATGGCATTATTTCATTCTTTTTTATGGCTGAGTAAAATTCCATTGCATATATGTACCACAGCTTCTTTATCCATTCATCTGTCAATGGATCTAAATGTTACTTCCATGTCTAGGCTATTATAAATAGTGCTGCTATGAATATTGGGGTGCATGTATCTTTTCAAATTAGAGTTTTCTCTGGATATATGCCCAGGAGTGGGATTGTTGGATCATATGGTAACTCTATTTTCAGTTTTTTAAGGAACCTCCATACTCTTTTTGATAGTGGCTGCCGCAATTTACATTCCCACCAACAGCGTAGGAGGCTTCCCATTTCTCCACACCCTCTCCAGCATTTATTATTTGTAGACTTTTTGATGATGGCCATTCTGAGTGGTGTGAGGTGATACTTCATGTAGTTTTGATTTGCACTTCTCTAATAATT
This sequence comes from Balaenoptera physalus, assembly GCF_965194825.1. NCBI lineage: Eukaryota > Metazoa > Chordata > Mammalia > Artiodactyla > Balaenopteridae > Balaenoptera > Balaenoptera physalus. The sequence goes on from NC_138891.1 coordinate 36,389,384, forward strand.
AGCAACGTTGAACATCTTTTCATGTGCCTATTGGCCATCTGTATGTCTTCTTTGGAGAAATGTCTATCTAATACCAGTACATTTAAAATTTTAAATTAGCATATAAACTAATCACAGTAGTGCCTCATTGCACTCTAGTTGGAAAATACAGAACCAACATAGAATAGCCAGAGATTAAATACAAGATTGTGTAGTAGCTAACTGCTAAGTTATGAATTAAAAGCAATAAATAGGACTCCCCTGCCAATGCAGGGGACACGGGTTCGAGCCCTGGTCCGGGAAGACCCCACATGCCATGGAGCAACTAAGCCCATGCACCACAACTACTGAGCCTGTGCTCTTGGGCCATGAGCCACAACTACTGAGCTCGCGTGCCACAACTACTGAAGCCTGTGCACCTAGAGCCGGTGCTCTTCAACAAGAGAAGCCCACGCACAGCAACGAAGAGTAGCCCCCGCTCGCTGCAACTAGAGAAAGCCCACGTGCAGCAACAAAGACCCAACACAGCCAAAATAAATAAATAAATAAACTTATTTTTTAAAAAAAGAAAATCAATAAATAACCAATAATATCATATTTATTTTCTCTCCTATGTAAATACATACTTCTGAAAAACATTTTTGTTGGAATAACTATTCTACTCTCAGACTTATTACTATCTTCCAAAATGAAAAACATACAAATTTCAACATACAGGATTCAGCAGCAGCAGCAGCTGCAGCACTGAAAAAAAAAAAAAAAGGCAAATTCAAACCTAAGGTGAACATACTTGGCTAAATAGCATTTTTCTTCTTTGTTGGCTTTTGGTTGTTGTTATTTTGGCTGATTTGATTTGGAGAACTGACATTACATTTTAAAATTCCTAAACCCCTGGGCTTCCCTGGTGGCACAGTGGTTAAGAATCCGCCTGCCAATGCAGGGAACACGGGTTCGAGCCCTGGTCCGGGAAGATCCCACGTGCCGCGGAGCAACTAAGCCCGTGCGCCACAACTACTGAGCCTGTGCTCTAGAGCCCGCAAGCCACAACCACTGAGCCCATGTGCCACAACTACTAAGCCTGTGTGCTGCAACTATTGAAGCCCCCGTGCCTAGAACCCATGCTCCGCAACAAGAGAAGCCACTGCAATGAGGAGCCCGTGCACTGCAACAAAGAGTAGCCCCTGCTCGCCTCAGCTAGAGAAAGCCCGTGCACAGCAATGAAGACCCAACTCAGCCAAAAATAAATTAATTAAATAAATAAATTTTTTTTAAAAAGACATAAAATTTCTAAACCCCTTTCAGAGGCTCTGAGTGGAAATAGAAAAAGTAAGAGGTAATTGAAAAATATTGCAATACTGAAAGTAAAGAAATTCTGCAGGGGAAATAGAACCTTTATTAAACCAAGAAAAGAAAGCAAAAGGCAAGAGAGTATAGAGAAACCAGCAAAACAAATTTGAAATAGAAGAAAGAAAATAATAAAAGGTATCATGTTTTTACAAAAATACATAAAATCAGTGGGATAAGGAAATCAAATGGAAAGGGATGAATTCTAGGAAAAGGTATTCTCTGTGGTCGAAAGACAGTTGCACAGGAGACAGAAGACAGAGGTTCTAGTCTCACCTGTTGCTCACTGGTTGTGCGACTCTGCAGGATGTTAAAAGTTTCTGGACTTTCAACTCTGTAAAATCACTTTTGCCTCAGAAGGGTAAGATCACTTCAATTTCTCAAATTCTTTGAGAGAAAACATTTTTGCATCTCTTCATTTCTTCTTTGCTACTCTTTACTACTGAACAGTTAACAATAGTGGACTTGATACTCTAGACTGACTAAAAACAGAGACATACTAATAAAATACTGCCTGATTTACAGGGTTAAAATAGTTGACAAGTAGGATGGGTAAATGAGCCCTTGTGTCTCTAGGTCTAGTTTCCTGTAACTGTTCACAATTCCCCTGAGTGCATGTAGCCCACTGATAACACTAAGAATGCCTGATTGTGGATTGGTATCCCAGAAATACTAAATATTTCTTGAATGCTCCCTGACTAAAATGAAAGCAAGAAAAGAGTGTGATTAATTTGTCTGTGGCAGCTGAGGATCAAAAGCAGACTGAGGGCTGTGCTTACGTACGGGCAAAAGAAATTATTCAGGGTGTTTCTGTGTTTTATAAAAGTACTGCTTCTACTTTGCTTTTAAGTATTTCATTTAGTGTTTCCATTTTGATTATAATTCATAACCAAAATGAGACAATCTGTGTCAAGTGCTTATTAGAGTGCCTGGTTCATGGTAAGTGTTCAATAAATATTAGCTTACTATTAATAACTTGAAAGTGTGTTTGTATTTCACAGCTTTTACTTTCTGTATAAAAAGATGATTTAGCAAAGACAGATTCATGCATTAGTAGTAAAGGCAGAAACAATTAAAATAATAAGGGAGCCGGATTGGGGAAAGAAAGGAGACATGGATATATAAATTATTATTCAAAGGAATTTGGGGCCATGATTTGTTCTATTCCCTGCTCTTTCAGTAATGAGTGTCTACACACAAACACACACACACACACACACACACACACACACACACACACTTTAGAAATTCATGTCCACAGCAGGAAGGAATAATTTTTAAAATTCATGAATTAGAGTCTGATTTACCACAAAAGGAAATATCTTTTGGGACTACATTCCTTATGAGCATATGTTAAAAAAAATTGCCTTCCGTTTCTGTTTAGAAAGATATTCTGCCCCCCACCCTGTTACATTCAGAAGAAAGTAGCAATGCTTCTTTATGAACAGAAAGCATGTATCTGACAAAATCTAGCTTTAAAAATAATAACAGAACACATGAAGCCCCTTCAATGTATATGAAGTTTCCATCAAGAGAGTGGAGTTGGTGGAGTGAGAATCACAACTTGTGAGGAAAATCTGGCTCTGACTGGAAAAGGAGGACCATGACAGTTTAGGGTGATTTGAGAAAAATTAGGTGTCCTGATCTTGATTTATGAATTTGGGTCATAAAATAAATAAAGATGTGGCAACCACTAAGGCAGGTGAATGTGATTCAAAGTCATTCCTTAGATTAAAATAAAGTTAGAGCAACAAAAAGCCACTTCTGCCGCCAAATTTTTCCAATTAGGATTGAATAGCTAGTGCATTTCAGAGGTGGGAACACTAAGGAGGCACACAGCACTATCTCACTAATGGGTCTAGTTTAGAGAAAGACAGGCTATTAAACTCAAAAGTGCTTAAAATGTGAATACCCCAAACCACCAGGAACCTATAAACATATCAAATTCTAATACTTTGCAATACTAAAAGCTAATACATGAAAGAAAGATGAAAATACATGAAAGAAAGATGAAAGACTTTTCTTGATATTTCTTTAACTATTACTATAAAGTTTACTTACTTGGTTCATAGTTGAGGGAGTCTTCTATATGATAGGCACTGTATGATATGGTAGTAGATTTGATAAGGTAGTAGAAAAACATTGGATGACTTGAAGTTTCCTAGCCAACCAGAGCTCAAACTTTTGTGGATTTAAAAAAAAAGAAATAAATTATTATAGTACTGAGTTCTGGATGTTGAACATGTCCTTGGTAAGTAGAGAGTACTGTGGAAGCACAGTGCAGGCAGCAGCCCATAGTGAGTGGGAAGGGTGGAGAAGGCATCTCAAGCAGGTGAGATCTGAGATGGGCCTTGAAAAATGAGGAAGAGTTTTCTAGGCAGAGAAGAAGGAAGAGAGAGGACAATCCACACAGAATAAACAGCATGAACAAAACACAAAAGAATCAAAGGGCAGAGACCATCTGGAGCATTGTGAGGAGACCTGAGCCAGGAGATGAGGCTGCTTGCTCAGCCAAATGTGAAAGAGGGCTTTGTAGGTCTTGCTGAAGAATTAGAACCTTATCCTGCAGGCCGTGGGGGGTGAGTCACGTTGAAGGATGTGTGCTTTTGAGAGATGGCACTCATGACAATGTGGATGGTAGAAGAAAGAGATTAAAGACAGAGGGTCTGTCAATCATGCAGGTAAGGAATAAGAAAGACTTTGATTAAAGTAGTGTCAGGGAAGCAGAAGTAACAGAGAAGGTCCACTGGGGTTGAATGATAGGATTTCATGTGGAAAGTAGAGGAGAAAGAGCATCAGGGCGACTTTGGCTTCTGTCTAGAGGAATGCTGCTTCATCATGAGGGGGACGAGGAGGAGGAACGAGAGATGGTTTTCCATAGAGTCAGGTAGGGCTTGTGGTACCAGTGGGAAATCCTGGTGATTCCTTTAGGAAGCCCAAAAGATCCAGCCTGGAGATAAAGATCAGGGGTTCAGTATCTTATGGGTGGTACTTAAAAGTCATGGGAGTGAATGAGATGACCAAGAGAGCATGTATAAGAAAAAAGATAGATGGAAATGGGCCAAGGAGAGATTCCTGGGGAACGCTGGAGATGCCAGCAGAGGGACCAAAGACTATGAAACCATGCCAAAATCAGCACTCAGAGAGGTGGGAGAAAAACTAAGAAAGTTATATTTTGGCTAAAGCATCATGTAAGAAATTGAATCATGTGCCTATATGTTACTGTATGTATCCTAACATGGGCAGATCTAATCTGTGGTCCCACAAAGTCACAACTAGATATCCCTACTCACCTTGTGGAAATAACCAGAATTGCAGGCACTATAACTATAAGAAAATCTTATTCTAGAACTAGATGAGCAATGAAAAATCAATAAAGTGAAAGCAAGTCCTACAGTATATTAAATATTGACTGAACCCAGATCCAATTTGATTTAAAAAATGCATACAACAAGATATTATTTCATAGCAAGCACTAAGGATTAATGAAGGTATAGATGCTTAGTCCAGACAAATAAATTTGGCAATAATCAGGTAAAAGGGTCCAAATTAGTGATGTGCCACTTGTTTTCCTTTGCTTGAAATATTATTCAAATTATACGTTGTATAGATGTTCCTACATTCTTCCCATGTATACACACGCAGAGGGGATAATGCAGCATGTACTACTTTGGACCCATTTAAAAACACCTAGGTAACTCTTCAGCCAGTGAAACTTAAATGATGTCTCTCTCACTTCTATTTCCAAAGGAAAAACATTACACTGCACTCACAAACTGCGTGTGTTTTCTCCATCAGTAAATATATGTCATATGTCAAAATAAACTGGCCAAGGAAATGTAAATAAATGATTCAGTACAACCCATTACCAGTACTGGAAAAAACTCAGCATGTAACGCCTACAGATTGTGAGTCAAGAACACCAGGTTTTCACGTAATGGGTGGTACATGTTGTGATGAGAAATGGGGAATGGAAAGGAAGCTGTAACACGGATGGGTGCCAAAGTATCCTGTGCACTCAGACTCGCCATAACATTGAGATGCCCTACTCTGGGGTATGTCTCCTCCACATGGAACTATAAGGCTCCTCAAGGGAAAAAAACAGCTTAATATTCACCTTTTTACCTCTATACCTGACACAATTTAAACACCAAACAAATCCATTAGGCTGAGTCAACTTAGAGAACCAACAGATGTCAAGAACCATGATAAACAGGATAAAAAGAGCATAGCAAAACTGTTCACCATACCTGGGAAATGCTTAAACTGATCTAAACAAGTAAAGCACTGTGGTTGTCTGTAGGAAGCCCAGAGAAGAAATAAGATGAAACCGTGCAGAAAATGTGCTCTCTTCAAGTAGAGAAGAGGACAAAGTGTAAGTGTTGTCAGGAATTAAAAGGGCAGGAATTCAGTTGGGAAGGGGACCCTTGCTTCAGCCAAGGTAGACAAGGAAATGCCATTCATGACACTGACCAAGTGTCTAGGCATGCTTTACATTAAATTCAAGGTCTATCTTTGTGACACTTTTAGTTATTGTTTGAACACAGCTCCTCTGACTTTATTAGGTCATAGGAAGTTTTCAGCAAATAACACTGTGCCTGGCACATAGTGGATATCACAGAAATTATTGAATGAATACATTTGAATTTTCCCTCTCAAACTGGCTATTATTAACTGTAAGCTACCATTAACCGTGGCTGGGAACTGGCCACATGCCATTCTTGACTGAGCTCCAGCCTGGGCAGTAATAATACTAACAGTACTCTTAGTAACAACCACCACAACTTTTCCATAGTGCCAGACACTGTTCTACATTCTTCATATGCATTAACTCATTTAGTCTTCACTAATAATCCTATTATTCTCCCAATTTTGTAGAAGAGGAAACTGAGGCATAGAAAGATAGGCGGGAATGAGAGAAACATAAAGACAAGGGTAATGATTCCCTCTCCTCCAAACTCTTATTGAGGAAGATCTGGCTGTTCCCAATTACCAAGTTACAGGAGAATGGATCCCCTAATAGCTAGAGGTCACCCGAATGTGAGGGACCAAGAGTAGAGGGTATGGGACAAAGAAAGTTCATGTGCCAGGTGCAGGTGCAGCTGATCCTCCTGGGATGCAGTGAGAAAAACCAGAAGCAAGGCTGGTTTCCCCCAGTATCAGAAAGTAGCCATAGACCACCACACTGGTAGCAATTTAGTAAGGCCATGATTCTGTGTAGAGAAGCCAGGCTTCATAATTATGTTCCAAGTACTATAACCTTTGGGAACTACTCCGTTTGATAGAGGGGAGAAAAATCACCAACATCTCGTCAAGTTGACAGCTCCTTAATTCTGGGATTTGACATCACAGCCCAGGGAGTGCTGGGATGAATACAAAACTTGCAGGGACAGGACTAGACTAAGCAAGGGATGACTGACACAAGGTAAACTTAAACTTCTTCAAGTCATGCGTTTAATCCCATTTTGAGTTTGAGAACTCACAGTTACTTGGACTCAGACATTTATCAGTGAAATTTCTAATGCATCATTGAAATTCAGGTCAGCTTTTCAAGTGGTGTTTGAGATTATCCAATTCAGTTCAGACATCTTCCTTTTGCCATGAACAGGTAACTGTTTAAGTTAATGAGTTTTCTTTCTATCTACAAAAGATCAAGTGTCATTAAGCACAACAGTTTAACTGATCTAATAAGTAACACATCTAATAAATAGAGAAGTATGTGATAGGGTGAGGAGACTCTCCATCCTGGTAATTAACCAAAATTTAATTTTCTAGGAAGGTGATGCTCCAGGGGAGGGAAAGATGAGGCTTTTTCCTGTGACTCTTCTGAAACTCTAAGCAATGGTTTATGTGCATGTGGTTTTTTTTGTTTGTTTTTAATGGAAAGAATATCCGTAGCTTTTGTTAAATTGCTGAATCAGTCAGGAACCCAGAAAAGATTAAGAATCACAAGTATATAGATAATAAGTTAGAATTAAGAAAATATCCACTTTCCACACTGAGTTGAAGGGATACCAAAAAGCATTTTTACCAGAGGTTAAACTCATCATTACTATTCATGCTGTTTTCATATATACATTTGCATTTTAGTGGGATGCATCATAATAACTGGATAAGAACATGCCCTAATGTCAGATCCTCAGGTTTGAATCCCAGACCCACTTCTTGCTAGCTCTATAAATTGGAGAAGTTGCCTAAGATTTTTCTTGTTTAGTCTTCTCATATAATAGCATCTACCCCCTACTGCTCTTGAGAGGATTAAATTACACTAAGTTTACAAAGCCCTTCTCAAGGCACCTGGTACTTAAGAATTGTAAGCTTATTGTGGTTATGATTGTATAGCTGTGATAAAACTTTACATCAAAAAAATTTTCCCTAATTTGCAGGTTTTTTTCAGAGATTCATGATGGCTCAGTAGTCAGTCATGAAGAAACCGGTCTCCATCTGCATTTACTGTACTATCTTTATGACTATTTTGTTAGGTACCGAGAAATCATAAGCTGCTTTTGTTTTCCAGTGATGACATGTTGCCAGGTTTTTGCCAATTTTCCTCAAATATGAGTTGTAATTTAATTTTAAGTAAAACTTGAAACTCCTGGCACCTGCAACTCCCTTATACTTGGAAAAATAGAACTTCCTATTCTTTTTTTTTTAATTTTTTTAAAAAATTTTATTTATTTTTATTTTTGGCTGCATTGGGTCTTTGCTGTTGTGCACGGACTTTCTCTAGTTGTGGCGTGCAGGGGCTACTCTTTGTTGCGGTGCATGGGCTTCTCATTGCGGTGGCTTCTCTTGTTGTGGAGCACGGGCTCTAGGTGCGCGGGCTTCAGTAGTTATGGCGCACAGGTTTAGTTTCTCCATGGCATGTGGGATCTTCCCGGACCAGGGATCGAACCCGTGTCCCCTGCATTGGCAGGTGGATTCTTAACCACTGTGCCACCAGGGAAGGCCAGAACTTCCATTCTTAAGACAAAAGACTCAAAGAGTTCTTTTGAGTTTATACAAAACAACATGTGTGTATGTAAGGAATTAAGTAATCCAAAAATATATAATTAAATTTCCCTTAAAATAAGTATTCTTTCAGCTCTTTTGTTTTTGATTAGAGAAGAAACATTTCCTAAACATTGAGTTAGTTCTCTGAATTTTCAAGGATGACATACATCAAGAAAAAAGAAGTAAAATGTTTACCCAAAATTCACTTGAAAGTGAAGTATGGTTTGTCTTAAGAATTTACCTACAGAGAAAGGGAAGAGAGTTTATTCATGTAATGGATTCACTCATTCCTTGAGAGAACACAGGCAGCCTGCCTTAAAACTATTGTCCCCAGAGACACAGAAAAGAAGACCATGTGAAGATGGAGGCAGAGAGATTAGAGTCCTAAGAAAAAAAATATCGGGCAATTTTTGGTGAAACTTACTTGTTTTTATACTGTCATTAACAAAACTTCCCAAATGCTTACATTCTTTTGCATTTTGTGAAAACACCTTTGTATTTGGAAGTTAAGCTGAGGACATGTAGATCAGAAAATATAATCATTGTAGCATTGATGATATTGTATATAAAAATTATAGATTTCTTTTTTCAAGCCACTGACAACAAGTGCAAAATTATACTTGTTAAAGAAACACACTAAACTGAGAGGGTGATGAATTTTCAAAAAGCCAATTTTAGCTCAATTCTGCAAAAATAAAATAGCTTTAATTTTTTATTATTTCTGTCATGAAAGGAAATAAATTGACCCAGATAAGCTTTATAGATCCACAGGGCTAGAGGGATTCACTACAAATAAACCTTTAGTCTATCTCCCAGTTCCTAGGCTGAATAACTTCTTAGCCACTCAAGATTACAGTTATTCTCCCAAAAATATAATTTTGATAACCTTGTGTAATAATGCATTCTAGGAAGTAAAATATACTCAGATATATCATATTCCCTTTTATCTTGCTATCTATGAAATGTGTTCATCATTTAACTCTGTTAAAAATATTTAACTGAATTTCTTTAGTATTTTTTCCAGGCCTTCCAACACAGATGTCAAATTATTTATTGTTTTGAGTGGACTTATCTTGTTAACGTAGGCATATTTCCATGCACAGATGATCTATTATTATGAAAATATTGTTTTCTAACCCTGGTAATTATTAATTATTCCATCAGTCCATCCCTCAGCAGTGAAATATTGCTCCGTTTACAGAGCTAGACAAAACTAACATTTCTAAGGTATTAATAAGTGCCAACCTCCTTTTTAGGTCACTTTAAATTTAACTTGAATTAACACTTATTAAACGCCTACTATGTGTGAGGCACCCTACTTTCTGCTTTCACAAACAAAAAAATATATAATGATGATACCCAACAAGGAAATTATAGGCTTATGTGCTAAATTTGCGTGACATGTCCAAATACTCTTCTGGCCTTGCATTTTGAAATATCCTTTATTCCAAATGCTAACCAATACAAATGATATAAAAATATGTTCTCAAATGTTTACTATAATCAATATCAATTAATGTTCACCAAAAGGAATTTTCAGAGCAGCTTATAAGTATCTCCAGTAAAGAAATCAGGTAGAGGTTTAATCAGTACACTTGAAGACCAACATACAAAATATCAAAATATGCTTGGCATAGCTCAGAAGACAGAATGAATAATGTCTATATTTGAGAAGACCAATTAGAAAACAAATCCTTTGACTGTTCAAACTTTTCAGACTAAAAAGTAAAGATTTAGAGAAGATGTGATATTACATTATATGCAGGAAAGTACGGTTAAAAATCACCATACTTTCCCACATATAATAATAAATTTTAAAATCACAAACAATTAAATATAAATGTCCCCATCTATGAAACCATGTAGATGAAAAGTGAAAATTCAAGTAGGTTTTCAGTTGGTTTAGGAGAATGAAACATCTATACTTTTCTAAATGTCCTGGTGTTTGTCATCAAACATTTTGACCATCTTCTCTTCTTCTTTTTCTTTCAACGTACACTCTCCTGACAATCACTAGACTACTAGTATCACCTCTGCAGAGCTCCTAGATCTATGGCCCCATCCTGACATCTCTCCAGCACTCATATCCAAAAACCTGCTCCACATTTCTACTTGCATGTCCTGTCTATACTTTAAGCTCAATATACACCAAATTGAATATAGTCTCATCCCTCACACACATGTTCCTATATACTAATTTGGTTTCTGACAGGATGAAAATTATCAATATTCACATTCAGTTTGGGTGCCAAGTGCTATTAGTTCTAGAACTGGCAGATCTAGAATACATACCCATCCCTCTAACTTCATTCTCATGATAATAATACAAGCACTCTTTATCTTCCCTTGCCTTTGCTACTCCAAAGGCAAGTAGCTTTCTACTTCCTACTTCTTATTCTTCTGTGTACTGTTAAATTCCTCTTCTGACACTTACAGCTGCAGCTACCTTTAGCCTTACATCTTAGGCTGTTGTTTAATGGATGCGGCTTTATAAGCCAATCTCTTCTCACACTCTAGTAAGCACACCACTCACTCCCCTTCCCAATCTTGCAGAACATGCTCCCACTGTACTCAAAGCATATGATTTAAATGGGAACCATCATGCTTTATGGATTTTGCCCTTCCCTGTATCCTAATTCAAGTTTTAGTTGTGTTTTCTGCATTTTGCAATCAAAGGTGTCTCTGTTACATAGCCTCAACCTCAGTTAGAATGAAAACAATCTAACTCATCTCAATGCCATCTTGCCTAGAGGGCATCCCTGAATCTCCCAGCTATACATAAGTAAGCTGCTCAGGTATAACAGAGTATTTACATCTCTCTTGTGGCACTCTCCAATTTATTTCTAACTTCTATAATAATATTAGTATGTGTGCATAACTTTCTCCCCTTCTAAGCTCTTTGGCAGTAAGACCTTGTCTATAATAAACACACAATAAATATTTGTTGAATAAATAAATGATTGGATGAATGAAGAAAAAAAAATCTTTGCAAAGGATTCTCTAAGGATTTTTGTTTTTTACCCAGATGTTTGGCTTCACAAAGACACTTCTGAAAAGGAAATAAATTAATTGGTAATAAATGATGTTTTCTCTCAGCTTCCATTCAAATCATTGTGAACCCATCGTACCAGCACAATGTTCTAGCTGCATGTTTGTGTTTCAACTTTCACAGCCAAACACCTGCGGTTAACAACCCACACATACCAAAGTATTTTTAACATGACTCAGATTGATCTGGGGAGTTGACAGCTTCTCAACATCCAAATGGATACCAAACTAAATGTCAGTATTTTCACAGAGGCTCCTTTTTAATAACATGGGAATGCCTGAGATTTCTCTTCTCTCATGAAGCAATGCACTGGTCTGAGTAAGCCTGTTCTTACTCTGTTCTAAGTAAGTTCTTGCACTGGATGAGAACAACATGAACATTCTATTGTGGATCCACTGAAAGGACCTGGAAGTCCTAAAAGTTTTTATTTTCAAATGCTGCACATTAAGGTTTTTGACCTATTATTGTGCCAGACAACTAGACTGAAAGAAAATGCGACTGATCCTAAGCTATTACAGTCTCTCTCACAGACCCTCCTTCCATTTCAGTCAATGGATTTCAAGTGAAAAATGTTACTTAAATTCTTTTTCCCTTTAGAACAGTAATACCAGGTACACCACTACCTATCACTGTTAAACTAGGCTACATGGCTTTCAAAATCCAGGTCAAATTGTTCTGTGCTCAAGTCATCAAAAATATTTCCTTTAATAACTTTGTGTTTTAGGACCCTGTAAGCTAGCTTTATGCAAGATTACCTCTGTAAAATTACCTTTGTAAAATCAGTAATGCATGACTAAATTTTTTTCCTGTGTAACTAACACTGTTTTATAACGTTTGTAGATTTTTTTTGGCAAGCAGACAGAATAGTGTTTCATTTTAGATTTTGAATCCCCTAAGAAAACAACACTAAGGAATCTGTTATTTATATCATAACTAGTAAACCAATGAATATGTTTTAAATATAATGGGATTATTAATGACTGTATATTTAAAAGAAAAAAAAAGTTTTGACCTGGGAAAAAAATTCATTTCGCTACTGAGCAAAACTCAAAGCCGTATAGCATAATGCTGTTAAGAGGTTTGCATATAAGCAAAATCAGTATCAAAATTGAACTTCCAAAGTATTAAATACCTACTATGTGCATGACATCCCACTAAGTTTTAAGCAGCATCACATGGTTGACTTTTGTTTTCCTAGAGGCTAGTTACATATTTTGAAGATTGTATAAAAATAACCATCATTGTGTGTCCTCAACAAGTTCCTTTACACGTATTTTCTTGGACTGCCCTTAAAATCAAAAGGCGAATGTGCCATGTGAAAACCCTCTACATTAACCTTCTTATTCCTTGGCTTGTTTCTGAGGCTACCCATCCTCAAGGTTCTTGCTTCTGTAATGTGCCTTGAAATCTCCCATCCCCTAGTCTGTGAGCTACCAGCCTAATAATGAGATCTAAAATTCCCACCGTTATTGTTATTATTTTAGGTTATGTTATTTTTTTATAGCAGGGGTAAATCTGACAAACTAAAGGAAAAAGGAGAAATACCAGAAACTTAGAATGCACTTGTAGGAGATCTTCAAGCTACTGAATGACAAATTCCTCTCTAACCTTCCACTCAAAGAAATTGTATTATGACTTGCTATTACCTTCTATTTCTGAGTTTGGGTTTGTTTTGTTTTGTTTTACTTTTTTGATATTGTATACAGGAAAAAGATCTTCATAAGGGTGGGAGAGGGATTCAGCCTACTTTGAACCCTTCTAAGCAAACAACAAGGCTATTTTGCCTAGAAATCTTTTGAACTTCTCCCTGGGATCTCACACAGCTTGGTGCAGGTTGAGTGTCCTGGGGACTTGGCTCTCTCCAGATACTTTTAATTGTTCCCACATGAGGCATTGTGTTGCTCCGTGCTGAGATTAGCCAGGCACATGAAAGCTACCATCCCCTTGAAACCTGAAAAAAAAAAAAAAAAAAAGCAAAAATTGATAGTCAGGCTGCTGCTACAATCAAATCATAGCATTTAATTCAATATGCACTTATTGAGAAAAATATGTTCAAGACACTGAACGTGACCTCAAGGAGTTTTACACATTGAAATAAAGCAGAATCTCACAGAAACCTACATGGCACATCTTTTAGTTTTTGCTTATAGGAGAAAGGAGCTGGGAAATGGATTCTTAGTTATACTTAATTTTGGTTTTGAGAGATGGGACCCAGGACTTAATAGCCTTGAAAAAAAAAAATAGAAGACTAGGAAAAAATAATTTTTAAGGTTACCAAGTGCAGTAATTTAAGGCCTTCAAGAGTTCTTAATAAATTTGAATGATTACTGTTTATTATTACTATTACTTTCTATTTAACAACTAATACCACAGTGTTTTTTCCACCTGTGAGAATTTGAGAGATCAGAAAACTAACATGTATTGGGCAGCTAATCCATGTCAGGCACTACACTAGGGACGAGGCATACATCTTTTTGCTTAGAGCAGTGCTAAAATTGACCTTGGCATTCCAAAATTTGATAGGAAAACTAGAACATGTTTTAATTCCTTTAGATCCCCATGACATAATTCCTAGCTTTGTCTGCAACAAATTCTCAGGACATTAAACACACTCATTTTCAAACCCAAAAGTAAATGCTGATGAATTATCAGCTGCTTGGGATTCAGTTCATTAACAGTGCTGAGCAGAGCCATGTTGGAGGTGGGACAAAAGAAAAACTATGCATTATATCTTTCCCTATTTTGAACCAAGTAGAAAAATTAATAAAAATTCTACAATCAATATACTGTTCACACACAATTGTCAACCCTCTTTGACAATGTGGCAGAGGGCATGAGGGCCACACTGGCTGGGAACTGTGAGCTGATTGGAAACAGCTGTGCAACAATGCAGGGTGGTAAAACAAATAAACAACAGTTTGCCTTTATTTAAAATTTTTATTTTGTTCATCATGGATGTTTTGTGTATTGCATTAAATATTACATTAAAATTTTATTCTTTTGGTGCCCCTTAAATTTTGCTTCAAGGCAAGTGACACTAATCCCAGCCCAGCCCTGTCCATTATTGTAATTTATCTAAGGTTTAGTTCAAAGTTTCTTTGCCATACAGTCTGTTCATTGAACCAAACCTTTGGAACCTTTCTCGGGAACAGTTAGGTGATTAAAAAGTCAGACAAAGGATAGAAAAAGAATTTTAAAATGAAGATTGATAATGCAAAACAAAACAGAAAAGCAATGTACTAATGTGTGAAAGTTAACTGTATTTCCCTAACAGTTTTTCACCTGTGGCATTTTGAATGGTTTAATCTTTTGAGCAACATTTAAGTTTGCTATTTAGTGATGTTTTAACTCTTTTATATTTTCAGAGATACTATTATAATCATTATTTTGTTTAAAGGCCAGCTGTAGATATTAGATTCCTAATGTAGATTTAAAGTAAATAAATTTTTAAAAAGAAAAAATATCGTCATTAAAAACTGTAAAAGTAATAGTTTTTTTGTTTATGACTTTATGTCACTATACATGCAGAACCCATGAGTAATACAGGAACCCTGGTTAACCTCACTTCTAGATTGTTCCAAGTGGAAGATACCACCTCTTGAGTGACTTAACTGAACACATTTTACTCAACTAAGTGGTGGGGATCAAATATGTAGAGATATAATAAAGGTTTGCCTTTTGGTGAATGGTTTGTTTTTTTTAAAAAGTTGAAGGCTGATTATTAACATACATAATGCTGATTATAACATACATAACATTTCTGTCTTTCACTCAAAGACAGAAAAACGTATTTCTTCTGTGTATTTGGTCTGTCTCAGAGTGAAGGAACCATCTATAATAAAGTAACTGGCTGAATGAAGCCCTCTAAGTCCTTTAGAAAGCAGAGCAAACATTTGAGGTTGCAAAAAGTATAACCTGGGTACATCTGCACATCAATAAATGAACTCAGAAAACTCATGCATTCATTTCCTACAGTTGACAAAAGATTAGTGTCCTAGAGTCATAATTTGGGTCTGATTTGTTAGATACTGTTAAAGGATCCTAACAGTGTTTACAATAGAGAGTTCTAAGACTATTTTAAAATCAACAGTCTGTATTTTCTATAATTTCTTAAATTCCTTTTGTATTCCAAATTACCATTGCATGTATACAGTACATCTTGCTTTTCTTAAGAGGCAAATTATCACTTTGATTTTGTCCCAGGTATATGACTTGTACACAGTTGACTCTGTCCTTCACTGCAGTAATTAATTTTGATCTTCTACACTTAGCTTTCCCTCATTCTTTCCCCTTTTTCTTTCCAAAGACAGAAATGTGGGGACAAGACACAGGGATGAGACTGTAAACCAGGCCATGAACTTTAATATTCACAACCTCAGACTTACTTCCCATGATATTCAAGTAAAGGAAAGAAAATACATCAGCATTCAGCAAAACTCTTGTTATTCTTGCTAGCTTTATCATTAATTCATTTAGAAAGATGGTTGACAGAGATGGTTTGGGGGTAGGAGGGAGACTGAAGAAACTTGAACTAGAGTTACAGATGCAATCCTGTCTTTCTCTAAAGGACTTAGTCTAATATTTTCCACGTGGTTTGTTTTCCCAGATTTTTGAGTTCTTCCTCATCAGGTTTAACCAGGTATATACCGTAGTTTTTGCCAACCCAAAACATTGTGACACTCTGAAAATCAGGTTTTCTGAATCAAAGCAAAATTGGCACAGTTAATAAAACTGGTAAGTTACATCAGTTCTTATAAATGTCCTTTAATCATAGGTAATCTTGGTCAAACGCCTGTTCTTCTGGTACTTAAAACTCAGGAGTGATAATTACTAATTTTTCAATTATCAGTGATTTATGACCACATTGGTTATATTTTATTCAAGTTTTAATTGGGAAAATTGGGGGGAATTATGATTCCCCTTCAACACCTCAAAAATGAAAATTTTTCCATGGCCATCTAGAGGTGATTTATAGCTAACCCAAAATGTTAATCATGGATAATTCTAGATAAGTATGGATGATTTTCCTTTTCTCTCTATCTTTATATCTTTTTGTCTGTGTATTTTCTAAATTTTCTACAGTAGACATATACTGTTTTAGTAATAAGTTAAAATATTTTAATCAAATGAGGTATAAGCTAACTTTCCCCAAGGACAAAGTTCCTCACAGTTTTGTGGAGGAGGTGTGTTTTGAACAAGATTCTGAATGGAGATAGTGTTGTCACTTGGCAGAGAGGAGAGGAGCAATGCTCAGAGAGCAATGACAGATAAGGATTATTTCACAGGAAGCATCATCCGGTGGTCAACCTTGAAGCACATTTGAAAGTGCTTAGAGCCTATGGAAATCTATATTTACTGTAATTTTCCCAGGAAGGGTAATAAAAACGCAAATTTGTATTTTATAATGATGATTCCTATGGTTGCATAAGCTAGATAATTTGCTAATATATTCTCTTTGATTGCTGATTACTGCTTGGTCCAGTTCATTGGCTTTCAAACTTTTTTTGTTCATAACCTACACTACAAGAAATATATTTTATATAACAACTCAGCACACACATACACACACACACACACATTCACATCATATACCTAGATCTACTTCAATACCTATATCTATAGCAATACTCATATCTACATCTATGTAAAAGAGAATTGTGCTGTAATGCCTACCCTTGCTATACTCCATTCTATTCTATTTAAAAAGAAACACGGTCATAATCGACTAAAGCAATCCTATAATATACTTATGGATAGTGGCCCATAGTTTAAAACACACCAGTTTAGTACGTTCTTGGGTTACAAAGTTCCCCAGCTTGAAAACAGAAGTATAGTGAATATATTATTGCAGCAGTCCTGGCTTAATATAAAAATGCCCAGGCCCATGGAAATATGAAAAGCTAAATAATGTTCAAGAAACAGAATCATCACAACTCATTTAGAGACTTTTTGATGGAGGCAAGAGAGAACTGAAGATGACTCGAGTGTTATATACCTAAAGGGTCAGAGGAAAAGTCACTCTGTGGATAGTGTTGGAAACACCAGAGATGGGTGATGATTTGAAGATACAATATGGCCTTTTACCTTTTCTCTCAGACTGAAATGTTTTATCAATTTTTCATCCATTTAACTTCTCAGTTTGTCTTTTTTCCTGCTTTACTTTTTATGAGTTTTGTGTCTTTTATCCTGCATTAATTTATAACTTACACAGGGAGTTATTCTGATTTCTACTTCTTTCTTCATTTACCACAGTACTGAGTATGGTATTCTGCAAGGACGTGTGTGCCAGGCATGTTAAAAAACTAACTGGTTTACTGAAATATGCTTCTTAAAAAGTTGCATGTATACACTTTTCTCCTCCTTGTTCTCCAGCTCTCAGTGACAATTGGAAGGCATAGTCTCTACTTGAAAAAGAGAGGAATTTGACCTAAAACGGAACTTAGTTCAAATCCCAGCTCCTGACACTTGTTAGTTTTGTTGTAACCTTGGAGAAGAGCATAGCTTCTTGATTAGTCAGAGTGTTTTCAGTGACAAGTGACAGAACCCCACATCAGCCTGGTTTGAGCAAAAAGGGAAATTGTTGGCTCACATGGCTGAGTCATTATCTTGTAAATATTGATTTCAGGAATCTGTGGCTCTTTCTGTCAATCCTCCTTTCCTCTCTGTTGGCTTTGTTCTCAAGGCTTACAGTATTTCTCTTTGTGGTAGGAAAAAAAGATCTCTAGCAGCTCCAGACTTACATTCCACAGCTTAACAACTCCAAGTGAAAGAGAATTTCTTTCCCAGTTGTTCCAGAAAAATGTCCTGAGGCTAATGCTGATTGGTTCTAATTTACCTGAGTTGGGTCATGTGCCCATCTCTGAACCTAGCAAAGAGAATCCACTGCCTCATTTGCTAAGCCTGGAGCAGGAACCCAGGCCTAGAGCCAGGGTATGATCCAACCATCTGAGCACATAGATGGAGAGTAATAGTTCTCCAAAGGAAATATTCTTATAAGGAGAAAAAGAGGCAAAAAATACAGATGTCTGCTTTATCTCTTAAAGCCTTAGTTCCTTTATCACTAAGATATGAATGATATTGCCTATGTTTGGGGTGAGAATTAGAAATAGCAAGCAGGTAAAGCCACGGTAAAAGAGTAGGTATTCAACAAGAGCAAATAACAAATGATGAAGCAAATGGGGTAAAACAATAACAATAGGTTTTAAAAAAAAGTTTTAAGAGTAGATTCTCAATAACTATTTTTAATATTTCTCCCAAACCTGGGTCAACCATATTCAGGATTACAAAATCATTATAAGATAGCATTGCTTTTGGTCCTTCTAAGTGTGTTAGAATCTTACACTATTAACAAAGGCAATTTAATACAGATATTAGGTGCCAGAGGATTTAGACAAGCAATTTTTAAAAATCTCTGATGCTAGGTAAAGCTAGACATACTAAAACATTCATAGTTTGTTATCAAGCATCATAGATATTATAAAATATCAATCAGGGAAAATTCTGTTGATCACCAGAGAGTCCCAGAGCTCCACTGGAAAATAATTTTACTGTAGATATGAGGCTCTTGGTGTTAGGTGAAGAAACCTAATCAGCCACTCAAATGATAGGAGGGTAATTGAGAAATAAAGACCTGAAGGGCCCCTCTAAGGATAAAGGAGCAGGGTGTTGCCATTCTTTCTTGAGACAGAAAAACAAGAAATAGAAAATGTTTGGAGACAATCATAACCCATTTAGGAATTTATAAAAATCAGTTACATTTGAGTTTACAAGAAAGAAAAATTTCTATGAGCATTGAAAAATGAATATAATACTGTCTAGAACCTTGATTTGATCAACAGAATTCATGTTTTATCACATAATCAGATGTAGTTTGTGCTATGTGATGTGAGCTGCTCTGGAATGCCCCTTCTTGCTGAGGAGTAAATGACTGAGCCCTCAGAACTGAGAAGAGGCAGGCTACACAAATCTTGAGATTGTGAGATTCACCAGCCTGTACCGAGGAGTCCTTCTTCTCACAGTTGGAAGTCAAATCACCATTATGGACCATGGAAAATGTGAGATTTGTGAAATTTGCATAAAAGTGGGACTCGGGATATAACGTCTGTATTCCCAAGACTTACTATCCTAAAAAATGTGTCAGTTCACTTTTTACACTATTTAGCTCACTAAGGGGAAAAAGGGAAATGTGGAAATGGGCATGAAGAAACGAACGGCAGTGAAAGGAAAAAGAGAATAAGTACTAAAGTTAAATGTGACCTATTTTCAATTTTTTTCCTTGGGCCAATCTGACTGAAAGGTAAGGTTTCTGAAGGGAAAACAAGAACCTACATGCCTGAATATCATAATTATTTAGGCCAGATGAAAGCATTTAGCTTAGCTTGATCGAGCTCCTGTTTTCTAAGTGGGAAAACTGAGGCTTAAAGATGCTAAGTAATGTGGCTATTATAGGGCCTAAAAGAATGAGGACTCTAAGGTAACGGAGTTCACTTTTCTGAATTACAAGGAAAAAGTATTTATTTACTCAGCAAAAAATATGTAATTCAGCACAGATGCAGATAAAAAGCAAATGAACAGTTAGATGACTGTAGAGCCAAAAGTGTTCATTGTTGTTTAAGAATCCTCTGGCTTACCTATTCTCTGTCTCCTGTATTTAGTATCACATATCAGCAATGGGTTTGTGGGCATTTATTGCCAGGGGGAAATGAGAGGAATTGGGTAGCAGAAGGAAATTAATTCTTCTGGAAAAAACCTAAGTAAGGATTCCCCTTTTAAGTTCCAGAACATAGACATACAAGGTTTTTGTGCAGCATTGCCAGGTACACAGTATATTTGTTGAGTTTTGGTTGTCTGTGTCTGTTCTTCTTGACTTGGTGACACATTCTCAGCCCTTTGGATGAATCCCGCTTCACTGATGTGTGTGCCGAGATCATCTCTCCAAGTGTCTCTGGTCAAGTGGTAGGCCCATGAGTCAAGCCAAGCCACTTGGATTCTCCTTTGAAGATCTTT
This sequence comes from Balaenoptera physalus, assembly GCF_965194825.1. Lineage (NCBI taxonomy): Eukaryota > Metazoa > Chordata > Mammalia > Artiodactyla > Balaenopteridae > Balaenoptera > Balaenoptera physalus. The sequence goes on from NC_138891.1 coordinate 36,409,755, forward strand.
AAATCTTGAGTCAAAATGCAAAGCCCTAAAACCTGTAGAGGTGTTTAATTTTAAGATGGATGAGACTGCCCACCATTTCCTGCCACCTTCTCCTAGTTCCTGTCTTTCCTTGAATCGACACCCTCTCCTTTTGTTCAGTAGAGCTAGCCAATATAGTTTTAATTCATGTGTTTTCTGTTTAAATCTCAGCGCTCAGGTTACTCACAGCTTAGTAGGGGGAATGTTATATCACAAGACCTAGCACACTGTCTGCCACTTAGAAAACCTTCAATAAATATTTTTTACATGACTGTTGTGATCAAGGTAAATGTTGGCTACCATTGAAGCAAACAGGGTGATCAGTTTACACAGGGTAGGAGTAGGGAAGTATTACCAGAGGAACGTGACTGAATGAGTCATCTTTTTACTTCCCTCAGTGCCTTATATAGAGTAGGTCTTCAATAAATGTTTGAATCAAAAACATGAAATCCTATAAAAATGTGTTTCAGTGAATCTCAAAATGATATAATTTCACTAATCCTTTTTCACAACCTTCTAAGATTTGTTGTATTGTACTGAATAAGCCAACTTAGAAAAAAATTAAAGCCAGGGTTGGGAATTTTCATCTCCTTTTCACTTTTGCTATCGAATAGTGTTACCATCCCCTAAGAGCGAAAGAGCTGAGTACTTTCTCATCAAGGTCTAAGGAATCCCAAACAGCCCTGCCTTTCACTGAGTGCCAGAACCAGTAACAGGGAAAACTGGAGAAAATTCTCAGGAGGAAAAGCTAATTTGAAACCCTCTCCACAGAATGTTGGCACTTGACAGCTCTGTTTTTTCAGAGTCTGTCACCAAGGTATTATCAGAATAAAGGAAGTCTTTTTGAGTTACACACAGGGTTTGGAGTTCTTTGAAGACCACCAACATGGGTTCTGGGAACTGGAAATATTTATTGGACCTATGTAAAATTTGAGGAACTGTGGCAATGTATTTTTTGCCTGTAACCTTCTTAGTCTTTGCTTGTGGGCCTAAAATAACATTTTTTCTTCTTTTACTACAAATGGTGAAGCACTGGGAAAACTGCATACTTACTGAAAATATGTCAAGAAAGACTTAAGAGTAGAATTTCTGCCAACAGTCTACCACTTTAGGATATTGCAAACAGGTTAAAATAGTATCCTGAACCCAAGCAGCAATCTTTCATAATCCTCCCTATTCTACTTAGGCTTCTGAGTTTTATAAGCATTGACAACTATAGTAGCAAAGTGCCCACTGAAGTTTTCAGAGAATCTGGGATACACCTTAGTGTGAAAAAAGTCAGTCCCAAAGTTTTGTCATTTGGGACAAATGATAGGATAGTGTAGGTCAATTATAGAACCAAATGGGTAAACAATAGTCAGAAGATACAAGTTTGAGTTGCTTTTGGTTACCAACTGGAAACATCATTTAATCCCTGAGTTCTAGTTTCTTCATCTGTAAAAAATAATAGTAATTTTTATAGGGTGCCTGTGAGGATTAAATGGAATAATACACATGAAAGCATTTCGTCTACTGTTAGGCGCTATATAGCAGATGATAATAATGATGATAGGCATAAAGCAGCAAAAAAAATGCTTTAGAAGCAAAGCTGGCTTCACAAATCAGGCAAAGAAGTCAAACCACATCAATGTCTCCAGGTTTATCTAGAGGACTCTGCCACCTTTGCTGAGAATCTTTGTTGTGCTTTTTCCTGCCAAAATTGGAGTTTTCTTCTACTATTCTGCTTTTCTTTGTTTATCCTCTCATAACTTCTAACCGAGGACTTGAAGCTCAAGCACAGGAAAGAAGAATGGTGGAGGAGAACTTAGAGAGGGTGCTGTGGTCTCACATCAGAACTGGGGTGGTCCCCGGAAAACTGCCCTCTAAACATGGCAGTCTCTGTTCCTGGAAGGAAGGGGAGACTCAGAATTAGGACTCTGGGCCCTGGTGAAATTATACGCAGAAATGGTTTTGCAGCTACTTAACCATCTTGTGACTCTACCTATTTGGGACTGTTCCAGAATGTTCTTGTGCCATGTTGAATGGCAGGTGGTGATGACAAGCCTGATGAGTTTATTATTGAGAAGTAGTTGTAGGAGCAGGCCAAGTAAACTTCACCTCTCCTTTCCAGGTCCAACAGCAGAAATCTAGCCCCTTTCACTCTCCAAGGAAACTTTCTGTGGCCTTGAAAACTGCACGGCTCCCAGCCATTCCAGTGCTGCCAGCGATGCTTCTAGGAGCTTTTACTGTAGCGTCTTCACATTTTTCTCCCTCAGTCCTTCAAGGTTTCTCCTTCACATCTACTGCTAGGTCTGTAAAAATATACAATATGTAATGTGCTGATTCTTATCAGGCCCAATAGCCTCATAAGAAAAATAAAGAAAGAACCAGAAAAAGATTCATGTGTATAATAAAGAGTTCTTGTAATTTTTCCATTTGTTCTGCTTGACTACTAAAATTTAAAAGTCTAAAAGTTTCCTCAGCCAGTCTGTTGGTATGTCAACAATCACAAAACAAAAGTTCACACGGTGCAAAGCATTCTACTAAGTGAGGAAGATTATTAAACACAGTCAGTTCCCTCCCTCAAACATTTTAGAATTTCCCTAATAACTTACAATAAATAAAATCCCCACCAGATTTCAATTTTCAAAGAGCATTTTATAAAACTATGGGGCTATCCATGTCAATTTAAAAATATATATATATATATTTCATTCAGATTATAAATTGATAAGCTCAGTACAGAAAAAAATTATTTTAAAATCAGATAAATATAGAAACCACCCATAGGCTTACCACCAAGAGTTAACTGCTCAGATAAATCTAATATATATCTCTCCTTCTATGCATATTATTTTTCAGAGTTGTATCTGTATTATATATACAATTTTCTAATCTATTTTTCACTTGTTATGTTACGAGTGTTTCTCATCCATTACAGAACATTTATGTATAGTGTTTTAATGAATGTCTATTAAATAAATATTATATTAGTGAATAATATACAGTCATTAAAACTCTATTCATGAAAATTTTTCTAATAAATATATATGATTTCAATATATTTACTAGTATATTAATATATTTAATATCTAAGTGAAAGGTATCTAGAAGTGGCTTTACATCCTTTTAAATATTTGATGTGATTAATATTTCTATGCCTTAGTCTGTCTGCATCTTGGATTATTTCTTTAGGATATATTTCCCAGGTGGAAATATTAGATAAATCACTAGAACTTAGTTTTTGTGTAATAATTATTTGGAGATCTTGATACATGGGACCACAGCAAATTTTAAATTCTAGGCCAATTTCACATCAATCTACATTGAAGTCATAAAAATATGAGAATTATTTTTAATAATAGATAAAGTTATTTACCATTTTACTTGTGCTCTTCTAAATCCTTTATATACTGGATCCCACTTAATCCTCCCAATGACCCTCACAGGTAAGCACTGTTTATTAACCCAATTTAACATAATAGGATAGTGAAGACCAGACAGTTGACATAACTGGCCCAAGGTCCACAGCTAGGGATGGTCAGAATCAGGATTTGAGCCCATGCAACCTGCCACCAGACCTTCATGTTTCACTACCACCTGCCCACTAGTAAGACAGAAATTTTTCAGCACTCAAGGCAGAAAAGTAGCAAACCTTCCCCCTATAGAATGTTAACATACGATTTATTATCTACTCTCTTCCATTAAAGAAGCTACTCTAACTTGAATGCCAGCAGGATAAAATTAAAGCAATCACAGCACACACTGGCCAGAGGGGCTGAGTTAGGATGCTGCTGAAAGGAGTAGATGTTCATGAAAAGGAAATTTTAGGGGAAAACCACAGAGGGGTGTCGTAGAGAAAAGTCTATTCAGAGCATTCAGACATAGCTCTCAACTAATGTCTCCAGGTTTAACTAAGGTTAACTGAATATAAAGAGCAACAGAGAAGAAAATTTGGTTTAGATGGAGTGTGGGAACCAGGAAATAATAGCTAGTTGGGCAGGAAAAGCTAATCCACTGACTTGTAAGTGCCTTAGAAGAGGACTCATGTCTTTTCTGCAATTAAACACCAGCACTCAACAGGCTGCCTGGCATATAGAAGCCTCCAATAAATGGTTTTTGGACAAAAATGAATTATGCTGTTTGTCAGAGAGCTTCTGAGGTCAACCGTCCAATTGGGGACAACTGAAATCCAATCTACTTAGACATGAACAGTATGAGATAAAAGGAGTGGATTTGTAGAAAGATATTTGAACTGCAGGAAGAGTGAGTGAAAGTTGAAGTTCTGCACAGATTGTAAGAAATAAGGGCCTAACTAAAATATTTTTACACAGAAAATGCTTTGGTTCTGACTATAAATTCAGATATTTTAATCAGAATTATACTAAAATGTTACATTTTTATTTAAGAAATATTTCCTGAGCAAATTGTCATTAAAAGAGAATAGCAGAGAAGGGACTGACAACAAGAGGGTAAGGGAAAGGTCAAGGAAAGGGAGATAGAATCTGTAGGGTGCTTAAGCCAGGGCAGGCCTGGAATCCTAAAGAAACTTTATGCATGTGGATATTTAACTTGTTGTGATTTGTGCCACTTTAATATATTACATGGGGAGTAATTTTTACAGATTGAAATTCTTGGCTTTATCACTTGATATCTTATATCCTTTGCAGTTGGCTCCTATGCTGTCCTTGCCTATAAGTCTTAAAATGGTACGGTGTATCACTAAATTTTAAATGATGCTGATAAGATCACAATAATGATAATGAAGAACTTTTTCCAAATGCATCCGCTTATCTCCCAATGACTTAAGGTTTAACTTGAAAACATTTGACAATATTATATGCCTATTCTTCTCCAAGTTTAAATGTGTATTTAGAATCGTGCTGTATTTAATGGGGGCTCTGTTAACTGGTGGTTAAGAATATAGTCTTGAAGACCTGGATTCTGGTCCTAGCTCTACTTCCTGGATGTGTGACCTTGAGGTAAGTTAACTGAGCTTCAGATTTCTCATTAGAAAATGGGGATAATAATATCTATTTAATAAAGTTGTTATAAGACATACATGGCAGGATGTACGGAAAGTGCTTAGCACAATGTCTGGTACTTAGTGGGCAACAAGTGAATAGTAGCTGCTGCTGACCCTAATTCAACTCTTTGGAATTTGCAAAATGGTTCATAACTATTACAAGAAACGGGATTCCTCATGAGACTCCCGTAACTTCCTGGAGATGGGTAGGCCAGAAATTCCCTGGGAACTGTTGAGACATTTGTTTCCAGATCTGATGAATTCCAGCACTTGCGCAAAAAGCAGAAATGAAAACCATTAACCAGCATCTGCAAAAATCATTATATATGAAAATTTGTGGTCAGTTCTCTTTGGATCCCAGCCATATTCCACTTCTTAGTGTGAGTTCCTACATTTATTTTGTGCTTTTGCTTTGGACTTTGTTCAGATCGTCAGCTAACATCAGTGAGTTCCCCTATGAACAAACTTGTTCTCCTGTGTTATACAAAGAGGTTAAGGCTTGCTTATGAAGGGACAAAGACAACCTCAGTAAGAAGATACTGGTATCTGACTTTACAGTTGGAGGGAAATGTGTGACTCAGTAGTGAATTCTTCTTTTTCCTATCTGTTTGTTTGTTGGCTGTCCAGTATATTGAAAGCTGGAGAGGATACCCTCTCCAGTTTTCCTCTTGATCTTGTGCGTTGTTCCCTTAATTCTAAAGTAAATATATGATTCTCATCACAAGAAAAAAATTTTTTGTAACTACGTATGGTGATAGATATTAACTAGACTTATTGTGGTGATCATTTTGCAATATATACAAATATTGAATCATTATGTTGTACATCTGAAACTAATATAATCCGTCAATTATATCTTAATAAATAAATAAATAAATAAAATAAACACATGAAAGCAAAATTCAAATATATAAAAATGTTCCAACAAGCCCTCAGTGTAAGATAATACAAGTACATGAAACCACCAGGCAGAATATAAGAAGCAAGGCCTGAATTTACACACATGTGATAATTTGAAGCCTAAGGTTGAACTGAATATTTTTTATAGATGAAACTCAAAGTCTTACTGTTAAATGCACTACCAAAAAGAAAAAAATAGTCAATTTAAACTAGGCAGAAATTTAGTTGTGTTAAAAGAGTGAGGAAAACATAGACAAAAATCATTAGCCTCCCTTCTTGAGGCGCAAATTAACTTTCTAGCACCCGCTTTATGGCATGGGCCACGTTCCTGCCTATAATTTAATAAGCTAGGAGAGTAATAAGATTTTTTTAAAGGGAGGGAACCTAATACATTAGCTGGTAATTTTGAAAATGAAGTAAACTGAAAGAAGATACTACCAGATAAAAAGGCAAATAAGAAATCAAAATAAAACTAGATAAGATGGAGTGAAAATAACAGTTATGAAAGAAAACTAAATGAATTGCATAAATGTAAGTTAATAAAAAAATCAATTAAAACAATTGTATAAATTAGTAAGAAAAGACAAAATAGATTTCAAATGATTAAACTGGAGGCTAAAAGTTTTAAATAAATTAATAATATTGTTAGGATATAATCAGTAATTTAATAGAGTGGGTATTAGGAGACTATAAACCAGTGGTGGGGGGGCTGTGTATGCATGTTGTGCTTTTGCTACATTAAAGTGATGATACAAATTCAAAAGCTTATTGCAATTGTGAAGTTCTCAAAATAAAGAAGCCACAAAGCCTAGCATTCTACCTTTTGTGCCCTTCTGTGTATGGGGTTGATTCATGGGTTCTGTGAACTGAGAACTGGGGGCTGACAGAGGAAACCCAGACTGCTGCTCTGTGCCTCCCATAACTGTTTCCTGTTCCTATTGCCCTGAGCATCTAGAGACACCTGCGTCAGGGGAAAATACTCTCCTTAGTGAACGTGAAGCTAAGAGTTCCACTGCATCAGCCCCACCCAACGAGGGCAAGCACACTGAGAGGTGTGATCAGTCTTACGTCATTTTGGCAGCAGCAGCAGTCAGTCATTACACTGATAAAGATATTCGTCACTCAGATTCTATTTTACCTCATTTGGACAAACAATCTTTTCTGCCTGATCATAGTCAAAGCTGTATTTCTCACCCAAATAACTTGGAGGCAAAGCCTTTGGAAAATGTTTAGCTATCATTTTTTGATGATAAGACTTCAAATGTTCAAAGCTCAGTTAAATGTGCTTCTTTTAACTGCACTTTGGAAGTCAGAATTATCATCGAATAGCTCAAAAATTAATATAAGAATATAAATGTTGTCATTGATTAGAAACAGTTCTAACACAATCTTGTATTGTGAGAATTTTTAGCTTTATTGTAAAATCAACTGTGTTTTTATATTCTTCACCTTGAAAATGTCTCATTACATTATGACTCTGATCCCAGATTGTTTTGATTTAATAGCTTTTTGTTCTTTTATAATTTTATGTTTCTTATGTTTAACTAAATGAACATAAGGAGATATATTAATTTTTAAAGCTCTAATCACTTTGTAATTAATGTGCTTTCTTTACCAGACACCTCAAAATTCCATTCACATCTGAAACATCTCACCTTAAACTGCTTATCTAGATAGCTTTCAATTTTCCACCATCTCTGAGGTATAATCAGTCACTAGGGAGGATGCCTCCCTACCTTTTTATTTTCTTCTAGATATTGCAGTGTTACCAGGCCTCCCTTTAAAAATATTGCAGAGTTTGGTTTGGAAGAAAATGATACCATTTGTAGCTATTACTGGAAAAGTTTGTCATCACCTCAGTAATATTCCTCCTGGTTATTTCATACCTTGGCAGTGGTATGCCCTTCAAAAAACATAAGTAATGGAATTGAACTCTCCCCAAGTATTCCTTAAGAATCTATTTTTGTTCTTAAAACTTTCTCCCTTATATTTTGTCCTTAGTTCAAAAGTCTCTTCTTGCCTATATTCTGTCAGAGATGCACAGAAAATGTTTTTTGTAGTGCAAATGTTTTAAAGGTATTCATTATGTGGCAGAGATATTAAGAGTCTTCACAGAATAACCCTCATCAGCTAATGGGCCCTAGTAGGATGAGCTTGTAGAAGTCACTGGAATACACAGTGTTGGAGAAATTTATAGCCAGTGTATCAGCAGGATGTATTAGACATTTAGTCATGAACTAGGTGCCTAATTCAGAGCTGACAAAAGGTAAAATCCCATAACAATCCCTCACAAGGAGTAGTTTCAGAAAAAACACCACTTCTCTGTAAGGCCTTAGATACCTATAACTGGAAGTCTTGTTCCTGGATTTGTATGAGAAAGAAGATGTTTGCGATATTTAAAGAGTTTCTCTAGTAATTCCTGACATTGCATGATTCTAAAATGTATTCTATTAGTTCCAAAGAAGCAGCTTTTTTTTAACAGAACTATAATTTTTTTAACTGATTGTCTTGGCATGACTGTGCAAGATACAAGTCAAGATATAGGGAAAGAACTCAAAGTACATTAAGGAAAAATATAAAACTAAATTTAAAGCTATATAATAATAAAGATTTACATCACATTTACTATGGGTCAGCCACTGTTCTCAACAATTCATGTATTTTAACCCATGTAATCCTCTCAAGAAGTCATGAATCCAGCTCTTAGACAGTAGGTATTTAACCAATATTTCTTGCATGAATTAATAAATAAATTTATCTGGCCACCAAAGCAGGAAAGCAGAGTGTGTTTTACTTGAACATGATGACATAGGAACTTGGGTTTCTCTCTCAGCTTCCTATTGAAGGGTAGCAGAATATGCCACCACCAAATATGCCACTTTGGCATAAGAATTATTTTGAGCTGAAGGAAATTGAGAAGCAAGTATAAGAAAAGCTCTCTGCCCTCCCCCATTTGCCTAAAAGAAGAACATAAATTTATAAAGGTGTCCCTCTCCTCTCTCTATGAGGAAAG